>NC_092318.1:51797142-52433214 GCF_036785885.1 Coffea arabica
TTGACTCGAGCATCATGACGAAAGATGAGAAACAGAAGCATTGTGTGTAAGCCTTACATGAGAGTAAAGAGTTCAAGGGGCGCAGACTTTGAGATATGATATACTTTGCTTGCAGGGAAAAACAAATGTCCTTATAAGTGGTGGATTGTGATTTTTCTCACCCACCTCATGGCGCTGTTTTTCAAACTTGTGCAGATCTTTCCGCCACTGGAATAGAAGCTAACGCTTCCCACAACTGTCCTCGGTGCAAGCCATCAAGAACTTAACTGACTCCTACAGTTCTAGACGAGCCAGTCTTGACATGCTTGTAAACTTTATGCTCTTCCAAGGGGCTAAAAGAATAGTAGTATACGGCCATAATAGATGCATGATAGATGCTTATTCTTTAATTTAGGCCAAAATTTCTGATGGCCCTCAAACTATTACAAATTTTAATTTTGGCCCTTCAATTATTGACTGATAAATTTTTGCCCTCAACTAATTAAAACGTATAATTTTAGTCCTTCCATCAACTTGAACTACATAATTCATGATTCTCTAGTGGTTCTCAAACTATTAAAAAGTTCAACTTTTGGTCCTCTAACTATTAACTTATAAGTTTTAACCTTCCAACGAATTAAAACATAATCCTAACTTTTCCGTTAGTTTGAGTTGTCATGTCGAATAGAAACGTCTCCACATGCGCTATAAGGGAATAACCGAGCACGTTTTCATCTTGATAGTGATGTTTTTATTAGACATAACGACACAAGTTGATAGAAAAAACTAGGATTATATATTTTAATTAGTTGAAGGGCTAAAATTTATCAGTTAATAGTTAGATGGCTACTGGAACACGTACACATCATGCTATTTCTATTAGATATAACACTCAAATTGATGGAACTGTTAGGGTTATAATTTTTTTTAATTAATTACGAGACTAAAACTTCTTAGTTAATAATTGGAGGGCCAAAAATTAAATTTCATAACAATTTGAGGGCCATTGGGACATTCTATCCTTTAATTTAATACTGAGAGTGAGAAGAAGTTAGATGTGCCTTGACATCTCAAAAAATTTTTTTTTTTTTTTTAACATTCCACCCAGCTTCGTGCCCTTTTCACCCCCAACTGCCGTGCATAAACCTAAGACAAGTTAGTTGTATATCAAGCCATTGACGACATCTGGTGTATACCGGGCATGCTCTCAAACCTAAGACAAGTTGGTTTTTCAAGGAATAACAAGCGGCATGCTCAGCATACAAAAGATTAATCAGCACCAAATCTGACAAATGTGATAAACAATATGACTCGCCATGTATGCTAAACTGCTAATTCATCATTCAACACCAAATTTTACCCTTTTTTTTTTATTTTTTGAGTAACAATTCGGGTCCTATTTATTTGAACTTGATTTGCTAAAGTTACAACAGATGAATATCCAGACTGAAAATTCATAAATAATTTTAGATTACGTTCATATAAATCACCAGTCATTTATTACTTTTGACATGGAGTCTACTTCACTAGCCCAGTGATGGTAAGTATCTACAAATTTTCTTGGCAGTATCATTAGGCAAAAAAATCTACCCAGGCGGTAGATTACGAAGTTGAGGAATCAGGATTCAATGACGAAGGAGGCATGCAGCTGCCGGTTTCGCTTGGGGGCTAAATGGAGTAGAGGATGAGAGGAGGATCCTTGCTTTTGCAATCTTCGGTGTGAAGTATATTGAGGAGGCTCACCTCGGCCATCCCGCATGCCCGAGGTGAACTCACCTCGTCCCTCATCAGAGCTCGTCCGTGTCTCGGGGTTATCCCCTAAGCTCGGCTAAATCCCTAGTCTACCGGGTAGGTGATCTCGGCACCTCCACCTCAGCTGCACGCTGATGATGTCAGGACACCTGACATCACCCGGGCTCAGTGTGCTTTATCTGAAAAGCACTGCTGCACTTAATGGCTACTGCAAAGGACTCCTCGTCACCCTGTCCGGGCGGCTACAGTGTCAGAGTCAGGCCATCTGACAGGGAGCAGAGCCGTAATGGCAGGACATGGGTCCCACCGGCATAAGACCTCCGTCCTGCCTTCCACTCTCACTCTATAAATACCCCACACACTCCCAACAAGTAAGACACACTGTTCATTCTTATATATTATTATCTTTCTCGTTCTCATACTAACTTAATCGTCGGAGTGATACCAGGGGAGAAGCCCCGCCATCCACTTCGGCCACGAGGATACACCTCACCTCAACCCAGAGAGGTCTGATTTAGGTCGGTCCAACTACCCGCCAAAAATCGCCTCTTCAATTGGCGCCGTCTGTGGGAACGAGATTACTGCTAAAATGAGATCCACGCGCTCCAGAAGCGGAAGAGTTCCCTCAACTGGGGCTGGGCAGACATCCGGAGCCCAGCAAGATCGTATCTCTGAGGAACATGGGTCCCAAAGGACCCAGCCCAACAATGAGGAGGCCATCGCCAAGATGGCCGAGTTTGTCACGGACAACCCCAACATCTTTGAGGAACTAGGAAGGTACCTCAAGAGGCAGGGAAAAGAAAAAGCCGAGTCTTCCAAGAGGAGACCGACGAAGTCCCCTGAAGTGCCCTCAGGCGAGGACTCCGACGAGGGGCGCCTCTCTCGGAGTACCTCCAGGCGCGCCTCCTCCAAGGCGACCTCTAAGATTGCCTCCATCTCCCGGGCATTTTCCCGAGGACTGCTAGGGAAACGCGCCGAGGATCCACCTCGGCGCCCCGGGGGCCTAGCTACTGACTACATGAGGGCTCCGCCCTTCACTGATGACATCAATGGGGAGATGGTGCCCCCAAACTTTAAGCTTCCAAATTTGCACACCTATGACGGCCGAGGTGACCCCGAGGATCACCTCCGTGCCTTCATCTCCGCATTCCGACTCTAATGCGTCCCCGACGCCGTGATCTGTCGGGCTTTCCCCATCTTCCTGCACGGGACCGCCCGGAAGTGGTTCTGGAGTTTAGAACCGGGGAGCATTTCCTCCCTGGATGAGCTGATAGACCGGTTCATCCACCGCTTTGTGTCGTCTCGACCAATAACAAAGACTTCAGCTTACCTCTTGAACCTGCAACAGGGTCAGGGCGAGTCACTTCGCTCGTACGCCCAAAGGTTCAACGAGGAGAATGTACAGATACCTGACCAGAACGAGCAGGTAACTATTGCTGCCTTCACCAACGGGTTAGTAGTAGGGATCTTTAACACCGAAATCCATCGGCAGTACCCCCGTACACTCCGGGAGCTCTGGGAAAGAGTGGACCAGGGAATTCGAAGTGAAGATGTAAATCGCATGAAGCGAGAAGCCCAAGCATCTCGTACGGGGCAAGATCCCCGGAGGAGGAAAGACACTGGCCGAGGTGAACCAGGCCCAAGTGGCACTTCAAACCAACCCCGAAACCGCCGAAGTGTCTTCGACCGGATCGTGAAAGGCAGATCGTCCACCTCGGACGCCGAGCTGACGCCCCTCAATTCGAGCCGGACCCACGTCCTGGCTGTGATGAGGCAGAATCAGATCGGCCGCAACCCTCCCGAAATTCCGGGGAGGAGAGATAAGAGTAACTCGAACCTCTACTGTGCCTACCACCGTGATGTAGGGCACGAGACTGAAGACTGCAATGACCTGAAGCGGGAAATCGAAAACTTGATCCGGCAGGGATACCTGAAGCAATTCGTCCGCAAGGATGGAGGCTTCAACCGAAGCGTCTCCCACCGGGAGAACCGGGGCCCCCGTCGCGACGACCGACGGGACACGAACATGCATTGCCGAGGTCCCGAAGAGCGTAGGGAGGACAAGCAGCCCCCACGCGATGGCTCACCGGGCTACGGCCCCAACATCGCCGGGGTGATCAACACCATCGCGGGAGGACCAATGGGAGGAGACAGCCAGAACTCCCGGAAGCGGACCTACCGCCAGGCCGAGATGGAGGTGGCCGAGCCGAGCTCTCGGCTATCCGAGGTCATCACCTACGGTCCCGCTGACCCCGTTCCTGCGGCCTCCAGCAATCATGAGGCTCTTGTGATTGAAGTCCTCACCAACAACTACGTAGTCAAAAAGTTCTACGTAGACCCCGGAAGCTCGGTAGACGTCTTGTACTACCGGACTTTCGAAAGTTTGAAACTGACCAGGGAGCAACTCACTCCTGTCAGGACTCCCCTCGTGGGATTCGGGGGACACGTCGTCCACCCGGAAGGCATGTTGACCCTGGTGGTAACAATCGGGCGTCATCCACGCTGTCGAACTGTGCCTGTCAGTTTTGCGGTGGTCAAAGCAGACTCCCCCTACAATATGCTGATAGGTCGGCCCACGCTCAATGCCTTGAGAGCCGTATACTCCACCTACCACCTGAGCTTTAAATTCCCAACATCTGCGGGGGTGGCCGAGGTAAGCAGCGATGTGGGCGCCGCCCGGGAGTGCTACCTCGCCACCATTCAAGCAGCAGTCACCCCCCGGCCCTCACCGAGGTCAGAAGAAAAGAGGCCAGCGGTCCTCTCCATAGACTGCATCGACCCTCAGAAGGCAGAAGAGCCCAACAGGCTGGAGCCCGGGGATGAGGTGGAACTGGTGGTCGTGGATGAAGCGAAACCTGACCAAGTGGTCCAAGTAGGGGCGGGACTCCCCCCACCCCTGAAAGAAGAAATGATCTCCTTGATCAAAGACCACCGAGACGTCTTCGCGTGGTCCGCGGATGAAGTGGTCGGAGTGCCACCCGAGCTCATGACTCACCAACTCAACGTTGACCCGCAGGCCCGACCTGTGCGACAGAAACGAAGGCACTTCGGCCCCGAACGTAGCCAAGCCATATCGGATGAGGTCGACAAGTTCTTGCCGGCCAAGATGATCCACGAGGTCCAATATCCCACCTGGCTGTCCAATCCAGTCATGGTAAAAAAGGACACCGGAGGATGGAGAATGTGTGTCGACTTCACCGACCTCAACAAGGCCTGCCCCAAAGATTGCTATCCTCTGCCGAGGATAGACGCCCTCGTCGACGCGGCGATGGGGTATGAAATCCTCTGCTTCCTAGATGCCTTCAAAGGGTATCATCAAATAGGAATGAGTGAGGAGGACCAAGAGAAAACGGCGTTCTATACCGACCGAGATACTTATTGTTACACTACCATGCCCTTCGGGCTAAAGAACGCCGGGGCGACCTACCAAAGGCTGATCAACCGACTCTTCCAAAATCAGATCGGCCGCAATGTGGAGGCCTATGCGGATGACATCCTCGTTAAAAGTCTCGCCACTTCATCCTTTCTAGCAGACGTGAGGGAAGTCTTTGGTGTCCTGCGAGACTCGAGGATGAAACTGAATCCCAAGAAGTGCGTCTTCGGCGTCACCTCGGGAAAATTCTTGGGGTATCTGGTTTCCCACCGGGGAATCGAGGCCAACCCCGACAAGGTGAAAGCCATTCAGGACATGTCCCCACCTCGGAACATCCGAGAAGTCCAGCGGCTAAATGGACGCCTGGCCGCGCTGAATCGCTTCCTGTCCCAATCAGCTGAGAAAGCTCTGCCCTTCTTTAAGGTGCTCAAGAAGGCTGATCAGTTTGCCTGGACGGAAGAGTGCCAGGCTGCTTTCGACAAACTGAAGCAATACCTCCATCACCTACCCACTCTCGCTTCACCTCGGCCCGAGGAGAAGCTCTACCTCTACCTCTCCGCAGCTGATGAGGCCGTCAGCGCTGTTCTTATCCGGGACGAGGGCACCCAAGTGCCCGTCTACTATGTCAGCCGAGCTCTCCGCGAACCGGAGACCCGATACACTCAGGTGGAAAAACTGGTGCTGGGGCTAGTTCACGCCGCTCGGCGGCTGAAGCCCTATTTCTTGGCTCATCCCATATCCGTCAGGACCGACCAGCCTCTCCGACAGATACTAGTTCGACCCGAGGCCTCCGGGCGCCTCACTAAGTGGGCCGTCGAATTAGGGGAGTACGACCTGTTGTATGAGCCGCGCACCGCCATAAAAGCTCAAGCCTTAGCCGACTTCTTGGCCGAGCTCACCTTCACGGAAGGTCCAGAGTCCACCTCTTCCCTTGCCGGGGTGAACACCCCATCCCTGTGGACATTGTATGTGGATGGATCCTCTAATGGGGACGGCAGCGGAGCTGGACTTCTCCTGGAAGGACCTCAGGGAGAAGTGTGCTCTTACGCCCTCCGCTTTGGCTTCCCAGCCACCAATAATGAAGCCGAGTACGAGGCCTTAATCGCTGGACTCCAGCTGGCCCGAAGGCTCGGCGCACAACAAATCCACGTCCGCAGTGACTCCCAACTCGTCGTACGCCAAGTCCTTGGTGAGTATGAGGCCAAGGATGAGACCATGCAACGATACCTCTCCAAAGTACACCAACTCACCGCGTACTTCGAGTCCTTCGAAATCCAAAGAATACCCCGTTCCCAGAATAAGCGAGCCGACGCCTTATCCCGGCTGGCTTCTACGTCATTCTCTGACCTCAACAAAACTGTCTTAGTGGAAGTCCTGAGTGAACCAGGATACATGGAAGAGGTGGCCTGCCCCGTGCACTCTGAAGAATCATGGATGACCCCGTTCATCCTTTTCTTAGGTCAAGGAGTCCTCCTTGAAAACCGAGCCGAGGCGAGAAAAATACAACGCAAGGCGGCTCGGTACGCTCTCCGCGATGGAGAGCTGTACAAACGTTCCTACCTCGGCCCATGGCTGAGGTGTGTCACTCCCGAGACAGGACGCCACGTCCTCCAAGAGATCCACGAGGGCTTGTGTGGAGCTCACATCGGCCACAGAATGCTAGCCAAGAAGGCTCTGCTTCTTGGATATTTCTGGCCCTCGGTTCGACAAGACGCCCAGAACCTCGTTCTCGGCTGCCATTCCTGCCAAGTCCACGCACCCGAGTATCACCAGCCCGCCAACTTCATGGTTCCCATCACTTCACCCTGGCCATTCGAGCAATGGGGGACAGACATCATAGGTCCTTTCCCTAGAGCAGTCGGGGGTCATACCTTCCTGGTAACCGCGGTGGATTACTTCACCAAATGGGTTGAAGCCGAGCCTCTGAGGACCATCACCGGGCTGGCAATACAAAAATTCTTTTGGAAATGCATCGTCTGCCGCTTCGGCATACCTCAGGTGATCATCTCGGATAATGGGAGGCAATTTGCCGAGAACCCCTTTAAAACTTGGTGCACAAACCTTGGCATCAAACAACATTTCACTTCGGTAGGCCACCCCCAGGCCAACGGCCAAGCAGAAAACTTCAACCGAACTCTCTTGCATGGCCTCAAGACTCTCGACTACACCAAGCTGGAACATCTTGGGTCGAAGAACTCCCTAGTGTCCTTTGGTCTTATCGGACCACGCCGAGGTCGGCCACGCAAGAGACCCCCTTCTCTTTAACATACGGAGCCGAGGCTGTCATCCCTGCCGAGATCCTTACCCCCAGCCCTCGGCTCGCAGCCTATGCAGCCGAGGTGAACGACGAAGAAAGGCAGTTGGATCTCGACCTCGTCGATGAGCGAAGGGATCTCGCCTCAGCCCGGATAGCTTCCTACAAGAGTACAGTGGCACACTACTACAATGCCCGTGTCAGGCACCGTCGATTCCAGCCTGGAGACTTGGTTCTGAGGAAAAACTCAGTCAGCCGAGATGAACCGCAAGGGAAACTATGCCCGAAGTGGGAAGGCCCTTACCGAGTTGTGGAGTCTGACCTCAAGTGATATTGTAAACTGAGCTACCGAGATGGCTCATTAGTGCCGAGGTCTTGGCACGCCGAGAACCTCAAAATGTATTGTGCTTGAATTTTTAATCAAGATATGACTTCGGATCCTACGTTATTTTTCAACATCGGTTTCACGTTATTAAAAAATAAAGGGGGACAAGCAAGGGATGAAGTCAAAACAGACGAAGTCAAAACAGACGAAGTCAAAGCAAGAAATTAAAGTGCGGAGGTGAAAAGAAATAAACTTTCATTCAACAAAGGAGCGTTACAAAAAATACAAGGCCGAGGTCGGAGTGCTACTAAGCGCTCTCCACCTCGGCCACCCCTTTAAGACCCACGAGCCTAGACCCCTGTCTCGGCTCCATTCCCCTTTTCGGCTCCCTCCTGGGCAGCCATCTCTCCGGCCTCCTCTCCACCGGGGTGAAGCTCTTCTCCATGCTCTTCGCCGATGTTCCCTCCAGGCACTTCACCCGTCCCTTCGCCGAGGCCTACATTGGCTTCTTCTCCTCTTTCCTCCTCGAACGCTTCGTCGAGTTCAGACAGCCATTTGTTGAACTCGTCTTGAACCTCGGCCAGGTTCCTCCCGGCTCGGATGCCTTCGGCCATCCGATCGCACAGCTCCGTGGAGTCCTCGTTATAGTGAGCACTGTTTCTCAAGGACTCCAAAGCCTCGGAGGGCAGATGAGCTGCGGCCTGGTCTATGGCCGAAGTGAAGCCCAGCATGAAGGATGGCCTTGTCAGCTGGCCGAGATCCCCAATGAAGGTCTCGGACCTCCGGAAATCCTCGACGGCCGAGGTCCTCGCGCTATCAAGGGATTGTTCGTGATTCTTCTTCGCCTCCTCGGCCCTCTTCTGCTCTTCCTCAAGAGCGGACCTCAGACTATTGGTTGTGATCTCGGCCTCCTCCCCTTTAGCCTCGGCCTCCTTGAGCTGCCTCTGAAGCTCGAATTTCTCAGACTCAGACACCACCAGCTTCTTCTTCAACTTGGCAATCTGATCTTGCAGCTTGCCGGTGTCCTGCTCCTCGAGCAACTCGCAGTACCGATGTGCCATCTCGGCCACAAAGGCTGTGTTGGAGGCCGTGGTCACCATAACGCTTTGGAGCATCTCGGCCGGGGTCAGCTTCCTTGTGAAGTCCAAGTCTCTTGCCAGAGTAGACTGCATCACCAGGTCTTGGGCGACCCGAGGATTCGAGCATCGGTCGTTGACCTTGAGCGACCAATCCAGACACCACTGCTCGCCGGAGTGAGACTTATCCTTCCCAGAAAACACTGGGGGGCTATGGTACCGGTTCCAGAGCGAAGTCGCCGTCACCGCGTTGACCGGAGCTTTCAGCTGTTTGCCTCGGCCATGTTGAGGTGGAAGTGCCGTGGTCACCCCTAGTGGCACCCCCTCTGGTACCGAAGTGGACCCTGCGGCAGCAGCAGCCGAACTGCTCTGAGCTGCCGTGGTGGGGGTGGTCTCCTTGGCCGACGTCTTGGGAGGCTGCCCTTGTGTTTTCTTCTTGGGCGGGGGCGCCGATGTCTCGCCCGAACTCTTCCTCTTCGACCTCTTTGCCACTTCGGCACCTGAGCTCGACGAGATGATGTCGGACAATTTGGTCACTGCACAAAGAGCAAATATTATCATATGCCTTAGCCGAAGTGAAATCAAAGCTATGAAAGAAAATTACAAGGTATCTTAAGTTTAGTGGAGGTGAAGGGAGTCTTGTCAGGAGGAATCAAAGCTCGGCTAATTCCCCCGTCAACCAGCACGGCTTCGGGGTAGTCCAGACTGTATATCCGAAGTTCCGACCCCATCAGCTTCTGGAAGTCCTCCTCCTTGGCATCCCCAGCAGAGGGATCGGCCTTCGCTTTGATTGGCCTCCACCAAAAGCCCCTGGGGAAGTCCACTTCGGACACAAAGAAGTAGTCACGCTTCCAATTCTTGATTGAGCTGGGAGCGCCGACCACCAACTTCGGAATGGCATTGTTCCGATTGCCAACATAAAACCATCCCTTGTCCGTCCCGTGCGCCTTGAGGGTATAGCATCGGCGGAAGAGGTCGACAGACGGAGTCACCTCCAGATGTCGGCACAGCATCTCGAACCCAATAATGATGCGGATCGCGTTCGGGGTGAGTTGGGTAATCCTCACGCCGAAGTGACGAAGTAAGTCCCTGAAGAACCTCGACGTGGGCATCCTCAGCCCGGCCTCCAACTGTTGGACATAGATGGCCACCATGCCAATGGGGGGCTTCTCGGCTGAGTCATCCACCCCGGGCGGTGTGATCTCGTACCCCGACCGGAAAGGGTAATTGTTTATCACCTTCACGGCCCTATCCCTTCCGATGCGACTTCTAAACTTCGGCATCTTGCCGAAGTCGATGTTGGATGTATCTTCGGGAGCGACAGGCTCCAGTGCGTCCTCGTCGTGTGGTATCTCGATACCGAGCTCCTCATCATAGGCCACTTCGAAGCCACCCTCGCTCATCTCGGATGACTCCAACTCGACGTCAACCTCCTCGCGGGCCTCCTCGGTGGATCCTTCCCCAGAGCTCGGCGTCGACCCATCCGAGCTGGACGTCGTCGCTTCTTCTTCAGGATCCGGCCTCACCTCGGTCCGATAGCTCGGAGTCACGGTCTCTCTATGGGTCTTAGCCGTTTTGGCCATGTGTGTAAGACGAAATGAAAAAAAATGATACTTACTGTTGTTTACGGAACTGGACGAAGTTGATGACCTCGGCAGTGATCTCGGCTGAGAAGGCTGACCTCGGCAACACCCGCAAAGTTGGCAAGTTTCAGCAAAAGAGGAAAAAGTGTGGGGAGCTGGTGAAAAGGGACCCCCTATTTATAGGGGCCCCAGGAGAATCCGAAGAGGCGGCAAGAATGCGAAAGGACGGCCACGTTCGAATTCAAAACGCCGTGCCTCCCTCTCTCCTCATTAATGCCCCGTCCTTTCAGCTGACATCCTCTGCACGAAACGTCCCACTACTTCACGACGCGACGGTTACCAGTGACCACGTCCTATCAGCTGACCTGCCCACGTGTCACGTCCCCGCATTTCTCGGAGCAGTTTCGGGACTCCGACTTTCTACGACTTCGGCACAAGGAAGCCTCGGAACCTCCCTAGCCCGGAGCTCCCGATGCTTGGGGGGCTTATTGAGGAGGCTCACCTCGGCCATCCCGCATGCCCGAGGTGAACTCACCTCGTCCCTCATCAGAGCTCGTCCGCGTCTCGGGGTTATCCCCTAAGCTCGGCTAAATCCCTAGTCTACCGGGTAGGTGATCTCGGCACCTCCACCTCAGCTGCACGCTGATGATGTCAGGACACCTGACATCACCCGGGCTCAGTGTGCTTTATCTGAAAAGCACTGCTGCACTTAATGGCTACTGCAAAGGACTCCTCGTCACCCTGTCCGGGCGGCTACAGTGTCAGAGTCAGGCCATCTGACAGGGAGCAGAGCCGTAATGGCAGGACATGGGTCCCACCGGCATAAGACCTCCGTCCTGCCTTCCACTCTCACTCTATAAATACCCCACACACTCCCAACAAGTAAGACACACTGTTCATTCTTATATACTATTATCTTTCTCGTTCTCATACTAACTTAATCGTCGGAGTGATACCAGGGGAGAAGCCCTGCCATCCACTTCGGCCACGAGGATACACCTCACCTCAACCCAGAGAGGTCTGATTTAGGTCGGTCCAACTACCCGCCAAAAATCGCCTCTTCATATATCATATAACTAAGTAAGTAATCTATGTCGTATAATGTGTAGTGTGCTGTAACGCAAAAAATTATAATTAATATAAATAATAATTCAAAAATAATAACAAATTTTTGTTACTCAACGAAAGTGCCCTAATAAATTTCATCCATCTAAATTTTGCTTAAGCCTCTCTGGCCATCAATTACATGGCTCAAAGTGAAAATGAAACCAAAGTTAATGTCGATTTCAATATTTAAGCAGAATTATACAGCATGCCATTTGTGGAAAGAAGCTCAATCTAGTGTTGATCCACTTAAACAATCCCTTTTTTACCAAATCGGGCCCCGTCGACGAGAATTAATCGTCATTAGAGAAATACTACAAATAAAATAGGTATTTTTAAAAGTCAAAACACTGAACTGACACTAGTTAATGATGGCCACAAAGTCAAACCAGCGACCAGGCGTGCAGATTTGATGCCACCAGCACGCTTAATGGTTAATAATTCTTTTTGTCCCTCAAATTCTAATGCAGAGAAGTAAAGTTCAAACCATTAATTTGGCACCCATAGACAGTCATAAGGTCTGTGGATTATATTAATTGAGGCGTGATTTGCCATTGTCGTCACTCATTGTAGACCACAGTATGTGGAAAATCTTTTAAGTCACAGTCAAAAACAAATCCAGTCACATTCCTCTTTGTACAACAATATTTTAACACTAATATTTTTCATTTAAATAGTGAATGCTATTTTTAGGATTCATCGTTTTCCCAACACTAATTTTTTTAAAACTCCTTTTAGCCAATAAAATAAACCAACAAAAGCTCTATAGAGATTGGAGTTTTAAGGGGAAAAAAAAAACAAATTTTGTATATCTAAATACAAGCCTAAAATAACATACTTTCAAATTACTCACAATACATCCTCAATGCACCTAACAAAAATACAGGAAAAAGTGTTTTGAAAAAATCACCATCATTTTCTTCGTCCATCACCACCACCATCCTCTCTCGCCACCTTCTCCCTCCCATCAGATGCCCACCACCCCTCTCTCCTCTGCACCCTCTTCCCAACACCCCCCCCCCCCCGACCTTGCTCCTCCACTTCTCCTTCTCCCCAGATTTGGTCTTAAGGAGAAAGGAGGAAGAGGGAAAGAGGAAAAAAGGCAGAAAGAGGGGGTTTTTTTCGGGGGGAGGGGCGAGAGGAAAGGAGAGAAAGGAAGGAGAAAGGTGGCCGATAGGAGAGGGAGGGAGGGGCGACGACAGTGAGATGGTGTCGGGTGGGGAGGAGTGGAGGGTGGTGCGAGGTTGGAGAAGGGGGAAGGAGAATAAATTTTAAAATTTTCAGAAATGTTCCAAAAAAAGTCAAAATTTTAAAGGTACCTCAAAACATACCATACAAACAGAAATTTTCTATGAATACATCTACAAATTTTTTTGAAAAAAAAAAAACCCTTAAAAGCACCCAATCCATACGGATTCAAACGCTTTTGCAAGAACTCTTCTAAAAAACTACCGTTTACACGGACAACTTAAGGAAATAACTCCCACAGTTCCCTGCCGGCAACAATGTAGCCGTCCCTTCTTGAAGTAGGATCACCTTTAAGGACAGTTCTTTGTCACCTTGAAATTGGTAAAAAGATCAAAGCTGCCAAAATCCAATGCCGCTTTAATAAGTATTACACCTTACTTAAAATGTGAACTCCCAACCTTGAATTCGAGATTTCGATGTATTGCAATTCAACTCCGACTCTCACACTAGATACAGGGTATAGAGACATTTGTAATACATGCATCTAAGATATTTGCAATGACAGGCATGAAAGAATCAAAAACTCAATTAAGACTCCTGTGACATCAATAGAAGTAGAAAGGGGAAATACAAGTCAATCACAGACTCCAGTCCACACTACGACTTCTCTATCAACAAGATGTAGTTCACCTATCAGCTTAACAAGCTTTACTTGTAGGCTCCCATGCCCACAGCAGATTCTCCACCATAAGGTTCAAAGTTGGCTCCGGCGTTAGAAAAGGAAACGTAGTAGAACTCGGAAACTATGCCAGTGAAGAATACGAAAGCTGCTCCTGCGGCAAAAACTCCCTTCCTAACTGTCTCACAGGAGGGAGGATCATCACCACCAAAGATCGTCCTGTATTTGGTGTGATAAGCATTCCTAACTGAACCAGCTAGCAAGCACGCCTCGGCAATCAGGAAGAACACCCTGAATCATAGCAATTTTTTGCAGAAGATAATAAAACCATCAATCTTTCAAACACCAACTTGTGTTGTAAGTGGTATTGATAATGGAGAAAAGCATTTCTCATCATGCCAATTAGATTATAACAATTACATTAAACGGAGCTAACAGCTCCGCAGCAACATACCAGAGAATAATAAAGAGGAGGACTGCGCAAGCTCTTGAACCTCCAGGTTTGAGAGCCTTGCCACAGCAAAAACATTTGCTTGCCAACATTATGATCACTTGACTAGCCATGAGGAAGAAAAATGCCCCAACACCGAACCCCGTTGCGATATCAGAGTCATAGACACAATAATTATAATCTTTCTCATTATCCGATGTAACTTTGGCCTGCCAACAAGCACATTAGAGGACCATTAGTAAGGGCTTGCTTATTGAAAAAAAGACAGAAAAGAGCTCATAATTCAAATGAAAGTTTAGCATATTAAGTACATTTTTCAGAATAACTCGAAAGTCTGCAAAACAAGATCCATCTCGAGCAGCAAAAATAAACTCTATTCAAACAGCAGACGATAACGATAATGTCCACCAGCTTACGTTTTGGTTGAACCCAAAGGAGCATATTGGGTGATTCCAATAGATCAGGTGTACAGAAGCAACAATCTAAAGCATGCATGTACAACGCGCCAGCAGTGGGAGTCGGATTATGGCAACACATCTACTAGATTTCAAACTACTACTCGCTAGAAATAATTGTGGAAGTAATATGTAAGCATTTACAGATGAAACAAGTCAAAGTAGAGACTGGCTGAATTTCAGAGAAGGAATCTTGAGATGATGTGCATGTGTAGGTCAGACAATGGTATTTAACAGGGCAAATTAAGCTGACTTTTCTGTGCAAAGCATCGTCTTCTAGTGATTGGTTTCTGTGAACCTTGACAAGAAGTCCGACGCAACATGACATATCTTTTGCATCCAGTTTCTCAATTATCATGAACAAAGCGGAACTGCTAAAGTTTGAATGGCTGCACAGAGTATGATATAGTTCTGCAGGCATCATAGACCATTCCAATCTCAATATCTGGATCTTGATTATGTGATAAACAGGATGAATCAAATGATCAAAATGGTAGATAACTTACCCCTTAGACTTCGAAGCCACTCCGAATCTAGACATGTACTTGATACTTCACTCAACTCTTATATTTCTTGATATTAATTAAACCTATCAAACAAATCCAAGAGGTGGAAAGTCCCTACTATGCAGTAATTACAAAGTAAATCAAACTCAGCAACAATCTGATTCGTAACATATGAGCGACCACATTCAAGTGAATAAACAGCGTTCCGTTCCAGTCTCCATCAGTTCAAGTGAATAAACATTGCTCGTAGCCATTTTTCTTCGGATCAATATTTGCAAAGTTCAGATCTTTGTTACTTTTTGCATTGCAAAATGGGCAATGTGGACTCAAAAAAAAAAAAAAAGGTAGAAGGTCCACAAACAATCACAACTTACAGTGCTTCTTCTTTGCTCAGCAGCAACAGCCAAACCAAAAGCAATCAGATCAAATATGAAGATAGTAACCATCAACAATTTTGAAGCCATCGGAGTAAGGCTTCTTCAGTTCACACTCTCCAGATCTCCTCCTCACTCTTTTTCTCTCAATGTACAGCTCCCCCGTTACGTACCTGGCTACTAAATATACAACAAAATTCAATATTTGAGTAATCAAGAAGAAGAGAAACCAACTACTAAAATATTTATCTTACAGAAGGAGAGAGACTTTTTACCAAAAACTAATGACAACCCAACAGTTCGCCAGCCACCATCTATAGCTACTGACCACCAAAAACAGACAGCCAAAATTCTCCCTGACAATTTTAATTTATTTACTTGTATTTTGGGTGCGTACAAGATCTACAAGTGGTGGAAAATGAGTTGCTTCGGTCCGACGGTTACTGCTCCACCGAGTAGTAACTGTAATTGGCGGGGGGATGATTGTGACGGATATTGCGTGTCGGTGACGCAAAACTTTTTGTGAAAGATAAATGGGGATCTGACGGCTGATGTAGCGGTGCGGTGTACGTTGGATCACATGATCTGCTCGTTGATGGAGCCACGTGGCAGCGGTTGACAACGAAGCATACTCTTCCTGTCGGTGGCCTTCTAAGCAGCACAAAATACAAACCCCGTCTAAACTCTCTGCACGAATGTCATACGCTGTAGTAGCCGCTTCAATCCATGGCCTTTTCTAATTTGGTTTTTATTTTTTGAACTAATCTAATCTGGTTTTCTAAGTACCCTGAGGCCTTTGTTTGCCCACATTAATCATCAAAATTTACAGTTACAACTAATGCAAATATGCTTATAACTTGGTTAATGGGCCGCTTGTCAGAGGATTTGAAATTAAGAATTTATAATGCTTGATGCACTAGTCGCTTGATTTATAAGTATGAGATTCAATGTTTAAAATCTTTTATTTGATAGATCAATTCAACACTTAAATTTAATATATTTAAATCTTAATTATTTAATTGCATTTGATACCTAAAAATTAAACATCCTAATTTATTAAATGACATTGAATTTTCAAACGATACAAGTTTACCTCAAGAGTTGTCGGTTTTTGGGGTTAAATTTGGGATTAGATTTAACTAACTAATTTCAAAATTCTGGAAAAAAAAAAAGTGGAGAAAATCAAAACTCATGAGAACAAAGTCTTAGACTCTTAGGTGTGTGCACAGGTACAAGTATAGATATGCACCTGTGCTTGTGTTCGTGAAGAGTCCTGTCTAGCGTACATCCCTATCCATTCAAGTACAAAATGATTACACGCACACTGGTCCTCATAATTTTTTTTTTCCTCTGTTTGGGCCGGGTTGAAAGCAAACATTTGAATCCAGACGTTCCCTTTGCTTTGTGTTAAAATGGGCTGGGACTTTAATGGGCTTAGGATGTCTTGTAGGTATGGGCCTTTGAGGGGCGATGCTTTGTGGTTTGGCATTGGGACACATGTGGTCTTATAACTAGTGGGCTAATATCCATCAGATCAAAACTTGCTCATGGGAGTAACACAAATCTTTAGATTTTTTTTTTTTTTAATTTTTTTATCAACTAACAACCTTTCCTCGGTTGATTATTTTAATTGATTATAGATTTTGATTTTGAATAATTATTTTTGTGATATTCTCACTTTTGATTCAGATTATAGACTCTTTAATAACTAAAAAAAGTAAAATTCATAGTCAATCAAAGATTAGTTTTTGCTGATTCTGATTATATTCTATAATCATAATAATTTGCAAAATATATCTAAAGTAAGCGAGAACAAGGCCTAAATCTTAAATGGAACAACAGAAAACAACCAAATGGAGTATTTCCATATAGGACAATGTGAATGACACTCAACTAAAAACTTTAGGTTTTAATTTCTAAAACACCTAATAATTTGAGTACTAGCTGCACAACCAAAAGTCCAACATGCTTAATGCCCAGTGATCCTTCACCCGAGAATTATGAGCACATATTGGTTGTAGTGGAAGAGAATAATATCACCAAGGAAATTCAAGAAGCCTAAAAGGAATGTAGAGATACAGTTTCTACATTTGATCAAGATTTTGCGTACGTAGGGGTAATATTTCTAGCATGGAAAGACTCTCCATAAATAAATACGGGGCAGCTGGTTATATAAATCTAACCACGAATAGTTTCCTTGGCCTCTTACTATATGACTATCTATTGCAAGAAGATTTTATAGCACAGTATCATGACTTTATTGTTTGTTCCATGAAATTTTGTTCCCTCTTCTCCTCTTCTTCTTCTTCTATATGCCACTGTTTAAATTGCGTTCCCAGGTCTACTAAGCGAAGATGGGATTCAAAGCGTTTTGCGCAATTTTTGAGGTGATCAAAGGCTCAAGATGGAGAAAAGCCTCCAAGTGGTACGCAATAGTCATGCCTCAGCTTGTGTTTCATTGTTTTTTTTCCTTGCTGATCAATTTATTTTTCTCACCATTATTATTCTATATACTTTCTTATATACGCACTTCAGAACACATTTTTTGCAATTATATACTGTTAACACTGGTCTGTTGATATTATTGAGATCGAAAAAAGCATTTCGATCACATGCAAATAGTACTTTTTGAGGGAAAGAACTTGATTTACTTGAGTTAATGTTGCCTTTTTGTTTGATATTCGCTACCCTGATGTATTCATTTACAGTTCTTTACTGGACATCATGGCCTCGTTTGGCAAGTGAGTTTTTTGGGTGTTTGTCTAAAATTTTACTGTAACTTATTATAAAAGTTGCAGAAAATTTTTTTGAATATTTTGAAGTGTATAATTTAAAAAATTTGAGAAATTTTTTAAGATTACTGTAGTTAAAGTTGTTAAAAAATTGTAGCAGACAAACTTGATCAAAAACTTGCTTGCCAAACAAGGCCTATATTTTTTGTGATAATTTACTGTGATATATTCACAGTAAGAATTTGTAATTTATATGAAGAATGCTAAAGGTTAATGCCTTTTATCTTTGCATTTTTGGGTCTATATCATCAAGTTTTCTTCCATTTTGCTGTAGAAAAAAGCGAAGCATATGAAAGGAAGTTCAACAGGCTAATACCCGCTTTTGAGCCATTTTACTTGCATGCCAAGGCTTTGACCGACAAATTTTTTACTTGTTTATCCTCTTATTAAAATTTCAACATGCATCTGGGTAGTAAAGGTGGGAAAATCCAACAAGCCCATTGGGCCAAGTGTATCTAAGACGAAAAGGTCTGCAATTAATTTACAATCTTTCTTAACTGCTAGTGAAACCCTCCTTATTTTATACTATTACACAATATAGCAACCTAAGAAATTTTTTTATTTTAATTTTTATTTGTTGCATTTCAATAAAAATTTTTCTCCTTCCCAATTTCCAAAATCTAAGATGAATACTGAGTCTATGGGGTTTAAGAGTTTTGAGTTGTGGTGACACCATTCGAACCGCATTCTTGTTTTACCACAGCAAAAAACTGATCAAGGAACTGAGGCAAAGCTTAGCAATCCAAAAGAACAGGAGGAATGCCATGATGAGGCAGCTGCGTGCTGATATTGCTGAACTTCTCCAAAATGGCCAGCATAAGGCTGCTTTATCCAGGGTAATCATAGCTCTTGATATTCCCTTTTGGTAACGTGAAATTTTCTTTGCATTAACTTTTACTCAGTGATATAGACTGTGCAGCTTCACAAGGACGAGCTTAAGTTATCAGCTTATGATCAAGTTGACAAGTTTTGTGATTGTGTTGTCAAAAACCTCAAGGATATTAGACCTGACAGGTAAGCTAATTTTGATTTCGGTCTTGCTCATTCCAGCATCTTATAGAGATTTAATTGAGCATTGCAATCATTTTTATAGTTGGACTGTTTTCTCTGTCAACTTACTGCCGCAGAAAGTTGCCTGTTGATGTTTGTGAAGCAATATCAAGCTTGATATTTGCTGCTTCAAGATGTGGTGAACTGCCAGAGCTGCATTCATTAAGATATCTTTTCAAAGGACTTCTTGGTCCGAAATTTGAGAGAGCCAATGTCGAGCTTCTGCCAGGAAACACCGTGAACTCTTTAATAAAGCACAGTCTCGTTGTTAAGTCAGTAGCAGAAGATGTGAAGATCCAATTAATAAATGACATAGCAAGAGACTACAAGCAGGATACTGGACCTCTCTCAAATGATGGTAATAATGGCATTAAAGATCAAACTCGACCCAAAAAGTTCGAGGAAATGCTGCCTGACATTGGACCGAAATTTGCCTTGCAAGATTGCAAGGATATGGTAACCTTTTGGAGTAATTTTCCTGATAGTTCAGATGGTACTGCAGGTTATGTAGCCTCTAAAGCAGCTAATACAGTTACATTCAAAGAGAAGAGTGATGACGATTCCTTGGAAAGTATTAGATCAGACGGAAAACCGATTGAAATAGAGGCAGCCCCACTCTGTTTCCATGACAGGGAAAAGCTACATATGCAAGGGGAAGATATTATGACTGGGAGTGAATACACTACTTTGGACTCCTCCAACAGCTTTAAGAGATCTTCCAACACGAATGCCGCTGATAAAAAGTGTGATCACTTGATCAAGCCAGATTCAGTAGATGCAAGATATGATACCGCAATTGCCACGAACACTTCTCAACATGAAGAAGTCATCGGGGGTCAATGTTTACACAATGACAAAGATATCAAGGCTGAATGTCACGTCAAGGAAACAAAAGAAATTCCCAGATCTCCTATTGCCCATGTACATCCAAAGCTTCCTGACTATGATGATTTGGTAGTCCAGTTTGGGAATCTAAAGAAAGAGTACATGCGGAAAATTTCAAATAAATAAGTACCTTATAAGTAGTTGAGGTGGAAAAATTGATCTTGCTCTTGCTGCCTAAGTGTTAATTGACAGTTCACCAGTCATAGCTGCGCCCTTTTGATTCTCTAGTACAGAAGCTTCATGTTAGTGTCAGTTTTTAGACACACGGAAGTTTGTGGTAAGCTCATGCAGGACTTCATTTTGCAGTATTGAAGTCTAGATACCAAAATGCATTCAAAAGTAATTCGAGTCACTATTTCTTTATCCCCTTGGTTTTACATCTGAATTTTGAATGGTGCTGGAATTTTCAAATGCAAAACATTCTATACAACAGCAATGTACATAATACCACAGTTAAAGAAGATGAACACAAGTACCTTTTTGAACAATATAAAGAAAGCTTATATTACATGAGATAATCCTAGCGAGATTCAGAAGTAAAGGAATAAATACATTTTCACACACAAACGGAGAGAGTTTACAGTGCTATTGAGAATGCTACAAGATCATATTGGCAACATTTCACAAAGAATATTATACCAATTCAAATTTATTGGACACGTGAAACAAAGAATACTCTCTTACATTTCTTCTATAGGAATTGTAGATAACCTGTTTAGATGTATATTCATTTGGCAACAAAACCCAAGGCCTTATTGAATCGAAATCATTTCATTTCTTTATCTACCTGGCACACAAAAATTTCAATTAATAATCAACTGCTTCACAAATCAAATAAAAGAATTTGGACTAGCGTACGGTCGGAACAATTCCGGGAGACTTTCAGCTTTTCCGACCAAACAATAGAAGCTTTCTGAATCCCTTGGAGATTTTAGGGGAGGTTTCACCATTGTTCCACTTTTTACGGCTGTGGTATTCAGGGCTTGTGTCACATTTCTGTGGTGGGGTTGAGACTTCAGACACAGAAACCTTGGGCAAGACAGGAAAATTTTCACTCACCATAATATCCTCCATAACGTCTGAAGCAGTGGAAGGTAGTTCATAACCGCTCATTTCAGGCTTTGATCCAGTATAATCGTTGGTCACCAGAGATGCCTTGGTTGTATCCTCAACATTAACACTCAAGGGTTCTGTTTGAGCAGAATGATTTTCAATCGGCACTGGCAAGTCTCTCTCTCTTTCAGTTTTATCAATTGAAGAAATACTGTGCAACTCCTTAATATCTTCAGCTTCCTCGCGCAAACCACCTGGTGTAGCTTTCGGCCTGCTTTGCTTGTTTTGCAATGATTTCACTGCTGCCATATCATCACTTCCAGGAGCATCAGAAATAGAAGAATATTTATTGGAATCCTTTGCACCAGTTTTCTTATCTGAGAATATCAACTTTTCTTGATTTACCTTCTTGTTCTGAGGTCCACTGTCCTTCATTGTTGCTTTTTTAGTTTGGCCTGCTTTTGATTCACTTGATGATCGCAGATCACTTGTCCGAGCAGCAGATAGGCGATCTATCGTGGAACTCCTGAAAACAGGCTTGTGTAATTTTGTTGTCTCCTGAGTTGAAGCCTGCACCTTAGTCTCCCCATTATTTGCAGACAATGTGGCTTTCTTGTTCTCCTTTGTGGTCATCCTTGAAGTTACTGCAGGGGACGCCTTGGTGGCACTTCTTTCAGCAATTCGTTTTTGGCGCTGAATGCGTAATTCTTCCATCTTCTTTCTATTCTCTTCTTCCTGCCAACGAGATGCAGAGAAGGTAAGAGGACATCGAAGAAAGTGGTGTGAATCATACAAATGCGTAAAATAGATTAAATGAGTAAAACACTATTGGATATAGTCTAATGAGCCCAAACAAGTCATTTTACAACCCTATACTAACTTCAATGTGCAAGGAGATGAGCTAATGCCAAGGAAAAGACTCTTTATACTTGTGATTACAAATTACAGGTACTGCATATCAAAAGGTAGTCGTAACTCTTGTTCTATGTGATTTCCATGGACTAATAAGGTTTGATGTTTACCTGATCAGTTTTGCTCCTGTGAACCATTGTTTTGCTTCTGGAAGGAGTGTTCCCAGATTTTGATAACAATTCTGATCTGCTCCTACTTAGTAATCCAGCTGTGGTTTTAGACCTGACTTGAGACTTACCAGTAGTGGTGTTAGTTGATTTAACATTTTGGAGCTTCTTAACATCAATAGAATCGTTTGTTTCAACATCAGACTGTTGTTTCACAGCTTCAGCTAATGAATTATCATTGTAGTCCATCTCTGGATTCCAAGGGGCAGCAACTTGCTCAGCTACCGAATGCCGTCCAAGCACCATATAGAGATCATCTGGTTCATAATCATTATTAGTTCTGATCTTATCTTGTGCATCATCAGGTCTGCTAGTATCATGTTGGTTTGCACCAGCCATATCTGCTTCCAGAAAAATATCAGTCTTTTGTTCGTCAATGGATGGCCCACCAACTGGCCCAGCTTGAATCATGAATGAGTCGTCAACGAGAACATCTTTATTGCTTTCCTTAATCTGCAAAGGCTCAACACCGTAGGCAGGAGTATTTTGACCATTAAACATCGTGTGATCTCCAGATATATCTGGTCGATTGCCAACAAACCAGTTTTCTTCTCTTTGGCTCTTCATGATGGATGATTCAGTTCCCCAGTCAGACAAAGTAGCTTGGCGATGTGCTTCTGAACCTACAAATCTCTGTGACAGTAATAATTCCTCATCTGCAGTTCCACTCTTTACTACAGCACGGACATTTTCCCCAGCATCAAAATTTGCCATATTTGGTATACCCTCATCAGCTACAGACCTTTTTCCCAACAGAAAAGCATCTGTTGCAATACCACGATTTCTTGGCACATCCTCTGCTACCACACTAAAGGACGAAAATTTTTGTCCCCCTGAGAACTTGTTGGTCATATACTCGTGATATTCTCCGGTGCTTTGGCTAGTGTCAATCGCTCTTGAATCTGAGTCTGCATCCTTCATAAGAAGACTCTGGAAAACATCCCACTCCTGAGTTCTCTTTTCTCCGTCAGTTATGGCTGCGGATATATTTTCAATGTCCCTATTAGCAAGACCATCTGTTTCATTGATGTGTTTTTTGATTCCATCCCGTTTTCTGTTCTTGCCTGATGTTGATTTGTGCCGTTTATCGAATGATCCAAGAGCTTCATCCACCTGCTGTTTAAGGGAATTAGCATCTATGAATCCATCCTCATCTGACGAATCAACTTCAGAATTGCTCTCTCTTTCTCCACTTCTTTTGGAAGTAATGTAGTTTATGTTGCGGATAACAACCTTCCGCGAAGAACTTTTTCCAGACTTCTTAGGCAACTGATCCAAGGAATGCCTTTTTCCATCATCCTCATAGTCCTCTGAATCACTTGCTGAGCTGGAGTAACTAGGCTCATTGCTATCACTATGCTTAGATGTACGCTCTTTTCTTCTATTTGAAAATTTGTCCTTGTTCTTGGAAACAGATTTACTTTTCCGATCATCATCTGCATGATGGCCCAAACCAGATTCTTCAGTACCTGAAGGCCATGGTCCATTTCCTGGAAAATATGACGGGGGAACCTGCATTCCGGGATAGAAGTAGCCTTGATATGGGGGAAACTGTTGGAATGCAGGACCTTGAAAATTATGCATGTACTGTGCCCATGGTGGTACTTGAGATGATTGTGCAAAAGTTGCTTTTGGCAAGCCATTATCTGCAAATACCAGGATGATCATTGGTGGTTGACGGTGACAGGATAGAACTAAATTGAGTTACTGTAAAAATAATAATGTTCATGAATTTAAATTTTAATGTTTGCAAAGGAAAAGAAAAAGGATATTTCAATGGTGCTTGAAATTGATACAGAAGTGATAATGCTATTGCTTTAACTAACACTTCTTTTGCCAGTACCCTGAAGGTGTGGCTATTTATTGCAAAAGCACATTGTGATAGTTCTGTGGCTTCTGTCTCATCTGGAGACAGACACTTTGGATGAAGTTGAGAAGAATTGGAGAAGCAAATATGTGGAAGCTTAAATAACATTTTCAGCCAGAAATTAAGATTCAGTCTAACTTCTTAGGTCATTGGACACTGTAAATTCAAGGTATTGTCTAACTGGGAGGAAGGCGTTACGTGTCTGATGCACTGGCTTTTGTATACATGCTTGTTGAACTGCCATGATCAAAATGGAGAATAAGAAGAGAGTGTGTTACAAGCTGTTCAGGTCTATTAATACTTACCCTATATAGAGAGGCATATCATAAATGATTTTACAGGTCCTTAGAATGCATTAAAGATGGATTTCTATGACAACAATGGGGTAAGCTGTCAAAGTTGCAAAACAGACAGATGTTTTACACTTTCTTTGAGCAGAAATAGAAGCAACGAAAACGAGATACAAGGAAGGAAGAGGATAGTAAATTAACTTCAGTTAACCGTCTATCCAAAACCATCAGACAGTCAGCAGTCAGCATTCTAAAGTTGATTTTGACCCCAGAAGTTAGATTCTTTTAAGTAGTAACAAGGAAAATGGGGAGTCAACTTTACCAGGATTAGTCTCTAAACTTCCAGGACTTGTGGTTGAGTCAGATGCTGGTGCATCTACTTGCCCATTCGGTTGTCTGCTGGAGAGAGCACCATCATTACCTTCACCAGCAATGATGATTCCAGATGTTCCCAAGTAAGAAAATTCTGGAGAGAAGGCCTGCATTGCTGCCACTTCATCCATCCAGATTCTATCGTCACTCTTTTTATTGCACAATTCCATGAAATTGTTACATGCTTCCCTGATGAAACCAGATATTAGAGTCATTCAGAGTAGGAGGGAGAGAGAGACTTGTGAATTAATTATTTTATGGAGGAAACTTTTTTTGTTCAATAATCAAGCAGAAAATGCTTCTTGTATCTAGAAGCGAACACTTTACTCGATACAGTTTAAACGTTATCCTGTTCAAGGAATAAAAAAGGACATGTCAAAATAGATCTGCAACATGAGAAAGAGTCTTGCAGTTTACTCAAGTATCAGGATAACAATCTTTATAATATGTTTCACTAATAACCAAGAGACAAGAAGAAAATTGCTCATGGCAATGCAGAATTTTTAACTCAAAAAATGAATGTCTAGATTCTAAAGCAACTGGAGGTCAGGCTTCCTTTCGTTAATGTTATAAAAGTATAAATGGAAAGAGAAGTAGAGACAACTAGCAGTCTCGAAGTACCAAAAATTGGTTTCTGAAAGAGAGTTCTAATCACACCAAGAAAAAATGATTTAGATAAGCCTGTAGGCTGAATCAGGGTATTTCCCATCTTCAATTTATGGTCAATCCATGATTTGTTAAACAGGCAAAGCTGATGCAATCCAGAGGGTCCATAACAAAACACTTTCCTACCTTAAACGATTAGCTCCAAATGCATCGCTGAATGATATCAGATCATCTATGTAATCCATCTCGAATCCTGCTACCAAAGCACGAGCATAAGCCATTGCTTGCTCTTTCCTTAGTACAGCCCTCCGAGTTTCCAAGGCACGCAAAAGTTGAACCCTGTAAATTACAAGCAGCAAACAATTATTGAGAGAAAAAATTGGAGAGACCTTAACTTCATAGACACAATAGATCACTATGACCAGGTGCCGATATTTACTTGGAATTCTCTTCTTGTGTGGCATCTCCATTTCCACTCGACTCGACCTTGACAACAGTAAACATGAAATTAATTATTGCACTCGTTAAGAAAATATCAGTAGGAATTGCAAAATGTGTCACAAAACCTATCAACCATAGTCGAATTTACCTTAGCTTGAGCAGCTGAACCTTTTGTATTCGCAACAGCCAGGGACATGTTTCCTGCTGATGACATCGTGATTGTTGAGAAGCTCAAAGTAGTGCACAAGAAGCATTTTTAATGATATAAAAACAAGTTGAAGTATACAGTTCGTCGAATCAGCCTCCTATACTAAGTAGTTTTCCCACAATTTCAGAAGTGCATGGTGCTTGGGCAGTGGAAAACAAAGAAAATCAGATCTATCTCTTTTAAAGGAGGAGGAAGAAGGAGGGAGAAAGAGAGAGAGAGAACTCCTCTTTTGGTCCGTATTTTAGCCCAAAGACATACTGTTTTGATCTCTTTACCAATTCTTTTTACATCTTTTGATGTATATGGTACCAGATTCCGAAATTTCCAATGTACACGGGGCCTGCAGCTCATAACCAAGCAATTTCATATTCTCTTTATCATAACTGATTGGAGATTATGAACTGTATACTAAAGTTCAATCCAAGTCCACAAAGTGTATGGCAGAATCTTTGAAAGTAGGTCCATCAATCTTACCGTCAGCATCAATCTGCCCATTTGCTTGTTCATTCAACAGAATTGAGTCCTCAATCTGCGTGATCTCCCTCTCAATAGTCACGAATCTCTCAAGAACTTCTGGAGTACTAACAAACCTCACGAACCTGAAAGGAACAACATGATCAATAGCATAAAAATGGAACAACTGATTAACAGCATAAAAATCTCAGAACAACTGATCAATAGCATAAAAATGGAACCTTTCCAGAGTGGCTTTAGTGAACCAAGAGGCGTTATTGGACGTAGGCCGAAGAGTAATGGAATAACCCCCTTTAGAAATCTGATCTTTTGCAGATTTGAGATGAGAAAGAAATGGTTCCAGCAGCCCAGAAGCTAATTTCTCATTCTTGTTACCAGCAAAAATTACAAGATCACACCTTTATTACACCATTAAGCAAACCAATCAAAATAAGCGAGTTTTCTCACAAATAAATGGACAAATTTGCATGAAAAAGCACAACTGTTTTACCTGGTTCTAGTTGGTGTAAGCTGAAACAGAACATAATCAAGATGGGTTCTCGAGTCCATACTTTTTCACGCACAAAAGCACACACTCAGAGAAACAAAGAAACAGGAATCAGAAAGTCTTGTTGTTTCAGCACATTAGTCTTCTTGGAAGATGATTCTTGCAATTCTTTAATCAGAAATTTAGATAATGGACAGGAAAAGGGGAGGCGATGAAGCTCCTGGGGCACATGCTGCTACATGCTGGCAAGTGAGTGAATGTGAAACACAGGGAGGGATTTCTACCGGGATTCAAACGTGGGGTCCACTATCCCCAGCCGACATGTCCTCTCAATAGTACTATAAATAAAAAAGTAGCAAGTTCATATCAAGGTAGAAATTGGTGCCTATTTCCCTTTCATAACTCACAGTTTTTTGTATGAGTGTTTCGATAAATGGACCCTGCGAAGAAATTGGTGCCTATTTGATGATCCATATTCTGTAGCATAGTGAAGGAATATTAGATGTCTGCGTCAGAAATAGAATTATGAATAATGTATTGATAGGAACCAGGAAGGAGCCATTGGCAATTTGGATATTGGCCCATTGTTAGAGGTTAGTTGAGAAGTCGTTTCAGTGTGTTGTTTAGCCTTATAATGCAGCTGTTGTAACTTAATAATCTTGTGTTTAAAGATAAAGAGGGCTCCTCCATTCCGGCAGCAGTTCCATTTGGTTTACTGACAAACCACCTCACCATACTGCAGCCTTCTTCTCTAAGAAGAGAAATGCAAGAGGGGGTGGGTTAAAATCTTTGATCAAAACTGGCATTGCTTTACTTTGCTGTCACTCTCAATGTTGTAGTAGAGTAAGAATGAGGGCAAGGAATAATCAATTGCATTACAGGTTGGAGCTGCACCTGATTGTATGAACCAGACTTTTCCAAAGGAAAAATATCCACTACTTGGAGCCCTTCCTTCTAACCAATACAACTGGACCTCTTTCTTTCTTTTTTATTTACTTTCTATATACCTTTTCAATTGTTAGGAACTGTCCCAATTTCTATATACCTATGTGTATTTCTTTCCTTTGACACTTGTTATGCAGCCAAGCACGAGAACAGCGATACATTCTATATTAATCATCATCAAGAACATCAGCTGATTCACTAACATGTGTCAAAGTGGAACATAACATATATATATGGATCGAGTAGTAAAAGAATGTTGTTGAGAAGATGTTCCAAAGAAAGAAAGCGGTTAAAATATGATTAACCTCTTGTAAAACGAATGTCCTCCCCGGATGAAAGAGGAAGAGGAAATTAATTATGCATGTGTGGGTGATTTCACAACTGGCAACATTTGTCTTTGTTATAATCAACTTGGCAGCAATTATTGGTTTGACTAATTACAAATATCATTGGATAATTATCATACACATGCAGAACCGGGTAGGACTAGAGTACTAGACTTGATCATACTCATTCACAAACCTTTTCTGTCTCGTAGTTTTAGCTGTAACTAGTACTGTTGTTGCTGTTGATCTTGCCTGGCCCGTCAAATATTCAGATCTAGTTCTGGGACTAATTCATGTTCCCTTTTTTTTTTTTTATTAATGATGATTAGTAACACAATACCTGCAGATTCCGGAAAAAACATATATCAAGACAAATAACATTCCCTTTCATTTGTGTTCCTTTGCTCGGTGCATGAATGTCAGAGATATACATGAATAGCATCTAACAAGAAAAAACTCAAAGGGAGAGAATGTAAACAAGAGATTTCGGGTTCGAGTCCTTCCGCTTATACTAAATAAAATACAAGAAAAAACCCGCGGTAGGGAAAAATTTTTCTTCAGATAAAACTTGCCTGGGCTATACACAACATATACCACAGAAAAAGTTGTGTACTGCTACACTAGATAAAATCCGACCCAATTTCCCAGTTTGAATTATGGCCCTTTCCTCTACTTGGACAAAGTGGGATCAGAAGTAGCCATCGGAGTTTGCATCTTGTGAATGAATAAGTTTTAGGCTGGTTAGTATGGATGGGGGCTGTAAATGGGCTTCCAAGCCTCCATAATAAATGCCAGGAGCCAAACCACCCCCCCCCCCCCCCAGGTTAATATATAAGTTGCTCATAATTTGGAAACCCCACCCCTGCTTAACTTCCATAGTTACATAATACTAAATCTAAAATTTGAGAGCTCCATGGTAAGGGATTAGTCAAAATTTTAGCAAAAAGTTGGGGGATAATTCGTTTGGGGGAACGAGGAAGCATCTTAATTAATCGCATTCTGCTTAATCAAGACACGGAGTTGGGGGAAAGAAAAAGGCGTAGAGCAAAAAATGATGTCCTGAATAAGTAACATTTGTCGGTCTCAATTTTGTGGTCCTTAGGTGAAGATGATTAGACAAAGTCCCTTACCCTCATAAAAGGATATTTATTGGAGATTATTTGTGACATTGAGTTACCTTTGTTTAGTTGGATGCATGCCTCACTTTTCTATTTTTTTTAGGTAGGAAGAAGTTTGGATAAATTCAGCTCCAATCCCCTTAGGAATTAGGGGCATGCATTCGAAACTACTACTATAAGTTGCTCACTTTTCTATCATGATACTGACCAAATGACTAGATTATTGGGTCCCATGATTATACCAAATTTTCATTATTCCGTTCTTGATTAAAAAAAAAAAAACTTTTAGTTTTTAGATGCTCATTCTAAAACTTTGTGCCCTCTAATGATCACCATCCATTAAAAGAAAGATATGCTAAACTAGGTGCATACGAAGAATAGGAGAATTATGAAAAAGATAATCAGTGGCCAATTAGGTATTTGGGTTTTTCTTTTCCTTTTCCTTTTTGTTTTGTTTTGTAGTAGTGGCTGACAAGATTCAAAAACATTATGGGAGAAAAAACCATAGTACTTTATGAGAATGTAGCTGGAAGGCTTTAGCATCATTATTATGTTATTGTAATGGTGGGCATTAGTGATGGACTAGATCAAACATGTAACTCTTAGACTCAGTCTCGCCAAACAAGGGGGAAAATAAACAACAACAACACAAAAAAAAAAGAAAGAAAAAGAAAACAAGACTCATTCAACAGAGTCACAGCGTCAGCTTTTTCTGTTTCTTGAAAATTTTGGGGAACAAAATCCAAATTTTATAAGAACACAGGTGAAAATTTAGCATCATTGGAGGCCTATGGTGAATCCCAAGATTTCCCTCGGGACTCTGAAGTCTGAGGGAGTTGATAAAAGAATAATTGTTAGACTCGTTCTTGCAGGACAGGGGGACAAAAAGAAAAGGAAAACTATTGACTCGTTCATATACTACTAGTACTGCCATTTTCTGCATTCTTAGGCTTCTTTTACCGGTTGATGGCCTAAACCAAATGAGGAGTCCGAGGGTCAGGTTCATACACAGCCGCTGAGAATTTGTTGAGCCTTGTGAGGGGCAGGTGGGCTTTTCTCTTGTCCCCGGTTTCATGTGATTTTATTCAATAAACCCACCTTCTTTAATGATCCTACTTGGAGGTTGGAATTTGCGTCTGTCCCCATTGTTACTTTTGAGTATTTTCACATTTTTATAATTTCCACTTCTGGAAAGTATTGGAAGCATAGACATTTTAAGTGGATAGACAGCTTTGAACAAGTAAAAAATGTTCTTTCAAGAAATAAAAAAATAAAAAGGGAATGCCAAACAGTTCTCTCAAGGTGAAAGAAAGAAAAAAATCTTATAAAAAAATATAATGTGGAAAAAAAGGACAAGAACAAATCAAATTTTATCATTTTAATAGACGTTACGGTTGGCTAATTATTCCTAATTTTTTTAGTAGAAAGAACTACAAATCCTGGTAAACGAGGATTCAAATCCTAGCTGATAGTTTGGAGTAGAAAGGTAAAAATTAGTTAAAAAAAAAAAAAAAAAAAGGGAGAGGGGGCGGGTGTCTTTATTATTTTCGATATTACCAGGCCTTTGATTAAATATTATTAATTTTGTCAATTATTACGTGCAACTTTGGTTGGGCCTTTAGACGTACAATTTGGGCTTCAGACAAATTCGTAGCTCCACCAATCCAATCCCATGTTTCTAATGCGGCGTCCATTTCCGACTGTTAGTTATGTTGCCCTCCAGCCCGGCTGGCCGGCTCAATTCATCCACAACTTAGCACCCCGTCGTATCTTGAGAAAACAACAGTCAAAATCGACTTGTTTGAAGGGTCTAGGGAATAATTCGTCTGAGCACCCCGAAGAGAAAATTAAGTTTCGTCCTTTTATGTCTCTTGTCAAAATCACTCGGTTATAACATGAATTTCAACGTCCTTTCCGTGGAACTTCCCACTAAAAATATATGTCAAAACTCCAAATCAACGTTAAACGTTCGAACTGGTAGTAAACTCGAAAATTCTTAACACAACACATAAACTATACCAATGTTGTTCTTTAGTAGAACGTGGTTAATGATCAACAGGCCGTTTTGAGAACCCTATATAAACTGCAAAAGCCAAAACGAATTTCATTACACACTCAAACAGCCAAAAGAAAAAGAAACACATTCTATTTTTTTTTTATTGCAATACTCAAAAACCCAAAAAAAAGAAGAAGAAGAAGAAGAGGGTTTTGAAATCTTCATAAAAAACCATGCAGCGTTCAGTGGCCAAGAACATACTCCAACGCCATGTTCTCAGCTACCAAAATCCGACCCGTCTGATTAACAAAATTCCTCAGCCACCATGCGATGTCTTCATTAACCACAGGGGCGTTGATACTAAGAAAACCATAGCTTCCTTGCTATATGATCATCTTGTTCGGCTGAGACGTCGTCCATTTTTGGACAACAAGAATATGAAGCCGGGCGACAAGTTATTCGAGAAAATCGATACTGCGATAAAGGGGTGCAAGATTGGAGTTGCAGTGTTTTCTCCTACATATTGTCAGTCGTATTTCTGCTTGCATGAGCTGGCCCTGATCATGGAGACTAAGAAAAAGGTGATCCCTATCTTCTGTGATGTTAAGCCATCACAGCTTCGTGTTGTGAACGATGGAAGGGTTCCCCCGGAGCAGATTGAGAGGTTTAACATGGCCCTAGAGGAAGCCAAATTCACCGTAGGCCTTGCATTTGACTCCACCAAAGGGTAAGAAATAAATCTTCATTCTTGTTTTTACTTTCTTACGTAAAAAAGAACGATAATTAATTAGTTATCGCAGATGAAAATATGCATTATGGACTTGCTATATATGCTCATTGTTTAGATACGATTGATTCTGAACCAAATGGATATGCAGTTCAATTTCAAGACATAATTTACTTATACTATTAATTATGCAGACTCAATTGTGAAGGAGGAGTTCAGATTTTTAGAGATCTTGGGTTCAAATCCTCAATTTTCATTCCCGTTTCTTAAATTTAAAAAAAAAAACATAAATGAAAGAAAACAAAAAGATAAAGAGATTGATAGCACGATTGATTTCAAAAGTTCAAACACTTGCGTTCTTGGGAAATTTATGATATGTATGTGTTGTATGTTTCCTTAATATTGAAATTAAACTTTATTAATTAATTGTTGAATTTCTTTATTGATTAATAATGTCTGTGTGGAAATTAACAGGAACTGGTCCGAAGTGCTAACGGACGCAGCAGAGATAGTAATGGAGAGCTTGGCTGAGGTCGAGAATGAAGAGAGAATGATGCACATGAGAATGCTAAAGTCCCCTTCCGATGTGCCCAAGATTTGCTCCACCAACACTGGCAACTGATCTTAAAACCAAGATTTTGACCAAAATAATACATCTGCTGAGTTTTCTGAACGAAGCCAATAATTAACTAATAATCTCCCTATATTCATTCAATTCAATTCAAATTCTTTCAGTCTTGCACGGTCTCATTCGTAAATAAGGTGACATCCCTACATATACATGTCGTTTGTCCCCTTTGACTATATCTTTTACCAATTCTTTGAAGCGAAAATTCGTTGTAATTGTTCTCCTACTTAAATTTTCTTTGTTGGTTCTCCAAATTAATGCTGCTTGTATCACTGTAACTGAGACTCGAATGAGCGTTGTACTTTTTCCTGGAAAGCATAAAATAAAATAAAATAAAGCACTGTATTCACTGAAGTCATTTATTAATTGACTTTTTTTTATTATAATGAACATAAACTTCTGCTTCTTATTATTAATATTATTTTCCAACAGAAGGTGATATCCCAGTTTAGGCAGACTAATCCACCTCTTGACCTGCAAAGTTTTGTCCAGGGATACGAGCGCCATACCATAGGATTCGAACTGGCGACCTAGGGATACTACCGCATTCCTCGTTGGGGGCTCTTGCTAATTATTAATAGACTAGGAGAGGTAAACCGCGCTTCGCGCGGTGGAATATAAAACGTGAATGCCCATGAAAGATTAAAATTGTGTAAATAATAGTTGGCTTTAGTGATAAGTAATATTAGATCAGAAGTAATAGTGGAGGTATATGTATTGGTTAACAATCGAAAACTGTTGAACAAATGGAACAAGCTAATCTGGTAATGGATGCGATATACTAATTTGGTAATCAAAGCTACTAATATATTAAAGGTGAAATGTATGATGCCATGGATACATGATTTCTATGCTGTTGATTCCGAAAATTAAAACAGCAAGGGATGTACGGGACTGGGGTATGAATACAAGTATTTCTCCTTGTTGAAGACCATGGAGACATTTGTATTTCCGAAGAGCATTTTGAATTTGCAGAAGCCAGCAGCATCGATGCAAGAAACGTAATGGTTAAACGAAGGCGCCAGTATAAAGACCAATACGAACGCGCAATGTTGACTAAACTCCCTTGTTTCTCAGCAAGGCGGATACCATCGATAATTGATGCATGGTTGAGTGCATCAGAAAAAATGGCAACTCTTTCATCCCTTTTAGGTTTTCCCCCTTCAGCTAACAGCAAACCAACACTTCCAACTGCTGTGATAAGTGCCATGTTGGCTGCAAAGCCTGCGGGACAGAGAAGGCAATCCTAATATGTGATATTAGAGCAAGAATTCATTAGTCTAAATCCAGCAGCATCAACCCTTCATTACGATCAAAAGCATAGCAGGTAAAGTTTGACCATCTATTGACCATAGTACATGAAATAGGAAGTTACATCCAATTTGTTTATACGTAACATATGTTGCCTTCTAAAGAAATGAAATCTATAATGAATATATTGCTGCAATAGACATGGGAGGCAAGAACCAATTCATTGGGTTTAAGCTTCATTGCAACCAAGACCTAGTTGAATCACACCTAACTAAAAATTTTGTCATATGGATTGTCATAACCACTTTTCTTATCACTTGATTGTTTAGAGTTCTGAAATAAAAATGTTATCAATAAAACCTTTTTAAAAATCTGCATTTACTGGGTACTGAATGAAAATTTTGAAACTACCTCTTTCTTCTTTAAGTCTGCCAATGCCGACTCCAGCAACCTGTGGTTATTTGTGTAACTACAAATTAATGCAGAACCTCTAGGTCCCATCCCATGCAACTGAGCTGCCTAATTTGTCAGGGGAAACCACAACACAACACAAGTTATTAACCAAAATTCTCCATTTGATATCAGGAGAATCCATAACTCAACAACATATTGATTAAAAAAAAATTACCTTTACTGCGGCCTTGATAACAGTTGGGTGGGAACTCAAGCCTAGGTAATCATTCCCAGAGAAAATTAATAACTTCTTGAACTTTCCACCACATGGCCCTGCTCCATCATCATCCTCACCATTCCCAATTACAGTGTCATCCCCTGTTTTATCAATTCAATAAAGCATAAAATACCAAAACAATGCACATGCAATCCGTGACAAGTTTTCTACATGCTTTTCTTTTCTTCATCCTTAAAAAATATAATCACAGCAAGAAACACGCATAAAAAAAAGAGCTTCTTCTCAAACAAAATTAATCACTCCACAAGTTTTCAGTAGGTAAATGGGATGGAGGGAAACAAATGTAGTACCGGAATTGGGAATGTCTTAAACATCCAAGGCGCAAATCCCGTGTGAAAAAAGCCACAACTGGGCATTGCTGACACAGAGGCATTGCTGACAAAGGTCCTTAAACAATTGGTTATTGGAACTAAACTGTGAATGTGGGAGGATAAAGGCTCCTCATTATTTACAAGCAACTGAATTACAGATCAAGTTAAAAAGTAACCTAACAGACAAAATACAGTCCATACATAACATCAGACTCAAAGGCTCAAAAGATCAAGAAGGCCAATAGCCAAGAGCAACATGGCAATCGGAAAAGCAGCCTTGATCCTAACACAAATAGCAAGTAACAACTGTGAACTTGGCGATGGCCGTTGACCTAATCACATATGAGGAATGCTTTATATAACACAACAGGTTCTTCCGTTCTAGGCGACGGCAAACTTGTCTATACAGGCCAAAAAACTGCACAGATAAAAAATGGGGATAAGAAAATAGCTGATAGCAAGGCACAACTACAGTGAACAAAGCTCCGAGCAGTGGAAAGGAAAACACAACCTCGTCATCAACTGTCTAGTACAATTGAAATGCACTAAGTCCAATTATCTTTTCAGCTTCAGCACCCAGAGTGACAACACTTACATAGCCAGTATCGTCATGAATAAAAAATTCTAATCCATACCCTACGCAAGCGAAAGGAAATAACCAGCAGGAGAAAACAAAGCCATTTGAAAAAAAGACTAATTGGAACCAAAGCAACTAACTAATACCAAACATGGAATGAACCTTGGAAAAATATACATTCCCAGGCCGCAAGAAAGACACCTAATCCCTAAGGTAGTGGAAAAATCATATGAATGATAACAGTGGGGGCAGGCGAGATGCCAAAAGCGAGTCATTGGACACGCAATTTCAACACGGCCCTTAATCCAAACGGTTGCTCGATCCTCAAAACAACATAGAGTAGCAACTACTCAGCAAAACAACTACAGAAAAGGGGAAAAACAACAGCAAAGGAAAAAGCTGCGGTATAAAAATAGAAAGTCACTAACAAAGCGAGTGAAGGATGCAACGCTGGAGATTGCAGTAAGAGTTGGAGCACGAACATGAGGTAAAAGAATAGCCGGATCAACGTATGATTTATTGTCAAAAATCATATGGACTAATTCCAAGACATTTCTTTCACACCTACAAGAAACAACAAAGAAAAGTAAGCCCATAACAGAATAAAAAAGGCCACACACTGATGAACAGCAATTCAAAAGTATAAAAACCAACCAGCAGTCAAGCTCGCGTGCCTCCAAAACATCAAGAGCAACAAGTATAACAGAAGATGGCTGGGTCGACAATGATATATCTAGTACAACAAAACAAGCGAGGCAACTAAAAATAAACCAACCAGGCATCAAGGAAACAAAACATAATGCACAAGAAAAAAGAGCGACATACAATTTTCCATTAAGACCCTAACTCTCATAGCGATAATAATAGGCATGGTAGGCATTGCTTCATCAATAACACAGCCCTCGACAGATTCAAAATCCTGCCACAAAGTCAAAAGAATTGGACGTTTACTGCAGCAAGGTCACAAATCAAAGGATTATCTAACACAGGGAAAAAGGGCTCAAACGAAGGACAAAAGTAAGGTAAACCACAATGAAACGGTAACATGTGGTCAACTATGACATAGTCTCTCCCATGGCGCATAGTCCCTTCCATATAAACATCTCGTGCAGGGAAAGCATGAACAACGATCCCCATTACATCTGCGGTTAAACAACACATGCAGACAATTAGGCAGCAATGCAAGGAAAGGCAAAACAGAAAACATAGAAAAAACTTGCTTCCCTTTTGCAGTTTTCACAAATGAGAGACATTATTATGGTTTATGCTGTGATCCAGCATCGTTGGGGAGGTGTGACTGGTTAAGGCACAGACTTTGACAAATCCGCAGCTCTGTTCATTCTCTAAGAAGACAATTCTTATGATGGAATAATGTTTTTGGAACTTATAGTGATAGTATTATAGTGATTGTTTTGAAAAAAGAAAGAAAAAGGAAAAACCCAGGGGAAAAGAGAACGTGAAATAAATAAACAAAGAACGAGGGGAAAAACGGGGAAACAGTGAAGAGAACAGGCTGACATAACAAAAAAATCAAAGACTCAAAAGGGAAAAAAGGAAGGGAACAATATAAAAACCAGAATCAGCAATAAAACATAAAAAAAGAAGAATGCAATAAAATCAGTATCTCTGCCGTCACAGATGAAAATGAAAAGGAAGAAACGAACCCAAAAAAAGGGGGAAAGCACCCGAAGAACGGCAAGGGCAGAAACGACGAAGGGTGGCCTGAAGTTTTCCTGAGGCCACCTGTGGGAAAAAAGAAGGTGGAAAAGTTTCCCCGAGGCCAGCTCAAAAAACAACGACAAATCGAGCAGGGAAAAAAGCAATGACGAAGAGAAAAGCAACCCAGCAGCGACAAATCGAGCAGGGAAAAAAGCAGGAACAGTTGACCTAAAAACGCAGATGGAAGAAGGCGGAAAAATACGCGGAAAAACAGAAACTGGTAAAGCATAGGGGAAAAAAAGAGACCACAAAAGACGTAAAAAAAATAATAATAACAGGTCACCTGAAGATGAAGATTGGCGCGGCTGAGCAAGAAGAAACTCCGTTAAGGATAGCGGTCTGGGAAAGTATTCCGATGAAGTTTTTTGAGAGACGCCAGCTGAAAATGAAAACAAAAGGCAGCTGAAGAAGAAACAGTAGCGAGATATCCAGCAAGCAAAAGAGAGCGAAACGGGCAAACCGAGAAAACAGTAAACCATAGGGTAATGAGCGGCAGAAACAAAACTTCATTAAGGAAATGAAGCTGGAAAAGTTTTTCGCAGGCCATTGAGATGCGAAGATGATACACAAGAGAGGAAAAAGAGGACAGAAAAATGACAGACGAAAAAGTGATCCAGCTAACGAAGTAGGCCGCGTGGCCTTGTAATAAAAAAGAAAAAGAAGGAGTAGGCCGCGTGGCCTTGTAGTAATAGAAAAAAAAAGGAATAAATAATTAATAAAATAAAAAGGATGAATGATTTGAGATGCTACAGCGGACGACGACGACGACGAAAAAAAGCAAATGAACAGTAACACCCTTTGGCTGTTAGAGTGTTATGTTAATAATATGTTAATAATAATAATAATAGATGATCCATGAGACCAAATGTGTCTCACCATTTGATTCATTTATCTGTGATACTTATCAGTTATGGCCATTACTATTTATGTATTTAACTGTGATGACAAATATAATCTCTGTGACACTTGCATTCCTTTTTTTTTTATCCATTTTTTTCTGCCTCCTCGTGATAGTAGATTATCCATCATTTTTCAGTATTTGACATATGTGAAACACAGTACATCCCATTTGAGTTCGTGCAATATAATACCAGTATGACTAAAGGAAATCGAACGAAAATCGTAATGGCGAGGGAAGAAGAGTTAAAGGACGGCATGTTTTCACATTTTTCTCCCATAATATGGAGTTGTTCAATAAGAAATTTTCTTTTTTTCTGTTTCTGCCAAGTAATGGACGGTAAGAATTTCTTGAACGAGGGAGTAGAAATTCTACATTTTTTTTGTTGGTTATTCAGTATTTCTCCCCTGAGCCAACAAACCTAGAGCCTAGAGGGCGGTAATGGAAAGTTAAGACTGCTAAGTTGAATATTCGTTCAATTCTAGAGATAGCAACGGGGCAGTTTTGGGGATCCTCCAAAAAACCTAGAAGGCTGAGCAAGTGATCGTCGCGTTGCCTAAGGCCTCTGCCACGCTCCCGTTTCCCACTCACCCAATGAACTACGGGCCCCCACGTGTGGCTAAACTCTGCGGGCTCCATTCCCTCCATCCACGTCGACACCCTCGCCCCCACTTCTTTGTACGGCGTTGCGACGCCGTTACTCCTCCTGCACGCTACGCCCTCTGCTTTAACGTTTCCCGCTGACTTGGCATTTCCCTGATTTACGTTACCGTTACTTTTGCCATGTAACAACAAAAACACACACGTTTCGGGCGTCCGTAGTGTGCATGCCCGTTGCCCCGGTCGGGCCCAGCAACACTTTTCCTTTCCTTTACTCGCCCCACTTCCCCCGCGGTGTCCGCAAGTGATAATTTGGTTTTTTTTTTTTTTTGTCTAGAAGCTTCTATTCAATAGATCAAAGTTAAATTTAAAAAATAAAATAAAATACGGAACTGAAAAAAGTGAAACAAGAAAAATGTTGAATAAAACATCAAAAAAATTAAGAAAGTCAATTGGATTGTATAGATAACATCTGAGAATACTCATAAAACGCATAACATGCTTGTGCCAAATATCAACTAGAAATTAAATATAAATGAAATAACTGTTATGTTTAGTTGTCAAATATTCTAAATTTATTATTATTAGATTATATAATATAATATATTTATTTATATTAATAAATTGAAAGAAGGGATGAGGCGAGGGATGGGACCCCAAATTTAAAAAGAGGGGAAGAAAATTCCCCTGTCCTTGCCCCCGTCCAGCCCCATTACTCCCTCACGGGGCACCCGCTCCGTTGTCATCCTCGTTCAATTCTTGTTATTGTTAAGAAGAAGCAGGAGTACTCACATTAGGTAAGACTTTGCCATAGTATAAACACTACAAGGAGTAAGACGACTTTATTTTAGGCATGCGTTGACTTGAAAATCCACTTTCATAAACTTTTCCGAGCATTAAATGTCATAAAAGATAGATTGGTTGGAAGCAGAAAAACCTCGTGGAGATTGAAAAGAAAATTTCTGCAATCCTTAAAATTTTGAGGTAAGCAAACACTTAGAGCAGCAATTGAGTGCCTTATGCATTCAATTCAAAATATTTTCTGCGCCTCGAGCTCAAGTTATTTACACGAGTCCCATCCGTTTTTAACATAATTAAAATGTATCAAATTAATAGGGAAATGGTAAATGAATGTGTGCCTAATAATTTCCATGATAAAGCCTCACTAGCCCCTCTACTTAGATATGCTGATCACATTTGAAGCACGTAACTATTTAATATCAACATCTTATTTTAGTCATGAATTGACTAGAAAATGAATTCCCATAAACTTTTCCGAGCATTATTAGCCATAAAAAGATGATTGGTTCAAAACAAAAAGGGCAACTCGAGGATCAAAGTGAGAACTTTTGCAATCGTTAACATTTTCAGGTAAGCAACTGCGTGAAGGAACAATTGAATGACTTGATGCATAAACAATTCGAATTATTTTCTGTTCCACCAGTCCAATCCATTTTTTGTGGACATAATTAAAATGCACCAAATTAATAGCGCAATAGGAAAAAAATAATGGCTAAGCATAATATTTTTCATGATGAAACGTTAGTACTCCCTGCAGCCATGTTTATCACATTCAAAGTCTTTTAGTATTAACTACTGAGGAGTTTACAGTAGAAAACTACATGGGAACTTCCGTGGGAGAACAAAACAGGAAGCTGTGAGAGCAAAAAACAGAAGTCAAGAAATCCGATCAGTTAGGAGTGTGTAATGAAACGGAACATGATTTCTGTCACCGGAAAATTCATCACCTAAACATCAAAGGTGACGGCAATGGAAAATTGTACACCATTACTTCACTTGTAACTAATCTTGAATGAATTAGTGCAATAATTTTTGAACCCACAAAAAAAAAAACATAAAAAAAGGACACAGAGGAAAACAATAATTTCTTCCCTAGCTACAACACCTTTTTCCTCTGATTCCCTACCCGATCAATATAGGAAAGAAGTTGAATATGGTAGATAAGAAGAAGGAGAGTATGATGGATTGCCCCTGCAAATCCTATAAATTGCACGCCCAAGGACCTCCACCATTTCTGCAGCAAACCTCATGGTCAATGGCCTCAAAGACGTTGCCCACAATCCCACCACCGCCATCACTATTTCTGCGCCCAAGCTCATCATGCATTCTCATCGCTCATCCCAGGCCCCTTTGATTCCATCTGCAACACCAAGTCGCATTTTCAGCCAAACGCTCTTCCCAGACCATCAGAAAGGGTTGGAAAAAAGAAAACGTTCTAATGCGTAGTTGGTTGATTGTTAGGAGGTGCGATTTGCAAAGTAGTTGTCTCCGGGAGGATACGTGTCAGTTTACAAAAGTTACAAAATTCAAATGAAAATATGCGTGTTATACGCTTAAACCTGTCAGTGTCATAAAGGAAAAAAAAACGCCAACAAAGTAAGAAGTACTATTTTTTTTTTTTATCTGCAAAAGATAGGTGTTCTATAACCTAAACTAGTCTAATGTAAGCGAAAAAGGGCAAGGGGAGATGATCAACTAAGACAAGCCACATATTATGACAAATTTGAGAGAGGCAAGGGTTGAACTCTGACCTCCAACATCACTAAAGAGGGTGATGACCACGGGACCAAATGGCCAGTGACCAACAAAGTAAGAAGTACTAACTACTTCTTTCTTTTGTGCCTCTGTCCTTGCACAATTAATTATATGCTAGATATTTTAAATGTCGATATGTGATTGAAAATCCGTTTGAAGAAGTGGACGATGAGTAGGCCACCTGTGGCTAAGGAACAAGGACCGTTCCATAGGCTACATGAAGAATTAGCAAGGGTGGGCCATTTCAACAACGGCTATTCATGACGAAATTTTGATGCACAATTGTCGTCATCACATTTACTTCTTTTACTACTACTGATGCATGAATTTGGACAGGGACTTGCCCAAAAGTTCTCAGCTTGTATTTTGCTTTGCTTTACTACCTCATCTTCTGTTTTCTGCAAGAGATGCAGATTCCTAGCCATGCTAACAACACAGTAGCAACCCATAGAAACAATAATTACTGCTAGGATTACGACAAAGTTGAAATTGAGGCTAGAATTGAGGCTAGTATTGGTCAGGAAATATTTATACCATTTAGCAGATGACCAAGGATTCAATTTAACCTTACATGATCACGTTTTTTTCATGTGCAAGACATAAGACTGGGCACATGACACGAGTCAATCAAATACAGGCATAATGACCTTCAATCAAACCATAGAACAAGAAGAACAAATGACTGCTATGGTGACATCAAAGGTGAAAGTATAAACACTAGAAAGATAGTTTTATATCAGTAATCAAGCCATTTCTGCACTACCATCCTTTACATTGGGTACCAGACCATCTTGATTAATAGCAGGAATTGCACTTCTTGACTCCAGATCTTTAAGGCTAGTCTTCCTCAGGAAATCTCTGTACCACTTGGCAGACAGTCTTGGAATGCGATTCAAGGTTACGCGGTCTAAAGAATAAAGTCCAAATTTGAGATCATAACCACTGGACCACTCAAAGGCATCCATCAAGGTCCAAATGAAATAGCCCCGTACGTCAGCTCCATCCCTATTAGAAGACAAGTAGAAATCTCTTGAGCAAACTTCCAAAGAAAGGTGATCATAACAGGAGTATTAAACAGCTCTATACCCAGTTTATAATTGCAAATTTTGATGATGAAAAATGCATAACTAGCCTGCCAAAGGTTAAGCCAATATAGAAATGCCATTAACACATTGCTCTAAAATGGGCACATGGGGAAGACGAGTTTAGCAGCTACACATACACAAAGCTAGCAGCAACCCAGAGAAATTCAAAAAGAGAAAACAGCAACAACAAAAAAAAAGTTAGAATCAATATTAACTTTGTAACTGGGGAAAAAGGCTTTACAGTGCAGGCTCATTTGGAAAGAAAGTGTACCAGATAGAGTCTAACAGTGTAACATGAAGTTTGAATCAGTTTCTAATGCATCAGATTCTAAGAATCAAAGCTCTGTTAAATAAATAAGAGAAACAATCACCTTATAGCTTGAGCCAAAGATGCAATATATGCTTTATGATATTCAACTCGCTTGGTATCATGCTGCAAGTCATCAACTTCACCATGTTCCCACGGTGGACAATAACCTGAAGGTAAGTAAACAAACATATTATGACAATGAACATTATCATCAAATTTTCTATCAATTTTATGCGATTGCAATTAGTTTCCCATGCCTGAGCTGATGAGTTGAGGAAATAATGTGAAATGTCAGACAACTTCATGAGACACATTACTTTTAAATACTTGGTGCTTTCTAAAATCAATCTTAGCCACTTATTTAATTTAATGCAACTTAAACCATTCCACTTCAGCAGCAAAATTTAACTTCAACAACAGAGTGACACTGCAGATCAAAAACCAGATTCGCAGACGACTATTAAATACACTGCATATATCTGGACCCATGAGAATTCAGAAATATATATGTACCATTCTCCACGATGAAAACAGGCTTGTCAGGGTATCGCTTCTTAGCATAGTCCACAATCTCTTTAATGCCTCTTGGAACAATAAAAGTTTGAAACATCCCTGTCTGTTAAAAACAGGATAATTTACTTTAAATCACAGAAAAACAATAAATCTCTAGTTCAAGTTGTCATTGCAAATTGAATGCGATAAAAAATATTGAGTATTTAAGTCATGGAAAATGGACTTCTTTTTACCGGTTCCCCAATCGGAACACCATCTCGTTCTGTAATAGTAGACACAAAGCCTTTGATTGCACGGTTTTCACCCGGTAAACAGGTAGTATTAGAGCACATACAATTAGAATAGATGCAGTCCTTGGCATATACAGTTGCATAGTGGTTAAGCCCTATGAAGTCCGTACTATTGCTTAAGAGTTGTTTTTCCTCTGAAGTGAATGTCGGTAATTCTTTCCCGTGGTAGCGACGCATTTCTGGAGGATAATCACCATATACCAGAGGATCCAAACCCCTAGTTGGTAGGAATTACATCATGTCAAATCAAGAAAGTGGATTGTTATTCCATGATAACAGAGTTCACACCCACATGCAGCTCAACACCAAGAATTCTAGCCCATGAGGCCTACATCCAATCTTAAAAAGACATTGAGAACAAAACAGTAGAATTTATAAGATTTCAGTGTTACTGGTTGGTGGATTATAGTCTAACTATTTGTTGGTTCATGTTCCATAGAATGTATTCCATGCCCACTACCCACTGTGAGACAATAATAAGGGAGTGCTGTTTTTTTCTAGATCTCTACACTATCATAGCACAGAGAAAACACTAGGATTACCAAAAGATATATCCATCCTGGTCTAGCACTGCTTGATTTAATGGTCTGGTATATAAACCTACCAATTATCCAACTTACAGGTCTAGCAGGCTTGTTTCAAAGGACCTGTGAAGGGAGGGCAGTTTGCTTGCAGGTGTTTCCAAATACCAAACTAGTGAATAACTCATCAAGCCAGATTAAAGGCCTACTATTAGGTCATGATAGCACTTACCAAGCCAAAGAAAAAGCCAATGCCCTATTTGCAGCTTCCTTGTCAAGCTCATCATCACTCAATGGTTCATACATCATTGCACTCACTGCAACTCCCATCATGCCACCTTGTTTGTGCTGCATCAACATTAATTGATCTTTGTAATCAAAGAAGAAAAAAAAAAAGAGTATAAAACAGTGGTACAAAGAATTACTTCACTTGCCTGAAACTGCTCACGGTAGAGTTTAACAGCCTTGGAATGTGCCAGTAACATATTGTGCATTGCAATGAGTGGCTCAATATCTGAATTTCCAGCAGAACAATTGCCAAAAGGAGGTGAGCAACGACCTGGAGGGTATATTCCCTTTTCATAGGCTAATTCAGAAAGCAAATTTGCTTCATTCATTGTGATCCAATACCTCACGCGATCACCAAAGTACTTGAAACATGTTTCAGCAAAATGGACATAATCATCCCTTGCATATCACATGCACCGCAAATTTTGGTCATGAAATAAAAGACTTAACAACATCATTGAACACAGTAGAAAAAAGTTCAACATACTGCATAAAAGGACTTAGCCAGCCCCCGTATCTGTCCAAAAGTTCTTGGGGAAAATCGTAATGGTGAATTGTCACGAATGGCTTAATTCCTGCAATGCATAAATATTTCAAGCCTCAAAAGGAAAAAATGAGGTTGTGGGGCAGGGTTGACCAAGACTTTCTCCAGATTACCTCTGATTAATAGATTATCAATGATTTTGTTGTAAAACATGATTCCAGCAGGGTTAACATCACCTAACTTCCCTCCTGGCCATACCAAAAAAGGATTATAGTTACTGATAAGTGCTGATTGAACTTGATACTCACCAATAAACAACCAAAGAAAAGGTGTATGCAAAGGATCCGAAATTAACCATACTTGGCAAAATTCTGGCCCAAGAAATGGAGAACCGGTAAGCATCCACACCAAGAGAATGGATTATCTCGATGTCCTCCTATTGGAATTGAAAAAGTTTCAAAACTTCACGTCATTTCATTACTTCAATTTCTCAGTATTACATCTTCATCATACCGTGAATGTTAAAGAGTGCTTGAAAATAACAAGAAATAGGAGTAGAGATAGTACCAAATAACGATGGTAATGGTCAGCAGCTATATCTGCAGTGTCGCCATTATTTACACTACCTAAAAGAATTTGAATCAAATAAGAAATTAAACTGCTATCGTACAACAAGAAATGCTGGAAGACAGAGGCATACTAAAAAAGAAGCAGGTGCAAAATAGTATGACAAGTACCTCGTTTGCGGACAAAAACATCCCAGTTACTAAGACTCTTATCATCATCAAGAATTGCACCCTCAATCTAAAATTATCGGCACAGTATTATTGTTTTGGGCGAACTAAAGAATAAAAAAATTGAATCTTTACAGCCAAGAACACATACCCAAATCAGAAAAGTAGCAAAAGAAGCATACCTGGTATGAAGAAGTGGAAACACCAAAGAGAAACCCATCTGGGAAATCTGATTTTTTGACTTCTGCTGGTTGTTCTGCATTTCCATTGCCTTCTTCAGCAATGGCTTTTGCAGAAATCAGCAATATGACCAACAAAAAGCAGAAAAAGTAGTAATAGGTAATACTAGCAGTTATTTTCATGATCGGACCAGGTTGACTTGTCCTGAATTTCTTGAAACCAATAATATGAAGCAAATATTACTGTTCAGGGCAATTTGATTAGTGCAGCTGCTCTGCAAAGTTATGGGGTACTAAAAAATTTACAGAACTGACAATTGGACGAATAATATGATGTATCGCGATGGGCATGAATGGTTCTTGGAGCAGCGGTTTCTCCGGCTGGCTGCGTCAAGGATGGTTAATCGTGAACTGCTTACCTACTCTTACTCTTACTCTTACACTATTCCTTTGGATTTTAGTGCAGATACAGAGGTTTCAACCTCTGACCTGCAATCAAACCTTGTCTCAAAGGATAGGTGTGACAGTGACACTCAACGACTATGGGCGTCTCCAGTCTCCACTCTCCCATTATGATACTCAATTTCAAGTTTTCAACCTGCATGCAAAGGAAAAGGAATTTTTCACAAAAAAAAAAAAAAAATTTCTATATTTTCGTAAACACATTTTTCAATAACTTTTTTTTTATTTCACGTATATTAAATCGTTACAGATTTTCTATAAAAACTCCTAAAAATTGCAAATGGCTAAAAACCGAAGGAACGTAAATGATTTGACCACAAAAGAAGAAAACAAAGGAAGAAGGGAGGTAAATGTAATTAATCCAAAATATTAAGACAATAAAAGTACATTAAGGAAATAACGTCCAAAAACAAAGCAAATTTTAACACTCGTTGTAGACTATTTTTTTTTACAATGAATATCATTAATTAAAATTTAGATCGATCACATTTGGACCATTAACTGTATTAAGACAGACACCCTTTCAAAGAAAAAGTAACACTAATTGTCCCACCTAACTTCTTGTAACTTCGAAAGTTCCAGGAAGTTGTGAGTAAGTCAATTTTTACGTGTTAATTGCCCCACCGAACTTCAAAGGGTTCGGCTAATTTTGTTTTTTTTTCCCTTGTAAGTGCAATGAAAGGACTCAAACTAAGATCGGAACATTGAAGAACATTTATTGAAGGTGATGTTGCCAATATTGTCAAACTGATCAATGAAGATTCATTTGATATTGGGACATTCATCCAAGATTATTCGTAAACTGCTTGGCATGTACCCAGATTGGGCAGTTACTACGATTCTAAGACGTTTTAGTTCTACTTTTCTTGATCGTTTCGGTGGTTATATGATCCACCATCATTTGTAATTTCCTACTCGTAACGCGGATCTTCCTTTGCATTAATATAATTCTTACATCTTTCTTTATAAAAAAAAAAACCTTCTTAATTTTTTTTTGCACAAACAGTCTATTTTTTTTTTTTTTTGTCCAAATACTGTGTGAGTTCGTTTCTCTATTAGGAGATAAAGGCTTTATGTCAAAAAAGAAAGTAACACCCGCCCATCAAGTATGACTGCCAGTTGCCAAAAAAAAAAAAACACAGTCGAGCTCAAACTTATACAAGTCGAGCCAAATTGAGCTCACAAGCAATTTGGTTCCTGTAATAGCTCTTACTCAAGAGTCTTAGCCGCAATAAATTCTGTTGACCGGTTTTGTCAATGATTTCTTTGTGCGGCAGATAGCTCGATATTTCACATGCTACCAATAATGTAACATAAAAAAAAAAAAATTTTTTTTTTTGGAAAGAAACATCAATTGATGATAACAAGGCAGATTATTAATGTAATATGAATTGTTGATAATGTGGCTATATCGGACTACGGATCTTTAAAGCATCGTTCCTTTTCTTGGTGACCTTCCAGCAACACCACTGCCGACAAGTAATAATAGCACGCGGCCGCTATAGAAAGAAAAAGGTGCGTCTCTTTTTCTTTGTTTGTTAATCTTAATGATGAGTTGCTTGTCCTTTGCCGAAGATGATCTGGAATTGTTCATTCCCTAAAATTTTCCTATATATATATATATATATATATATGTATATATATATCAACAACATTAAATACATATCGCATGTGCAAAACTTAAATCTCAAATATAAATTTTATATATGTATCATACGTCCAGAACTCTCGCTTATATCCTGTTTCCTTCCTTTTTGCTTGACATAAATTTAATGCTAAGATTATAGAAATCAGTTTAATTATTGAAGGAACACGAACTCAGAACAACCATAAGATCAGATAAAAGGATACTGGCTAAGATGACTCCAAAGATGGAATCATGCCATTTCTGCAGTACCATTCTTTATATTGGGCAGAAAGCCATCGGCACTACTAAATGGAATTGCAATTCTTGGCTCCTGATGATTGAAGCTAATGTTGTGGAGGAAATCTCGATACCATTTAGCAGAGGACTTCGGAATTCGATCCATCGTGACACGATCTACGGCATAAAGCCCAAATTTTATGTCATAACCATCTGTCCACTCGAAATTGTCTATCAAACTCCATATGAAATAGCCGCGCACATCAGCTCCATTTCTACAATAGAAGAAGCCATCTCTCATTCCAGATGCAAGTGAGAGAATTGCATTGCTAATGATCACTATAAAGGTGAACGTTTAGGATGATTTTTTTTTTCCCTAGAGGTTACAACAATCCTTAGAAATGTCATTCTGCCTCGTTCCAAGAAAAGATGCATATCATGGCTTCTAATTGGAAAATTAGCACCAAAGAAAGAAAAGCAAAGCTATTGTCGTATCATGGGACAGGAATCGACCATATTTAGATTAATGCAGGATCAAACAGTAAAACACAACTCCTGCATTTTCTGCCTGCCAACAAAAAACTACACCAGAACTCTGTGAACAAATCAGAGGAGGAAGAATCACCTGATTGCTCGAGCCAAGGCTGAAAGGTATGATTTATGATACGCTACACGCTTGATGTCGTGCTGCAAATCAACACCTTGCTGGCCTTTTGGTGAAGCATAACCTGGAGGTAATTTGGAACTATCACTTCTTGTCTGCTAAGATTTTCATAATTATATTAGTTCTTTGTTTGCCTAAAAGTGTTCCACCGATTGACTTTATGGCCTCATGTGGCATGACAACTTATTCATGAGACACCATACTCAGAACTTATTTATGGCAGCCTGAAAAATATTAGGAAGGTTTAACAATCCCACTTCAGTCCATCTGCAAATTTTAGCTGGAACAACCCTACCCGCATATTCAGGTCAGGGTATGCAGAAGACGGGAAAATGTTTTATTTGCCAGAAGAACAAAAATAGAAGATGCAAAAAACATAGGGAGCGTGCTACATAAATTTGGATCCAAGAGCATCTTAAAAGAATATATTCACCGTTCTCAGTGATAAACATAGGCTTGTTATGGTATCTCTCCTTAATGTAGTCCACAACTTCTTCCATTCCTCTTGGAACAACAAAAAATCGAGGATTCCCGGTCTGCTAGAAAGAAGAAACTTACACCTTAAAAGTTGGAAAAGAAATAACTTGTTGGTGTAGTGAAATAAACAACAGATATTATTGATTATAAGTCAGGCAGAATCACGTTCATACCGGTTCCCCTATTGCAACACCATCCCGGAATCCAGTGGTAGACACAAAGCCTCGAATAGCGCGGTCTCCACCCGGGAAACAGCTTGGAACAAAACAGGTACAACTAGAATGGATGCAATCCTTAGCATATAGAGTTACATAATGATTTAGTCCGAGGAAGTCAGTACTATCTCTCATGAGTTGTCTCTCGTCTGATGTGAATGTTGGTAGTTCACTCCCATGGTAGCGACGCATTTCCGGAGGATAATCACCAAAAACTACAGGATCAAAACTCCTGTTTTGCAAAAAATTAAATATAAGGTGATGTGAGTACAACACATGCTTCTCAATAATGCTAACAAGGCCTCGGTCCATCTGCAAATTAGAAAGGCCAGTACGGAGGCAATGAGAGTAAAACTGCACACTCTCAATTGGATAATTTTAACCACTTACTCCCGCCAGTTGCCGCTGGCCATTTGGTCCAGTGGTTTAAGGTGATGCTGGACGTCAGGGGTTCAACCCCCGCCTCCCACAAAAATTTGTCACAATATGTGGCTGGTTTTAGTTGACCATTCCCCTTACCCCTTCCATTAAATTAGGCTAGAGTAGGTTATAGGATATCTATCGTTGCGAAAAAAAAAAATACTCCCGCCAGTTGTATGTATAGTATACTAACCATCAGATAAAATGAGAGGTATTATACTTCTCCGACACAACATATACAGTTTACGAAAACAATTTAAAAGCTTTTCTGCATAGATCCCAGGATATTTTGGAACAGAAAGAGACTTGTTCAAGTGCAGTCTAAAGCTGTCAGTGCTCCACCTTGCAAGGCATATAGACTTCTGGTTGACCTGTTAATGGTCAGCACTTTGCATGCATACCGTTCATATTAATTCCTGATCATCCATCAACACTTACCAACCCACATAGAAGGCCAAACCCCTACTTGCTGCTTCTCTGTCAAGCTCGTCATCAGTTAATGGTTCGTACATATGTGTGCTTACAACAAGCCCTATAGTCCCACCTTGTTTGGGCTGCATCAACAGGAATAAGGTTATGGTAGTCAATACAGGAAAACTAGTATATCTGCAATTACCAATGCACTCAACTGACTCTACTTGCCTGAAACTGCTCACGGTATAGCTTGACAGCCTTGGCATGTGCCAGTAACATGTGGTGCATTACGATCAGCGGCTCAACATCTGAATTACCAGCAGAACAGTTGCCGAAAGGAGGCGAGCAACGAGCTGGAGGATATTTTCCCCTCTCATAGGCAAATTCTGAGACCAAGTTCGGTTCATTGATGGTGATCCAGTACCTTACCCGATCACCAAAATGCTTGAAACATGCCTCAGCAAGACGGACAAAGTCTTCCCTAATGCATATACCCAAAATTTTGCTCACAGACGGCATTAACTTCTGAAAATAATTCAACAACCAGAGAGAAACAAACCAACATACTGGATCAGAGGGCTAAGCCAACCCCCATATCTGTCCATAAGCTCTTGGGGAAGGTCATGATGGTGTATTGTCAAGAATGGCTCAATGCCTACATTTTAACATTTTGAGTCAGAAGTGACAGAATAAAAGTGGGTGGGGCGGGATGGGTGGGTCAAGCGAAGGTGCCGAAGTTTTTGCAGATTACCTCTAAGCAACAGATTGTCAATTATTTTGTTGTAGAACAAGATTCCAGCAGGGTTAACATCACCAAATTTCCCTCCTGTCCAACCGCAAAAAGTTTATACTCATCAAGGAACGCAGATGCCCAACATAAATATATATTAAAAAGAAAAGATACCTACTTGGCAGAATTCTTTCCCATGAAACTGAGAAACGGTAAGAATCCACCCCAAGAGAATGCATAATCTCAATGTCTTCCTGCAATAGTACAGAAAAGGATACAAACTTCTTCAAATCACTATTTCAAGGCTATTACTCTTTCCTAGTTAATAATAAGAATGCAAGTAGTTAAGGATCCATACAAGAGAGAAACAAGAAAACAGACTAAATTTGGTACCAAGCAACGATGGTAATGGTCGTCAGCTATATCTGCATTATCTCCGTTCTCTATATTGCCTAAAAGAAGTTAAAGGAAAGTACAAACTGAATAGTTAAATGTAATGGCAAATCAGAAGTAACACAGAATAAGAGTACTATCTTGCAGTTTACCTTTGGTATGGGCAAAAACATCCCAGTTACTGAGACTCCTACCGTCTTCATGAACTGCACCCTCAACCTAAAGCATTGGCATCAAACAAGGACTCTCTATTCAGCTAATTCTGGGAGAAACAGAGCGAACATGCTTTACTAAGAAATCAGAGCAAATGAAGCAAAAGTAGCATGGGATGCATACTTGATAGGAAGAAGTGGCAACACCAAAGAGAAACCCATCTGGGAATTGTGACCTTTCGACATCTTCTGCTTGTTCTGCATTCTCTTCCCCTCCTTCAACAATGATATTTGGAACAAAATCCAGCACAGACGTGAGTAGTAGTAGTAGCAGAAAGACGAGTGAGGACAACGCAGAGCTGACTTTCATGATTTACTTTTTCGTTTCTGTGTTTTGCAAATCACTACTTTTATGTATATTGATGTTTTTGAGTTATGAGTAAATCAATCAATTCTTTTAGGGAGTATGAACCAAAAGGAGTTTGACCAAAAACAAAAAAAAAGAACCAAAAGGAAATGTCACAAGTTCTGAATAGAGCTAATAAAAAGCATTGATTAGAGCAGGCGACCAGGCCCCAGGCGGGACAACCATCAGCATCTCAGATCTGGATATTTTTAAGTGAAAGCTTTTTGAGCCCAGTCCCGACTCATCAAATCCTTCTAGCGAACACATCGTATTTGGAGAGATCAAATCCTTCTAAAGTCACTTTTATTAAGTTCGAAATCAAACAGCAATCGTACGAAAAATTTTCCTAGAACATGTAATTCCGAGCTCGCCATCATGTCTGGACACAAACTTTATGTTCGACAGTCCGAGATAGATAATTGAACGTTGTTGCTTTTGATATCCGCCACCTACGAGCCAAGGGTACTAAACGAGTATGTTGATCCGTGCATAATAATTCAATGAAAGATAAAATAATAATTTTATATATTCCTGTGTATATATATATATATATATATATTCATGTTAGAAATTTGTTAAAAAAGGATTGAATTGTCAGAGTAATTCACAATTTGATATGTGCAACTTTTGCTTTTTCCTTGTTTTATAAATTCACCATATTCAAACAAATTACTTTTACTTTTTTCTTTTACTGAGGGCGAAAGAGATTTTGGGCCGATAAGTTCGACCTTTCGCGAGAAATGTAAGTGCAAGAGTCCAGAAATTGGAGTGAGGCATAGTTTCAACTTATATTCTAAATTTGGTTGTGTTTGGATTGCATTTTCCATGATTTTTCATGGAAAAATTACTGTAGCGATTTGATGTATGTGAGGAAAAAAGGTAATAGAAAAATGTGATCACGGAAAACAACGTAATTTTCCGACGAAAAACTGCAATCCAAACAAGGCCGACTATTGATTTTAAGTAAGTAACACGTATAAACACACGCACATGTAGACAAGGGTATTTGGATAGTAGAATATTTGAGATAATTTTTTAAAAAAATATTATGATATTTTTTTTGATATAATATATGTGTAATAACAAAGTAATTAAAAAATAAATTGATGATATAAGCATATATATTTTGATAAATAATTCACTGTCCAAACAAAGAATCGATCAAAGATGGACGTACACATGGAGAGCAGAAAATAGTGTGGAATCCGTCACCCATCTGCTCCACCTACTTTTACTCCTAAATAAATGAAAATGTGGGTCTCCGCTCCGTATTATTATTATTATTATTATTATTATTATTATTGGAGCTAGGTGATTTCCTGAGGAAATTTCTGTACCACTCAGCAGAGGATCGAGGTGTTCGATTCAACGTCGTACGATCCACGGAGCAAAGTCCAAATTTTACACCATAGCCAAGCGTCCATTCAAAATCATCCATCAATGTCCAAATAAAATATCCCCGCACGTCGGCGCCGTTTCTGTCAAAACAAAATTCGTAAATAATTTGATCAATTTTCCATCAGAAGATGATATACTACTAGTACAAGTGAAAACATCAAGAAAAAAAAAACTAATAATGATAACTGCAAAGGTAAATGCGAGAGGAATGGATCCTTATCGTGCAAGAGCTCATGTAAATTTGTTGAAATGCCCCTTTATACCCTTGCCTGAGGATCATGAGATGAATAGTTGGAAGCTTGGTACTATGTTCTTATCTTAAAGAAACAAAGTGGCAAGGCAAAGATGATAGATAATTTCTAGATTAGAAGAAGACTGTATATCGTCTCGTAATTGGATTAGAATCGTCCAGATTTAATGCCGGGATAAATGGATGTCACAGGAACAATCTCAGTCTCACCTCATGGCTCGAGCCAAGGATGCAAGGTATGCTTTATGATATTCAATCCGCTTATCATCCAGCAGGTCATCAAGTTGATCTTCTTGCTGCGGTGGAGAATAACCTGTAGATAAGTTGGAATCAAGATTCCACAAATGGTGAAACATTATTATTATTATGTAAGATTCCGTAATGGTAGTTGTTGGGACAGCATATAGAACTCAAGAAAACTTCGTGCAATTTGCACTCCAGAATCTTAATAACACCCCCCCCTCGAACTGGAAATGGCGAAAAAAGCATAAAAGCAAGAGTCAAAATCTTCTGAAAACAACCAAACACTCGTAATCTTCTGGATCCTAGATATTTCCTCATAGTATAAGTTTACCATTCTCAGTAATAAATATAGGCTTGTTATGGTATCTGTTCTTTATATAATCCACAAGCTCTTCCATTCCTCTTGGTACAACATAGCATATTGGCAACCCTGTCTGTTTAAAAACATAACAAACACGTCAGGAAGTTGCTATCTTATTCTCATAGCGCTACAATCAATTGAATCTGATACTCATATTTTTAATGAAACAAATCAATTGAAAATTCTCTTACTGGTTCCCCAATCAAAACACCGTCACGCTCTTCAGTAGTAGACACGAAGCCCCGGATGGCACGGTCTCCACCGGCCACACACGCAGATCCGGAGCAGGCACAACTCGATCGTGTGCAGTCCTTAGCATAAAGAGTTCCGTAGTGGTTTAATCCGAGGAAGTCGATGCTGTCCCTGATGAGCAGTCTTTCCTCGGATGTGAATTTGGGTAACTCATTCCTGAGATAGCGACGCATCTCTGGAGGATAATCACCGAACACTGGAGGATCGAGATTCCTGTGTGTATACAATTACAATTGAAGCGTGACAAGTCGACAATTTCAATCTATTTCAGGGCAAAAGGCATGATTCATTATGTCAAATATTAAAGCCAATGAAGCTTTGATCAAACGAAAGGAAAAAGTTGCATGGATTGGAGGCTGGCAGGGCAAAAGGTACAACTGATTGTGATTGCAGAACTCACCAAGCCACATTAAAAGCCAAAGCCCTATTTGCAGCTTCCTTGTCGCGCTCATCATCAGTTAATGGCTCGTACATAAATGCGTTGACCACAATGCCGATTACACCACCCTGTTTGGGCTGCATCAGATTTCGTGTAGCCAAAACAACAGAAGTGAGCTGCATAATCCTCTAAAAACTAAGGGATGCGGAGAGAAGATGATATCGCCAACCAACCACTTGCCTGAAACTGCTCACGGTAGAGTTTCGAAGCCTTGGCATGTGCAAGTAACATGTTATGCATTGCAGTCAGGGGCTCAGTATCTGAATTGCCCTTCGAACAGTTGCCAAAAGGAGGGGAGCAGTGGCCTGGTGGAAATATTCCCATTTCGTAGGCAAATTCCGAAACCAAATTTGCTTCGTTGATGGTGACCCAATACCTCACCCGATCGCCAAAATTCTTGAAACATGTTTCAGCAAAATGGACAAAATCATCCCTAATGCATCACATACACACCAAAGTTAGTTCTTATTATTTACAACAGTTACCTTTCACACAAAATCCACAATCAGAATAAAAGTTCAACATACTGAATCAAAGGACTGAGCCAACCCCCATATCTGTCATGAAGCACTTGGGGCAGATCACCATGGTGAATCGTCACAAATGGCCGGATTCCTGCCAATGTATTGGACAAATTACTTGGACCTCTAAGACAGTAGCAGTAAAGGAGAGATTAAGAATGCAATGAACATCTGATGTTTGGTTAGTACCTCTGACCAGAAGGTTATCAATTATACTATTGTAAAACATGATTCCAGCAGCATTAACATCACCGAGTTTTCCATCTGCCCAATTACCCAAAGAATCATCTCGAGTCTCTATCACACGGAGAAAAATGGGAAGTGTCCTGAGGAGGGGTTGTAACTTGAAAGAAAAACAACGTACTTGGGAGGATTCTTGGCCAGGAAATGGAGAACCGGTAAGCATCCACCCCCAGAGAATGAATCATCTCTATATCTTCCTATTATGATTCAAAAACAACAAACTTTATATCGTTTGAATAGTTAAATACGTTAATATTACGTCTTCGTTTCATTCATGTAAAAATGTTATGGTCCATGAATAAAGTAAAAAGAAAGCATAGTGGTAGAGTCGGCAACTTGGTACCATGTAATGATGGTAATGGTCAGTGGCTATATCTCCAGTGTCTCCATTCTCTACATTACCTAAAACATATTTGAAACAAACTAGAAATTTCAAAATTCTTTCCAAAAGCAAATACTTGTAAGAAAGCACTTGAAAATGTCACTATTAATTACCATTTTTGTGCACAAAAACATCCCAGTCACTGAGGCCCTTTCCATCTTCGAGAATCGCACCCTCAATCTAAAACCGTTGGTAGAGTGTCACAACAAGCAAATATCAACAGGACTGCATAGAGAAACATTACCAAAAAATGCAGACAAATGCAGAAAGGGGGTAGAAATACGCATATATATACTTGATATGAAGAAGTGGCGACACCAAAGAGAAAGCCACCCGGGAAATGTGATCTTTTGACGTCTTCAAGCTCTTCTGTTTTTTCATTGCCTCCTTTGTAAAACACCGTTGCACAAGGATTTGCAGAATTCAGCAATACGAAGAGCCAAAAGCAGGAAGATGACAAGATAGTGGTAATTTTCATCGGTTGATTATTCGAGTGCGATGTGGGTTCTGAAAATTCAGTGTTGGACGTTGTATAAAAAGTAGTAACAAGAAGTCAAATTGGCACTTGAGAAGATCACTCCTCATCCCGTGAAAATGCCTGTTACCTACTCAGACATACTATCTTTTATTTGTCATGAGAATGAAGATTTGTTTCAAAAGATATTGATTACTGAAGGCAAATATTAGAGAAATTGATAAAGGGTTTAAACAAATTATAGAAAACATTACGGAAACTTAACAAGGTTCGTTGATTTTAAAGGATTGAGTGCCGATGTAATTGTGTTACATGTTATTCGATCTCGTTATTATACATATTTATTTATTATAATATCGTAGTGAATATATGTGATGTATTTTGCTCACGTATTATGATTATGCACCAAACAATATAACAACGCCACCGGCATGAGGCATCCGTTCCGGATAAAAATGGTGGCCAAGGTCATACACAGTTAACGTAAACGTGAAGGTTGGTTATGTTGTTGTGTTGCGTGCTGCCGTCAGGCATACGGATTAAGGATTGTTTATTCTTAAGTACCAACAAAGTCAACAAGTACAAACATGTTAAATTTAATCATTGAGGGTACCTGTCCAATGATGCTGATTGGCCGTGTTATCAGTTTAATCGGCGGATGATATCAATGAGAATTAATATTGGGAATGGCCGGCGCCAACTGCCGAGTGCATTTTTTGTTTTTTGTTTTTTGTTTTGGCTCAACAGACGACTGTGAATAGATAGAGTCCTTCCTAGGAAATAGGGTGTCAACCGGCCGGTTTCGGATCGAAATTGAAAATTTTGAATTCAGACCCATTTTTATATAGTAGGTTCGGACTCAATCTATATATTCGACGGATCTTGATCTTAAGAATTTTGGAATCGGGTTCAACGTGTTCCAAGTCGGATTCGAGTCTACTCGAAAAGAAAAGATGGAAACTTAAATATTCTAAAAATCAAATCCAAAACCAATCATAAATCCAATCTCCAAACTTAAATAAATCAAATTACAAAACTAACTACAAATAACTCGCAATAGTCAATCCAAAACTAACTACAAATCAATCTACAAAGTCATTACTAAATTGCTAATTTGGTAAAAGAATATATTTAGAAATATTTATATTTTATAATTATTAATATATTGTTCGGATCCCAGTCGAAATCTTACATTTCGTATCTGACCCGTTTTTTGTTCGAATAAATGGGTACGGGATCAGATCTAGATAGCAGAATTATTTTTCAACCCAAACTCAGAATATATTGTCGGATTTTGAATTGGGTCCGGGTCCAAACTCGACCCGTTGACACCCCTACCCGAAAATACACTAATTATTTATTATGAGGGTCTAAATTCAACAATCGCCTTCTTAACCAGAAATGGTAAAAACTCCACCCCGTAACAAAATATCATTTTTCCTAAATTCTACAAGCACGTTTACGAGTACCAGTAAGAGATCAAGCGTTAAGGAATAAAACTACTAGTAGTGATGAACTTAAAAAGGTATTCAAGGATCAATAATTGTATTGTGCGAGAATATAACTAAAATAAGTACTTTTGTTTATGTGACTTGGTTGGTGGGGATTCGGTCTATAGGAAAGAGAATCAGAGATTTGGTAAACAACCCCGAGAAGCATCACATGGTGGACAGAGGGTGAGCTAGTTGGGATTCACGGGCCTCTTTTTTCCGAAACAGAATAAACTCACACACGCACACAATTAGATTAGAAACACTCGAAAGTTACGTCCGTTAAATCTAAGCAGAACCTACAGAGAACTCACGTCCAGCCAATTGGATTTTAAGGGCTTCATGGCACCAGATTTATTCTTAGTTGATTAAAAAGAAATATTATGCTTTAAAAATGAATTTTTTTTGTCATTTTTCTATTCTGAGTTTTTTTTAAAACTTTTAAAAAGTCAAAAGCAGGAAGAAGAAATAATTGACAATAGCAAATAATTAATATTCTGAAAGCGAAGCTTAAAAGATTTTTTAAAAAAAAATCAGTTTAGAACACGCCGTTTATGTTGTCATCATAGCAAAATGGGTTCTTCTCTTCCACCATGTTCACACAAAATTGACTGCAAAAATCTCATGAGCCTTGCTTTGTCAAAGCCTGATCCTGTAAGCCCTATCGATAGGCCTACTTGACTATGTGCCTCATGAATTTGCCCAGCCGACTTGGACTATGTCGGCAAGAATAAAGTTTTGAAATGGCCGCTAAATGCCAGCAGTCTGTTGGGCTTCGGAAAAATTTAGATGATTCATTTTTTCACCTGCAGGGCAATCAGGCCGAAAAAATGAGAATTATTTTGGTAGGCCCAACAATACAGAAGATTGTGTATATCACACAAAATACATGTCACGTCCAAATAACTTTTTTTAATACATATGTCATGAACCAAACGGTCATAATGTATATATTAACTTTGGTCTCCAGTTATTGGTTTCGTCAGTGTACATAATAATTTAATCAGTATACACAAAATTCACTCCTTTCTAATTATGCAAATCTAGCCGGTACTATTAGACAAGGGGTTATTTGGCCATTCCCTTTTCTGTTTGACTTGGAATATTTGCTAGAATGCTAAGTCTTTTTTTTTCCCCCTTTTTTTTCTTTTTTTTTTAAGAGAATCAATAGTGACTCTCCATTTACCCGTGTGATGACTCAAACTCATAAATTTTTTATTACGAGTATCTTACCAACTAAACCATGCTTTGTTTGTCGAATCGAAGTCTTTAACTCACCAATTCTTTTGCTCAAAAAGTGGAGTAACTAAATTTTAGAGTATTTAGGTGCATTCCTAGCATGGTGAATCCTTTTTTGGAACCAGCATTATCATTAAATAAACCCCAATACAGTCAAGGTTTTTTAGTGTCTCATTAACGATTAAAATGTGATTTTACTGCTCCTGGGTATGAATTCAATCCTTCTTTCCCAAACTAAATTTGTTGTGAAAAGAATGGATGATAATTTCTCCAAAAGCTTCTAGCTCGGTAGCTGACAATGCCTTCAAAGTCCCCTCAACATTTGACAGAATACTTGTTATTAATATTGATATACTTTCGTACCCCATTTTTTTTTTTATGTACTCCTATCTTAATTTCCTTTTGTTTATTTATTTAAGGGTTATTATTAGCCCGCGGGGGGCTATCGGGGCGGGGGTTGGGACGGGGGCAGGGGGGAATTATTTCCCCCCGCTTAGAAACGGGGCGGGGGGCGGGGGAGTATACCCCCGCCCCATCTCCCGCCCCGCCACCCGCAAAACAAAAAAAATATATATATATAAATATATATAATATGTAAGTTAATTAGTTATAAACTTATGATAATGATATTATTAGTTAGATGTATTATATAATGTATATTAGTTTATGTAATATAATTGATATTATCAATTATATGAATAATTATGCATGTCTACTAATAGAATTTATTAATTAGTTATACTAAATTTACTAATACATTTATACTAAATTTCTAATTACACTTTTTTCTCAAAAAAAAGCACAAACACAATAAAGAATTAGTGATTGCATTTGTACTAAAAGTGAAAACTTGACTATTTTAGTTATATTTATTTCATCATATTGGATTGTATTCAAATAACTTCTGTTTGATTGTTTTTATGAGTTTCAATTGTAAAATTACAATGAATAATAATTTGGTGATGTGTTGATATTTTAGTACTTGATTATTTATTAAAATTTAATTATAATAAAATTATATAATAAAATTTTATTAACCCCGCGAGGGAAGCGGGGCAAGGCGGGGGGAGCAGGAAACGGGGGACGGGGCGGGGGACGGGGGGAACTAATAGGCAACGGGGCGGGGGGCGGGGGACGCCCCGTTGCCATCCCTAGTTATTATCACTTTACCCCCCTTAAACTATATCACTACTGTCAGTTTACCTCCTAATATTATTTTTTAGTTACTTTACCCCCCATAAGTAATTCAACTCAACATGTTAAGAAATTTTGGACCAAAATATCATTTTATTCTATAGCATTACTACATTGTTATTATTACTTTATTCCTTTAAATTATAGTGATATAATTGCTTTAATTCCTAACATTATTTTCTAAGCATTTGACTTCATTGTTAATCTAACTAATATGGTCAAAAAATTTTTAATATATTTACCCTTATATATATAATTAAAAATAAAAAAGTTGGAATGATTATTATTCTTTTTTTTCACTTTAACAGATCCAAAAATATAAAAATAAAAGGATTTTCTCAAATTTCTTTTTTCACACTTATTAATACTAAGAAAAGAAAAAGAGACAAGAAAGAAGAAAACAGAAAATTAGATTTTGTGAAGAAAAATATTTAAAAAGTCTAACATTGTTATATTAATTTAAGGTTGTTGGGATTAAGATTGAAATCTGGTGGTAAACAGTAAAGTGAAATAATTTTAAAATAATAAAAGTATTTTAAATCTTTTTTATTTGTATTTTTAAAAAAAGAATTGAGCTCTCTCTCTCTCTCTCCCCCTCCCCCTACCCATCTTTCTATTTTTTTTGTAATTTTAATAAGATTACCAAGAAGAAATAGATTAATACTTTGACTTTTTTTTCTTGATACTAAAGAGGAAAAAAGCCACTCAAAATTTTTTATTGTTTTTATTATACAAAGAGGAGGGTACTTTCTTCTAAAGTTTTTTAACTTACTAAGTTGGTTTAATGGTGGGATAAATTGCTCAAAAAATAACTCTATGGGGTAAACTGATAATGAGGCTATAGTTTATGGGAGTAAAGTGATAATAACTTTAAGGGTTAAACTTGTCTTTTCACTTTAATTAACAAACTCCGTTATTTTTGTGCGTTAGTCTTGGGAGTAAAGTGACTAAAAGATAACGTTAAGGGGGAAATTGATAGTGGCACCGAACGTTAAGGGGGTAAAGTAATAATAACCCTTTATTTAATTTTGGTGCTTAGAAACGATCATGTTATACAACTATTGTGTGATGTATACATGTCATGATAAGGTGATCGCTAATGTGTAGTAAATGATAATGCTACAGAAGTCCTTGTTGATATCAAGTTCTTTCCTATAAAAGAGGATATGGTCAACACTTCATAAAAACCAAGTAAATCAGCATTCGTACATGCGGTATCATGCATTACATGCTCATCTACCAAATATTTTACAATTTGGAATACCTCTTAAATGTTACTACTACTATAAAAGGTGGAATAACATATGGCAGAGTGCATCTTAAATTAGGGTGAAACTCTGAGGAGAGTACAAGGTAAGATATTTCTTGTTGCAAGAAAATTTTGCCATGTTTAGTTACAAATTTATTGCTCAATTTCTGATTTAGCTTTAAAAAAAAAAGATATTCTACTTGACTCTCTAATTCCCATTAATTTTAGGATTTGAAAGGCTCGAACTCTTCTTGTTTTTCCTAGACAGTTACCATATTTCTCCTTTTGTATAACAAAGAAAAAAAAAAACCAAACAATCACTTCAAACCAGACTTAAGAAATTCATGACCAAACATGACAGGGGCTTGGACCATAGGAAAATCCCTATCTCAAAATTCTCCTAGGAAATGGGAAAAACAAAAAGATCATTCGTTCCTTGTTCCTTGGCCCCATGAATATGATAGCAGGATAGCAATGCATTTGAGCTTATTAGAATGCCAAGAAATTAGAACTTCCAAAAAGTTTGGATTTAGTTCAATGCAGCTTAGGATTTTTTTTTTTTTTTGGGGGTCTTGACATAATAATTCTATTTTTATTTTTATTTTTATTTTTCTCATTCTTCGTTTACACGTTCCAAAAGTAGAATAAAAAGAAACAAAATGAGTCCTAAAAATGTTGAACTCCCATCTGGCTACAAAAAGGTACAGCGTACACGTGAAGCATATGAGAAGAAGATGTCATAGTTCAACAACATTTGTATTCCAATACGGCAAAACCAAACAAGCATTTAAAGGTTTCCCAAGTCCCAGAAAGAATATGAAATCCAGCTAGCAACTTAGCAAGAGAGACGGAGACTGCTATTATAAGAAGAGAGAAGAACCGAATGAATGACAAAAAAAAAAAAGGGTTGGAAAAAGAAAGATGCGAACGCGGAGTCTCCATAACCACGGCAATAAGTAAGGAGTTGGGAATAGCTCAAAGTTTTGATAACCTTATAACTCTTTCACATATATCAACGAAACAATTACCCAAAACCGCCCAAGTCCCCCTCTCATCTTTCTTGCATGACACATTAAATCTCACACACAGGAGTTTTTTACGCCTACACTTATTTCTTCTTTCAAGGCTACACTGCTTCAAAGCTAGCACTATAATCATTTATTGTATCTGCAAAGCAACATTATTGATATCAAAGACGAAAAAAGTTGGAAAACAATACAATACAGGTTTCTTTTTTTTTTTGATCTTACGTGGGTGTTGTCGCTCATGCAGAGAAGGGAGGGAATTCAAAGAGATGTTTTGATATGTAGATTTTCCCATTAGTATTATTTAAATCCTCTAGATCATATATATTTATAGTTTTATGCAGTGTTTTGCTGACTTCACTCATTGTATTTGCACCTCTTTCTCAGTAGAGAAGGAGTAGAGAGTGAACAGATTGAGTTTTATAGTTGAACGGTGCCGGCAGATTGAAATAGTGTGGTTTAAAAAAAAAAAAAAGGGCTCATGGAACAGGAGATGGCGGACGTAGAGGCACCACAACCAAATGGAAGTGCAGGCCAGCAAAAGCGTTGCGCCGCCGCCATCTTTGAGAAAGCTAATCGTCCGGTTACATTGAAGGTATTTTTTAATTATTATTAATCATTCTGATCCATGTTGAATTAATTTCTCTTGAGGGCACAATAAATTTTTGTGTTTTAAACTAAATAAAGTAAGTATATAAAAGTCAGGTTTTGTTTTTTTCTCTCCAATACACCTCTGTTCGGGTCCCTAGGACAACATTTAAACCCTAACTAACTTCTGTATTATATTCTACACGATGAGTCATTCAGATTCTTGATTTGATGCTTCATTGTTGTTTTCTTTTTATAATAAGAGCAGAATTTACTTTGCAATTTATTTTCGTCTGAGGTCATGGAATTGAACTTTTTAGATTTGTTTCCAAGAAGGGGTGTTTTGGCGTTAAGGCGTAATAGAACCCTTTTCTTCGTTCTGGGCATTATGGCTTTTCCTCAAAACGACATGTGCCTTTTTGTTCTTCCCGTGCACTTATATCTAGGAAGGTTGATGCTCCTCCACCTGAAAATGAAATCTGATGCGTTGACTCTTTCCGCCCGACTCCTTTCTGCACACGTGTAAATGGCATTAATTTTTATCTTTTGACTTCGTAACTGACACTAAGTAGCAACATGATACAGTAAAGATTCGAACCACATGTGGAAAATTAACAAAAATAATTCCTAGATTAAATCATGAGAATTGAGCAGGGATTCGTATTAAATTGTTCATACTATTCATGATCGTTAACTCCATTTAGTAATTAGCCTGATGTGCATATTGGTGCAGTTTGAGGACGTGGTGTACAAGATTAAAGTGAAAAAGGAAGGGTGGTTCAAGAAAAGTACTGAATCTGAAGAGAAAACGATATTGAAGGGAATTTCAGGCATGGTATTGCCAGGGGAAATGTTGGCCATGCTAGGTCCTTCGGGCAGCGGGAAAACCACGCTTTTAACTGCATTAGGGGGTCGACTTGGTGGATCTCTTAGTGGTAGCATTACTTACAATGGCAAGCCTTTCTCCAATGTCGTGAAGCGAAACACTGGCTTTGTCACACAGGATGATATCTTGTATCCTCATCTCACAGTAAATGAAACTCTAGTTTTCACTGCTCTTCTGCGTTTACCTAATTCTCTTACTAAAGAGGAGAAGGTTATGCGTGCTGAGGCTGTGATTACTCAACTTGGATTAACAAAGTGCAAAAATAGCATAATCGGAAGTCGTCTTGTTAGGGGAGTTTCAGGAGGTGAGCGAAAAAGAGTCAGCATTGGGCAAGAAATGCTTATCAATCCGAGCTTTTTGCTGTTGGATGAGCCCACATCAGGCCTTGATTCCACAACTGCTCAGAGGATCGTGTCGACATTGGGGGAGTTAGCAAATGGAGGGAGGACAGTTGTGATGACAATTCATCAACCTTCCAGCAGGCTTTTCTACCTGTTTCACAAGGTCTTAGTAGTATCGGAAGGTAATCCTATATATTATGGGAAGGGCATGGATGCCATGGATTACTTCAGTGATGTTGGATTCACGCCAAAGTTTTCAATGAATCCTGCAGATTTCTTGCTAGATCTTGCAAATGGTATGCTTACTGCTTATGTTCTCATTATACATGCAGATGGATATATCCACTTGATAGACTAGTTCCATGATGATTGCATCACTCAGGCTTTTTTTTCTTTTTTTTTTTCTGGATTTGTCTTGCTTACTCCTTTTTGGCATGTTTGGACTAATTTTTAACTATCATTATGCTTCTTCTGTCGTTATCTTTTTTCCGTCATTTTGTTTTTCCTCCGAATTTCTGGATGTAATACTAGTGGCACCCATAGGAGGTATGAAGCTGCTGTTGTAGTTGAATATGAGCTTCATGCTCCGGAGCACAATACATTTTTTTTATTCTTGTTCGTTCTAACCAACATACTACTTAGGAACAACTAATTTTCACTTACCAGATGAAAGGCAAACCTTTTCATGTCCTAAAAGTATCCTATTCATCGTGATTCTTAAACTTTTTACCTTGCTTTTGTTTCTGTTTTATTCCTAAATTCTTCATCTACTGCACCTAAATAGTTAGGTAGGTTTTTGGATCATAACTTAGTGACAAAAAGATCTTCCATTTCTGGAGAAACCACTTAGTCATGTTTGATTTCTAATGCAAATAAAGTAGTAGAAATTTTTAAGTAGTATATATAGAAGCAAGTCGAAGTTAAATCTTCACATCTTTTATCCTCAACTACATGAGAAGATTATTTAATTTTAAACTATATCTAGGTGTAAGAATAAGTTTTAAAGTTACATCTCTTTTCCTTCACAAAGCGTGAGCAAATTCAAACGCGCAAAGCCAAAATTTCTGCCTTCATGTGGTATAATTTAATTGGGAACTCCAAAATCGTTTTGTGTCATAGTTAAGTTAGTAGTGCAGAGTTGTAACTTACAGCAATTATCTGTGATTAGATCCATCTGGCTCCCTAGTTACAATTGATGAGGATATGATCACATCATCCACACCCTTTTCAGAGTACCTGAACATGTAGTAGAGTCTGAGGTTTGTCACTCTGGTTGTCAAGATGAAGATACTGGTTGAGGAGTTTTAGCTACATATGTGAATTAATTTCTTTTTTTTTTTTTGAGTGCAACCTCACCATGGTACAAGATGTTAACATTTGAATATTTTCAAATATACCTTTTTCTTTTTCTGCATTCAATTTTTAATCAAGCCACTCCCGAGTCATTATTATTGACAGATAATATGTTCTTTCTCTTGAATAGTTCACTAATTACCAAAGATGCCTGCTATGATTTTATAGGTGTCTCGGTAGATGATTCACGAGATGATCAAGCTTTGATTAAGCAGACTCTGGTGTCTGCATACAAGGCCAAGTTAGCAGAGAATTTGCAAATAGAACTGAAACAGACTACTGATAACCTACACAGTGTATCAGAAGGAAAGCAGTTCAACCGATGGACAACAACTTGGTGGCAACAATTCTCTGTGTTAATTAGAAGAGGTATGAAAGAAAGAAAGCATGAATCCTTCTCAGGCATCAAGATAGTTCAAATCTTGGTGGTTGCGATCCTATGTGGCTTATTGTGGTGGCAATCTGACCCCAGCCATTTGCAAGACCAGGTAAGGCTTTTCTCTCTAATCATATTAGCTAAGCCAAATTCACGATCATTTTCAACACCTATATGTACGTAATCAAGCACATATTGACATTTTCCCTGTAGTGGTTTAAGTAGTTTATTTACCAAATCAAAGGGAAGTAGAATCAAATGGGATGCAGATAAAACTGACTTAAAAATCTGATTAATCAAGCTGTGTAATGACTTAGCGCATACATGTCAAACTGCTTTGTTTCGAGTTATTGAAAATCTTGCATGAATTAATATGCAGATTGGCCTTTTGTTCTTCTACACTGGATTCTGGGGATTCTTCCCACTCTTCAATGCAATCTTCACCTTCCCTCAAGAGCGCCTGATGCTCGAGAAGGAAAGGGCGTCGGGCATGTATAGACTTTCATCGTACTTCATGGCAAGGACTATAGGTGATCTTCCCATGGAGTTGGTCCTTCCCTCAGTTTTTATTACCATAACCTATTGGATGGCAGGGCTGAAAGCCACAGCGGCAAGTTTCCTTGGTTGTTGGTTGGTTCTACTATATGCCGTATTAGTTGCTCAAGGTCTAGGACTTGCTGTTGGTGCTTTGGTTTTGGATCAGAAGAATGCAACGATACTCGGGTCCGTCATTATGCTGTCTTTCATTCTTGCTGGTGGGTATTATGTCCAACATGTGCCCAGTTTCATAGCATGGATCAAGTATGTTTCTATAGGCCAGTACGCATACAAGCTCTTCATCATGTCACAGTATAATCCTGGAGAAACCTATCCTTGTGCTGCAAATAAGACCTGTTTGGTTGAAGATTTTCCTTCTATCAAGTCTATAGGACCGCACGGACTATTCTCATCAGTGGTTGCAATGGCTATCATGCTTGTGGGATACAGGCTAGTCGCCTACATTGCACTAATGAGGATTGGAGTTACAAGAAATAGATTGAATTAGCGGGATTCATTCCCTTGTAGAATGATGAATGACTGAATTTCATTTCTTTTTTTTGGTTTCCAACGATCGACCACTTGAAGTTTTAGACAATATTCTTCTCTAAGCAAATAAATACCACTTGAACTGATTTTCGCAACTCCCAAATTCACCCTCTCGCACTCTGCGGTGGCATTTTACTGAGTTAGTGGATTGAAGCCCAACATGCTACTTTTAGTTTTACATGAATTTTTTTTTTTGGGGGGGTGTGTTTTAAGGAAGTTGTTAAACATTACAAGACTTGGAAGTCTAACATGATATTTTGAAAAGGAATTTTTGAAAATCACATTTAACAGACTTTTCTCAAACTTGGGCTTTAAACGATGACAAATTGAGCTCCTCTTGATGACTTTAGCTTTTAACCTCAGAATGCTACTATTACCCCATACAGGCACAACACTACATGAATCAGCAATTCGAATGATTAGTTTGCCAGCCATGCATGAGTGAGTTCTTAGATACCCAATACAAATACCTACCAAGTTTAAAGCTGGCAAAATGACTTTTTTTTTTTTATCATTCAGAAAGGACTGACAACTAAGGTACAGGTTTCGTGGACGCCAACTTGTAATTTTGTCTATAAACGGAACCTGACATTTAGGGGATCCTAAGAAAACAAATAACGAGACATAATCAGAAAAGTTAGGAGTCTGCCTTGGGCAATGAAATGTGAAAATATGATCATTCTCTAATAATGGATTGTGATGTTAGAAATCTCCGGCCACAAGGTCAGGTACCTACCACATCAATTTTTGGTCTAATGTTGCTCTGCCTAAGTGGTGCTAAAGTTTTCTTGTTGGTTTTCCATTTTTGTGCACTCATTAAATCTTCATTTCTATACTGTTTTATGGTTAATTTGCTGAAACTTTAATGAGGTTTGAGGTTGAAAAGTTACAAGTTTTCTTTCCGGTAAATTGCAATAGATATATGCCGCCATTCAAAGTAGACAGGTTTTGGTCTGATCAACGTTAAAAAAAAAAAAAAAGATCTGGTCTGATCAAAATTTTATGTATTGTAAATGAGTAAATATTCTATGTATTTAATTGTCCCCCTTTGATGCCATTGCCTACCAGGAACCGTAATTTGGCATTTGCCTGGCCTAAAAAAAAAGTTTTCCATTGTCTACCCTATAGAAACTGTTAGTTTTCCATTGTTTAAAAAAAGTTTTCAAAAGGGTTATGTATCCTTTCATGCCTTTTGAATCCAAAAAGTAAGAAATGGCTCCACTTATATAGGAATTTGTTTTGAATTCTATTAATGTGAGGATAAATAAAGAGGAAACATTATCAAACCCCCTAAAATTAAAAATGTAAATAATACTATTTTACCCTTCAACTTAATAATTCAACTAAAAGAGCAAATTATATAGAAAATAAAAAAGAAATAATATTCATTGGTCATGGATTTAAAAAATCAAGAATGTTAGCATTCATGAAACCTAAATTATGAAATCGCTAAATAAAAAACAAAGTACTACTAACCTTTAGATATGGAAATTTTTATTTTTATTTTATTTTTGATGAAAAATAATTATAAAATTAACACAAATTCTACCAAAATAAAAAACTAACAATACAGTCTAAGAGAAAAATATAGACCATCTGACCTTAAAATATATCTCTTTAATTTGTATATATCTTATCCAAATTCGACCCTAATTAAATTTGAATAAGAATACAAAACTAAATGCCAAGAATAGCTATGGGTATTATTGATTATTTTATGTATTCTTATCATTTTCTCCATATGTATATATGTAACTACTATGCCATTTTTATATAGATTTTTTTTGTAGTAGTTGGGGATATTATAAGATATTACCAAATTTTTGTTTGCATTTTTAGAAACCAATGCTATTTTGTAACACAGGTTATGATATTTTTTTTTTGCTTCAAATTTTATCTTTTCAATTTATTTTGAAAGTAAAAATATACATATATTTAAGTGCAAAACCAAATTGCAAATTATGGAAAATTTTGTTTTACTTCAAACTTTAATCTTCAATTTGGGGATTGAATATGGATTCAACTTCTCTTTTGAAAATTTGAAATTATTCAATTAAAAAATAATATGAAAAATAAATAAATTTGGTTTTTTATGCTTTTGTATTGAATTTTCATTTTTATATTTTACTTGCCAAATTTACTTTATAATAGTGTAACATTGAATAAAAGTTAAATAAATCAGGACTCTCAGACCAATAGATTTGAGAAATGCCGATTGTAATTACTACAAAAAAAAAAAAAGGAAAATCCCAACACACACGGAGCATATTATATATACATATATATATATATGTAATTCTTATAAGTATATAAGAGAAAAATATAAAATTTTTATATATCAAATGAAAAATTGTGATATTACTTGATTCTAATCGGGTGGGAAGAAGAAAAAGGGAAAAAATCAAGAAAAATGAATTAGTTATTATTTATGTTTTTTTATTATAATTTTTGAGACATGGATATAAAAAACAGCTTTCGTCAACTATTGATAAATAGGTTTACAACCGCTCTGTCATGTAAATCATTATAAATTAAATTATTTTATTCAAATTCTTATCGTATATTGACAAACAATAAGCAAACAAATTTTGGTTTCAACTTATTTTGAAATTAAAAAAAGTCCATTTTGTGCTCATGAAGTAAATTTTTTTTTGAACGGGTTAAACATACACTTCTTTGAAATTTTTAATCCTTTTCATACACTCTATCATGTATATAATAAAAAAACATAAAAATGCATAAAAATTGTGGCCCCTTGAACTGAACTTTAAGCATGCGATCTCAAATTCTACGAGGAAATAATTTACTGCTGCAACTTGTCTAAAGCATATGGACATCAAAGTCTAAATAATATAATTCTCCATTTAAGGCATATGCATATGGTGTTTGGCGGACGCAGATGTCTGAATCCATATCCACTTCCCTTTCCCCGGGATACCTAAACCGGTGGTATGATTATTAAATCAATGGTCCAACTACGAGTTTGCAAAGAATATGAAACATGTGTTGTAGGCATGTTGATATTTTATAAACCAAAAATGTGTATCGTTCAATCCAGAATCTGGACTACCTTTTAGCTGTATCAGTCTTGCGAAGAGCAGTCAATAAACTACACATCATATTTGCATCCTTCTTCCTCAGGACGACTAATCTTCACATGTTTCTTCACCGAGCTCTATATATATATTTACTAATCCCGGGTTAGAAGTTTTCAGTTCAACAATGCAATAATTAATATGATCTCAGCTAAATAGATTAAACGACGCTTGAACGAGAATTCGGCCCCAGATGGTGTAGCTTTTGGTTAACCCTGCAGCAACAAATCTTTTTATTTTTATTTTTATTTTAGGGAGGAACAAAATCTGTCATATATATATATATATATATATATATATATATATATATATATATATATATATATATATATATATATATATATACACACACACACACACGCTTGTTATTATGCCTACAATAAATGAAATAAGCATTGCACGCAAGGAAGCTCGATTAAAATTAAAATAAGCATTGTCATGTGTGTCGACATCATACATTGTATCTGCTGCAAACTTTATTAGCATCATGAATAGTACTTTACGAAAGAAGAATGGATGCTCCAATCAATAAAAGCCAAGGCCCTAAATATTATTATCTCCTGTAGATGTACATTATTCTTCACATGAATTGAAAATCCCATGCGATAAAAACAATCCTCATGCCAAATTATAGAAACAAATTTATACCCATTTGAAAACATTATATATATAAAAAAAGAAAGAAAGAAAGAAAGAAAGAAATCTCATCATTCATCTAAATTCAAAATATTATTTGTTAGGTCTTTAATTTTTGGACGTCCGTTCAATTAACATACATTGAGTAGGCAAAGACTAGCCAAAACTGTGCTTCGAGGATTAGTCCTGATTGACAGCAAAACCAAATTGTCGTTGCGTCAAACATGTCACCAACGCATATTCATCTAAATTTCTATACTTACAAACGTCCAATTAATCTACAAAGTTTTCAAACAGTAGTGGTATTTACTAGTATATTGTAGTTCAAGCGTGAGTCCAGGAAAGTTCAAATCAATTTCTGCAGTGCCCTGCGTACGTACCCAAAAGGCAAAAGGCAAAAGAGCATATGCTCTGCTCAAGTGGTCGTCGACGTTTGCATGGATCATCCATGAAACAAGAAGTGACGTTATTCATACGTGGTACTCGTCGAAAAATAGCGAGCGAACACACGCAAGATACAAACACATGCTTGTAAGAAAACTCGAGTACTGTCACCTAACCCCCACCTTCTTTTCCTTTTCTATTAGTATATAAATAATATGTTTATTTGTTTTTCTTACCAATGTGCATTATTTCCTTTGAATTTTCCTCAGATACAGCTAAGACGAGAGGATATATTTTCAACACTTTTACGTCTAACTCCATCTGCGCCTGCTGCAAGTATACATCAAAAGAAGATTTGGTTGCCCATTTAAATATCCTAAACCGCTCGTCATGTCGTATGCACAAATTAAGTTGACAAATAGGAGCGAACTATCTATCAATATGATGTCATCAAAGACCAAGAAAATTTTTTTTTTCTTTTGTCAAACGTTATAATTTAGGTGGGAACGAGATTTTCTTCTTCTTTTTTGTTTTTTCTATTATTTGTATTTATCACTATTCCAGGAGTGCATAACATACTCACACCCTCAACCTCCTCCTTCGTCGCCTGATCTTGCTTGTAAAATTATTTTTCTCTTCACATGTATCGAATCGATACAGTATAACATTTTGTATTACAAAATAGCAAGTTCTTAGGGAAGGAAAAAAAAAAAAGAGAGGAGGAAGGAGATGAAACCTGTGTTTTCAGGGTCGGACCGGACCGGCCGGTTGAACCGGTCGAACCGGGAACCGGCCAGGCATCCGGTCCGAGTTAGTTAAGAAACTCGGGTATTAAAAACTCGGTCAAACCCAGTCATAAACCGGGTTTGACCGGTGAACCGGATAAGTTGATCAACCCCGGTTTTTTTTTTATAACCTTTTTCGGTGATTTTTTTTCAGTCAAAATTTTTGACTGACCGACGAAATTAAAAAAACTCTTGGCTTGGGTCAGCTCCTCTGCTTTTGTTTCCGTCGTCTTCTTTCTTTCTTCTCAGATCCAATAACCCTAAATCTAAAAGCCTTCACCGTTGTCAATTGAGATTTTCCAATTAATGGACATGTGTGTCTGTTAATTGGAAAGCGCCTGTGAAGGAAAGCGTCTGAAATTTATGCATTTTACTTCAGTCGGCAGTCGCTACTCAGGGGCAAATTCGTGCGGCTTGTTGAGTAAGAGAGACCACCTTCAGTGGCAGCTGGTGAATTAGTTCAGTTGAGGGCCTTGAGGCAAAGACACACAGTTTCTGGTTTGAGGTGGGTACTCCTTGTTCATCAACTGCCGACCCAGATTCCATTTTTTTCTTTTTCACTTTTCATAAATCTATTTCCTTTTATTTTGGTGTAAAAGTTTGTTGTTAACCTTTTTATCCTCTGCATGTATTACTTCGTTACTTGATTGTGGTTATTTTGTGAAAATTGTTGAGCTTAATTTAAATATTTAATGCTTATTTGAGAACTAAATTCAGTGTTTGATTATTTACCCAGTATTCTGGCCGTTAATAATATTTAGTTTAAAAGCACTTTACTCTGATCTGACTTGAAACTCAAAGAAAAGCACTTCAGGAATGATTCAAGCTCATTTGTCTAAGTTACTCTGCTGTAGCAAAAATGGGCAGGTAGAAAGTGCCTTAATCTTATATTCATCTGATGGTTTTTCCTTCAGAAGGCCTTCAAGTAGTTGTCCAGGGTCGTAGAAGAACTGCACCTTCACAACCTTGGAGTTCTCATTCAATTGTTCCAGGACCATAATTTGAGAACAAGTCCAATTATTAGGATAGTATTAGTTGGATGAAGAAAAAAAGAGAGCAAAACTGGAAGTTGGATATATGGTATTAGCACAGGTACCTCAAAAATGCCCATCCCAAAAAATTCAACCATTTCTCTAGTTGGGGAATTTCCTTTAAAAGGACCTTCCATGAAACCCCAATGCCTGAACTTGTATACTATCACCGGCAGCCTTGAATATACGTGAAGGATCTCCAAAGCGAATCCACATGGAAATGTAGTCTTGAAAACCTTGAGAGCTGATAGTTTCTTGAGCTGAATCATAAGCCCGGAATTCCTTGGGCAATGCAGTTTGCAATAGCACATTGTAGCCTCCCCCTAGTTTTCCATTTTCTTCTATGGTTAGAGGTTTACTTCCTGAAAATTCATCAGTTGCAAAACTACGAGTCTTACTAAAAGTGTTTTTTTATAAACTCTTGCAATTCCAATTGGGTCTGTGCACTTGAGATTAGAGGTTCAAATGTTCGATTTGGTAGGTAAATATATGTATTTTTTTCACTATGAATCAAATTGGAAATCTTCTGGTTGAAGTTTCATAGTAAGATGGGATCTCAAGGGTAACATTATGAGCTTCGCTTTTCTGAGATGTTGACAGGCACTTCTTTGTTCAGTTATGCTAGAAATCACGCCCACGCACAGATTTTTGTTATGTGGGTTCCAGAAACTGCATTATTCCTGCTTGCCACTTTTGAATTGGGGACAGATTTATGTAATAGTGATACGTTGAGCTGGATCTGGGCAACAAACTTTTTTTTTCCGTCTTTCACATGGGGGTCCAAGTGATAATTGATACCTTAAAACAATCTTGGATGTGGGATTTAGTCACATAGAGAGGAAAAATTTTGTTACACTTCTACTGCCGAGGACTTTATGCATGGCCACTTTGTTCATCCCAAGTATTCTGTTTTACATTATCATCAATTAATGATGGTCCTACTTTCATGATATCCCTCTTCTGACCAGAGTTTTCCTTTCGTTGATAACTGTTTTAGTATTATATGTACCTTTTTCACTATTTGTTAGTAGTATTTATAGTATTATATGTGGTTATTGTTCCCACAAATTGTGTGAGTCGATTATAAAGGAAAGTTTGTCTTTGAATGCTTTATAATGCTCAAGGGCAGTTTGAGCATGCTTGCTACTAACTCTTAGGATTCTTTTATTTGAAGTGGGATTTTTGTCACAAGATGGCTGTGCATATATGGATTCTTTTTTTTTTTTTTGTACAGATCATGATAACTATGTTAATTTTAACTTTACAATGTATTTTCATGTGTAATAATTGCTGTAGATTTTCATTTGTAGGATATTTTTTAAATTATTTAATATTTTCAATGTTCTTTCTAATGTAGGACAATGGAAGGTACCAATTCACAATCCACACCAGCAAATGAAGGATCGGCATCAAAGTCAACTTGTTACCTTATTTGGATGGCTATTTGTTAAGGATTAATCATGTATGGGATTTCTATTTTATAAATTTTGTGAATTTGGATGAATTTGGTGAATTGTTTGATGAATTGGATATAAATTTAGATGATTGGGTTCTTTGGTTATATTTTGTAAATTTGATTTGCAGGTGTATATATATATATATATATATATATATGACATCATCCGAGTCGACCCCCTATCGACCCCGGTCGAACCCATTGACCCCTGACCCCTGATCTCGACCGAGTCGAGTCCCGGTCCGAGTCTGAAAACATAGGATGAAACAGAAGCTCGCAAGTCAGTCAGTCGTATCATTGAGCATCTCATGGTGACCCACGTTAAGTTCGATGATGTGTAGCTTGTTGCAAAAGTAAAAGTTAGTGTATATCTTAAAACTATAAGGTATATGCCAGATACTACAAACTTAGGACTTGTCAAAATCTGGACCTCATAATATATCTCCAAACACTGGCAAATCCCTCAAAAAGCCTTCGACGTCTGCCCTTTTTTTTTTTTTTTTTTTTTGTGTCAAACAGACGTGTGCCCATTTGACCTACCAAACATTTCCACTTCGATTCTGCCACTAAATTGAAGGATCACCACGTGCACGCCAGACCATGACAACCCCAATCAAAGAACAATCGAAAAGCAACGCTTTCCTTCCTTCCTTCCAACCTTTTTATTCAACTATTCAAGATTTGACCTAGCTAACGCTTTCTCTTTATACGCGATCAAGCCCCACAAACATACTCTCCCTATGATAGACACGTACGCACGTTGCAGTATAAGAATCTCAACAAACGATTAATTATGCCAACTAATAATCATCACCAAAATTACTACATTATTATTTAATTAATCCAAACACCACCTTTTAACTTGAAATGCCTCGTGCTGTATATTCAAAGCTTGCTCTGATCGTAGGTTCTGAGAAAACAAAATGGATTTTTTTTGAAATAATTTCACAATAAATTTATCAATTCTTTTTTTTTTAATTTCATATACATTACATTTTAAAAAACGTGTCATAAAATTGCAGTAGCGTAAATAGAATCTAATCTCCTCAGCCCAACATTTTGTTGTTCACTTCTCGTGCACATTGTCTTCCGATATGAAACATGAGTTGCAATCGATGTCATGGTGATGAGGTTCATTAGTTTCTTCGTTAGTGGTTATCTTTTACTTGTACTGATTAATCTAGGATTAGATGTCAATGTGATGATTACTCTTTATTTAGTCTACGTACTTCATAGGCTACCACGTAGACTTTTGGGAGCCTCTATTGAATTGAAAATTGATATTTATCCATTTGAGTTACGCCGGGAGGAGATTGTGGAGTGAAAGAAACCCCAAAAGGCCGTAGAAAAATACAAACGCCTATAATCGGGCCCCACCTACCTATTCGAAGAGGAGTAAAAAGGAGGAAAAAAAATAAAGAAAAAAATGTGGGTAACGTGGCAGCAAAATGTGACTCCAGTACAGGACCCCCTTTCTTTACTGTCGATTTCACTATCCTTCTTTTGAAAAAATTCCGCCAACTCCAAAACGCCTCTCGTGCTTTGAGTCCACGTGTATGCACGTGTCCATCACTCTATCTCTCATCCCTGCCGACGTGTTCTTAATCAACGCGTGAAAAATGCATTCCACTTTTTTTCATGTTTACTAGGAAGGAAAGAAAGAAAAAAACACCTCACACAATCACACACTACACACACCACAGAATGATAGAGAATCAACCCACCCAGGGTGCGCCATTCTCTCTCTCTCTTTTTTTTTTTTTTTTTTTTTTTTTTTTTGGGATCTCTCGGAGAGATCCGAGAAATGCCAGAGAAGTAACACAGGTCTTCTAGAGATTACGTGAGGGGGAGGCACGTGGCCGGGAGATCTTTCAATTTTATTTTTTTTCATTTTGCAGAAAAAAAAATTTTTTGGTCGAGGGAATTAATGCATTTTCTTTTCTGGGAGGGTTCATGCACCTGGAGGGAAGCTTTACCACTGGATAAGGTCGGCCGCTTGATAATGCCGAATTCTTAGTACGTGTCACCCTATGAACGGTGATGAACTCGGGATGGGACCCATTTCTGGACTTTTGAGAAAAAGACGACCGTACTTATCTCTCCGTTACCCCTCAGTCTGCACCAATATAAATACCGTCCAATCCCCCACTACCCAAAAAATTGAAAAAAGAATTCTTGGAGAGCGTTTCCAGAGTTCGACTTCTCCAACGCCACCTCCCGCCCTTTTTTGCCCTCCACTCTAGTCAAAGTTATTTTTTAACTATTTTCTTCCTGAAAGGAAAAGGAAAAAAAAAAAAATGGGTGTTCGAGAAACTGACCCGCTTTCACAACTGAGCTTGCCACCTGGGTTTAGATTCTATCCTACAGACGAGGAGCTGTTGGTGCAGTACCTCTGCAGAAAAGTTGCAGGCCATGATTTTAATCTTCAAATTATAGCAGAGATTGATCTTTACAAGTTTGACCCATGGGATCTTCCGAGTAAGAATTTCTCTTTTTCTTTTTTCCTAATGATTTGTTGTGACGATCATTTAAAAAAAAAGACAAAGTTGTTTCTGATTGTTTTATGTTATTTATTGATTTTGTGCAGGTAAGGCAATATTTGGGGAGAAAGAATGGTACTTTTTTAGCCCAAGGGACAGGAAGTACCCGAATGGATCGAGACCCAATAGAGTTGCTGGCTCCGGCTACTGGAAAGCCACTGGAACCGACAAGGTCATCACCACCGAAGGACGTAAAGTTGGGATCAAGAAAGCCCTCGTTTTTTATGTGGGCAAAGCACCTAAAGGCACCAAGACCAATTGGATCATGCATGAATACAGACTCTCCGAGCCTTCAAGGAAAAATGGTAGCGCCAGGGTAAGGACGATTAGTTTACATTTTTATCTTTTATCATATCCATCGATTCCTTGGATTTTTTTATTAAAATTGTGGTTTTCCAAGATTAATCGGAGTTTTTCTTTGTACATGCAGTTGGATGATTGGGTGCTATGTCGAATTTACAAGAAAAATTCGAGTGCAGGTGCAAAGCCGGTTTCTGGGCTTCAGAGCAGAGAGCACAGTCATGGCTCATCTACGTCATCCTCATCTCAGTTCGACGATGTTCTCGAGTCGTTGCCGGAGATTAGTGACCGGTTTTTCGCCTTACCAAGAATGAACTCTCTCAAGAATCTCCACCAAGATGATCAGAAAATCAATATTCAAAACTTGGGTTCAGGGAGCTTTGATTGGGCGACCCTCGCCGGACTGAACTCGTTGCCGGAACTCGGTCCCGGAAGCCAAGCTCAAGCTATTCCGGCAGCAGCTGCACATGGACATGTGAACAACAACGTGGCCAGCTGCAATAACAACGATAGGAATAATGTGAATGCCCAGAATGACATGTACGTCCCATCGTTTCCGCAGGCCGGCCACGTGGACGAGGAAGTACAGAGTGGGCTGAGGAGGCACCGGGTTGAGAATTCGAGTTTCTTTCAGCATAACGCCAACCCTCTTGTGCCTCACACACACAGCTTTCACAACTCGGTGGACCCATTCGGGATCCGGTACCCGCCGACCCAAACCGGGATTATGGGTTTTAGGCCATGAAGAGTAAATCTAGGAGATAAAACTGTGATGGGTGAAGATTGTGCTTTGGGGTGAATTTGTAAATATATGGATTCTTTGGGCCGACAATTTGACTTTAATTCCAAGAGAAGACAAAGAACAGCACGGGGAGACTTTCAAGAATTTTATTATGGGTGGGGTTGGGTGTCTTGATACATATGCCTTATGGTTACCCCATTCGTTTTTTTGTAGTAGTAATTTCTAGGAGAATGCTATTTACCTGAAATGTCCATGACCATGAGAATGTATATGTACTCTCTGCTCAAAAGCTGAGCGAGCTATTAATGTACATCAAGATCTTAATATAATTGGGGAATTCAAAGGTAATTATTATTGTAGTATATTCAGCATTATTTATTTCTTTCCTTAAAACTTGTTTTCTTGGCTAGTTGAGAATATTTTGCAAAAATTTTGTCTACGTGCAAGTGATATCCCTTAAACTATCAATAGGGGTTGATCTGAGTGGTAAGCGGCTCGAATTCGCTTAAACAGGTCTCGTGTTCGAGTTCTAGTGTACGCAGACACCCTTGTTGGGAGATTCACCCATCATAATCAGGTGCGCTACGCGGGTCGTGTCCGGATTAGTCGGGGCAAAGTTTCGGATACCGGACGGGTAACCAAAGATATCCCTTAAACTTATCAATGGCACCCCATCACGCAAATTAAACTTATCTTTTGTATTTTTACATTTTTTTAATTAAGTTTATCACTCAAAAAATTTAAAACTTGAAATAGATACATACATGTAAACAAGGCATGCATGCTCAAGATTTTATGTTCCTTTTTTTTTCCCCACATAGCAAAGAGTTAATGTTAACGAAATGTTGCTCATTGGACGTTGAATTAGTATCGGCTCCATCTAAATTAGTATTTTTGAAAAATCCGAACCAAACACATTTTTTTTAAAAAAAAAAAAAATTTATACGCGTCATATTGTAAAAAGTACCAGCATAATTATTTTCTCTAAAATCAAACTTTTGAAAATAAAAATGCAATCCGATACATGGTATGAACCCATACATTGGAGTGACGCGAAGATGCCGAAGTCAAATTCCATTCTTGATCCTTGAATTGAGGATCGCACGCCTGCCCATGACATGATGAAACATTGTATTTGACAGGGTCAAGTTGTTTGACCAGAAATAAGCACGTGATTTTAGAACAACCGCCAAGATTAGGCCTAACGGCGATATCCTTTTTCTTTTTCCGAGGAAGGTATCCTATAGTTTCACCATTGCGGCGCCAGCTGAATGACAGGTCCTAAGCTACATTGGCGGCGGCGGCTGTTAAACTCCAATGAAGGAAGTTGGAATTCTCTGCCAAAATAAATAAAAAAAAGTTGGGACATTTATAATTCAAAAGCTTTTCGAAGATTTTCTTTTTCTTTTTTTACTTTCATTTGTTTCTTCTAACATTTCTTTTTTCGGTCCGTCTAACGGGTGCTAGTGCCTTTTGAACACCCATTAAAATGTATTTCAGGTATTCGATTTTTAAAAATGTAAAAAAATAATAATTATTAATATGCATGTATATATATATATATATATATGATAAATTAGATAAAATGTACATGTGTTAAAGGAGTGTCCTGAACCGTTCATTTTTTCTACGGAGAAACCTTTGCATGTGCCATTGTACCAATAAAGAAAGATTAGCCGGCAGGAAGAAAGCCCATTTTGGAGAGGACCTTTGAAAAGTATGCAACTTGCATATGTTAATTAAATGATGAGCTTGCTTAAGAAAAATTGACCGACTTATTTTATTGGACTCTTGTGAAAGATAAAGATGTTTCCATTATCTTCTGAAACTAAAATATTTGTGGACATCAACGTTGAGTTGTTCTTGGGAAGGTTAAATAATGACAATAATATTCTATTGATTGGCTTTTTATACATGTTCTTTTCCTCTGTAATATAAGTTTCTGAAAAAGAAAATTCCATTTTATGAAGCTAGAAGTGAAAATATATAATGGCCACTTTTTTCTTTTTGGTAAGTAAGAGATTTTGAATCCAGAAGCTCCTACTCACAATTACTTCCACTTACCACCCAACCCAATCCTCCCTCGTCTAATTACCACTTGATTGTTCGTTTCTTCGGATTTCGAAAAAAACAAAAAAAAATCTTGAACTTGGACCTCCCTGAAAAATCATAAAATGGCTTAATTTGGATCACTGCATAGTCCCTCGAAAGCTTCCACAGCTATACATTTGACGTTTCGTAAAAGGATTTCCTAACCAGTAAAGCACCACTATCCAGTAACGACACATTGGGCCCATCTTATTGGACTTAAATAGGATTTGAGGCTGTGGTTGATTTTGGGCCTCTTTTGACTATCTATTTAAGCCTTCCATGATTTGTGATCTTGCAACATTACAAAAGTAAACGTGCAGCGACACAAATTGGCTCATGACATATGATTCATGGCCTCGTGCACAAGACTCAACCAGCACAAACTTATATTCTCTCCCCCTCTCTCTCTCTTCTTCCCCAATTTTTAATAACTTATCAATAAAGCATTAATCTTCTAGCATATACATATCAAGCTTTGGTGCATGATAATTAATTTTAATTTAATTTTAAAATTCAAAATTTACACGTGTGATATGTATCCAAATTCAATAATATATATACCATCAATGTATATATATATATATAAGATTAATTCATGGATGAATAGCGAGGGAGAGATTTATTTGGATTTTATATGTTGAACGACCTTTTTTTTCCTAGACACAATAAATTCTATTTTGGACCAATTTCTACCTTACACTAAAGGGAATGGTTAAATTCAATGGGGAACCCGAAAGGAGTTGAACGCTACTAAACCAGATGCTGGACAAGATTACAGGTCAAGCGCCCCCGGTGGCCAACTACTTGGTTGTTGAACAACTTGCCTTAGTCTTTTCATTTGCAGCGAGGGAGCTGCTGGTTTGCGGTGGGAGCAAATATGCGTTTACGAGAATCCCGCAAGAGCACGAAGTGCGACTGAACCTCCACGAATCATGGGTTTTGTCCATTTCCTAAAGCATTTTGCACCGCGGAGAACAGCAAGTTATTATTGCATTTAATATTTTTACGTTACAACTAGAAGTATTTATACATCCTTTGAAAAAGGAAAAAACTTAATCCTGCTCTTACTTATCGAGATTTTTTGAGAGAATGAAGTCGCCTATGGCTACATGATCAATGACCCGATTAGGGGTGATATTGAACCAAATAGCTCGATTCGAACTCGCGAGCTACTTAATCAACAGCTCGACTCTCGAACTCATTTTGATAGAATTCGAGATTAAGTTTGAGTTACTTGTTTAAACGCGTGAGTCTAGCTCAAATTCCAAATTATTGTACTCGAAGCTCGATGAGCCTAATCGAGTATTTTTATAATATATATATAATTTTGTATATTTATTATTGTGAAATGTCAATAGACTCGATTGAGTTTGATTAGAATCGATTAGATTTAGTTAGACGCGAGTGAGACAAACTGAAGTCGAATTCAAATTCGAATTCAATTATTTTACCTTGAGTCGAGCTTTACTAGTGCACTATTTGAATTCGATTCGACTCGATTCAAATGCACCCCTAAATCTGATAACACGACAGCTATGAAAAAATATCGAGGAAACAGCGACTATATATGCATGTTAAAAGCTTCACAATGTTAAAATCATTCAAGAAATCTACAATATAACTGTACAAGGTTTTAACTATTAACATCAATCGGACATTACATAGTTGCAATATTCTTGTGCCCAGATGCTTACAAGTTAAAAGGGGGCAAAAAATAAAAAAATCATAAGTTCCCTTTGGGTGTACTTCGGCTGCTGATGTCAGTCCCACTTGCAATAGTGAATAGCCTAATTGATGTACATACAATCCTTTTCACATAGAGATTACCTTTCCGGATTTTGTCAAAATATTAGTGAATGGATACGAAAAATAGTTGACATTCATTTTTACTATAGATGGATAGGCAATGAGATCAATGAGCATGAAGCTGCAAACAAATCACTCCTATAACTTCACAAACAAAAGCAGCCCTTATCATCATTGTTATAACCCCACTGAACTTCTCCCCAAGAAAAATGAAAAAGTAACCCATAAATTAAGGAGGTTAAATGAATCTTGTGACACGTGTCAAAGATATTACGCATATGTCCAAAGGTGGCAGTGCGTATCTTTATCTTTTGTTGAGAGGAAGTATTAGCTGTGTGACAGTAATATTTCTTTAGCTGCTAATTACTTGGATCAAGATAAATGACCAAGTATATGTCTTTGTATACAAATTTGGAAAGTGATTGTGCCCAGCAGCACCATGTACAGCATGGATTAGTATTATCAATAGCTAGTTGTGATTGCAACTTTTAAGTTAGATTATCTTTACATTCTATATTTGGAAAAGCAAAACTCAGACACCTAGAACCCTCTTCAATCGCAATTCTTAGCTCTTCTAAATTGTGGCCATGCTTGTCATTGTTTTAGATAATGAAATCCATTAGCAAAATCCTAGTTTAGGTGCAACGAATTCGTATTCGTGTTAGGGAAAGACTACCGCATATTATGCCAAATTACGGGACTTGATTTTGATAATTATTATGTGATTCATTACCATTGTTTTCGTACATTATACGGTAGATCTGCAATTATACACAATTTGAATATTCTAATTATAAATTGCTACTTTTGTACGTATATCTAATTTTGTTACTGCACAAAATATCTTCATCTAGCTAGTTGGGTGCGTGATTGGAGGTTTAAGAAAATTTTCGAATTTGGGACCTCAAGGAATTTCTTTTTCTTTTACAGGAAATTAAAACTGTCGTTCTTTTTTCAATTTTTGTTGTTAATCGTGTCATTTTTTTCATTATTAAATCATTTTCGTGTACGATAAGAAGATACTAAAACTTCAATTCTCTTGTTTTAGAGGAAAAACTAACAAAAATTCACGTCTTAATGGCAAAAAATAAAAGAAAAAGAAAACCGCAGTCTTCTTGAATACATCCATGATTGTCTATGGCTTTTAATTCCTTCTCCACCTATTTGAGAAAAGGTATTCCAAAGTATTTATAAAACCCATGCTTTGCAACAAATAAATAGATACTGATATTGCTTTACTTACATAAGTAAAGTGACGCACAAAAAATCCGTCTGTACATTTTGTCCATGAAGCACTCAAATTCGCTTTAGAAGTATTAGCCTAAATAAATAAATGAAAGGGTTGTTTGGAATAGTCGAAGATGGTTAAAATCACTATGGAATCGGAAGGTTGGCCTCTTTTGCTTTCTTAGGGCAGTCAATAATCAAATTGGTAACTTGTTTGCCGTTTGACGGATTCACTTCCCTCGTAGTCATAGAGGTTCATTCGTAGTACTAATGTGACATTCGAATATGGTTGACCATTGATACAAGAAAATCAAAATTACCATGAAACCTTCTTGCATTTGAAAAACGCAGTCAAAATGGACAAGTCCAAGTCCGCTAACAACTTAATTAATTCTACTTCTTCTTTTTTTTTTTTTTCTCCAGAATTTGCCTTTTTAGCTAGGAACCCTTAATTCTTCTTCAGTTCAATTTTGTTTCGGTTCCTATATATAAGTTCAATATTGTCAAAACTCTTAGGAACTCAATATTCAAATTGAGCATCTTGTCACAACTAGCTAGGGATATACAGGTGATGTGCAGATGACAACAGCAGAACATCATCAGTAATGGACACATGCATATATATGATGAAGATCATTGACGATGATAAAAAAAAAAAAGAAAAAAGAAATATATGATGATGATGATGATGATGTGGTTAGTGTATTAATTAAGAAGGAAAACAAATTGTTGTAGCATACCAAACTGCTGATTTCGTAAGGATAATTATGTACAACAGATTTATTTGATGAGGCTTGAATCACATGTGAAAGGGTCATGCAATTGTGACTTGCCTGAATTTGTTAGATGCTATGGAATTCTGCCTTTCTTGTGGCGTAATTCCAGGGCCTGTCTTTTAAACTTGTTCGGCATCATAACTGATGCATGCCAAAGGAAAGCTGACTTTGCCTACCCCATTGTCAAAATCATATTACATACAATCTTTGTCTATTTTCAGAATGCGTAGGAATCCCATTGTAACTCTTCTTCCCTGGATTTTAGCTACATCAAGGGTTTAATGGTTTTTTTTTTTTTTTTTGTGAGGCTACAAAAAGTTTTTTCCAGCTATCAAGTACCTACGTACAAATTGATGAAATGGTTCTCCAAAGGACAGGCTGTATATGCTCTCGATCGATTATTTTAACTAATTATAATCACCCAAAAAATAGCTATTTCAGTTTCTACAGTCAGATTTTGTAAAATCTAAATCAACCGAGAACAGGGCCATAGGGTTTTACTGCACGCGATGCAACAATCCCATATATATATATAAAACTTTTAATACGTACGTACACCATTGCTTAGCAGTGATGATGATACATTAATTGATGAAAGGAGTATGGATCACCGCTGAAGCATACAAAAAGTCACGAGTCGTACGAGATGCACATGCAAATCTATACTTTTTCTCGTTAAACAGCATAAAGAGCAAATTAGGTTTTCCAATTTCCGATAATCTGAAACCGATACGTACCATATTTTCACAGTCATGGCAGCCCACATGGACGGTATTAATTAATTAAGCTTATGTTTTAACTCTACTGTTAATTAGTAAATGGCTGTGCTTAATTATTACATTTCTTTCGTCCCCCGATGCTGGATATATATGATTTCCATGACCTCATAAATGAACGTATAGTAGTAGAATTAACAACTTCTTCTTGTCTTAAGAGGTGCCCCTTTTTCTCTGTCTGTGGTGTCCATGACGACAATGATGGAGAAATGACATTTTTATCTATCCTTCTTTCTTCAGCTCCCTCGTGAAAAGATGATTATTTTTCTTTCTAATTTCCTCTTCATGCACTCAGGACGTGATAAAAGCTGTGTTATGTATGTGTAACATATATAATCGGGGGATAAAATGGTGATAAAATTGTATACACTCGATCGTTTGTCCGGGCCGGGGTTACATCTGAACAAAAGACGGTTTTGATTTATGGATAGCATCGTTGTGGTTTCAATCACGTTAAGTATTATTATTAGTAACTTGGAATCTATTAATTTGAAGGAGAAGTAATAAATTCTGAGGATGCTATAGTTTATTTTGGCTTCTTATTGCTTCGGCTGCAACCATGCATAGGGTAGAGCACCCCAACCCGAAGTCCAAGTTTTTTGTGAAAGGAAAAAAGGCATCTGTTATTGATAATATTCTCGAAAATATTAACAAAAAATTGAACTAGAAATAGGTCCAAATGTATCTCCGACTTTGGCAGGCACCATAATCATATGCTTCAAGCTAAGACTTTGTCCTTTTTATTTTCATATAGAGCTGCATGTACAAATTATTTGTTGTCAATTTATGTAGATGTATAAAAATTCTTCCGAGCTTAACGGTAATTACTCACTATCTCCGATTACGAGTAGACAATTGATTTCGATCTGTTGTTGCGAATTGGCAGTCACCCACCCCCCAAAAAAAAAAAAAAACTAGAAACATGAATAAAACATTCACACCTAACACCCCCTCTTTATCTTTAATTTCCTCATGGTTGTATATGTGTAATACTCCGTTAGGGGTCCTAATTTGAAGCTTCTAACGTACATCAGGCGAAATTTTAGTCAATGAGCTATGTTTGTGATTGTTCTTTGTCCATCAGTTAGCCCATAAAAGCTTGGTTCAGGTAATCAAATTTTAATTAATATATATCATCAGAAATCATGATATATATATATATATATGTATACATACATGTACAAGCAAGCAAACATGCACATATAAGTCAACGTGGACTTGTGGACCGGACGCATCCATGACTAAAGGAACAAAAAAATCAAATCCCGGAAAAAGAAAATGGAGTATTTCCGGACTGCCTTTAAATAGTGGTGAAAGATGAGTCTAATTATTCGGTGCTTGAATCTAACTCGATTTGATAAGAACTCATTTAAATTTGATTCTCCAACTAATCAATTTAAGTTTGAACACGTCTAATAACACTCAAATTCAATAAAAAAAAAAAACTTATTCAAATTCAGTTTCACAAACAAATAAATAAAATTTAAAAATAATTAAATAAGTTTGAACACTAAAATATTTAACTTGATTAAACTTGTTTACACCTCTATCGATCTTTAAGGCGTGGGATCCACCATCTTGTCCAGCAGCCCACAGAGGATACTAATTTGACATTGATGGAAGGTTTTGACGGAGTAATTATACATATTCGAGACTGATGATAGGACGGGGCCAGCTTTCATTCTTTATACTGTATGGTTATCTATTTATTCCAATGGGGGAGATTAATTTAGGGGTTAATTAATGAGAGGAAGAAATGGAATACAAATACAAGGATGTGGGGTCATACAGATATAGGCTACAAATCAGAGATGTGGGTCGTGTTGGTTCTGATGATAAGAAATGGACTCCGAGAATTGACCCAATCGGGACCCTACTGGTCGATCATGAACCAGCAATTAGGACCCACCGCTCATCTCCATGCATGGTTTTCCATGAAGATTTTGTTGCCAACAGTCTCAAAATAATAACTTGTATGTCTTTTTTTTTTTTTTTTTTCTCTCTTGTTTTTTTAATCTTTCTTTTTTGGTCTAATTTTCTGATCAAGTCTTCGTCCTTAAAAATTCGCTTCCATTACCATACATATAACATCCCAGTATTAATTAAGAAGGTCAAATATTGGATTTGAATTTTCGTTTTGCGTTATTTTGTCAGCACTAGGGTTTGCATCTCGACCGTCTATTTTACCTGAAATGACCATAAGGAAAAAGAAAATCAGACTTACACAAAAAAGATTACGACTACCTAATGGGAGAAGACACGAGCGGCTAGCTAATAAAATCCATTATCAAAAATATCAAATGATATGGTCGCCGCCTAATATGCATTCACAACATTAGACTAGTTAACTTATTGCTTGTCATATATATCAAAATTTACTAAGAAACACAAATTGGGATTAATCAGTACTCACCACCACATAGCCTTTTAGAAAGATTCTATGGTTTCTTTTGGAAACCATCCATTCTCTTTAACTTGTATCTCTCAAGAACGATATCTATCTATTTTTAAAAATATTTAATTTGCTATAATTCACGGATCAAAATTACTTATTCATCATCCAACCAACGACAAATTTAATTCAAAAGAGAATATTTTCTCTCTCTTTCTCTCTCTTAGAGATACATGTATACATCTTTGGCACGAGCATTTTAACTAGTACGTAGATCATTATCTCAACTGATCAAAGTATATAATGGGTTTCTTTTCAAATAAGCATAGGAATTGTCTTTTTTTGTGTGTGTGTGTGGGGGGGGGGGGGCGGGATTAGTTGATTGAGTACAGCTGTCAAGTCGTTCCTGGGACCTGTATGATGTATGTCAAAACTTATTGAAGACCAGAAATAATTAAGACCATAGTTAAGATAATGACGACCATCATCTACCCTCTTATTCCTTCTCGTGTACAATCACGAAGGCGAAGAATAATTAGACTTCGAGTTCATTGGCCTAGGTTTCAGTTTCAAGCCTTAGCCCGTGCAAACTTGTCCAAAGTTAAAAGGATGATAATTATATGCTAACTCTTGTGGTTTTTCTTTTTCCTGTTCATGATGATTTTCTTTTGGCCACTGCCAAGAAAACTAGAAAAAGCGTGATGCTTGAGAGCTTTAAAGTAGGACCAAAAACAGAGGCCCTTACTCCAACCCGATCACCGGGGCCGGGGCAGGGGAAATTATCTTTCGTCCTATCAAACCTTTTATCGTCGATGTACTGGGAGAGTGTGTGTTGCGGAGTGGTCCCCACCCCCTGAGCTGCCACGTGTCACGAATTGTCCCATTTAAGAATCACGCGTGTCGGTTGATTAAAGGCCTAAATTTCAGTTCTCAACTCCCTCAATGCGCATATCCGGCGTTAATCACCTAATTTTCACACTCAATGTCCGGCTGTAACAACAGGGGCAAATTTGGCATGACGTGGAAGAGTGTGACTGGCCAGTGACATCTTGGCTTAAAGATAATTGAGGAATTTCATTGTATTTTATTATTGTGACACCACCGTAATCCCGTGGTCCGTACCCGTATAAAAGATGGACCAGCCAGCTCTAAACAACAATTCGGTCGATTCTCTGTATTTTCTGATGTTGTGCTAATGTTCTTCTTGCCCGATAGCTTTTCTTCTTTCTTTTTTTTTTTTTTCTTTTTTGGGGGTCCAAAAAATCCAAAGCTCAATAACAGTAGTATCTCTTCCTGATCAAATTCCACAGCTTTTCAGATTGATCAAATTTTGATCCATCAGTCCTAGTAGTAATTAATGGAGAGTACGGATTCATCCACTGGCTCTCAGCAGCCCCAGCTTCCCCCCGGCTTTCGCTTCCACCCCACCGATGAAGAGCTTGTAGTCCACTACCTCAAGAAAAAGGCCGCCTCAGCTCCCCTTCCCGTTTCCATCATAGCCGAAGTCGATCTCTATAAATTTGATCCTTGGGAGCTCCCAGGTCAGTACTACTATGTTGAAACTGTTAATCAACCCTTTTACTTTTTGTTCATGTATTTGCATAGGTCCTTTTGAGTCCTATACCGGGTAAAGCATTTTAATACGGGTTATGGTCGTTTTTCTTGTTTTGTTACTTTTGTTTTTTTGCAGCGAAGGCGACTTTTGGCGAACAAGAATGGTACTTTTTCAGTCCGAGGGACAGGAAGTATCCCAACGGGGCACGGCCGAATCGGGCGGCTACGTCGGGATACTGGAAGGCTACGGGGACTGACAAGCCTGTGCTTACCTCTGGGGGGACGCAGAAAGTTGGGGTGAAGAAAGCTCTGGTGTTCTACGGGGGAAAGCCACCAAAAGGGATCAAAACTAATTGGATCATGCATGAGTATAGGCTGGTTGATAACAAAACTAGTATCAAGCCTCCAGGTTGTGATATTGGCAACAAAAAAGGCTCCCTCAGGGTAAATGTCTCCATCATTTCCTCTTTTTCAAATTTATCATTTTTGTGGAAGATTGGTACCTTTTTTGATGTTAATTTCCTAGGATGATGAATTCAATTACACTTATTTGTGAGGTTTCTTTTATTTTTTTTCTCTTTTATTTTATTTTATTTTTGGCTTTTCCAGCTTGATGATTGGGTGCTATGTCGGATCTACAAGAAGAACAATACACCAAGACCAATGGATCATGACAGGGATGATTTGAATGATATGATGCCATCAATCCCTCCATCTTTACCGCCTTCAATGTCTATGTCGTCACAACAGAAGATTCTGGGACTGAAGGCTTCAAACTTTGGTGCATTGCTCGAAAATGAACAAAGCGCGTTTGAAGTACCGGGGATGCTGAGTAGTGAAGGTAACTCTATGTCTCAGTTAACTTCATCTGGGGCCGCAAAATCACAGCTGCCTTTGGTTGGTTCAGCTTCCAATCATGTCATCCCTGCAAAGAGAGCGCTCCCAGCTCTGTACTGGAACGACGAGGGAAACCCAATTTCTCCATCGAATAAGAGGTTTCTTGCTGACAGCAGTGATGGAAACATTGGGAGGACTAATAATGATGAGAACAGTTCAATCGCCACCCTCTTGAGTCAGCTTCCTCAAACAACTTCATTGCACCAACAAGCAATGTTGGGATCTCTTGGAGATGGGGTTTTTCGACAGCCTTATCAAGTTACTGGCATGAATTGGTACTCATAGATGGGTTGCATGATTCATGATGGTTTAATTATAGGCATGATTATTTATGTTTTAAATTTTCAAGACAATTTTTATATGCTGATGACGGAAACCAAGGAGTTAAGTTTGGATGATGAGTATCCGAAGATTGATTGCCGGAATGGAGGTTGAAATTTCGTGCTAAGCATATTATGCCAAGACTTCTCAGTTGAAATTTCGCCCGCGGTTCTCGATGGAGCTTTTAGCCAATTGTAGGTGAGGCCGTGCATATTTAACAGCCGGATTAATATGGATACTTCTCTATAGGATTGGTTATTCTTAGACTTCCAGAAGAATTTTCTACTCTTTCTTCAGAGAAATAGGGGATAAATACCTACCTATATCTTCTTCTAGAATGCAGCAACTTAATGGTATTTGAAGAAAATGTAGCACAATATTGCTCTTTATTGTATAGTAAATTTAAGGGAGTATACAAGTAACTCTGCTTGCTTATAATTAAGTAGTTCACAATTTAGTATCATTTGAGTTCCTTTTGATCATAAGTCTGAGCATGCATTTACATATGGCAGCTACGTACGTACCTTGAAATTGCACAACGGCCTTTCTTTCCGGTTGGCTTCAAAAACCCTAAAGAGGTTGCAAAATCAGATGTTTGCTCACTTAAACCATTAGTTCTTCGATCTTCAATAAGTTTTCCAGAACTCGAATTCTCTTTGGGTTTATTCATTATTGCCACCCGAATCCTGTTACTAATTTGAAGCTAATATTTTGATTTTGATTTCTTAATTCGCTTTCAAGTTGTTGTTTGTCTTCCATAAATTTGACGTGATAGGATTAATTTCTGCCAGGCCCGAGTATTTGAAAATATTAATTATGTTTTTGTTGAAGATTTTGCTCTTATGAAGCCAGTGGCATAGGCTTATAGAAGACAAAAGCCTTAATTTTGGTTGTGTTCAAGAAAACGCAAGAAGAATTGATCTTTGTCGCGTCCGAATACTGAATGAAGAAGTCCTGTTGTGGTTAATGTGCTAACAGATAATTAACTTAAGTACGGGGATTACTGTCCCAAATCGCGAAATCTGTATGCTAACTCAGAGATTCTAATCGCTGGAGCAAAAGAGTTGAAGATAAACCCTTGCGTGATTTGATTTGAAACATCATTATTGGCAGATGGCATTCTGATTAAGACGTATCATGATACGACATAATTTAAGGAGGAAAATCATACAGTGTAAAATTGAAGTCCCTTGTGTTATCTTGTTTTGACTTAAATTAGGACCCCCAAACCTCTGAGTAAAAATTATAGCATACCAAATTAATAATAATAATGTTTCTAGGAGGAAAATAATCAAGAAGCAAGCAGATATTACTTTTTTTTCTGTACAAAGGGAACCAAAAATACTAATACTAGTTCCTTTTAACTTAATTGCAGCAGCAGCTCTTGATCATTTGTTTGTAGTAAAAATGAAAGGCACTAGTGTGTGTGAACATGGTAAATGGGTTTTGGATTTTTCCACTTTAGCTAGCCGTTGGAAACGTTCCATATTAATGTACAAGAAAGCATTGTATTGCATCACGTCATCTCCTTCCATTCCATGATCATCTTCAAAAATGAGTTGATGAAGAATTTGAGTTAGCGGAATGGGGGCGTCATTATCTCTTCTCCTTTGTTCAATGAATCGATAAGACATGGGGGCGTATATTCCATCAGCAATAGGGTCTCACATGTTGACAACAAGAGGCTACCTCACAAATGGCTTTCTCTCTTGGCTGACTATATATGGGACCATTCTTGCTGTCACCCAAGGGAATCATTATGTTAAAATTAACCACACAAATTTATCATCGTTAATCCCATTCCTTTCTTGGGCAGGAGTACAAAACCACTTTAATTTTGTTGCTGCTTAATTTTGCATTTGATAATGCACTAATATTTTTATTTCCTCCTGGAACGACCATTTACAAGCTACAGCACTCGTGTCTGAGTCGAGTCCAGTGGAGCGGAGTAGTATTGCATGTTCTCTTCTTCTTCTTTTTCTTCTTCCTCAAAGACTGTATGTATATACATAATTCATCCACATACTTTTCACCTACCTGCATGAATGATTATGCCAGATCAAAAAAATGCTTACGCAAGGTACATTTGTATGCCATACTGGGAATTGTAGCATGTATTTCACGTTTTCGCAGCAGACCGCGATTGTCGTATATACGTATTTATGTACGTACAAGTGTATATGCACTAGCGGAAGATTATCGCATTGAAAGCAACACTTAAGCTCGGTTAGCTTGCTTGATGACCTATAGATGATAAACCCTTTCACATTCCTTTTTTCAGTCTGCAGATTTGGAGCAAATGAGAAAGAGGGATTTTCATTAACTCTATATATATATATATATATATATATATATATATATATATATATATGTTGATGATGAATCATGAATGGCGGGGGAAGTTAAAGATTGATGATCAAGTGTTGTGAATCTTGTATTTCTTTTATAAATGGGACAGTTCATTAATTGACTACAACGGCTGGGAAATAATTAACCTCATTGATGCCACAAAACCCCGAATAGTCGTCTTCTTGATTAGCGACTTTAATTACGTCCAACCAACCTTGTCTAGATAGAGAATTATTTGTCAAAATTTATTTGCTTACATCATCATTACAATTTCAAACACAACTTTTTATTTTTTTAATTAACTTTTTATCTCACATACATCATATCATAAAAAAATGTTACAGTAAAAATATCTCAAATAATTTACAATCCAAACAGAGCCTTGAATCTTTCCCAAATCATGTAGGCACATAATTGAATTAAATTTAAATAAATAAAAAAATTAGAGATGATGGTCTTAAATCCTGGCCCACACAAAATGGTAGAGTACCACAACTCCAAGTTGGGGTTATGATCAAACTTCAAAGCCCTGTATCCTCTTTTTTTATAGCTACATTGCAGCAAAAGGCTTTAATCATAACCAATCCTATCCTGATAGATATTTGCCGAATCACTGATTCGACTGCTGAATTCAAGGCTTCTACAAAGTTTACAGTAACAGAGTTCAACTCTGACGTTGACAATCGTTTGGCTTTCAAAAAGTACACCATCCTACCACCTCAAGGAAGGACCACCACCACTTTTCCGGCTGCCCGCCACCGCCTCACTGCCCTTTCATTTATAGATAAATCTTGATTTGACTCAGAAAAGATCTAAGTGCTAATCCACTACAAATCTCAAGATGATGGAACTATTAATATCAAATCACATCCCAAAAACAAAAAAAACAAAAAAAAGAATGGACCGTATGATGTATTCCAAGCAATTTAAGGGGTTAAAGTGATAATAATCCAAAAAAAAGGAGAAAAATACAAAGGAAGTGAAACTAGAAGATATTATTCTCTCTACACGGCAAATGAATCAAATAAAATCTTCTTGAAAGTTGTTTTTCTTCTTGACACCGTTTGAATAAAATCTGTTGGAACAAATTATTCCCCCACCTCTCAAAATGTATGAATCAAGTAAAATATGCCCATAAATGGGCAACATTAATGGGCCACATTTTCTCTGTTTTATTGCTGGGCTTTCCGGACATCAACAACCCGACAAAATAACAGATTGCCTACCTCTGAATTATGCTGGTGTTACACTCCAAGCCCTTCAATCCAGATTTTTTTTTTGGTGACATTAATTAACTTTGATTTATACACAAAATTAGTTAGAACTGGACCACTACTTCTTCTAAATACTTTATGGTTTTTTAGCTATAATTTAAAAAAAAAAAAACCACTCTATATCAATTTTTCCGGCCATCAAATCAAAATATCTATCCTATTTTTGTAGATTAATCTTTGCAAAACCATCTGTTTATAAATTCTTTAAACTAGTTGATTGACATAGATGCCAAATTTACAAAAAATAAATTTTAATAAAAGGTACATCACACGCATCTTTGTGCAAAAATTACTCAAACAACATCCTATACGGAAGATTTATTTTTATAGTATTGAGTTTAAAATACTGTCTATTCAAAAAAATAGAGAGAAAAGAATTAGAAGGACAATTATAAATCATATTACTTTTTTTGGATAAATGAGAGATTTTGAATCCAAATCGTACTATTTTAACTTCCCTCGAGTATGCCGTCATTACAAATTCCATCCATTTTAGTACTCCACTAGCATCTATATCTATATATATTGCAGGGAGAGTTTTTAGGATGGTTAAATCAGAATACTTATAATTCCTCATTCTTTTTTTTTATATAGAATTTTAATTTTTTAAATTGTTATATATCATTTCATGTTTTTTGAATTTAAAAGTAGGAAGTGGCCCACTTATATAGGAATTTGATTTGAAATCTATTAATGTAAGGGTAAATAAAAAGGAAAATCACTAACTCTACTAAAAGTAAATAAGTAAATAACAATATATTTTACTCTTCAATTTAGTAATCCTAACTAAAAGGGCAAATTATATAGAAAATAAAAAGAAAATAATATTCATTGGTTATGAATTAAAAATATCAATAATGGTACCATTTGTGAATGCTAGATTATGAAATCACTAAATAGAAAACAAAGTACTACTAGCCTAAAAAAACAAATTATGAATTTAAAGGGTTTGGGAGAATGGTGAAGGAAAAAGAATAGGAAATTGGGTGGCAAAAATAGAAAGTTAAAGGCTAGTTATAGGCGAGAGAAAGAGAATAGCAAGGAGTTTAAAGAGTGGTGAAAAAAAATTTGAAAAAAAGAAGGTAAACTACTACAAGATTGAATGAAGAAAGGAGAGAAGAAAAAAATGGAATTGTAAGGATATGACAGGAAGGATGACACCGTGGTAAGAGGTCTGAAAGTCATAGAAAACAGCGGATAATCAATTAACAGGTAAAAGAGAGTGGAAAGGGTGATAGTTTTTAATAATTTTGAAAATTTTAAAAACACATCTTGCAAAGATTATTTTAAATCTATATTAAAACTTATGAAGAACATTATTCTATAAGCACTCAACAATTTTAGGATTACAAGATGAGAGAAAAATTTTATAAAATTGAGGAAAATGAATTAGTTATACTTTATATTTTTAATGTTAAAAATTTTGATATATGGGTATAACATGATATACTGATAAATAAGTTTACAATTGCTCTATCATGTAAATTGTTATAAATTAAAAATTATTGTATTCAAATTGTTATCATATGCATTGACAGAAAATAGGTTAACAAAATTTGGTTTCAACTTATTTAAAATATTAAAATTAAGAAAATCTATTTTGTAAAACTTTTTTTAACATGTCAAGCATATGTTTTTTTTTGAATATTTTTATTTGTTTCATATATTTTATCCTATACTATAATAAAAAAGTATTATTTTGAAATGAAATATAAATACGTGCATAGCACTGGATCAAAATGCTAATTCTAATATAGCCTAAGGAGTATTTGACTGGGAAGTGGGAACGGATGAGAGCATCAACAGAAAATGCAATCAACAAGAGGCACGATCAAGGCATCTGTCGAAGTTTGACCAGTCAGTAATAGTGACCTGGTCAAGTACAGCAGCGTGTCTGGGAAGTTCCATCTGTCTTTCCTATTGAAGATTTACATGATGATCGGATCCAAGTCAAAACTCTGATCAAACATTCAAAAACCAAAAAAAGGAACATTCCCCGTAAGTGTAACCCCATCCATGCCGAGTAAAGCACACCATAGGAAAAAAAAAAAAAAGCAATACCATGGAAAAGTCAATACCACCATCGACCTATAAAACCAAAAAACCAAGAAAACCTCAACAGCAATCCAAGAGTACAACAATCATAGGACTAGTAAGTTCGCTTGCTCAAGTTCACAAAACGGAGAGCGATCCAATCCCTCTGATGGAGGTGACTATCACAGTGGAGAGGCTTCCAGTCGTGGCAGACGAGTCTTGGCACGGTCCAAAAGTAGCAACTCAAAGATCCCGTATTATGCAGGCTTCAAGGTTAGCACGAGGTTTGTATCCAGAGATGGTGTCCCTAGCGCCTAGATATTATGATAAATTTAGGAGAAAACAAGCCAAGAAGGAGATTCTGAGGAGAGCTTTGACGCCCCCGGTTCGCCGGCCGACCTTAAGGTGGTTGGATTTCAGGCCAACACCCAGCCGTCTTCGTAATATGTCCAGGGAATGATCAAAGATTTGGTTGCAATAATCCCAAGTCTCTGCTTCAGGAGAGGCGTTTGAACGCTTTTTGTTGTCAAATCTCGATTGCAGATGGAGCACTAACTAGTTTCTGTATCGCTATTTCTTGTGGCGTCTGTACATATTCTTGAGCTATGATTGATCCATGTAATTATTGCTTTCCGGGACTAATTATTAATTATCTTTTCATAAACCCAAAAAAGGGAAAAATAAAAATTCAGTACACAAACGTCAAATAGCAAAAAGCAAGTACATAGCATTTATTGTGTGTTACGTAACAAATCACAAGTAGATTTTTATTACTTGTTTTTAACACGAACTACAACAGATTATATATATACCAATGTAGGAGTCTGATATATAACCCTGGCCAAGTGACTGATTACATATTTCGATGGGGAATTACAAGAAGGGCTATACATACACAATGTTGTTTACAATGGAAATTGAAGTTTATACTACTGTCATCTTCCCCTGCCATGGTAATTCAATGGATGCATATTTCCCCAGCAGCCATAATCCTTGATGTCAAAATTTCATCGTTCAAAATTTACTAGAGGAATGGGACAACTCTTCTTCGTCCCTTCTTCTTGCCTCTGGTCCTCCGTTCATTTAGTCCTGTGTGGATCGAGTACGAAAGAGATTAACAATAACATCGCAGAAAGCCTACACATTTATCTCACAAAGCTATCACGGGCATACCTTCGGAGTGCTTATTGATGCAGGATTGACATTTTCTTCTGCTGCTTGCTCAGAGATTCTAGATTCTGATTTCTCATTTGAATAACTAGAAAGAAGAGATTTCAAGGGAAGCAGAAAATAAGTCATCCAAAGAGCTAGTCATCCAAGTCCTAATATAATTCCTAGTATAGCACTACCTCGTAGACTCATGCTCCACATGACAATACAGAATTCCACTCCCCAAGGGGAAAAACGAAAAAAAAAAAAAAAAAAAACCAAATGCATGTGAGAAAATTGCTAGAACTGAATTGTGAGAAGACTTACGTTGAGAGTATTGTCACCCAAATAAGCTCCACACAATCAACCCAAAGAAGTCTTTGTTCAATTGGGATCACACCATAGGTTATAAGGTGAGCAAATGGCCACAGCTTCCAACCTGCCTGAGATTTGAACCACGGCGAAGGATGGAGTTAAGAGGGGCATACCAATTGCAGAATAACAAGTTCAATAAAAATCTTTGATTGGTACAATTAGAGAAGCTAATGATCTAGTTTTTCCACCCATTTCTTACTTCAAACTCCACCAAAATATTGTGAACACAACCTAAAGCAGCGCACTCTCATTAGTGCTTCCCCCAGAAGCAAAGACGAGACTACCAACAACCCTCACATGTATCAGTACAGGAAAAAGGAATAAGAAAGTCCATCATATGCCATTCTTTAGGTATGGTTGAACTAAAAAGATTAAAAGATTATAGTCTACCGATGCGAAGACGTATCAAAGGTGGAGACAACTATCATAAAATGATTGCTTCCCTTTGCAAAATATCCCACCAAAACCACTCAACTAAATCAGGGAAAGAAAACTCCAATACCAGACTGACATTAACAATTACATTAGCAAGTATCTCAGCAAAAAAGAAAGAAATGTCATCTTACAGTTAACATGGGCCAGAATGTCGCCTTCAATTCGCCAAAAATACTGGCAGGGGATTCAAGACGCAAAGCCCCCACAACCGCATAATAGATACTGTTCCAAACTGCAGACCAAAAGGTCTGGTCGAACACTACTTTAGCAGGAACGACCCACCAATCATCAGAGGGAAAAAGAGCCTGAAAATGACAATGCTTTATCAATTACTGGAGAACAAAAACTGTGTATTTTAAGGTAGACAAAATGAAGATATCATGACAAAACATATACCTCACAGAAGTGATAGTAATAATGAGAAAGTGATCCGTGTAGGGTAAAGCCAACAAGACCTGATCTGAACATGCGTGCTCTATCAAACTCAAGAAGAGGTTTACCTTCATAACACTGTGCAGTTTAAAGGATAAGGATTAACAATCAGGGTGTGCTTTGAGACAACTTGAAAAAGAATAATGCTGAAGCCTTGCAAAAGGGTGGACTAACCTGTGCAATCCAATCACCAACAGAATAAACGACCCCACTTATCATCATTTTGGCAAAAACTGGATTTGTTTTAAGAGCTTCTTCATACGCACTCCAGTTGTGTTGCGGTACATATCTCAAAATCTCATAAAGTGTCCATCCCTAACAGAAGAAAGAGAAGTAACTTCTTCTTAGTAGTCATTATTACACATGTACAAAACATTAACAGGTTGTCAAGTCCCTTGCCTGAAATGCAAAACATATGCTGGTACCTTTTTTTGTTCCATGGTTAATAATGCCATTTGAATGCATAATAAGCTATTAACGTTTCACAATAATAATTACTTGCAACAGCTTAACAAGTAGAAAAGGAAATTAGCTATAATGGCGTATCAACTCTCTCAACCCCATTCTCGTTTTCCCTAGAAGGCAGTGATTGCATAGCTTCATTTTCATCCCTTAAATTCTGATAGACAGCATAAAACTTTGACATATCTAATTGCATGAGTCAGATTATACAGTCAAATTTATCTCAAAAATTTTCATGTTAGATTGTCTTCTTGAGTCAAAGAAGCACCTATTTGTGACAATGAGCAAGCATCTTGTCACTAGGTTAGCAATGCTTTTGGGAAGTAATTTAGCCCACTTTTCAGAGCTTTTAGTGAAAGAATTGGACAGCCGAACTTGTACTGCAAAAAACAATTTTTTGTAAACGAATGAAGGCTTCCAGTCTTAAAGACGAACACAAACATCATGCACCACACATAACATAGCTTCACTGGAACCATGAAAGAAGTACAACAACACGAACCTTATTATGATGATGATACCCAAAAATAAAAATATATGGGTTACAAACACAAAAGGAATAAGCTACTTAAACCAAAAGAAAAATAAACTAATTAGAGTATAACGTTTTTATGCATCAAGCAATTCCCTACCACGAATAGCAATCAAGCTTCATATCCAATAAATACACAGAAACAATCCCAAAATCTAAGAAATTTTACGATTTCCCCAACGGCTGATGAACTCCAGTCACATTACTTGGTACAAAGAAGAAGTATGAAATTACTCACATGCCAATAATCGCTGTCGATCGTGAGCAACTTAGTAACAGCAAATGTCCCAGCAGCCAGAACAATGGAAGCATTAATAGCACTATCCATTAGCCTCTCCATTTCCTGCTCCCCCTTTTCACCTTCCACACTGGACCCTGTTCCACCACCACCACTATATCCAGAAGATGATGTTGCAGCCTCAAAAGACAATCTCCCTTTGTTACTAAACCCATTCACTACTTGATTTACAATATCTTCTCCACTAAGCCCTTCTGTTTCTATCTCTACAATCCCCCCAAGAACCCCATCTTGTTGATCAGTGTAGTCACTGCTCTGTACTGGGATGATGTCTGGCTCATTGGACACCGAACCTACTATAAAGCTGGAGTCTTTATGATGCTTTGACAATAAGAGATTGAAGGGGTGGGGAAAAGATTGGATTTTGGAGGTGGGCTTTGGTTGAAAACATAGGCAGGACTTGGGTTTGGGGAGAGAGAGGAAAGTCTGAGGAGTGGTGAGGCTGTTGATGGAGGCCATGTTTGGCGTCTGGGGGAAAATGGGGGTGAGTCTCTCTCTCTCATCAAGCCGGTGAAGGAATGAAGAGGGCGAGCTCTTTATATGAGAGGTAGTTGATTTTGGGTGATCTGGTGTGATAGGGTCTATGGCTCTGCACTCTTTCTTGGTAGGGCCCGGATGATTCGGATCCTTGTCATGGAAATGTGTACAATCGGATGGATGAGAAGGAACCAACAACTAGGCTCTTAGTTTTGGGTGTAGGTCGAGGGAAGTCTACATACTTCGTTGGCAAGTGTAAACGCACCCATTTCCTTTGAATTTTCAATTGAATTTAGTTTGCTGACGGTTCAGTTTCTTTTAAGTTTTTTATTGATCCTTTTGATCCACCCCTTCTTTTTAATATAGGGTAGTAATAAGTATAAAATTCAAAACATATTACAGAACTTTTTTTTAATATAGAATAGCAATATGTATAGAATTCAAAACATCTTACAGAACTTTTTTTTAATATAGAATAGCAATATGTATAGAATTCAAAACATCGGAGTTGTAAAGTAAAATTAACCCTTGAGTTCACCCCTTTTCTTTATTGTAGAGAATAATGACAGTAGGTGTAGAATTTAAAACACATTGCAGAGCTTCTCTGTAGCACAGAGTAAAAGTAGGCGTAGAATTCAAAACATGTTATGGAGTTGCAAAGCAAGGTTGATTGAGATTGTGAAGTTGCAGGTTTTATGGCGGAGTGTCAAAGTGGAGCATCCCTCCTAAGTTATGAAATTTATGTTCGGTTTGTCTTATTCAGCTTCTATGATCAATGTGAGCCAGTGGGTCGTTTGGGCCTCAGGAATTTTATATTATATATGTATATATTTATATATTTTAGGAGACAAGATACAAGAAAACCAGAGTCCAATTGCAAACAGAACAATTAATGTGGGATCCACTAGAATCTACTCCCGAATGTTGGAGCATCGTAGTTGCAGGTAGTCCACATGTTCTACGAGCAAGGGCCCTTGTAATAATTTCACAGTAATCTGTGGGTGACAGAGATGCTTGTTATTCATCTGTATCCATACGCATCGTGTATATATTTATTGAGGTTGAGGATTTTTGACACTTCCCTTTTGGTGGTGGTGGAAGAAGTAATTGCCCTCTAGAACTTCAGCTTTGTAGTCCAGACTGCTACGATTCTTGTCAGCTTTTGGAAGTGTAGAGTCGACCAACTTTAGTCCAGATAAGATAAACGTTTGTCAATAAGAGACATGAGTTGAAGAACTGAAAAAAGAAGAAGGGAGAGAGTAAAATTAGTCAAAGACTGCAGAATTCTCCAGATACATACATAATCCAGCAGGCAGCTTCTTAGACGTGATTCTTTGTTTGGACGTGAGATTATTTCATATATTATCTGGAATAATTCCTATCCAAACATTTTTTTTTTTTTGTCTATTACGAACAGACAAGAAAGAAATTTTTTTTTTTAAAAAAAAACATGGAGAATCCCAGGACAAATATTTCCTGGGCTACTTAAGCATCCAGATCCAAATAAATTGGCTTAAAAACCATTGCTTAGCGTACAAAGAGAGAATTTATAAAAGGACAATTGAGTTCCAAAAAGATATGCATTGACAGATGGTAAAGAGTCGGAAGCGTAATGCATTTGTGTATAAAAAAAAAAAAATGAATTTTTCAAAGCCAGCAAGCAATTTGAGAGCAATAACCGATTCAAAAGGATCTCTCGAGCACGTTATCATTCTTCGGTAATACAAGGCGATCTTGGCCCTCCATCAGTTTTGCAGAACGAATCACGTCACCACTCTTAATCTGAGGAAGAGTTTCTCTTCCCAGAGTCGTATACCTACACCAGAAAATTAATCAACTTCAGACGTTATGAACATAACCAGAATTCTCTGCACTTGTCCGATGGTCTCGAGTTGCACATAAACTACTTACCCGAATACAGAAAATTGACCCTCATCAAAAGACAGACCACCTAAGCCAGACTGCCAAGATCATACACGATCTATTAATGGTTTCAGAGATTGACTAAACTGAGGTAAAAAAATTGTCATCAAACTTACATTTCTCTTGTTGTATAGATATATGAAAAACTGGTTAGGTGATGAATATTCCTCTGCGACATCACTATGGGCCATAGCAACGGCACCATAAACTGATAATGGTAGTACAGGTAATTCCCCGTCCTTCAATTAGGATTAACATGAACAATTACTTAAAAGAGTCAGAGACAAAACGGTGGAGACTTGACACTTGCATACACGTAGATGTTCACAAACCTGCACGCTTAAAGTCGTCTTGTAAAGAGGCTCAAATTGTCCTGATGGCTTTATTTCTAGTGGAACGCTGTAGCCGGTGCTATTTCCAAGCTCACCGTCTGAAATTATTGCTTGATTGGCACAGTTAAGCTTCACCCCGTCGTACGCCCCATCAATCACCTATACATAATTGAGATCGTCACCATATGATTTTCCGATTGCACAAGGCCAGAGAAACATCTACAAATGTCAGAAATGTGTTCAACAAACGAGACTCTAGAAGTTGATCAATCAGTATGAGAAATAGAACAAAAGTTATGTGTATTGGCTTTCATGTCAGTACATTAATGTTTATCTCCAGTTCCCATGTATAGAGAATCACATGTTGGGTCATTATTCTCTAAGAAGTTCATACTTTTAAAGCAGTGTGTCATGTTAAGCAACTTACTGAGGAACAAAGAGAAAAATTCGAGAACAAGAATTTCTATGTCGTTCATATGGCATGTAACTGGGATGAAGGGAATTTCAGTACCTTACCAGCTTTGCAAAGTTCCCTGCAGTCAATGGAGCTGAATATCCATCTAAGACAACCTGAACATTAGTGAATAACCAGTTAAAGGAGTACGAGGGGAAGCTACAAAAGACACTTTTGTTGGCAGAGAATTATCAGCTCCACAACCAAAGAAAATGTTGTCAGTCTTAACATACCTGTCAAGAGAATATAAGTATTCTTGTAGATAATAAATTAGTAAGGGTATTCTTGTAAATAGTTTGTTAGGTTTGTACTCCTATAAATACTAGTTGGTCACTCATAATACTGTGACTAGATGTTTTCCTCCCAAAATACCAGTTGACATGGTATCAGAGCAAAAGTCCTAGGGTTAGGGTTAAACATCTAGCAAAAGTCTTGACGCGATACTGTTCATCGAGCACTGTTCACGCGGTACTGTTCACGCGGTACTGTTCATCGCGATACTGTTCACCCCGGTACTATTCACGCGCACTGTTCACGGCGCACTGTTTATAGCGAATTTTGATTGCTGTTTTGTTTGAAGTGCTATTCGCTATGGTTGAAAGTTTTGCTAATGGGGTTACCACTGATCAAGTTAAATCAAGTTCTTCAGCACATAGGTCCCAGAAAACTGTTATTATATCCGAGGAGGATTATGTTAAATTCTTACAGTACCAAACTACAAGTCACGCATCTCTTCCCTCTGCTTCTTTAGCGCAAAAAGGGTATAGATGTTACAGTCCAGTTTTAAATCGATTTTTTACTTGTGCTGATGTTACTTTCTTTGAATCCACTCCGTATTTTATCAAACAAAGTATGTCTTGTGAGTTAGACCAGTGTCCCTCTTTTTCCTCTCCTGTTTTACCAGTCCCTTCCCCTTTATTACCTGAGTTATCTAGTCCACCAGATTCCATAGCTCGATTATCTCGTCCTCATCTTCAAGTTTACTCTCGTCGTTCCATGGTTGAAAAAGTTCCTGATATGCCACGCACTTCACCAATTAATTCTCAATCTTCCAATCCAGGTATGACGCCCTCCTCTGAGTTAGATCTTCCCATTGCTTTACGCAAAGGTAAGAGACATTGTACTTCCCATCCTATTTCTAATTTTGTTTCTTATTCTCGTCTCTCTATGTCATATTCTTCTTTTGTTGCTTCCCTTGATTCTATCTCCATTCCTAAGTCTATTACCTATGCTCTTAATCATCCTGGTTGGAGATTAGCTATGCAAGAAGAGATGTCCGCTTTGGAACAAAATGGTACTTGGGATCTTGTCCCTCGTCCTTCAGGTAAGCCTGTTGTTGGTTGTAAATGGGTGTACACTATAAAAGTGCAGCCTAATGGTTCTATTGATAGATTGAAGGCTCGGCTGGTAGCTAGAGGATTTACTCAGGTGTATGGAGTAGATTACTTAGAAACTTTTTCTCCTGTTGCAAAGATTACCTCTGTTCGTCTTCTTATCTCTTTGGCAGCCACTTATAATTGGCCATTGCATCAGTTGGATGTGAAAAATGCATTTCTGCATGGAGATTTGAAAGAAGAGGTATATATGGAACAACCTCCTGGATTTGTTGTTCAGGGGGAGAATCCGCGGTTGGTTTGTCGTTTGAAAAAATCCTTATATGGATTGAAACAGTCTCCGAGGGCTTGGTTTGGCCGGTTTAGTAGTGTTGTCATGGAGTTCGGTCTGACAAGATGTGGAGTAGATCACTCTGTATTTTATCAAACAAAGTATGTCTTGTGAGTTAGACCAGTGTCCCTCTTTTTCCTCTCCTGTTTTACCAGTCCCTTCCCCTTTATTACCTGAGTTATCTAGTCCACCAGATTCCATAGCTCGATTATCTCGTCCTCATCTTCAAGTTTACTCTCGTCCAAGCACGCTTAACTTCGGAGTTCTGATGGGATCCGGTGCATTAGTGCTGGTATGATCGCACCCTTAAAGTTGAGAAAGTAAAGACCATTATGCTCATGCCCTCCACCAATCGTCCTCTTTGTCTTCAAATCCTGAATGACAACGGAATCAGGAGAAAAAGTAACTGTACACTGTAGAAATTTAGTGAGCTTACTAACAGACATTAGATTAAATGGTAAATTGGGTACGTAAAGAACAGAAGACAGCGGAAGTGATGGATTAATTTCTACAGTGCCTAGTCCTTTAACTTTAGTGGTAGATCCATCAGCTAAAGTAACATGAGAAAAGGGAGTAGACTCTTGAAAATTAGAAAAAATTTTAGAGGTACCTGACATATGATCAGTAGCCCCGGAGTCAATAATCCATGAGTCATTACCTTTTTATGGGTAGCTCGGTCTAAATATGGGATTTATTTATGTCAAAGAAAATATGTACTCGATATGTTGAGTGAAGTTGGGATGTTAGGTTGCCGACCTGTGGATACTCCTATGGATCCAAATGTGAAATTAGCAGGAGATCAAGGTGCATTACTTGATGATCCTAAGCAATATCGAAGACTTGTGGGTAAATTAAATTATCTCACTGTAACGAGACCTGACATTTCGTTTGCAGTGAGTGTTGTGAGTCAATTTCTTGATACCCCTCGTACTAGTCATTGGGATGCTGTTATACGGATTCTCAGATATCTTAAGAGTGCTCCTGGAAAAGGGTTGCTGTATCAAAATCATGGACACACTGATATTGAAGGATATAGTGATGCAGATTGGGCTGGTTCTGCCTCAGATCGAAGATCGACTACAGGATATTGTGTGTTTGTTGGTGGTAATTTAGTGTCGTGGAAGAGTAAGAAGCAAACAGTTGTATCCAGATCAAGTGCAGAATCTGAATACCGCGCTATGGCTCACACTGTGTGTGAGTTGGTTTGGTTGAAGAGCATATTACTGGAACTTGGGTTTGAGCATAAACAGCCTATGAATTTAGTGTGTGATAATCAGGCGGCTGTTCATATTGCGTCTAATCCAGTGTTTCATGAAAGGACAAAACATATTGAAGTTGATTGTCATTTCATTCGAGAGAAATTGCTTGACGGGGTCATCAAGACATCTCATGTACCGTCTGTAGATCAATTGGCTGATGTGTTTACCAAGAGTTTAGGGGGTTCTAGGGTGAAATACATTTGTAACAAGTTGGGTGCTTATGATATATATGCTCCAACTTGAGGGGGAGTGTCAAGAGAATATAAGTATTCTTGTAGATAATAAATTAGTAAGGGTATTCTTGTAAATAGTTTGTTAGGTTTGTACTCCTATAAATACTAGTTGGTCACTCATAATACTGTGACTAGATGTTTTCCTCCCAAAATACCAGTTGACAATACCCTTCCATTATCCAGATCTCCACACAAATCAATTTACGACGATAAGGTATTACACTTCGAACAGGATGAGAGTCAGGACTTAGGATGGAGATTTAGTTACCCGTAATGTTGCAACACTTCTTGGTTCACCAGCTGCTTCGGGAGAAAATGTTGAACCATCTCCTCTCTCAATGGTAAATTCTACGACCCCTCTCCCTGTGAGCCTATTCAATATATTAACAATCAATTCGTTTGAGAAAGCATGCAAGTTATTCTACACAGTTTTGTCTTCAATATGCCTTTCTGATGTCTAAGAGCCGTATCATAACATAATAACCAAATCCAGCTCATTTCAACTAAATATTTAGGTGAAACTTTATGAGACTATTTTCCTATCAAAACAGTAACAAGAAGAATTAAAAGACCATGAAAGTTGTAGAGAGTATAGACAATTGTTGAAACACTAACTAGAGCTACCACAAAGAACCTTTGCAGTAATGGAGAAAGAGAGTATAATGCAGACAGCCATCAAAATGACCCATATAGCTTTAGTAACAATCACTTTACCTAATATTCAACTAATTTCAAATGGATCTAGCTATCTCTTCACAACAAACAGTTGCAAGTGCAGACTCCATTACAAAATTGACGAGTTCTGTGTCACATGACTATAACTTCAAATTGCTCAATGTGTTAGCTTCGGGTAGTTGCTTTTACCCTTCTTATGGGCTGCTTATCACAAGAATGTAAGCAAAGGAAACAACCAAAAGAACTAAGGAGCTGCATTATACAACTAAACAAGAAACATTACCTTGGATAGTTTAAGTATTCATTAGGCAACAAGAATGATAATCCTGGAGCCTGTCCAAAAGTACATGTCAGATTCCTTTCAAAAAGCTCACACCAAATAATTGACATATGGTAAACAAAAGAAAATTATGTGCAAGGAGTGTAAGTCACAATTGATAGTGTAATTTTACTCAAAAGTCCACCTTGTGAGTAGCATATCAATAACCAGGTGGCAGTCATTTTCCCACTTGCAGAGAACTAATACAATTATTAGAATGAGATAGAACCCAAAGACAATTGTAACACCTGTAATAACTCCAGTTGTGCAACAGTATCCAGTGAAGAGGCAAGACCAACTGATACTTTATCTGGATCCTGATCTTCTATACTCTGCAGAAGGCTTTGCAAACCACCCTGGAACAGAAATAGAAGTACCACTTTGCACTTCAATAACACCAAGAAACCACCCCATGAACTACACAAACTCTTGCCAATAAGTTGCAGAATTTGATTAAGTATACTGCATCAGACACAACTAGATATCTCATCCTAAATTATGTAACAGCCTAGAGGAAGTTAACAATGAATTGAAGAGTGCATTATATGGACAATAATCATCCATTCTTCAGAATTCAAAAGGAAGAGGAATCATCACATGAAAAAAAAGGAGAAAATGGTGGTATTTTCCCTTGCACTTTGAAAATAATTCAAAAGAAATCAAAATCTCAAAATTACATAAGAGTCCATCACACTTGTGTTTGAAAATTAACTCGTACAAAAGTGAAAAAGCGGAACTTGCATAACATGGGAGAAAAGTTACAATGGTCATCACTAATCAATGCAAGTCAACTGGACATCATATAAACAAGTTTCTAAATATGTTTAAAGAGGACTTGCTATAATATGGGAAATGAATAGGGCTCTTTAAAAGAACCTATTCTTTCTTAATGGAGTATCAACAGCTGTATTTTTCAGTACCTTGCCATCTACTAGTGATGTATATAATGCTGAGCCATTCTCTCTCAGTTCAGGTGGTATGCTAGACAAAATTGATTGCTTTTCATCTGTTGCAATCTGCAATTGACAGAAAGTAGAACAATTAGAAGGTAATGAAACTAGTTGTAAATTGCTTCATCTTTCCCATACCTGAACACCCAAAAAAAGAAAACCAGTGGTACCTTAAGAGCTTTCCTCACGTTCCCCTCCATTGTTCCATATGGTTTTCTCTGTGGTATCCTTAGCAAGTATGAGATATCCTCCAGAGACTCCTGTAAGAAAAGGAAATAGTATTAGTTAGATCCCCCTATTTGAAGAAAGCAGTCAGCATAAACTTAAGTGACTAACCTGTATAGCTTTCATGTCAGTGTTAGCTGGAATTGCTCTTCGCAGAGCTAGTTCACCTGTCCTAGGAATTTTGGTTTCTGGGGAATAAAGAACTGCTTCAGCTGGAGAAACTGACCATGAATCCCAACCAGCTAAAAATACTGGGCATGAGACTTGAAGAAAAATGAGGATTCCAGCAAAGGCACCATCAAATCTCTTTACCGTCTGATCCCAAAAATTCTGAGTATAAGCAAGAGTATTACTCCAGTTCCTTGACTCCTGCATTACTAAAAGTGTCATTTCAGGACCCAGAAAAACCAATGAAGAGCAAGACAATAGTACGATTTACTTTGCATACTTCAAAACTCAAATTACAAATCCTGCAAATAATCTGAGGAGAAAAAAGACTTATAGTACCATTAGCACTTGCAAGGATGGTTAAGGAAGGAGGTGGATGCGTTTTAAACACCTTGAAGCAGAAGGCAGAACATTTAAAAAAAAAAAATACACCAGAAACTTCTTGTACATCTTACATCAGTTATACCAAAATTATACGATATTTATTGTCCTAGATTTCATATTGATCAGAGTCTCAAAGTTATAGCCTCTCTTTACTGAAATAAGGCTTAAGAACACTGTCCAAAAAATTAGTAACCAGAAGACCGAGAGTTATCGGGAAACAAGAAAGAGCAAAAGCACCTGTGATCAGTGCCTCATTCCAGCCACCCCAACATAAATGCCGCTGCTAATGAACAACGAGGAAAGGGAACCAAGCAGTTAGCTTGATCACATTTTCTAAAATGTCAATGTTAGTTGAATATCCCATATTGATATTCCAAGGATTTCCAGCCATGTATATAATGTGTTGGGCCACTCCACTCATTACCAATTGGTTTTGAGATGGAAGTCTAAGTTCTTTATCAGTCAAGATAAGCAAAACTTTCTTTAACTCGAATTTCGGTGGGTAAGAACTAAGAAGCAAAGAAGTGACTTTCAAAACTTAAAACTGACCGTTTTTTCCTTTCTTCCTTTAAATTTGGTTTCTGAATGATAAAGCATCGATGTTTATGAGCATTTTGGGAGATCGATGAAAACAATCAATCACACTCAGTCCCAATCAAAAAACACCATGACTTAATCGAAAATGTTCTGGCTTTTGAATTCATATGGATCACCCAGGAAAATACCTCTGAAAAGGATAGAACTTTACCACTTAAAGATCCACTTATTTTTTATCTAAATAATGAAATTCAGAATCAGCAGTTTGCAATATGGAACTTCAATAAATAGCTAGGACTGAACTAACCTCAGAAAGGTTCTTTTTGGCAAAAATGCAGGTGAGTTTGGGGTGAAATGGTCTTCTTTGTGGGAATTGAACTAGTCCATTAAACCGAGCCAAGGGAAATGCGAAATGGGGTGTTACAAAAGTATGCTTAGGACAAGATGGAGTGGACGAGATTTCGAAAAAGAACCTTGTTCGAGAGGGGATGGAGAGGCATAGAGGTAGAGCCATAAAGGAAGTTCGTTGTTGGGGTAGTTGTGGAGGTTTTGGCGCGCCTCATCCGAAGCCTATCTCTTTACCTGTGCCTTCTTCTCAGGGTACTATAGCAAAACAAGTCAGCACAAGAAAGCTGAAATGTCCAACCTACCACGCTCACAAATCTAATTTACAAAAACTTTCTTCAAAAATAAAAAAATGCTTTCTTGTTCTTGGTATATTATATTGTGCAAGTGTATTTCTTTTTCTTTTCTTCTTTAAATCCATTTTTCTTTTCTTTTTTTTCCTTCTTTTGGAAACATGAGACTAGTCACAAAAAGAGCAGAATCTTGTATCACATTTGCACCAATCTTGAGACTAGAAAGGGAGAAGCATTATCGTGAGAGGTTAAAATACAATAATAACAAAAACTTAAAGGGGTTATCTCTTATTTGCAAATGAATTGAAGGATTATCATTTCAGCACTAGCTGCCACTTGAATTCTTTCTAGTATTGTTATATGGAAATAGTCAACCAAAATGAGATAAAGAGTTTAAACCCTTCTTTTTTTTTCTCCCTCCTCAAATATTACCTATTTTTATGTCATTAATCAACAATTGTCTTTGCCTCTTAAATGACATGAAAAGGTTGAGTTAGGATTCAAAAAGAAGAGAGCATTTTGCTACATGCACGCAACTTAAACTTTTATTCCTTTCATAAGATTATCTTTGATTAAGTTTGAGTTTATAATAGTAAAAGAATGTCTCACGGTGCATATTATTAAATAACCAAAATTTAAATGATTCAAAAAAATAGAAGTATAAATTTATTGCTATTTTCGCTTTTCTACATGTATGTATACAACTATTTCCTTGACCATGTAAACTCAACTTCCCAAGTACAATACACAAAAAAGAATTCTAAAGAAAAGAAAATTAAATTAAAAAAACCAAGTTAAAATTTTTGAAGGGCCAAGACGTAATTAAGCTGAAGTAAAATAAGGCGTGATGATACCCGAAACCTTGGTAAAATTAACTAACAGGTGTAATGTACCATACTAGGTGGTAAAATCCCAAAATCGACGGAACAAGGAAATCTACCACGCCACCCGGCAAAGCCCCACACACACTCACTCAGCACTTGCGAGGAAGAATTTCAACTCGATTCAATTCCATTCTTCTCTGTTGGACATTTTACCAAACACTTACTTGTACCATTTCCTTATCGATCACTTCTCAACTTGGTGCTAATGGTTTCCGCCGATCTCTGATGGCCAACTTCTTAGCTCAGTTCCAGAGTATCAAAACCTCATTCGATCGCATCATAATTGCCGGTAAGAACTAGAAACTATTCCCTATGGAAAGAAAAACAATGTGCCTCCGCCCGCCGCCGGGGGGGGGGAGGGGGGGGAGCTCACTCGCCCGTTTTGAATTCAATTCGAATTGGGATTTGAAAATGCTGTTCTGCTTTGATTAGTCTCCTTCATCTATAGGCAAATGGGTTCCTATTTGAAAGAAGAAAATTTTAGTTTTTGCTCAAAATTTCTTGGTATGGTACATCTGGATTGCTTAATTTACTAGTATTGTATTGGTTCTGGATAGCATTCTGGATTTTAATATTTCAGGGCAGAGTTGTAGTGATTTGCGTACATGGGCTTGAGATTGCATTTTTAGCTTACTTCAATTTTGTCACTAATGAATATTAATCTGAAAGATTGCAAAATGATAGTCTTTCGAAAGTTGATCCCTGTGGATTCGCCAAAGAGGGCATTAGTTACTAGAAGCAGCTGAAGTGACGGGAGCAGTGAACCAAAAATATCAAGTTACTATTTTTTCCTAGCTATTTTGGTCGATATCTTTATAAAGCTATCCTGGACTCATTTTGTAACCGGGAATACTTTTCAGTTGAAGATGTGAGTGATTTGTGGCCTCTTGTCAAGAAGGGGTTTGAAGAAAAGTTGCCATTCAAAAGAGCATTTCTGAATAACAAGACCCGTAATTCAGTGCTTGTGGATGAGCTGCCTGCGGAGTATATATTGACAACAGATTCAAGAATTCGTAGCCGGTTTCCCCAAGAGCAATCGCTGTTCTGGTTCCGAGAACCATATGCTACTGTGGTTCTTGTGACTTGTGAGGTGCATGAAACAATTTCCTGATCATCTATTGGTGTCTTTATATGATGTATATGGTAGAATTGTTAAATGTTGCTTCATAAGCAGTTATACCATCACATATCTGACATGCTACTCAATGGGAGCCCACGTATTAGGTTGCACTATAATTGGTTCTTACAATGCAATGTCCTAATTGCACTTTATTGATTGATTTTCGTCATGATAAATTCAGATGGAGTTATACTGGAGTAAAAGGGGTTTAATTTAGCCAAACCCAAGCTTTTGACTTAAAACAGAGACTGTCCATTTCCTTGACATGGTTTAATTCCATATGCTGAGACACATTAAGGAATAGAGTCTAGATCCAAAACATGAGTTTTTAATCTTAAAAAAATTAAAAGAATAAAAAAGACCATGAACTTCAAATTTGCTGAGTTACGAGAGGGCTTAGGAAATAAGGTTAATCTTTGTGAATGGCAAAGTAGAATTGCCAGTAACATTTTCTCATGCCAAAGTGCTTTTCACCGATATTCTTATATTCCTAGAGTTAGCGATGGGAAATATTATTCCTGGACCATCTTCTGTGCATTATTTCATGTTGGTTGAAGCTTTAAATGGATTTATTTTTAATTGTGATCTATTGCGGTGCGCTAGTGACTGTGATACACAGTAATACGGTAGGGGAAGGTAGTTCTACAATCTTTTTCATTCTGCATTTCTGTTTTTTACCTTATTCTGATTTTGTTTTTCTTCTTCTGCCTCTGATGAAAATTTTCTTGCTTTGCTAGGATCTTGACGAGTTTAAAACTATTCTTAAACCACGCCTGAAGCTAATAGTTCAAAATGACGAACGGGAGTGGTTTATTGTTTTTGTGTCTAAAGCACCAGTTCACAATGATCAGGCCACCAAGATGGCCAAAAAAGTATACGCCAAACTTGAAGTAGAGTTCAGCTCAAAGAAGAGGGAAAGGTAAAGCTGTAATATTGAAAATTTAAATAAGGTCTTTTATCGAGCACTAATACAGTTTTTATTTAATAGTTAAGTTTTTCTGGTTAATGTTGCATTCATATTTTGATAACTCAATTTGATATTCTAGTCTGAATGTGGTTAAATTGCGTAGAGTTCCTGTCATTACAAAACCAGCTGGTTGGAATTTGAATTGAAGTTGTCTTGAAATTGTTGATTCATTCATATTGTCGTCTTCTTTCTCCTCTCTCTTCCATCATTTGCTGTCTATATTTTGACCACAACATAAGTGAACATCAAGTAACTGAATAACACAATATCCAAGCTAATTCAGAAGCTTGTTATCGACTTAAGAGGACATAAAATATGGAAAACTGTGGCTTGTGGTTTTTGGTCATAGAAAGGCAATGTGATCACTGCAACCCTATATACTTTTCTGAAGTGCTGATTATTGTTTCATTCAGGTGTTGCAAGCTGGATATACATGGAATTGATGCAAATTTTTGGGAAGACTTAGAGTTGAAAGTCACGGAATGCATAAGAAATACACTTGACCGGCGGATTCAGTTTTATGAGGATGAAATTCGCAAGCTTAGCGAACAGCGCTTTATGCCCGTATGGAATTTCTGTAATTTCTTTATTCTTAAGGTATGATGGTTGATGATGTTAAAGAGTATGCTTGTGGGTGAGGACTAGATTACCATCAGCAATCAGTAGTTCTGTTTTAATTCTGCAACAGTAATCATGTAAAACGTAGTGACTTGTTGAATGTCGAATGTCTTGCCACTCCTCTTTTCCCCCCTGTTGTAAGTGGTATTAGGCTAGTGTCTCCAGACTTATAGTCTTCAGTGTTCTTACATGTTTGCACACTATAGGCTTATCATATACAACTGCTTTAGTTCTAGCATTCTCATTCTAGGTTTTTCTGTTGCAACTGTATCATGTCTATTTGCAGGAAAGCTTGGCTTTTATGTTTGAGATTGCTCATCTCCATGAGGATTCATTGCGGGAGTATGATGAACTAGAACTCTGCTACCTGGAAACAGGTACTGTAAATTGTTGTATTGTTTGTTTTTATTGAGGATAATTTGTTAATAACTGATGGTTAATGGTAGCCATGCACTTTGAAGCTTACTAACTTAGGGTCCAAATCTACTATGACTCCTAATTGATCCGTTATGACGCTATGGTTAATTATTCATCTAAAATCACTTAACTTTCACTTCAGAGATGGTGCTAAAATTTTGGATTTGAATTAAAAATTTTGATTTTCCATCTCCATTGACGGATCTCCACATAATTTTGACATAATGCATCAGTTACATTCTTCAGCTACCATTATTGGTTGATGACAGTTCTATTAAGTTCAGCAAATATGCCTGTTCCCTGTTTTGTGAATGATCTGATTGCTGATTTTGTCAGGACTAATGAGGCAGTTTTGTCAGGTAAACTGAAGAAGTATATACTTAGTAATTTAGTTGTTAATCCCTTTGTCATGAGTTTTTTTCTTTGTTCCTGTTTTGGAATTTTTGAAGTTTCTATGGGAAAATGATTCATAAAGTTGTCCTATATGCTGGATCTGGCTATTTTCATAGGTCCACTTTTCTATAAATTTGCTAAGCTGCCTGGTCTTCTTCATTGGTACTGTGATCCCTTTCTTTTAAGAGCTGAGGAATTAAATATATGTCTCTCTGTGTCATGTAGTTAATATTAGTGGGAAACAACGGGAATTTGGAGGTATGGACCATGGTGATGATCAAGCTGCAGTGCTGAACCTGGGAAAGAAAGCACTGACACAAATGGTTCAAGACGATTCATTTCGGGAGTTTGAATTTAGGCAGTATCTGTTTGCCTGTCAAGCAAAGGTGTGCAAGACTCACTATGACTAGCTTAGGTTGGTAGTGCATAGGATACACCAGCTTTTCTTCCATTTAAACACTTCCTTAAGTTTGATTCTGGACAATCTAGATTTGGGCCATATTTGGACTTATATTTCCCTTGTTATCTATTACTGTTTGGTTGTTCGACGGTCTTCAACTTGATATCATATTACAAAAGCTTTTGATTGAAGTCACCATAAATCTTGATTTATCATATGGATCTATCCCGCTGAGTTATTTGATTCCATTTCAATTGCAAGAATTTCCAAGACCAATTTTTGAGGTTGATAATGCTTTCTTGGACTTAGCTTATGCTGTATTGCTATTTCATGGATGTTTTAAGCGTTTTGTTTCTAATAAGAATTATTATCTCATAGGCATTTTCTTCTCCATAAGTTGGTATTGACCTTTGTGTTGTTACATCATTTTTTAGCTACTATTCAAGCTAAATCGCCCATTTGAGGTTGCATCAAGGGGTTACTCATTCATTATTAGCTTCTCAAAAGTGTTGGCTCTACACGAGGTAGTTGCTAACATTATTTAAATTATTTGTCTTGTATCTTCACTCCTTGTACATTACTTTCTTATTTGTTTATTTATTTTTGGTGGTACTCTTTCCTCAGAGTGTATTACCCTTCTGCATGCGTGAAGCATGGGTAATAAATGCTTGCTTGGCTCTAATAAATGCAACTTCCTCCCATTACAAAGATGGGCTAGCCGCAGCTGATGTAGAACAGGAGTTTTATCGTGTTCAAGGGGATCTTTATTCTTTAAGTCGTACTAAGGTTGTTAATCTCTCTCAAGTAAATTTGCACTGTTCTGCACACACTGTTTGAGTGATTTCCTTCATGTAAAATCACCAGATATCTGCTTGCAATTTTCTGCTCTTTTCTTATGATGAAAGAATGGATTTGGCAGTTAATGCGACTTGCATATTTAATTGGTTATGGATCAGTTATACCAAGAAGTCCTGTGAACAGGTAGCTGGACAACTTCCCTTGCTCCAGTCAACCCTTTCTCTTTTCTATAAATTGCTTTTTCAAGAAACATAAGGCTGCTATGCCAGTACACTTAACATTCCTATTCTACAGCACCAGGGTTGTCCGACTTGTATGCTGACAATTTTCTTCTCTTAAGCAGTGCTTCGCTCAGCATGCTGTCATGGCCTAAGCCAGCAGTTTGGCCTTCTCTTCCACCTGATGCTTCGTCAGAGGTGCTTGTGAAAGAAAAGGTGCCTTTCTGCACATGGTATCTAGTAACTGGACAGAAGCTTCTTTTTCTTTTAAAAGAATGAACTGCTTATATGGTTGAAATCGGGTGTCAATTATTCTGAAGCAACTGTAAAGGTTTGGTAAAGATGCAAGAAGTTAAGACAACTTTATCAAATAGTATTACTCTCCCTCCCACAAAAAAAAAGTGGAATAATACTATTTTATTACTCATGTTAAGTTGAATCTATATTGCAAGTCATGTTTATGCTTGAGTACATTTTTGGTAAGAAAGTTTTTAATAAGGTTCTTTCAGATAATTAGTTGAGCAGTGCAAAACAATCGTCATAGTAAGTTAAATTGAATATAGTGGTTTGGCCTGATTATAAGCCTAGGTGAGACTTTACGAAATATGATATTCCATGGGAAAACAAGGAATAATTGGAGTAATCGAGGGAGATTATGGGACCACAAGCTACTTTCTGCTTCTTAAACTAATGAAAAAGATTATAGAGCCAGTCAACTTTTCTTGATACTACTTTCTGTGAAAAATTTGAACTTTCACTTCGGGAAAGTAGCAATGACTAGTTAACTGATGTTTGGTGGACTTGACATTGAAACTGAGACTATTTCATTATAAATTAAGGATTTTCAGTTAATAGCATGCCCTTCCTGGAAGCATCTGAGTTTTTTATAGTAATTTTAACATGTATCATCCTCAACATTGTTTGTCATATCGAAATTAAGCTTTTTGTATGAACTTTTATGTGCAGATGATTCTTCAAGAAGTTCCACAGGTAAAACACTTTGGCATCCAGAGGAAACCACTACCCTTAGAACCAACTGTACTTCTACGTGAGGCAAATCGCAGGAGGGCTTCTCTTTCTGCTGGAAATGTGTTTGAGTTGTTTGACGGTCGAACAAATGCTGCCGATGGGTAATGAAAACTTATGAAACATGAGTACATTGCTAAGATTTCTTCAGTGGTAGTGGTGGTCAACAAGCTGCTGCCATTGAGGAAGCTAGTTAATTGATCTTGTCTATCTGATTCTTGTGGTCCTAAATTATTTCATTCGTTCGTCCTAATTGATTTTAATTTAATAACAGCTCAACTTTACTCACTCCATTGCCTAAAGCACATGCTATATCAATGTCACGAACAAATTCTTCACCTGGAAACTTTGAGAGCATGATTGATCGACCAATGAGACTTGCAGAAATTTATGTTGCTGCTGAGCATGCTTTGTGGAATACCATTTCTGATGCAGATCTAAGGAAATCACTATCCTCTACAGAGGAATTTGAGGTATATGACAGTTTATTTATCCTAGGCATATTTATTATGTGTCCTGCGGTGCTAAGGTGTGGATTAGTAAAATTCTGGAGCCCTGCAATACTTAAAAGAAAATCTGTGCTTCCATCATGTAAAATACTTGTCTCTGCTAGTTTATGATAGAACCTTTTATATATGATCGACAGCTATGTGTGGGATAGTTGGCAGACAGAACTATCTTAATAATGATCTTGCTTTTTCCTATTTTGATTACATGTTTTTGGTTGACTTGGTTTTGGTTTAAAATTCAATTTATTGAACTTAATGGTTCAAGGAAATGCTTTATAATTTTGGCCAAGATTAAATGTTTGTTTGACATTGATTTGTCTGAAGCAACTGGCCCAAGTCAACTCTTTCTTTTTTCGTTTTTTAGGAGCCTCTTACTTTCTTCGTCTTTTACTGTTTTTGTTGGTTTTTTCTATTAGCGGTTCCAATCTTCCAAAGTTGGTTATTTTCCAACTTAAAGATAAAGAATAACTATACAGTTGGAGATTTTTCTGTCGTGTTTTCATTTGTATTTTCCTGGTATCCAGTTTCAAGTTCAGTTGGCCAATCATTGTTTAATCTCTCTTTTTCATGGTTCCAAATCCTTTCCCTATTGCACAGCAAAAATACCTGGATCTGTCAAAAGGTGCTGCTGAAAATTATCATCATTCTTGGTGGAAGAGACATGGAGTTGTCCTTGATGGTGAAATTGCAGCTATTTACCATAAAGTTGGAAATTTTGATCTAGCTGCCAAGTTGTATGAGAAGGTTTGTGCTCTTTATGCTGGTGAAGGATGGCAGAATTTGTTGGCTGAAGTTCTCCCCAGTTTAGCAGAGTGTCAGAAGATACTCAATGATCAAGCTGGCTACCTGTCTTCTTGTGTCAGACTGCTGTCATTAGATAAAGGATTGTTCTTGACTAAGGAACGCCAAGCATTCCAGTCTGAAGTTGTTCGTCTAGCTCATAGTGAGATGAAACACCCTTTGCCTCTAGATGTATCCTCGTTGATAACATTTTCCGGCAATCCTGGGCCTCCATTGGAGCTATGTGATGGGGATCCTGGTACCCTGTCAGTAACAGTTTGGAGTGGATTTCCTGATGATATTGTTCTTGACTCTTTCAGTCTCACGCTGACGGCCATGAACAGTGCTGATGAGGGCATTAAGGTTTCCATTCTTCATTTTTAAATGCTAGGTCTCAGTCTTTTGGCAGAAGATTATTATTATTATTATTATGGAAACATGATATTTACTTTCAAATTTCAGGCATTGAAGAGCTCCAATGCTACAACCTTGAAGCCCGGTAGAAATACGATCACAGTAGCCCTACCTCCACAGAAACCAGGTTCTTATGTACTGGGTGTTCTCACTGGGCAGATTGGTCAGTTGAGATTCAGATCACATAGCTTTTCCAAAGGTGGACCAGCAGACAGTGATGATTTTATGAGTTATGAGAAGCCGACAAGGCCTATCTTGAAGGTAGTGTGCTTTTCATATGATAGAGAATTGTTGGCAAAATCTTGCTCAACAACTTCATATATGTTTGATATTAAGGATAGGATAAATCCACTAGCTCATTGATCTCCATTTACATTAATTTTTTCATATTTACTTTTGAACCTTACAGAGGGTGGAAAGGCAGTTTAATACTTAATTTCTAATTCATATCATTATTCGAATGGAATTTACTATCAGGTATTCAACCCGAGACCTCTGGTTGATCTTGCTGCAGCTGTCTCATCCGCTTTGCTGATGAATGAATGTCAATTGGTTGGCATTGTTGTCAAGCCAATAAACTACCCTCTTAAGGGTGCTATACTGCACATAGACACTGGTCCTGGTTTGAGTATTGAACAGGCATATGGAATCGAAATTGAGAGGTATGCTGATGGATCCCCTGATGCATCTGACTTTGGTCCCTCAGAGTTATCTGTAGATCATGAGGCTCATGCTTCGGCAGAAGCTAAGCAGTTGACACTCCATGATGGAAAGATTGAGTTGCCTGATTGGGCAAGCAATATAACTTCTATATTGTGGATTCCAATGCGTGCTATCAGCGAGAGATTGAATAGAGGAACACAAGCAGGTTGAATCTAGTTTTGCTGTTGTTTAATATGCTGTGAGCAGGCATTTTGTTTTAGTTTCTCATTCTGTGCTGCTTGATGGTTTTTCTTTTAATTTATCAGGTGCTGCAGTTTCACAGAGACAGAGTGTTGTGGATGGATTACGGACAATAGCTCTGAAACTTGAATTTGGTGTATCATGTAACCAGACATTCGAAAAGTACTAGTATCTGTTCCATTTTCCCATTGATTTTTCTCTATTCTGATATTCTGTTTTCGAACTGATCTGGAATAGTTTGGCACCACTCTGCAGGACCTTAGCAGTCCACTTTACAGAGCCTTTCCATGTCAGTACACGTGTTGTAGATAAATGCAATGATGGTACTCTGCTTTTACAGGTACAAATCCCATAGTTTGGGATTCACTTTCTTCTGATTACTGTCATACTAGTTTTGTTTCGATTAATATATTTCCTTGTCAAGCATCATGCTTTTGATTTTTTTGAGGTTCCTAAGCTGCAGTACATCAAAATCATCCCAACAATTAAGCTCTGCTTGGTATTAATTTTCTCTACAGGGCTCAGTTTCTAGGGTAGAACAAGTAACTCGACCTGATTAACTATAACTGATTAGCCTCCTTCAGCAATGCCCGTGGAAGTGGAAGTGGTGCACACCAATCGAGTAGCTTGAATCGAGCTCGCGAGTAGCTTGATTAGCTACTCGACGCGAGATCGATTTTGTTCGATCTCGAGTCGAGCTCGAGTAGCTCGAGTATATGAAACGAGTCGATCTCGAGTAGTTAGGATGAGGTATTTTTAGCTCGTCGAGTAGTTCGAGTAGGGGTGCATGATCAAATCGAGCTCGAGTACTCGACTCAATATTGAGCTCGTGTTAAGGGTGCAGGATGAAATCGAGCTCGAGGACTCGAGTACTCGAGCTCGAGCTCGAGCTCGAATGGCACGCCGAGCTCAATCGAGTCGAGTTCGAGCCTATTTATGTTACTATCGAGTCGAGTTCGATTTTTATTTCTCGAGCTCGAGCTCGAGCTCTGGAAGTCAGCATCGAGCTCGAGCTTGAGTACGTCACTACTCGAGCTCGACTCGGCTCGATTTCACCCCTACGGGTGGAACTTATGTGTACAGTCAAATCTAGATTTAATACTTGAATGTAGAACAATTGTCAAAGTTGTGACTAAGTCCATGTCTCGCCTAGGTGATACTTCATTCACAAGTGAAAGCTTCACTGACGGTCTATGATGCTTGGCTGGATCTTCAAGATGGCTTTACTCATATTGGCAAAGGTGATAGGAGACCAACTTCTGCCGTCTTTCCACTCACCATATCTCCAAAAGCAAGAGCTGCAACTTTGTTCAGTATAGGTCTTGAGAATGCATTGCCCAAAGGTATGCCTTTGCTTTTGTTTTGGTTTCTCTTTCATGTCCTTTTTATCTTCAAAAAGACATCACACATGATGCAGTGTCCATTGACTGCATTTATTCCTGAATGTAAACAGTGAAGGAAGAAATATCAAAGTAAGCCGTCCAACATTTATATCCAAAGGATTGTCGACTTTTTTGTCGCTATGATACAGAATATGATAATACAGGAGGCTACAGTACATAAAAATATGCTTATAAAAATTTATCCTCTAGTGTCAGATAATGTAAATTTATTAGACACACATGTTGATGGACCTTGAAACATTAATAGCTGTATCTTGGTAGGAGTGCCCTTATTGTTAAAGGAATCTGTAACTAGTCAGGAAGCAAATTTTACCTCATAAGTGCAAGTTTCTTAAGGAGATTTCTTGAAGAGTTTTTAGTGCCCATTTCAGCCAACTCTCCATCATCTTTCTTTGGCAGAGCAGCATGTATTTCTACAGTGCTCGTTTTTTCCAATGATGAAGCGTGGCTAAGTGATCCAACTCACATTGGGCCTGGTGCCCGGGTGGTTTGGCCAATAGTGGGCCAAGAAATATCGAATGGTGATGTGGGCAGAGGTTTCCGTGGAATACAAATAACTTCCAGTTTTTGTTTTTCAGATTTGGAGAGCATCTGGAGCAACTAGTGAATTACAACTCTATTGTACCACAATTGGTGCACATTAATTGCCAAAGAAGTTTTTGTCAAGCACTTATAACCGTCTGGCTTAACTGATGACTGAGAAATTTCTGACTGGAATCTCGTGTAAAATGATTACGTGTAATTTGGAATTTGGACATATTTTTGAAACTAACAGTTTGTGCTTTTAGATAACACTAAGTTTATCTTCTTGGTTATGCTGCACTGCTATTGCTGCATTATTTTTATGGAGGGGTTGGAATGTCTTGGCTTGATACTTTTCTTGGTAATGCATTTGGGCACTTAAAAGTACTTATTACTACACTGTACTGCTTGATGAAGCAGAATGTAAGATCATTTGATGTTAGGTGTAGTTGTGGGTTCTTACTGGAAGATAAAAGTTGGAAATTGAAGAAAAGTTCTATTGATGCTTATCCAAATTGAGTCTTCCCTATTCAGTGGGGCATTCCTTCATGTTAGTATCTCTATGAACAGTTGAAGCTTTGTGTACGTTGAACTATAGGACATTTTATCTGGAATTTCTACTCAGAGATTTTAGCATTCTGGCTGTCCTAGAATAAGGATCAGAATACTTGAAATCAAATGCTTAGACTGATTATTCGCCCCCAAAAAAAAAATTGCTTAAACCAATTAGAGATTCTATGTGGAAATGAGACGTTCTTTATCCCTGAGTATGTATAGTTTTGTGCATGTAAGCAAGTGAGTTGCACTCTCTCTCTCATTTGTTGTGCGTTCCCTCAAAATTGTTGTTTTCCTTGTGCAGATCAAGTAGAGGCAGTTCATTCTGATAGCATACTCAATATACAATATGGAATTTCGGGTAGTAGAACTCTTGGGGCCCACACACCCATGGATGCGAAACCTATTGCCTCTGATGATTCTGTGAAGCAGTTGAATTTCAGGAGTGCTCTTGTTTTGCAGCGACCCGTACTGGACCCTTTCCTTGCGGTTGGTTTCCTACCTCTTCCTTCAAGTGGACTCCGAGTTGGCCAGCTGGTGACAATGCAGTGGAGAGTTGAGAGGTTAAAAGATCTTGGGGAAAAATCAGAAAATAACGTAAGTCCATAGTTTCTTCTTTCTGTTATTACTGTCACTAGAATGTCATGTAGGAAGCGGACTTATAGTTTCTCGCTATTGATGATCTGCAACATTAGCGAGGAGATATTATGCAAGCTATTCATCCTTATCCTAGATTTCCTTGTTAGTAGTATTTGTAGTCCTAAAGCAAGCTGGCAATGCTGATTTTCTTGCTATTGAATGTTTGATTAGCATGGGAGCTTGTGGTTTCTTCATGTTCATTTGCAAACTGCTCATGGTTATTATTCTTGGGCACAGGATGAAGTACTGTATGAGGTAAATGCTAATTCTGAGAATTGGATGATTGCCGGGAGGAAAAGGGGTCATGTTTCGCTCTCCGCAAAACAAGGTATCTTTTTGACATTTTCTTTTGCTTGCTTTTGACATTTAAATTGTGCAAGTTGCCGTCAGTTCTCAATAATAGGCACTACCCTTCCTGAAAATTTCTTGGTATTTGACCAGGTTCAAGGATGGTGATTTCAGTATTATGCTTACCACTGGTTGCTGGATATGTGCATCCCCCTCAACTGGGTCTTCCAGATTTGGACGAGGCACATATAAGTTGCAATCCTCCTGGCCCTCATCTGGTCTGCGTCTTGCCCCCAACTATGAGCTCTTCTTACTGTATCCCCACATAACAGCTCATGAATTATCTTCATGTCACTCTGTCTACAACTGCCTTGTTTCCTGAAGACAACAAGGTTAAATGTGTAAGAGACAAAGTAGCCAGTTTGGTCATCACTGGGACTTTTGTACATTTATGTTCTTTACACTGTAGGAAGAGTACCTACTACTTCAGTGTACTAGTATTCTGCGGATTGTAATTTTTCCTTCGCCTTCTGTACAGTTTGAGTTTTACTTGTACAAGAGTGTTTCAAGCGGTACAACGAAAACCAAACAGAATTGAGAGTTTGTGGCATTTTGATGGCCAGAATCTTCTTGTAGTTGGAATCTTGTCAGGAAATGGAACCATGAGCAGGGACAAAAAAATGGTATATAGTCAAGTTGGTCATATTTGCATACCATGTTGGATTTTCAAATTGATGCTAATATTTGTCTTATTTTGTGAGCGTATTATGTTGTGGAACTGTTGACATGCGTGCATCCCTTAAAAGTGCTAGGCCTTCTGCTTGTTGGTACGAGTATATACCATTGTAGTACCAACTTGAGTCGCGCCTCTCTTCATTGCCAGTAGGTTGGCTGTCATGAGGTAGGAGGATCTGGATATGTTGTCAGCAATGGGAATTAAGAGGTAAGGAAGGAAGATATTACGTAGACGTACTCTCCGATTTAATGATTTCTGCCGTCCCGGCTTTGGCATCTGATTCCTCGCGCTCTGCTACGGCATAATCAACGCCGTGAATTGTTGTTGGAAACAAATAATGCAGACTCGAAAATGGGAAGATGTTGTTGACACCCCCGAAAAAGTTTCCATCGCTCCATTCTCCCTCTAAAAGTAATTCATTGTTGGAAACAAATAATGCATGTGAAAATGAAAAGATATTATTAGCACTCCTAAAAATACCTCTACCACCAATATTATTATTTCCCCTGGAAATGTGATTGAAGGCATACCATAATTAGCATTTTTTAACCATTGTAAGTAGGAGATTTGGTTAAGGATGAACTAAAGGTTGGGGGCGTACCATAGTTAGCATATTTCAACCACTGTAAGCAAGAGATTTGGTTAGGATGAACTAATGATTGTGTTTAAAGGCTTATTAGCATGGACTGCAGACTCGTTAATTAGGCCCTCAAACCTAAAACAACTAGAAAAACCGATAATCAGAAGAAGGCTTGCAATCTTTTGTGGATGGCCGTAAGCCTGCCCTTTCCTCACACGTGCAGTCTTCGGAAAGAAAGCCTACGCCATTTAGGCCTTAAAATAAAATGGTGTCCAAAACAGGTCCCACCGAGATTTGAACTCGGGTTACTGGATTCAGAGTCCAATGTCCTGACCACTAGACCATGGGACCTGGTTGTTTCGTCGGTTAAATTATTAATTAATCATTTAAATATAGAATTTGCATGTCATGCAACGGACGAACACCACATGCCTTTCCATGAAAAGGGAATGCATCTTAGATACACTCTTATTAGGAGTTAGCTAATACTTCTCATACATAAAATTTATTCAATGGTTTTTTGCATTTTTCATTCTAAACTTGTTTCATTCTTCTCCCTGTAATCCTAGGACTAGGTTTGTTGTACAATTGTCCATACAATTTAAGATCAGATCTGACCACAGATCGATTAAGTCAAATCTAAACTCTCAATTTCAGAAAAAGTAAAATAAAATTTAAATTGGATCACCCATACTATGCATTGCGGGATGCCATTACCACTAACAATTACAAAAGTCCCAAATCCTAATTTTACCCACTTTAATGACAACCTATTCGCATAGTCGCTTTTCTTAGCGTATGTGCGTAGCACAGCGTTGAAGGATTGGGGTCCCTATTGGTAGCTAAACTTACATTCGGTTCATTGGTAAAGCCTATTCTTTTGGTATCAAGCTTCGGTTTGATCCTTAGCCGGAAAAAAAAAAAAGAAAAAAAAAAGGGGGGGGTTAAAAAATAAAACAAATTTTAAAAAAAATTGTGAACATTGGTGATCGGACAATTTATGATCCAAACACTTTTCTCTTGCCAAATAGAATTTAGTGAATTGGGCACAAGGGCAATGTTAAACGTGCCGTAATATAATGTCGTCTTGCAATGTGGTGGTGCCTCTATCTAATTTTGGAGCAAAAGCAACAAAATTCTCCTTGTGCTGACTAGTTAGAAATGCAGTTTCTTGAATCAGCTTGGAGTAAGCAAACGTGCATGGTCAATTTCTTGAGGGTTCTAGAGCTAATTACTTCGATAGAAGTCCCCAAAAAAAAAAAAAAAATGAAGAACTTCAGGCTAGTAGAAGAAAGGACTAGCATGCTGCTATTTCCAGAAGTGGTTGATCGACGTTAACAGTTGAGGAGGAAACAAGGACCCATATAATCACTAAATTTTACATCAGCATCTTAGAGAATTTAAATTGTTTAATTCCTATGTGAATTTCTTGCATTTTCTGCTATGATTTGGGAGATTTGACTTGTTCTGGACACTCAGATGATATCTACTCCAATCAAAGAACCTTCCATCATACTTAAGGCCGAAAAAAATGAAGACGTGAAAGCCACAAACTGAGCACGTGTTATACTAACTGATCATTGTGCTGTATCTGTATGGTTTCTTCATTTCGACTCAATCTAAAATCTCTATCTTACCTACGCAAGGCAAGATTGTTGTCTGCTGCAAAATGAGTTAGAATGCAAATGATTTTCTTTTCTTGTCCAAATGTCAGTCCTTTTTCATCATCAAAAATCTTGACTCAAAACATTTCATCTGGCACCAGTAGTGTATCATCCCATCATAGCATCATTTTTGTATCTCCCGCTTGCTTGAAATTACTCCTAGTACCTAAACAAGTCCTTCGTTTCCTCTTATTTTCATCGTGGAAAAACCACCACAAGAGGACAATGTCCATCTCGTCAACCTGCATCATGCAGATTATTAATTTGAGGAGCCGAGTAATTATTCCCTGAAGTAGCTAGCTTGAACTCTAGCAGAAGCAAAATCGTGAAAGAGAAAGAATATGAGGGTGGGTATTTGGTCTCAATCCAAGCCTTGTTGCAACTTAGATGCTAAGCTCCAGGAATAGGTGAAACATCGAAGACATCAACCAAACTCTCCTCCTCCACAAATTCAGGTGAGACAAAGATAGAATGTTGAGTTCAGTTAGATAGATAGGCAGTCTTCTCTTCGACTTCCAAACTTTTACTTACTTTTGTAAGATTTAAGGGACTAATCTAGCTTCGAATGCAGAAAAAGAAAAGAAAATGATTTTGTAACTTACTGTTTACTAAAAGCTACAATATGATTTGAATTAATCTTCTTGATCTTGGTGTCTCACCCTTTTAAGCACACAAGGAAAAAGTGTATCCAACAATAATATTAAACATCGTCAAGTGCAAGAGCAAATGTTCCTATAACTCACAGCTTAGTCTTCGTGGGGGCGCTGGACTGGAGGATGTAATTATGCTCGGAATAAACAATATTAATGTTAGCAATTAGGAACTTTATTTCTGCTTTTTCTTCAACCTTCCTGGCTGAATGATGACTGTCTCAATTCCTATGCCTTTTAATCCCACAATTTCGAATAATGAGTAGGACCTTTTTTTGATTATCTGTCTCTCTTGAATTGGCTCTTGAATTGGCGCTGGGCTGGGCCGGAGTGGGATTAGTCGGGCCGCTTTTACGGACTTGACCCGGACACCCACTCCGTCAGGAAAAAAAAAAAAAAAAAAAGAATTGGCTACTTTCAAGCAAGCATGGGAAGACTGTGACAAAAGCAGATCCCTACAGTTTAATCAGCTTTATAAATAGTTCGAAATCAGAAAAAGACACCATTTTTTTTATTTTTTTTCTTATAATTTTCTTGGTTAGATCAGATTTAGATTTTTTTTTTTTTCAGGATTAGTTATTTTCAATTACTGTTCCTTTTCAAGTTCATTAATCCAATCGTATCAAACCTATAAAACTTTTGAAAATTTATCTTGGTACGTCAATTTCGTCTTGGTGAGCTGATCGATGTGCTCAAAGATCAAACTTTCTTGGAGATGTTTTGTTCTTATTTGCTCTCAGTATATGAAGTACATTTCTCAGTGGTACAAAAGAGTACTAAGAATTTTTGAACCAATACATTTAGTAAGAACAGCACACTACTATTTCACAAAAAAAAAAAAGAAAAAAAAGTATCTTCGAATCATGACACGATGACTGTATTGATAGGTAATTTACAAAAGCTCCGGTGACCTGCAGTGAGACCCGAATTGCGATCGAAATTGAAACCCCTCAATTCTTTTTTCTTTTTTTTTTTTTTTTATTGTTTCCCTTTCAGCCAGAAATAAAATAGTTGTGATAATCAACAAGACTACAATAATCATTCCACTGGCGGCCAAAAACAGGAAAAAAGTTTCCTGCATTTAAATAGAGAGAGCCAAATGCAGAGTGTTGAAAACAAGACTCTTCCCGACAACTGATATTTTATGCATCGCTGCTGCTGAAATTTGAAAGGTGCATATTTGAGGATGGCGACAACACAACGACCCTTAGCCTTACTGATATCAAATCTAATCAACTTAACAATCACCATGTCAAATTCTAACCGATGCAAAATGGCATCAGAATCAGACCATCCATATTAAGTACCATCAACCTCCCACCGCCGAATCCGTTAACCCTTCATGACGGGATGGGAAAACGGATGGTGGTGGTTCTGCTTTCACTAACCAAATCTGTAAAATCAAAGTAAATTTTGCCAGAAAAAAGAGAGAGATGATGCATTTCACTACCACTCAAATCAAATGGTTTTTGCATGGACGATAGCAGCAGCGGTGGAATTGGAAGCAATTAATAATGCAGCGCTGCCAAAAAGGAAAGCCACATCCAAATCTTTCAGAAGAAACTACCAAAAAAACATGCATGGCCACCAGCTCACATGCCTAATTAGTGTCATATTCACTTTCCATGGCACTAATCAAACCGTACGATAGCGACTTGGCAATTTGATACATAACATTTTCCTCTGCTACAAAGCAATACTATTAGTTAGGCATTCAGACACAAACTCCTAAACATGTCACTATAATCCACTCTAATAGAAAGAAACTCATTCTCATCTACAAAGTACATAATAATGTTAACAAAATAATTATGCAGACAACAACAAAAAATAAAATAAATAAAAAGGGAAAGGAAAAACATTAATTACTTCTCTGGAAATAAAACATTTATAACGAATTCTGCTTGTACTCTAGTGAATAAGTATGAAAAGAATAAAGCAGAAAGAAAGTAGGAAAAAAAGGAACGACTTTATATTTATTTTGTCCAACTCTTTTACCATTTTCATACTCTAAAAATTAGCAGAATCTTTATATTTATACTTTCAACAACTTTATACACAAAGTGCTCGAAATATATTCTCATCCCAAATACTAGTATCATGAGACGCATCTGGTTCCACTTCGTTTTCCCAGATTCCTTTCTCATCAGTCATCACCCGTCCCCACAAAAACCCCCACCAACCCCCCCCCCCCCCCTTTTCCCAAAAAAAAAAAAAAACCCATCCAAAAATAAAATTAAAAAAGGAAAAAAAAAAGATCATATTGTGTTACTATATATTAATTATGCATATATATATATATATGCTTCTCTATTTTCTCCATCATCATCATTTCTCCCTTTTTTTTTATAGGGGAATAAAATTTGTAAATCCTTTCGATTCAACAAAGATTGTTGAATCTCCAATCGAGTCTAACTTCGTTAGACCCGGCAAAATGGTGGTTTGGCTTCTTGAATGATACGATGTGGCTGCTGACCATGAAGGCCGTTACACGTTCAGACACTCTGATATCCTCCATCCTCAATTCATGCAACCTCTGCACAAATTCGGGAACGTGTACTAGGTCCCACACCACCCCGACCCCACCCGGCTTCAGAACCCTCACCACCTCCCCCAGCACCCTCATCCTCTCTGCACCCGCCGCAGCTGATTTCGCCCCAAACTCCTTCCCTACCGTGTGCACGAACACAGACGATACCACCACGTCGAAGTAATTATCGCTGAAGGGCAGCGTCCCCGGGTCACCTGCCCGGCACGTGACATACTCTTGGACCCCCTCCAGCCCGGCTGTCCTGAGGGTCGACAGGGTGCTCGGCCCGTTCCTCCGTGCCCCAGTCGGATCCAGCCCAACCACCCGCCCCGACGACCCTGATTTCTTCAGCTGCATAGCCACCGCGTTGAGGAGGATTCCCCGGCCGCACCCGAGGTCGAGGGCTTGCTTCACCGACGACCAGTCCGAGACCGAGTTGACCATCCGCTGGGCCATGTCCCAGTGCAGTGATACCGAGGAGTACAAGAAGTTGGCGGCTGCAAAGAAGAGGCAGACGGCGGAGAGGGCCGTAACCGAGCCTGTAAAGCCCGCTATGAAACGGGCCAATCCGGGCCCGATGATGGGGAGGAAATGCTGTGTGAGGAAGCAAATGGGCTCGAAGTAGAGGAGGAAGAAGACGGAGAGGGCGGAGAAGAAGACGGCATGGATGAGTAGGAAAAAGGGTGTATGCCAATCGTCCATGCCGTAGATCGCATAGATCTGCGTCCAGTCTCTGCCGCTTTTGCCCATTTGTATCAACAAGAAGTTACCACCCCAGTCCAATAATTCTGCAGAGTCACTTATTTCTTGATCAGAATCTGCAACAATTCAAAACCATTCAACTGTTAACACTGTTAAAGAAATTCAACATTGAGATATATGGGAATGACTAAACCGGAATGTGGTGAAGTCATTGCGGGATATTGAGCATTGAGGGGTCGGAGCTTACTTTAACAAGATGGTTGATTAGCCATTTTTTGGTCCTCCCCCAAAAAAAAAAAAAAAAACCAGCTGAAAACTTTCTACTTCAGGCAATCCTGACGCTCACTCAGCTGAGATTCTGTTGCAAAAATAGAACCAGAATACGCAATGTTAGAATAAGTAGTTGTAAAAAGTCCAGTAAACTACCGCTAGGATGTAGAGGAAATAGCAAAAAGATTTGATTTTTTGTGAATTTGAAACGAGTTCAACTGGAGCAAAGCTCCAAAAATCATTTCTTGATACAGAAAAACTGAGGTTCAAACTGCAAAACCCAGGAACCGAAAAATCCAAAGGAAAAGTAAAAAGACAAAGTTGGAAACTTTCACTTACAGAGTGATGAGATGGTTGGCTCAGAAGCAGAAAAACCTGCAGTCAGATCTGTGTGGGAATGCAGAGAATAAATTGGTGATCCCAACAAGGAAAATGATATTGATGACAAACTGAAAGTACAACTCTATCCACTGTTGAGATGGAGAAGAGGAAGGAACGTTTCTTTTTTTAGCAGTAGCCCTCCTAAAAGCATCCCACCTACAATTAAAAGCCCAGTCTTGACCCCAGTTAAATTTATAGTATTACTGTGCATAAATGATAAGGGTACATCTATGGCAGCTTTTTGATTAGTGGAGCTCTATTCCTCCAAAATAATCTGAGCTGAATAATCTGAAAGAGGGGAGAAAGGGCCTGTAGTAGATATTAATTGAAGTAGTCGTAGTTAAGACTTAAGAGGAAGAAGCAGCTTTATAATCTTGAAAATCTAGCAAGTTTTGGCCGACTGTTATTGAAGTTGAGAAGGGATGAGGGTTAAGGTTTCGAATTTAAAATTGAGTAATCACGCGTTTATGATTTGTCGGTTTCATTTTTTGAAAGCTTATATAAAAAATCGTAGAAAGGTGGGAAAGTAAGGGATTGGATGTTAAGCACACAGCAAATGAATATGAGTGACTGCTACTCCTACTCCTTTTTAAGGTTTGAGAGTGGAGTGCGGTGTCATCCATCGACAAAGATATAGCAATTGGGTTTTTGTCAAAAAAAATATGAACAATTAAAAATTAAGACGTCTAGTTTTAATTTTCATCCATTTGGCACCAAACCCACAATTATATTTTTTAGGGTAAAATATACTTTATCTTTACGTGATTTAGTTCTTTTTTATATAACTCTTTTATAGTTTGAAAAACTATATAAAATCGCTTTATCGTTTGAACTAAAATGTTAAAGTGACGAAATTTGCATTCCATAACAGAATCAGTTAAAATGTCAAAAGTACTCCTCTGTAAAGTTTAAAATTATTAATTAACTACCAAGGGATTATGTTATATATTTTAAAAATTATAAGGGAGTTATAAAATAAAACATTAAATTATAAGAGGGTTATGTTGTAAAATATAAAATCATTAAACGTTAAAGTGTTATACATTTTATATTTATATATTTTGATCACTTCAGCGATTTTAATTTTTAGACAGTGATATTCTCGACCTTGCCTTGAGTTCCGTTATGGCCAAAATATCCGTTGCAGAGTAATTTTCCCGTCACTTTGATACCTTAATCCAAATTATAAGGGCATTAAGTATAACTTTTGAAACTATGGATAAATTATATGAAAAATCACTAAATCACAAGGGAATAAAGTGTATTTCACCCTAATTTTTATTAACTATTTCATGGCCAAAAAGGTTTAAATGGATTCGACTCTCATAATCATCATGAGTTAATCACGAGTTGATGCACGTCTTTCCAATTCTTACAAATCGACTGTCAACGCAGTCTTAACGTGACCATAGTCTTAACGCATTCTTATTGTTTCACTGCTCGTGTCAAAACAAAGTGCTTCTATACATGTGATAACTTGATGTAAAAGATACATAAGTTAAAGCTTGAAGCATCGTTTATTTATTTGACAAATAAAAAGAAAGAAAAGGAAGTAACGTGATACATACAAACCTTTTTTTTTTTTTAAGCACGATACATACAAACTTAAATGTTGTCGGCCAAGTAAACATTGGAATTGATATTCCAAATTCTCAGCTAAGATATTCGAAAACCCTTAGGATCATGTGTTTGTGTATGGATAATGGATGGATGATAACATGTACATTTGGTGAATTTGTATGTGGTGACCGAGTGAACTGTTCCCAACTAGAAATTGACTTGGAACTTTCATATCAAATCCATGCGCCAATTCCTCCATAGATTTTTCATTTCATGTATTGAATACTTGCATTCGAGAAATTAAAAATCTCTCGGCCGGGTTGTTGCTTTTACATTTTAGCTGAGCTGTTTTTCTGATGTAGTTCTGGAAAGTCATACATGGAAAGATAGAATAAATTGCTCTTGACGTAAATAGGGTGCTACTTATCATTTGAAGTTTTCCATGCAAAGCTCAGCAACTTTCATATGGCCATTGTCTGTAGATATGACAATTTCTTCATTCCCCCAATTTCTTCATACCACCAAGAATAATTATAATTCAAATTCAAAAATAGTTAGGATATATTTTCCAATTCTCCTTTATTTTTTTTCAATATTATAGTATTATACATGATAATAGAATGGTTACAACTTTCAATGCAGCTCTAGCACAATACTAATCCACTAGCTAGTAGAACTAATTTTTTTTTTTCACGAAAAAGCCTAACAGCGGTCCCTCCTCACGACTAATTCAATGTAGAATAGGTAAACTGTTGGCTTATTGCATGTAAAGATTAAAGAATATGCATGTATTTCATCCTTGACGTATAGTTTGGCAACAGAGTAGTAAATGTTCAATAATAAGACAGTCAAATTCTGCGGATTAAATCCGAATTTTCATGACCCTTTTATGCAAAAGATAATCTAAAAAAACCATTTGTTTGTTTCATATCTCTGTCATGTGTACGATATATTCCGCTTAAATTTGCTATAATGTTGATGTTCTTTAAACTCGCAAGAGAACAGAAATGCCCAACATTTTTGAATAGCTTGGCATACAGGGACAGGTAGGTGGCGCTAATCAAGGGGCTTTTTCAGTCAAGAGAAAGCAAGCAACACGATTTTTCATATACCACTACTCGCTACTTCCAATTACAATACTGAATGAGATATATTCTTCCTGATAGGGTAGCGTAAAGACCATTATTGGTTCTAAAGCTCTGATCCCATTTGAGAATTCAAGATTTCTTTAATTTCTTTAGCACAGCAGTAGTGTATCTTTGAATCCCACAATTTGGTGGATAGCTTTTATTTTGTTTCATTGAGTTCTTGACTTTTAGTACTTGCTATTGATTAATTAATCCCCTGAAAGAGATTAAAAAAAAAAAAAACCCTTAGAAAATCTTTTCAGATGGTACCTTTTTTGTCAACACGTCTTCAATCTTAAGACAACCATGCCCTTGTCGACACACTCAAACTTGCATAATGCATGAGTGCATTCTGGTCAGCTGAGTCATTTTCATTTTCTTGGATTTCTTAAATAAAGCTTGTAAATTGGAATTTGATCATTAAAATGTGGGCCCCAAGAGTAGAAAAACGGGGGAAGAGAGGAAGGAAGCTGAGGAAGGCGGACAAAAGGCTCGTCCTGACGGTGCCACCGGCAGCAAAGCAAAGCAGTGGGATGTAACGGAGGCATTTGTCCTCAGGAGGAACTGGTCCAGTAAGAGACTACTTTCAGAGTTGAAAGTTGGAACTGACTTACTGGGCTCGTGTACAAGCATCACTCGTCACCCACAATTAGACATTTCTCTGCCTCTCTGGAACGCATCATCTAGATTCTAATATATTAATACTGCTAATTACACATTAAGGGTCCGTTTGTTTCGGGTGAAAATGTTTTCCAGGAAAATATTTTCCTAATTTCCCGTGTTTGGTTGCACAAAAGTTACCTAAAACATTTTCCTATGTAAAATATTTTCACTCATCTTATGGAAAACAACTTCCCTTCCAAACTTACTGAAGTTGTTTTCCGAAATGCATGCATCCCGCCTGTAGTATGTTCCAAACTTATTGAAAACATCTTGTAGTATGTTCTTTTTTTTTTTTAGTATAAACAGGAGGATTCGAACCTAAGACCTCTTTCTTGCACTCCCTCCCCCGTACCATCCAACCCTCCCCCTAGTATATTCAAAATAAAAAAAAAATCTCATCATGCTCATCCTATGCTAGTAATTAATTATGTATAATAGAGACATTCTTTTCTAGAGAAATTTTCAGCAGTGAGAGTGCGAGATATATGTCACAATAAGCATTGCATGTGATTGATATTTGACACTAAATGGCCAGCAATTTGTTTATTGCTTAAGGAGATATTTTTTATTTATATATACATTTCTCCAAGATTTTTTAAAGTTAAACAATGAGATAAATTTTCTTATTTTGCATGGGAAGAAGTATGTAGTTATAATGTGTAGAAAGTAAAGATAGAGATAAAAGTGAAAATATTTCAAAAGTTAAACAAACATCAGAAAAATGAAGTAAGAAAATATTTTCAATAAGCTAACCAAACACCTGAAAATGATGAAAGAGAAATTATTTTCATGGAAAATTACTTCCACGGAAAATATTTTCCTAAGGAAAACATTTTACTTCCAACCAAACAGACCCTAAAATAAAAAAGTCATGCAATATCCACTTTTAAGCAGTTTCAACTATTGTATTCACACTTGCTTTGCTTTAATGCTTTCCTCAATATGCCAATGTTTTAGATTAATGCAAAGTAAGGATGACTACACACACAATAATAGAAAATGAATGCAGTTGTTTGAGGTTTGCGTGATATGCCATAACCCAGAGTACCAAAGAAAAAATGGAAAAGAGATTAAGATGGAATGTTGAGAGTCAAATAATTTTGGCTTCTAATCAATAAGTCTCAAATTTTAAGGTCTGAAAAGAGCAAGTAGAACATATAATACTCCATACATGCCATCTATGACATGAAGTCTACAATATAGGAAATCTTTTCATAACAGAAAGAGAAGTTTAAAGTCCAGTCCAATAATATGGCACGTCATACCATATGGTTTTTAATCTTTTACAAAACTCAAAAAGTGGAAAATACTTGGTTAAAATGGTGTTATCATGTATAAGGGTACAAATGAGTCGAATTTTGACCTAATCGAACTAAGACTCAACTTAGTTTTATGAAGCTCGAATTCGAACTCTCAATGTAAAACTCGAACTCGAGGTAGACTCAAATTCAAGTCGAGCTCGAACTTAAAAAAATAATTATTATTATTTTTAAAAAATTAATAAAATAATAATTTTCCTAATAAATAATAAAATATTAGGAATATATATATAATTTTACTATTAAAATAATATATATATATATATATATATAATTGAGTCGACTTGCGAGTTAACGAATTAAGTATTTTTGAATTCGAGTTCGACTTAGTCAACTCAAGTTCGATATTGACTCAGCTCAAGTCAAGCTCGGACTCGAGTTGCTCGCGAACAGTTCGATTCATTCGCAACCATAATCATATACAATAATCACTTCACCTAATTTCTTTTTCAATAACTATACACATACTAATAGGTTAAACCAATGAAATTCCGCATATGACATGAACAAATGCCAAAACATAAAGCAAAAATTTTGGGATTTTACATTGTTATCAAAAAGAGAAGTCGAGAAAGGGAGGAATGAATTGGATGATACGGAAAGAGAGAGTGCAACTGAGAAGTCTCAGGTTCGAGACTTCCCACTTAAACTAAAATAAAAAATTATCTTTTAAAAAAAATGAAAGAGAACCTAAGAGTTAAACCATGGCCTGCATATCTAACTATAGTTAAATCTATGGTGTTTGGATAGCAATAAAATAGTGAAGGAATCCGCATGAACATGTGCCAGATTCAACCACTGCGCAAAACCGTCATTTAACAGTAGTATCTTCCATGACCAATCCGTTGACTCCATTGATGCAATCCATTTGAAAAATACTACCAAATTTAAAAAGAAAAAAAAGCCATAGATCATATTTTATTAGCCCTACTAGTCAGTGGTCAACCGGGTCGCCGGCTGGGCTAAGCCAGATTCATAAAATAGCGGTATTATAATACATCCAGTTAGGTACAGATTGCGGGTTATTTGATCAAGAAATTGCAGACAAGCCAACCACATAATTTATGTCTCAGTTCGCCGGATGAAATGGCATTAGAATTTGTTAATTCGGGACAGCCGACAAACGTGTTGAAGATTCTTTGAATTTTCTGCGAACTGGGTTAGGCGTTTACTGTAACTTTTGGGTCATTAGAGTACTCTGTGAACGCTCACTGCTCGGACTAACTTTTGGGCCTTAAGACTACCTTGTTAAAAATCACGGCTTAAGGTCCAATGGGCTGTTAAGACACACACACTCTTCAGCCCATAATATACTAGTAAAAAGTTTCCCCATACGAGCTAGATTTTGAAGTCTCAGCAGTTTCAACACCCTTTTAGAGAAGAAAGAAGTGGAAGTGCTATTTCAACACACTTAAAAAGAGAAGGAAAAAGACTTCAGCAGTTTCAACATTCACAAGAATCTGTGGATTTCTGGTAACAGCAATTATATGATGAGAAGTGTCATGAATGACACAAAACTGCAACAGTACAGAGAAGCTCACAAATCTTGTCGAAATGGACAGAGAGAGACAGAGGAAGAGCAGCAAAGACTGCAAATCAAGAATCGATTGTCCAGACATGACTTGCATCAAGAGTTTAACAATCAAAATACATCATAGCCTCACAGGGTTGCCAATAATTGTTGTCCAAAACTGTGTAAGAAATTTAGTCCGGATTCCAGTGGGAGAAAGCAAAACGTTGCTTGCCAAAAGCTTGCATACTCTCTTCCTTCTCATGGACAGGGTGATTCAGGGAGATATTGTACTTGCCACTGCTCAAGAAAAACAAAGAGCTCTTATACTAGCAAACACGCTAAGATAAACTCTGACAAATTTTTTGCCTGAAACATGTCAAATATCCAAATGTAAGTGTAGGTCAAATGTCCAAATGTAAGAGTAGGGACGGGAAATGCTGGCGCTTTTACAGATTTTAGGACAACCTATTTAAACCTTTTAGGAAGCAACTGAACTTAAGAAGAAAAACTTCCGTACTTGTCAACAAATTCCAACAAGTCTGAAATTATATCCTACTTTGCCTAGATAAATGTAAAGTCAAATTTTACCTCTTGAGATAAAGAAAAAGCTTCTTAGTATAAAGATGTAAAGATTAAACTTTGATCAAATTAATATGGTCCATGAAAACAGAGAATCGGGCTAAATAGGACAAGTTTCATCACACCTAAACCAGGAACAAATCTACAGAAAGATATGATCAGCAATTTGGGGAAAAGAAGAGATGAATATATTAAAATTAGCTGTCAACAACTTTTTTGCATGAACAATGATTGACAAGGCATTCTCTGTAATTTTCAAAGAAATGACAAACCAGGTGAAGCCATCTTCAAGCTGGCTGCATCCAGATGTACATTTGATTTGGTGAACCTGTGAAATGCAGCCAAAGAACAAGTCCTGAGGATCAAGTACTTAAGAGATTCAAAATTCAAAAGTTACTACAGGTGTGTTACCATGCCGCTCAGCATTGATTCAGTATGACTAAGCTTATTTGCGATGGTGGACAAAATGACTATCGGTCATAGATTAGATGAGTCCCAGCTAGCATAAACAGCCCCAATAATTTTTTCATGCAGCTTTACACCGGAGCAAGCGACTATACCCCTATCAAGCCCTTCAAGGTACATTCCCTTCGAAAAGTCCAGTGGCCGCCCTCCTGCATCAGTTACCACACCACCAGCCTCCTGTACAAGGAGAACACCAGCAGCATGATCCCATATCTTCTCCTTGTAGCCCGCTCTGGCAAACTTCATAAAAATCTCAGCATCTCCCCGAGCTATTGCTGCATATTTCACCATGCTATGAACACGGAGCGGCTTCTTTCTGCCATAGTGTATAAAATTGCAAAACCTCAGCCTTTCAAGAGCCATTTGAGGCTGTCCAAGCATGTATTATTAACGTATAGGAGGTTAAAGCCTCTTTCCACAACCAATAGAAAGTAAAAGCGAGAAAGAAAAATAGAAAGCCTCTTTCAAAATTCAGTTTTACTGAAGTACAGAAAACAGACTAAGGGCTTAGTTGTCAACAAGTGGCATTCTCCAATCATTGTCCTATAAGAGTGAAAAAGAAGTGTAACACCTTAAAGAGCAGCCATAAACTGATATTTACCATCCATTTAGTGTTTTCTCTCCATTGAACCTTTTGAAATGCAAAACCTATTGTTTGTAGCGCTGTAACCGCAGAGGGCAGAAGAGGTTACACCTCTTTTAAAGTTAAAGCTGTACAAATAACTGCTCTGCAGATAACCAACCCAAGTTGGTAACCAGCTTCAGAAATTAAATCCAACTCTAAAATATGCAACCAGCATGATGTCCAAGTTTACTAACCATTCAAGCTAATGTAAGTCATCTCCTTTTTAATAAAGCCACAGACGTTTAGTAAGGCATTCATACAAAGTGATAGAGAGCTACACACCTTAGCCCAACGGCTTGAGCAAGTCCGGCTGTGAAGGAATGATTTGAATTAGCTTCTTCCACAGGCTCACAGAAAGTAGCCAGTGCTGGATCCTGAATAGAAGAAACTCGCACTAATCTTGCAGAATTTGGCCAGACAAGCTTTTTATCACCCTGGACAAGTGGCTGCATCCAAGCTTCACCACTACCTGTCCTTGTGTACAAGATACACCCTTCTTCCCATATACCAGGGTTAGTCACTGACAATTCTGGCACGGCATGACTTTGTTGCTCGTGTTTAACAAGCCAGTTTCTTTTAGCTGGGTAATTAGGGCACCCAAGAACTCCAATAACAACTTCTGCATTATCAATCAAGGCAAGAGCAATAGCATACTGGCTCCCACGCAAAAATCCTAGCGTTCCATCGATAGGATCAAGGACCCAATGCTTACCAAGAGGACCTCCGGCTGCATTGCACCTGCCAATTGCCTCAAGAACTTGTGAAGGCCCAAGAGCTTGAGCTGGGCTTTTAAGACCAAATCTGGGTGCTTCACTTAGGCATTCATTCACGGTGTTGACAACCATTTCCAACAGACCTGCTGATTCAGGCTTTGAAAGAGTTTGAACATCTTCTTCAGCAACTATGGAGATGTTCTGGCTCCCAAATATTTCTGACAAGATCCAGCTTACCATGGCTTGTACACTCCAATCTGTCAAAAAAGCCATCACATGTTTTGTCAAGTCAAGTACAAATGCAAATACAGATGTGGCCATATAATAAGCAATTACATAGCTTCTGTATAGCTATGCAGCTATAAAAGCTTCAACGTTTCAGATATTCAAATGGTAGCATGTTACCACGAACGAATTTGAGATCTAACAAAGTGATTAAATAAGCATATTGACATGAGAGGTGGTCAGTATGGTTTTTGATTGGAGCTGTGTGTACTTGTTTTTATCAGTCAAATAAAATAAAAAAGGACCTACTTTACTCACATTCTGCCAATATAAAGCTAATCAAATGAACTGGAAACCTTTTCTAAACAGTTCTGTGCTCCTATATTCCCCTTAAGAAAGAGAGCCAGTAAACTAACAAGGAAACAAAAATTCCTTAAAATTTGGAAGAAACGAAGTTCATCTCCGTCGACAGAAGTTCTCAAACCCCTTTCGTGAAGATAAAAAAATTCTTACTGAACTATACAATGCAGAACAACTGCATTACATAAAGTTCTTTAGAGAAATGTCATAGGGTCAGCTTTACGTGAATGAGGAAATGTCTCACCTGAACAAATTTTAAATGCCAGCTTATAGACTATCAATCAACAGAAACCCGTTGTGAGTTCTATAAAAAAAATGCAACTGTTTTCGCAAATAAGATCACATTAATATGTGAATATGTACTGAAGAAACAAGAAAAAAGCATGCAATCTTTTGTTTGTTAAGAATACCAAAGATGAGAACTTTCTTACAAGACATATGGTTCTAACAAGTATACTATTGTTCAGTACATTTACGTTCCTTTTTTTTTCACCTACTTTCTCCGAATTTCAACAATGCAAAGCTCCACAAACTATTAAGAAAAACAGAAACACAAAAATCACCTATATTAAATGTTTACCACGAAACAACACCAAAAACAAAGTTGTAACTGAAATACGGGGAAAAATAGGAAATAACTTTTTCCTTCTAAGAAAAGGAAAGTTACCAGCGATAGTGACAGGGGAATTATCCTCTTTAGACTTGAATTGAACGAAGGATGTAGAAGAAAGCAATCCTTTTTGGACTTTTTGACAGAGTGAGCATGCCATATGCACCACCCTCACGGCCACATTCAATTCCAGAGAGTATTTATCGTCCTCCATGATGCCAATTTCAACAATATAGATCCGACCCAGGTGAAGAAACAATGCTATGTGAAAAGGGTTGGTCTAGATTGGTAAAGTAAAAGCTGTTCTCTGCATGGTTGATACCTCGGAAGAGAGGTCACTGATGATGCTGCATCATCTGGGTTGACGGCAAGGGAATGGAACGCGTTTGTAATGTACCAATTTTTAGGAGTGAATTGCAATTCGCTCCCTCGGTTTTTACACATGCGAATGTGTTTGGAATTGTAAATTTATCTCAAATAATATTTCATTTGTATCATAAACACATTTTTTAATATATTTTTTTATATTTTTAATTACTTTTTATGTTACATACATCACATCACAAAGAAGTACAACTGTAGTTATTTTGAATAATACTCTATATGAGTCCCTGAAGAATTAGTAAATTGTGTAAACGCCTCCAATTTTTTCCTGATTTTAGATTTCTCTTCTCATTTTTTTTTTCATATTCAGATTCGCCTTCCATTCCATAATTCAAGTTAATCGTTAACTTACAGTTATAGTTACTTCCATAACTCCATTCCCCTGCTTATAGTACTGTCCATTACAAATATATTAAACAAAAATTAAATCTTTGGCCAAAGCCATGATTTTGAAACCTTAACAAGCCTTGTATTCTAGAGGAGTATAAAAGAATAAGGATAAAAGCTAATTTAGTTATATTAGAGTAAAATCAACGACTGAAAGTTGTCTACTACTAGACAAACTCATAAATCTTGGTGTAAGTCCCAAACTTAAGATCTATAATCTTTGCTATTTTTCTAGTAGATAATCAACAGATCTATAAGAAGTTGTTATCCTAGTGAGCGAGACTTTTTTTTTTCCCCTCTGAGTGGGGGTGAGACATAAGTTTTTTTTTTTTTTTTTTGGTGTGTTTGGGTAATAGAGGCCAATTTTGCTAACAATACAAATCAAACACCGCTAGCAATCCCTTCATTCATGTACCTTTCGTCAACATTAAAGACTTGGAAAAGCAGTCGATGCTGACTTTAATTGTATGGTTCACATGGAAAGATTACTCCCCCACGCCTTGATTCACTTTATCGAACACAAATCTTAGTAGCGTAAACATTTGACTTGCGACCCATTTTAGGATTGGAGTGCAATAAATGAGTTAGATATATTTTTCAATCGCGCGCGCGCTTTGCTTTCTTTTCTTTTATGGGACTGAAACTTCAACAGTTTCTTTCTAGCACACATGACGCAAGGCAGTAGGCAAATTGGGCATTTCAGTTTCCTTCTTCCTCTTAGACTCGTCTACTAAAAGCTGACAGGTTTGCATTAATGTTGTTAAGCTCGGATGGATTCGAGACTTTCAAGTGATGAAAGCTGCAGGGCAATACATAGTTGAAATTAAGAAAGTTCAACTTTAATTTTCAGGGGTATCATTTTATATGCTGCTGGGGACAAAGAAAATCGAGGTGTTGATGATATTCTTGATCATTTCCTCGGTGTAGCATTAATGAAAGGGGGAGAAAATTGAAAGAATAAAGACATACTACTAGTGTAATTTATTATTTCAAATGGTGGCCGTCCATATGTATATGTGACATGTCTTTCATGGTTCTACATTCCTGGGGTGGGGTACGTATTTGATTTCAAGTTTAGAAAATTGAAAGAATAAAGGCATACTACTAGTATAATTTATTAGGGAAAATGACATGTTTCATCCCTCACATTTCACAAAAATATTCTTTTCGTCCCTCACTTTTAAAATGAAGCAATTTCATCCCTGACATTTAAAAATTAAAGCTATTACATCCCTGACCTTATTTTCAATCTGAATAAAACCATCCAATAATCCAATAATAAATTTCGGAGATAGAATTGATAGGTCATTCGGTCAATTTCATCATATTCACATGACATTTATCAAACCAAAAAAAATAAATATTATAACATAAAGGCCATTATTTGTTTTGGAATAGTCGGGTTTTTCTTTTGGGTAAATCTTTTCATGCACCGTTAGTATATTCGCTTGCGAGTCTAAATGTGTATCATAAATACAAAATTTGGTGTTTAAATTTAAATTGAAACGATATGGTAGGTACATAAAACTATCAGTGTATACAATGACAATGTAGGAATTCAAGTTGAGTTATATTCAAGTTGAGTTAACCAAGTGATCTACCAATTATACCTCCAAAATTTGTAATCAGGTTGATAGGTGGTTTGATTCAGATTGAAGATTGGGTTCAAGGATGTAATAGTTTTAATTTTTAAATGTCAGGGATGAAATTGCTTCATTTTAAAAGTGAGAGACTAAAAGAATATTTTTGTGAAATGTAAGGGATGAAACAGGTCATTTTCCCAATTTATTATTTCAAATGGTGGCCGTCCATACTCCATATGTATATGTGACATGTCTCTGTTCATTTCATGGTTCTACATTCCGGGGTGGGGTACGTATTTGATTTCAAGTTTTCAACATCCAACTGTATGTGACACGTGGCTTTCTCCCACCACCGAACAGTGAATCCTGTGTAGGTTTCCCGCTACATGAACAAATTATCATGGACGAACGGGCATCATCAACCCCTACATACGTAATAAATTCGAGAGATTGGCCAATCATCCCGCGGTTGGACGACGTTTCTTAGGAGTAGTTTACATAACATAATACCATTTGCCGACTTGTATAACCAACCTGTCATTTGCAATGCCCAGGAGCTTTGATTGAAACTAATACCATCACCAATAAATATGTAGACCAAGTAGTAGGCTTCGCAACTAAGTTTAACTCCACACGATATAAGAGGCTGAATCAGTGTGTGTGTGGTATAGCTAAATGAATTGTCTAGGTTATGAAAGTTGATTGATTTATGTGCTCAAGGAGAAAGTGTGTGCCCATTGGACGGAAAAAAATAGACAATACTAGTATTAAATACAGTAGTAGCAATTAGAGCAAATACAAATTAACTTAATTGATAAATACAGTAGTAGCAATTAGGGCCAATACAAATTAACTTAATTGATAACGTTAAGTCAATTTCTCGTTCGAGGTCGTATGCAAGCATTAAATTGGTGGGATATTTCTAATCTATAATAGTGACTCGAGCTAAATTCAGCTTAATCTTTTCTTTAGGAACAAAAAAAAAAAACAACTACGGATTTCTATATGTAACTATGTAGGAGTTTTGGATTTGTTAAAACGGATTAAAATATGTATAAAAGGTGGATGGAAGGAACTGAACCTCCGCGCTATAAAATAAAATGTATGTGCTGCTAATGCTAAAGTACGACATAGTAATATTAGTGCTATTGACCACAGATTCTCTTCCAAGCCTCCGGCCCTCACCTCATTGAACTCTTTGAGTTGTGACCAGCACCGAAAGCAATTCAAGACAGAGACCTCAAAACTCATCATTTTCTACCCGTCATCGACTTCGACTTCCATGGTTTGCTTCTGCTTTTTGGTGGATCAGAAGAGGATGGTAAGGCGGTGCAAGCCGGTGGCAGGGTCGTGTTCGCGGTGCGGTCGCGGGGCAAGCGTGGCCGAAATGCGAACTTCCACGAGATTCTGTTACATTCCATTTTATTGGAAATCTTGGAAGGCGATCATATGCAGCTTCTGTGGAGCCGTTCTCAAATCCTACAGATAAACAACTCTTTCTTACCCTGTGGTGCGGGTGCCTTTCTTGTGCACAATTTGTATATTGAGCTAGAAGCCAAGTGATCATGATCAGATTGATGCTGATCATTCTTGGAAAGTCACATCGAGCTGCTACTTTCTTTAGTAATCATGGAACTTCAGGGTTAAGCATCGCGTTAAGGGGAATAAGGAGGAATGTTTCTTGGACAGTACAGCACCCACTGAAAGAATCTAATACTCAGTTTGCCGGATGTTCTCAAACTTTGAGTTGAAGAGAAGAGGAGAAGTACGGGCCCTTTTTTTGTTTGTTTTTTTCCCCCTAACCAATATCTGTATTTCATATAAGTACTTTCTTTATCTCTTATTTTTCGTATCAGAAATTTCATCTGCTAATCCCTGATCAGCATATTTACCCAAAAAATTTCTTTCTGCTCCCCCTAATTTCTGGGTTAGTGGAAACGAAGAAAAGTGTCAATCCTCGACCTCGAGAAATATTTTGACAGTTGAATACTAGTCATCCTCAGGTTTTACCATGGTGGTTCGTTAATACAAGAGCAAAAGGTTTACCTTCTCAACAATGCTTTTTTTTGCTGTATCAACATACTATCAGTATACTTACTAATCCAAATACCATTATAATGTCTTCAACAACACCTTTTATCCGGTTAGTGCTGAGGTTTGAATTGAATAGCTAACAATGAACTGCTGTGCCTGTACCCTTTCTCAACATGATTTCAATGTGCTTTAGTTATATATTCTTCTCTCCCTTCTGTGTTTTTATTTATTTATTTATTTATTTATTATTCCCTTTTATAATTCTACATCATAAATGTTATTAATTACCACCGTATTGAAATTTCTCTTTAATTATACCGAATCTAAGCACAGAAGACCATCTAGAATGCCATTATGATTTAGGCAGGGTCGTGTAAGATACCCCCTCCGTCCCACTTTGATAGTTCTGTTTCTTTTTTCACACAATTTAAAAAAAAGTAGTTAATTTTGTTAGAAAAGTAAATTTAGATTGCTATTTTTCTAAAATACCCTCACATTAAATAGAGTACAACTTTATGGGAACTTGAATTTATGGTAAAAAAAAGAATCAACTCTCATTAAATGGGGTAGGTTTATAGTAACAATAACTTACATTGAATAAGGGCATTTTAGAAAAATTAAAATACAACTACATTCTTTAATTGGAAAGTGGACTACAATTTGGAACAGACAAAAAAGGAAAATAGAACTATCAAAATGGAACGGGTATATACTAGGCTTAGGCGTTAAGGTTCGTACAAACATGAGTTGTTTAGAAGGCTGGAGCATTGGCTTGGTCCCCATCGCAAACCTAAAATCCTAATTATAGTTGTGGAGTTTTCCAGCGCTGATATTAAATTAAAATTTGCTTGACAGAGCTTTTTTTTTTTCCTCCCAAGATTAGGAAGGAAACGACAAATTTCATTGTCAAGAAACTCTGCCATTCTAAATTTTTCTAATATCATCTCCAAACAAACCAGCAAGATATGTCAGAACTAGACTCCATGTCTTCGTCTTGGAGGTGGGATTGTACAGACATTTACTAAATTCAAGAGATATGATGTACTTTTTCGTTTCAAGGTTTAGTTAAAAAAATAAGTCACGCTTTCACTCGAAACTATCTCATCATGTGGTTTCATATTCGAATATTTTTGACGGTTTTGGAAATAGAATTTATACTTTCTTCAACTTAGTCCTACATCGCAAAATGATTATCAGTGGGTAAAACTATAGAAAATTTTCACTAAGAAGATACTTTCTAACAATCTAGAACACACACAAATTATTATTAATTAGTAAACTAAAAAAAAAAAAGAAGAAAGTTGAGTTAATTCTTTGACATGAGGAGTAAAAAGGAACAAAAAAAAAAAAAGGAGAGACTTTTGGTAGCATTTGGTAATTCAAAAACGGCCAGTGACAAAATAAAATGTGTATTTGACTTGACCCAAAAAGAAATTAATTCGAGGAAAATTATCAGAAAGAGCGGCTCACGTGAATGGCGGTGCTAACGTTTTGAACTTTCTCCTACATTCTAGTCTTGTATCAGAGGATAGGCTGTCATTCTTACGTGTTAGTACTTAATTCCTCTTTACAACTCGACAAAATTAATACCAAACGTACATATGACAAATAGATTAATAGTACTAGTTTTTATCATCTGACGTCTTGGGCCTCCCACCCGACTCCTCTAACCATCTTGATCCTGCAATTTTCGATTAATGCTGGCTTGGGCAGCAAATGAGACGGACTTCGGGTTTTTAAATGTTTTTGACATATCTACATGGATTGTCACCGACTGCTCGAGTTGCTATTAGTTTCAACCTTGATATGGATTCGATATGTAACGCTCCGGCCCAAGGCTCCTAGTTGACGAGGGACCGGGTTTCATCAAGTCAAGTCGAATTTGAATATGCACCATTTAATTTCAATTCGAGTTAAAATAATCGAACTCGAATTTGTGGAATTTTGAGAAGTCAAATTCAAACTCGAATTAGATGTCATATTCCTCTTACTCGAATTTAAAGTCTAATCGTGCTTACCTAATAAAAATTAGTATTTTATATATAATTTTGAAGAAAGGATATAATTGACGTTTCATATTGTTACATATAAAAAATTATATGTGTGTGTCTATATATATATATATATGTATGTATGTATATAGAAAGTTGAATTAGACTCGTTGAACATATGAGCTTAGGAATATAATACTCGAACTCAATTCGTATGTATTATCGAGTAACTCGAATTCGATTAACATCAAACTTGAGTCGAGTGGTTGACTGAGTTACTCGTGAGTTTGACTCGAGTAGTTTGGTCAACTTGGAACCCTGCAAAAACCACCATTCACAATGTATGTCATATACACGATTGATGGTGTGATATGTGCATCATTTTTTTAATACCAAAAAATGGAGTTTTAGCATTATTAGGAGAAGATTTTGAAAAATAAAGGGAAAAAAATTCAATTTGTCATTTTAGCATTATTACGAGAAGAATTTGAAAGAGCAAAGGAAAAAAATCAATTTGTCAAATTTCCCTAGTGCATTGTTAAATCATCTTTTACCAAATTAATGTAAAAGAGCATCATGAAATTTAATCTAGTCATTGTCTATGTTATCATCATTCATGCAAATATATATTGATTGACAATCGCTAAACTACGTATGTGAGGCTACACAATGATCACCGTTGTGCACGTCATGTGTCAAAATCAGACGAATTCCGAAGAACTTTATTTCATCAGTCGTTATTTTTGTGTTCAATTGCAGATTTTACTGCAAAAAGTAAAATTACAGATAAATCGACCACACTGAATTTTAACACATAATTTGGATTCCTTGTTTTTGCTTCTGTTTTTGAAAAACTGTTTTTCACATTCCAAATGCTACAGTAAATGTGTATTTCCAAAACAACTCAAAAAATACCATATCCAAACATTATATCAAAAACAACTTCATATGTATATTTCAATTATGTATATTATATATATATTATATTAATTTATTTCATCAGTCGTTATTTTTGTGTTCAATTGCAGATTTTACTGCAAAAAGTAAAATTACAGATAAATCGACCACACTGAATTTTAACACATAACTTAGCCCAAATTTTTTATTTTTAAAAAAGGTTTGCATACCCAAGCCCAATCTGTCGACCCGCCCTTTCGGCCCAAAACAAAAATTGGATTAGCACTTATTTTTGGGGTACAAAAGAATTTATGGTTTCCTCGAACAAGAACTTTTTCTGTGATCAAAACGGAGCATCAGCAGTACTCTGGTTGGACAGGGGAAGATGATGATGGCCTTATCCATTGCTGCTGCTGTTGCCTCCCCAGCTCATCATCCAAAGCAAACTCTAAAACCCCTTAAACCCCTTAAGCCCATACTTGGTCTTCCACTTCGCATAAGTAGCCGGCTCTCAGTTCCCAAGCTTCATCTTTCCGACCACCCCTTTGTCCCTGAGGTACAATAATTTAGACTAAAAGGCAATTACTTTGAAGCAACTATGTGTTGCTCGTTGCAAGAAAATGCTACTTTTGATTTGTCATGAGTTGAAATGGGCAGGTTGAAAGAGCAGTGGATTCGTTGCACTCGGAGTTCAGAGCTGTGGATAATCTGGTGGCCCGCAATACTGCTCGTGTTCTCAAGGCTTTTCAAAATGTCCGGGTCGGATCTCATGTAAGGAGAAAATGCTCTCCTTCATTCTTCTTCTTCTTCTTCCTTTCTTTTTTTTTTTGAGGATTTTGGTGGGATTTTAGCCACAATGCAGAATGATGCTTATGTCTCATACTGTTCTGGTTTATTTTCTGAATTTTGGCGCATGATTATAGTATAGTTACTTGCAAAGTAATCAGAGATTAGGACACAACTGACATTTTTTTGAAGCTTGAGTGAGGGTAATTAATAAAGTCAAGTCTTCAGCTTATCTTAACTTAAATTTGGCCTAGTTGGTTGTTTTCTTCTTTCTTTAACAGAAGTCATATTCTCGATTAGAAAGAATTCTCTGCTCCACGTTGTCGATTTTAAAGCCAAATTCCTAGTAATCGACCTCTCTTCTCTTCTCTGATTAAGAAAGACCTCTTCCACCTTTCATTGGACGTGTAGTCTGCTCTTTTTTCTTTTTTCTTTTCCAATGGGCTAAAACAAAAGTATTGGCAACATTTGTAGAATTTTAATCCACGTCTTTCAATCTATTTTGTCGTCATGAGAATCTTCAGAAAAAGTGTTATAAATCAGGGAAGTTTACATCTATTTCATACGGAAAGAGTCAGCACACATCAAATTGAGCAGTCTGTTCAAGTACTTGCCTGAGGCAGTGCCATGATTGTCAATTACGGGAATTTATGGTGCAATATTAAAATCTTCTTTGAAGTCAAAAGTTTGGTTGTATTTTTCTTGTGTAGAGGTGCTGAGTGGGAACCAGAGAAGGGAAAAGAGAAGTTGATTTTTTTGTAACGATTTCTATGAAAATGATTTCAGTATTTGTGGAAGCTAAGGAAAACATTACGAATATTTTAATATAGAATAAAAATATCAATATTTGTTTGAATAACTCAGAAATAGGAATTGTACCATTACACAATGCCTCTTACACATGGTTTTGCTGAGGCGGAACTGGAAAATTGCAACTTGCAGCTTACCGATGTTGTCATGTTTACAATTTATAAATGACTGCAAGATAAATTTAGCAAACATGGCAATCGTTCTATTCTCGAGTACCAGGAAACACCAGCATATGGGCACTTGTTGTCCTTGTTAAATTCCACGAAGTTAATTTGACTTTGCCAACCATTTTATTGGCATTAACTGTACATCTTGCACCTGCTTCAGCACTTTAGTAGTAGCACTGGCTATGGACATGAAGAAGCTGGAGGACGTGAAGCCCTTGACCAAGTTTTTGCAGAAATTTTCGGTGCTGAATCTGCCATTGTTCGAGCACAGGTTTACCCTGCATTGATTGTTAATATTTGTATGCTTCCATGTTAGATTGGTTCCTTAATTCTGTTAATGTTTTCGTTCATCAGTTTTTCTCAGGTACCCATGCCATTACTTGTGCTTTGTTTGCCTTCCTGAGGCCTGGGGATGAGGTTAGCAGTTCTTTCTCTTTTCCTTGTTTTTGAGTCTCAACCCAAAATCATAATACGGTTATGTTGATTTATTTATCAGCTTCTAGCAGTTGCCGGTGCTCCTTATGATACATTAGAAGAAGTTATTGGAATCAGGGACTCTCATGGAGTGGGCTCTTTGAAAGATTTTGGAATAGAGTATAGAGAAGTCCCAGTATGTTGCTGTTCTCGTTCTCATGCACGTATGTGCATGTTGTAAAGTTCTATTCTTCTGATTTTTTACTCATTGGACCATGCTCAGCTTAAGGAGGATGGCAGCCTTGATTGGGATGCACTTAAGCTTGCTGTAAAATCGAAGACTAAATGTGCACTCATTCAGAGGTCGTGTGGTTACTTATGGCGTCACAGTTTGAGTGTTACTGAGATAGGAAGGGCCATAGACATTATCAAGGTAAACCTTCAGAAGTTCCACTAGATGATATGATCCTACTCTGTGGACCAAGTAATCAATAGCTATCAACGATGAGTAAGGATGTGAAGCATAAGTCCTATCATTGTGTCCTTGCAACACTTAGAAATTAAATTGGAGTTACATTGACACTGTTAATGTGATATCCTCTTGACGTCTTTGACAATTGCCTGAATGAGCTAAATCTTCCTGTAGATTTGCTAAACCGTGAATTATTTAAGATTCTTACTGAACTTTTCCATTGTTAGCCTCTTCATTTTGTTTTCCTGTTCATGAAGGATTTGTACGTGCAGGTGCAGAACCCTAACTGTTTGGTCATGGTTGATAATTGCTATGGTGAATTTGTGGAGAATATTGAACCTCCTATGGTTGTAAGTTGAAAGATTTTTTTTTAATCGTCTCATTTACATTCTTGTTGAGGTACAAGTAAATTAAGTGAACTGAGGGCAGGGTGCAGATCTAATTGCTGGGAGTTTGATAAAAAATCCTGGTGGAACAATCGCTCCTTGTGGTGGTTATGTTGCTGGTAAGAAGAAATGGGTGGAAGCAGCAGCAGCTCGTCTCTCAGCTCCAGGACTTGGTGTTGATTGTGGTTCAACACCTGGTGATATAATGCGAACTTTTTTTCAGGGTTTATATCTTTCACCTCAAATGGTTGGGGAAGCAGTTAAGGTGCATTATCTTTCGAATTATGTGAATATCATGTTTTGACCTTTCCAACCTTGAATAATGGGTTTGTTTTGTCTACAAGGGAAGCTTTTTGATTGCTGAAGTCATGACAGATAAAGGATACAGGGTGCAGCCTCTTTCTCGGATTCCACGTCATGATACTGTGCAGGTTTGTATATGGATATCAGTGGTGCATCTCTATTCTGTTGTATCTGTGATAGAAGATGATTGCTCATATTCTTCAAGTGCACACCTTTGAGTTGATTTCAAACATGTAATTCTACGGTATGGTCGACGGCTAGTCTAGCAGCTCCATTTGCAAGTGTTGTTTTGTGCAACAATTCATGGGACCTCTAATGTTGATAATTCTATCCCTAGATATGATTGAAAGGAATTGGTGCACCACTGATGCACATGTGATACTTCTTAGGCTGTGCAACTTGGAAGCCGTGAACTTCTGCTTGCTTTCTGTGAAGCTGTGCAAAGAAGCTCTCCAGTAGGTTCCTTCACTCGGCCAGTTGCAGGAGCAACTCCCGGCTATGCGTCGGAGGTAAATGCCAATTTCTGTCTTTTTCATCATGAACTGATTCAGGGAGACTTAGTATAGGGTTTGTACAAGCACATTGCTGAATGGGATTACTTAAATGTGTGAAAACAGGTGAACAAAAATGCTGTGAATCTGCAATTGGCTTATTTTATTTACCTCTCCAGTCTTAGGTGCACTTAAGTTGAATGCTATGTTCGTACTTACCACACATTGCCATAGCTCCCAAAGTAGCTCATACATAAACAAAGTCGTGACAAAACAGATCAAATCTTTCCTTGAATGTGTTCTTTTCCAATGTCTCTTCCTCCCAAAATCTCAGGAGACCACATAAATATTATGGTGTATTCTGGTTATTCAGCTTCGAATATAATTTGTCTGACTTTCTTTTCTGGGTATTTTTTATATGAATCTTCCTCTTATTTATTATGTTATTTCAATGCACTATTTAAGTGCCAATATTTGAAAAAAGTTGTTTGGATAGAGTATTATTCCAAATAATTATTTGGAATAATTACTGTAGCACTTTTTTGTGATGTGATGTATGTGCGATAAAAAGGTGGATTGGGAAATATGTTTATGATGCAAGCGAAAATTTTTTTTGGAAAAATTTGTTATCCAAACATTTGTAAATTTTGCAGATATATAAAAAAAATTTTAAAAAAATTTGCAGATATAGGCATAATGGGTTCTTATGATGACCTTTGTAGCATTTTCAATAAGAAACAAGAAAAATTTCGTCTTGGCTTTTATAGACATTCTTTCTTTTGGTGTAAGCAGTAAATCTGCTACCAAATCCAGGAATATAGTCTATACATCCACTTATGGTGTCTTAAGATTTCGGTTCATCATTTTGACATATTTCTGAAAAAGAAATCTGCAACTCTGACAATTACTCATGGTTTAGGTGATTTTTGCTGATGGGACGTTCGTTGATGGGAGCACAAGTGAACTCTCATGCGATGGGCCATTACGGGAGCCCTTCTGTGTTTTTTGTCAGGTTGGTGCACATGACCTCCATTATCCTCATTTTGGGATACCAAACTGGAGACATTTCCTTTAAGATATAGCAGCCTTGAAACATTTGACTTTGTTTAAAACGTCTACAAATCATGGAATGCTAAACTGCTTCTTCAAATAAATTTCAATGCAGGGTGGCACTCATTGGACACAATGGGGACTAGTTTTAGGGGAAGTTTTAAAACTTTTGTGATAGAGAGTTGGAATAATTAAGAAGGGTGCTTTGAAGCATGATCACGACATATTGGTATACCACATGAGGTTATAAGTGGCCATGAAATGACAGCCAGCCTAAAAAGGACTGTTCATTTGCTGTTATGACGTGATCTTACAATCAGCTGGAATAAGGTAACGGACCTAATGAATAATTTTCTGCCGTGCAATACTCTAAAACATGATTCATGATCGTTTTAATCATCTAAATTTTGGGCTTGACCTTTCTATATGTCTTAGGCTCTACCGGTGGGAGAACCATAAACTTGGTCGGAGTCTTTTGAGTATATTGGCAGAGGCAGGAAAATAGTGGTTATCTGATTGTTCTTTAGCTACCAATTTTGAAAAGTTGTTTCCCTGTCTTTAGCTCTTAGCCCAGCTTTATGCTGGTTTTGGGTGGCAACATTATAGGGTAACCATGACCTTAGATGTTACATGATAAACATGATTGCTTCCCTGTTATATCTGGTAACAAGAGGGAATAAGTGTTGATTCTGGCATAAAGCCTGTTTCTCTCTTTTGGTATTAAGAAAGAAGCCAATTAAACAGGTTCGTGTACCCTTAATATGGTAATAGTACTTGAGAACAGAGACGGGAATAATAGTTCATGGAGGAAAGTTTTAATTTTAAGCAGTGTGATGGAAAGGGATATGGATGTTGGATCCATTTGGCATCTTCTTTGACTGTTTGTGCATGTAATAGTTATTGTTTGATTCGTTTCTGGTTAAAATTGTCAGGGTTGTGGCTGCTTCATGAAGCAACAAAATGTTCAAGAGATATTCATATCTCAGGTGGTGGATAATTACAATCTGGCAGTCTCTATTTTCTTCTCCACCTCCCCAAAACCCCCTCCTTTCTTGATATTTTTCTGCAGCATATGCTCAATTTTGTCTCCACACATTCTTCTAGAAACTTGTCTCTCTCTTTTTTTTTTTTAAAGATATATATTCTCCTAGAAATGTTAATGTGTCGGCAGCAAAATTTTTTAGCAAATTATAATGCAGGAGATTTGGGGTATCCCAATTTTGTTTCAACATGAAAAAATCTCCCTTCTGGTTTCAAGTTTGTTTGTTGTGTTGTAGTAGTAGTTTACTTCCGTTATCCTACTACAAACTCCAGAAAGTAATTATAAATCCGGTCCAATTTGTGTCAAGTTTTTTTGGTTAGCACATCATCAAAGGCACACTTTTCACTTAGTCAACATCACACCATTGAGCAAAACTTATAATTGTGTGAAGCACAGATTCAAGAAAGACTCGAAGCATTTTTGGTAAACCAGATTGGCTTCCTATCTACCTGTGATAATCTAATCAAATCCCTCCAGTTGCTTCTACATTTTCAAGGAAATTGTTTCAAGAATTCGTAGCAAATAATTCAGGAAAAGAAACGAGCATGAATACTCGAGACAGACTTCCATATGGTCCACTTTTGGTTTCGTGTAGCGTCTTTTTGCTTTGTTGTTAGCGTATAATACTCTCTTAATGGTTGAATGATCGCTGTCTTCCCCGCTGTTCCTTTCAAGACGTGCCCAAAAATGAGAAGCATGCAGCATCTCTATCAAATCTTCAATCTGATTCTTGCAGCCATACGGAAAACCTTCATTTTCATTTGTATTCGTCCCTGATCCCCGACAAAAGGGAATATTAGATCGGTTCCCTTCAGGTTTTGCATAATTACAAAATTTTCCCTTTTAAAAGTTCCGAAGTGAGAATAGGTCCATGTAATATTGAATCAATTCTTAACCACAGATTCCTCAGTGAGTAACGTTACATTTGTATTGAATCAATTATTTCTATCAAAGTATCAAAGTTCTCAGCTACCTAATGCCAATTAAACTCAAATAATTAGTAGTCGAACTTAAATTTTAAGTAAAAGCTTTTAGAATATGATCATTTATACACGTGTAATGTAATAGATGTTAAAAAAGTAACAATACGGTAAACTTGATGAGTCCGCGACTCAAGTCAACTTGAACTTCTGGATCGATCTGCCTTGAGCATTTCTTTTGGTCAGTTCACTCAAACAAGGACATGATTGAAAGTAGGAAACTTAATTGGGAGTAATTAAAATTTTAGTAAGAAGAAGGGACGGATTTAGTCCAAATAACGTCTCGAGATCAGCAACAATAAATAATACCGCGAGTACTTACTCAGGATTCAGGAGTACAACGTGGGGTGGGACCGACGCTTACGATTGCTATACGATTCTTCAGCTACTGTTGAAGGCGCGTTTTTTCAATCGTTAACAAGTCCAAATTTTCTTTGTTTGTCAGTTTTCCCCACTTTTCTTTCGGAAATTCCCAAGCTGTAGTTGGACTTATTCACGTACAAATGGGTTTTTAAAGAAATTCGTTCTGAAGTAGTGGTTGATAGGGGGTAGAGGAGTAATTTTATGTTTCAGACTTGCACAGGCCCACAGTTCGTCGTTGCACATCTACTTGTTATCATATCAACCCATTTCAGCTTTGATTGCATTCATCTGTTGATCAATCGCAGCTGGAAAGTGGCAACCCTGTAAGTGCAATTCTTGAGAACTCTCCGTTTTACATCAATTTTGAGGTTGGCTCGTGTAATCTCTCATTTTTGTGATAAATCAGAGAACTTGAAGTAAAATTTTGTCTTGAAATGAGCGATTCTTGTGTAAGACTGGGAAAGTTTAAAATCTGCTGTGCACTGAATGTGTTGACTTTGTTGATGTGCCATAGTTGATGTTTTATATTGAGAAGATTTAAACTGATGATTGTTAAAGATCCTGTTCTTTTCTTGCAAATCAACTCATGAAACTTGAGCTACATTCAGAAGATTTTAAGTGATTATTGTTACCGATCATGTTCTTTGCTTGCAATTAGCTTATGAACTTTGAGCTCTATTGAGAAGATTTGGGGTTAAGCACAATGAAGTGGATAATTCCTGAAGAAATTATCCAGCTCATGTTGGCTTCCCTTTTTTTTATTATATATATAAAAAAAAATTGAACCTTTTGCAGTTTCAGAAGTGCTACGATGAGCAAATGGCTCGAGACTTGAATCATAGGAACTGCAAGAAAAGCTTTTATGAGGTAGTTGGTTAGGCAACTGTGAGTGTTGAAGAACTCTTTGGGGAAAGCCGGGGTCTTATGAGCGTGAGGAGACTTCTTTGATCGTATGTTTAAGTAATTTCATTGGGTGTATGTTATCACCGTTGGTTTTCAGATTAAAGGCTGCTCAACATTGACCCATGGTTGAGCGAGTCATTGCATTTCGATATATTTCTGGTTAAAAAATTTTCTTTCTAGAGTTGAGCTGCATTGTTGGCTCTGTATCTTTCAAAAATCTGCACAGTGATTGACAAAAGTTGCATGATGGAGCAGCGATCTGTTAAATAATTTTGGATTAGCATACTTCTACATTTAGATGAATATCAAATGTTCCAGTGTTGATTAGTTGCTATATTACGCCATGAATGTTGAATATTACAACCTCAGCTGCGATGTTGATTTATGATTCTGGATGTAATTGACAAGAACTAAAATCTTTTACTGCTAATGATTTTTCATTTTCTCCTTTCGAGTTACAGATATAGCCAAAATGGATCGAGGTCAACTCACCTTCATGGGATCTACTGTATGTGTTATGCTCACCCTGCATTTCACCATACAGCTTCTGACGCAACACTTCATGTCTTGGAAAAAGCCAAAGGAGCAAATAGCCATAGTTATCATCATCCTCATGGCTCCCATATATGCCATTGACTCATATGTTGGCTTGTTAGATCTTCTTGGAAGCAAACCATTTTTCACTTTCTTAGAATCTGTCAAAGAGTGCTACGAAGCTCTGGTAAGCCGTTTTGTAGCCAAAGAGCAGATTGTCCACCATCTGGTTTTGTTTTCTCAGTTTCTTGGATCTATGGTACATTTGTACTCCTGCATTTCATTCCAATTTTGCTAACTTTCTCTTTTCATTTTACATAGGTGATGGCTAAGTTCTTGAGTTTGATGTACACATACTTGAACATATCGATAAGCAAAAATATTGTGCCAGATGAAATTAAAGGACGGGAGATTCACCACTCCTTCCCAATGACACTTTTTATGGTAGGGTTGTTTGATTTCAGTTCAATTTTTTGTTTAGTCCTGGCTTGTTTTTGGCAGAAACATCTTTCCCACAGTGAAGAACGCGGTTTGAGTGTGCAGATCTTTTTTAAAAATAAGTATGCTGAGTGTTGCTTGCAAGGGATGAGAAAAAATAACAAGTTGTGCAAAAGGTTACTGTATCTCTTGCTTTAGCAATTAGATGTAGAGCTCACGATGGGTTGCTTTCTTGTTTAATAGTTGTTTCCTTAAGATGAGTCAGTTTCTGAAGGGCCACACACCCATGATTGTTTACAGTCACTAATTATAAACTGTCAGTATGACTAATTAAGCTCCGTATGCCAATCGAAAGGCACTGAAGATCATGGCCACTTGAGCTCTATCACTTGGTTATCTATTGTTCCTTGATCTCATGGCCAATGTCACATGCCTAATCTGCTGTTTATATCTATTGCAGCCTCACACTACCCGTTTGGACCATAATTCACTGAAGCTTCTCAAGAATTGGACGTGGCAGTTTGTTGTCCTTCGCCCTGTGTGCTCCGTCTTAATGATTGCTCTTCAATTGCTTGGCTGGTATCCTGATTGGGTCAGCTGGATATTCACCATGATTCTAAATGTATCCGTTTCATTGGCATTGTATTCCCTTGTGGTTTTCTACCACGTTTTTGCTAAAGAGCTGGCACCACACAAACCCCTTGCGAAGTTCTTATGTATAAAAGGGATTGTTTTCTTCTGCTTCTGGCAGGTAAGCTTGCCACAGTACCTGTCATAAAGTTGCTCATAACTTTAGTTTGAAATGGAGAACAAACTATATTGCTTTTTATCATGCATGGAAGAAAGACTATTTCCACAATTGTCTATAATTATGGGCATATTTGGTAATGTACTGCTGGTAATTAGTCTGGTTTGTCTTCTTATAATGTTCTGGGGCTATTACAAGTAACTTGTGGAAGTTCTTCAAGGGGCTTGTAAGTAGTTGCTAGGACACCTCTTAGCCTGTTTTGACAGCCATTTTTTCTGTGTGGCATTGGTGCATCTTGCTTTCATGTCATTGTTCTTTGTCACACCTTGTGCTAATTAGCCGCGCAACTTGAGCATAAATATACAAAAGAAAGCGATACTGCTACAATTAGGCTTAAATGTAATGAGCTCGGACAGGGTACAACTGAGTGGTTGAATAGGAAGTGCATAGCATACCTTCTACTTTCCTTTTTGCAAGTGATGAACTATCTAGTTTCCATATATTTGTTAAGCCAGCAAATTTTATCGCTTTTGCAGGGTTTGCTACTCAGTGGTCTTGTGTCCGTTGGCATAATCAAATCTACTCATTTCTGGCTTGATGTGGAGCATCTTCAGGAAGCTCTTCAGAATGTCTTGGTGATTGTGGAGATGGTTTTCTTCTCCATTGTTCAGCAGCATGCATATAGTGCTGAACCGTACCGTACTTACTCAGTTTCGGGTTCTGGAGACAAAAAAAATGAGTAAATGAGTAAAAGAAATTTTGAAGGTAATTTTGGGGCATCTCAGTTCCTCTCTGTATTTTGTCTGGAGATTTTTTGTGATGTTGCCTATCTTTAAGCTGGAGATGATATTACCCTTAATTTGGGATACCATCAGCATCTTAGCAAGAGTAGTGGGATTGCAATATATTATTTCTAATTCCTGATTATACTGTGCTAATTAGTTTTATTTACATTTCTCTTGCGTTGGTAATAAATTATTGGATGCAGAATAGAAATAAGTAAGATGGTGAAGGTGATATTTGTGGTGTTCGCCATCCTTCTGTCATTTTAATGCTTCTATCATGAGGATATTTACTCAATAACTAATAGGCGTCAACAGTTGCCTTTACTAATGAAAAATGAGGCAGATAATTAAACATAAGAGATTGGGACTTGGGATAATTTGACAATATTTCTGTTTAAATATCCTTGTCTGTTTTCCCAATCATTTCCTTTCTGTTTCTTTACTCCAGAGCTTCCTTGTAAACAGCCATATAGCTGGTCTTCTACACTTCGCTTCCTCATCTTTGGTCCTTAGTTCAATTTGTCCAATTTATCTCTCTCTTGGGGGATTGTCATTGAGGGAAAGGTAATTCAGGTCTGCTAATGCTGCCTGCATCTAAAGCAGTCAAGTTCAGTAATGGCGCGCTTGACTAATGCAATGCATCCTTAGCAGCAAACAAGAGAAGAGACTGATATACTTGAAAATGTACGCTAATGAAAAGATCTGCTCTAGTTAGGATGCCTGGGAAAAGGCCTAAATTCCGCTCTTCACGTCCGCTAACTGTCATGAGATACCCGTAAAGGAAATGAGCAATGGTTGTATACCAAAACGACTAATGCAAAGTCAGTGGAGCATTGCGCTCATCATATGTTCATCAACAACGATGGGATTTTTCTTTGTTAATCACATTGAAAGAAGAATATAAATTTTGTACAGCAGAATCGGAGAGAAGTGAACAGATCAAATACGCTGTAGACAAGGGAGATTTTCTCTCTCTTTCAGTCTATGGAGACGACTCAGGCAAGGTATTGGGTTGGTCATCCATCGAGAGGAAGCACGCAACAACAAAATGGGAAGACTTCACGCTTAATGCCTATAACCCCAAGGCCATGATAATGAGAGCTCATGTTCCCCTTCCATCTCAGATATATGAACACAAAAATTTGGAAGGATGGATGGATCAAGCCTCGCATCCATTGTACTCTTGCTTTTTGATATGGTTAGAGATTTTCTCTCTAACCTTCCACAACTAATTATGATACAACCCGCATTTTCTTTGTCCAATAGTGAGAATATTCAAACTCGTCCACTACTCGATTGTTAATACATAGATTGTTGTTTTCTTTAAATAATTGCACGTATGTAGTTCTAAAGATCACTAGAAAATGTCCGAAGTAGGTTTTTTTTTCCTTTCCTGTGAAGCAAGACTTTTACTATAAATATACGTAAAAATATATAAAAAAAAAAGATTTATAACTCTCCTCATAAATTTGTAAAAGTTCTTAATGTGACTCTAGAATCAAATTTGACAAGTACTTACTAATACTTCCAATATCTCTAAAATATACTCTTTTGTTTTCTCTTTCCTCTTCTTCCTTTTTTTCACTCTAGGAAACTGAAGGTTTTGTTTTTTTTTCTTTTTTTGGGAAAAGAGAGGAGAGAGGGGGGGGGGGTTTAAATATAGTACAGGGCGAAAATTACAAAAGAATCTTTTCAAGGGTTCCATTTACAAATAATGGCAAAGACAAATTGGTTGGTATTCGGCCCAAAAGATGCCGTCCATCAATGAAAATGAACCGTGCTTAGAAGAAGACGATTCTGCACTGAAATCGCAACCCTTTCAGAAGTTGTGTTCCCTTTCCTCCGTCTCAGTAGCCGTTGGAGGAGCTTCTCAAAGCTCTCAGCTCATTCCCTCCTTTTTCATCACCTCTGCAAAATTCCCGCCTAAGTTACACTGATCTTCTCTTCATCTTTTCAATTCATCCTTCAAAACCCTAGCTATGAATTCCTCATGAAATGCTGCTCTTTTGTGCATTACATGCAAATACTCAAATGGGATTTTGAGCTTTTGGGCTACTGAGGTAAATATCCCGTTTTTCAGTTTTTCTATTTTTTATTTTTAATTTTTTTTGACAATGAGTTGTGCTTCGATGTTGCTACGTTCTATCAATTTGGGGGTTTTTGTGGAAAACGTAATTCTGGTGTGAAAATGTCAACTTTCCATAGTTTTTGTTTTAGAATCGTATGGTTTTGAATTTTTCACTCTCTGGGCTTACATAATATCTACTTGGATTAAGTATATTTGTTATTTCAGTTATCTTTTGAATCTGGTTTGGAAGTTTTGCTTGATTTTCTTTTACTTGTTTCAGTTTCAAGAAAATTTGTGTTGCAATTGAGGTGATGCCAGTCTGTTTAGGATTTTCCAGCGCAATTAAGAAATGTTAGTATGTCGAGAATAGTTGAATTTTGGAGGTGAAAATTTTGCAATAAAGAGAATGGCTAGTTCCACACTTTGGCGGATGTTGAAATTTCTGCTTTTTATATGGTTGCAATCTATTCTGATAAATTGGCCATCTTAGCTTGCTCTCAACACTTTAGCATTTTTAATTTTACTATTGCAAAAGCGGAATGACGGAAATCTCTTGAATTAATTTACAATAGCATGTTTCTTTCAAAATGTTTTTGAAAAATTAAAAGCTCTCTTTCGAAGCACCTTGCTGGCTGCTTCTCATAATCATCTTTCTTTCAGCTAGACAACATCAAGGTGACAGCACCTCAAAATGGATTTTGGCCTAAAAAAAGCTATATTGTGCTGAATTTAAGATTCCAGAATAAGTTGAACAGGTTTTAGCCTATTTTGTGGGAATTAGTTTTGGCATGCTGTAGTGGAAATATTTTGACGAGCAAATTCATCTGTTGAAGATGTCATGAGTTGATTGTGTGTGCTAGCCCAATTTGGATGATGAGGACGAATGATGATTAACATTTCCATGTCTTAGTTCTGATGATCAGTTTTGACGATAGTTTCAAGGTCTGAATGGCAACTGACACAGCACCAGATGAGAAAGTTCACACCCATGAAGAGAAGATTGAAAGGCTCGAGCACACAATTGACTACTTAAAGAAAGCAATTGAAGACCTACAGAGAAGTCAGGATGAACAAATGCAGCACTTTGAAGGTCGATTCCAAAAACTGGAAGGCATGCAGAGTTGCTCTACCTTGGCAAAGCAACCAAAAGAGTTTCGAGGTGAAAAAAACTTTTGTTACTCTTAAACGAGAGTTCACATAGATATTTTAAACCTTTACTTCTTCAATAACCAGAGTTGTAATGTACTGTAACTATGCAACAATATGATGCCTAGTTTTGGATTTAGGTACAAATTCCAATTTTAAAGTGAGGTTGTGTCGGACCATGAGGAACTATATGTATGTCGCTGTTGACTATCAGTGATCGCCAGGCAAAATTCTCTCTTTGGCATTAGTCATTTTTGTTTTGTATCTCTCTGCAGTAAAGCCTAACACGCAAGATGAAGTAGCATAAAAAGTTAGGTCCTAATCCCTCATTTTATTCTTTTGGATTCCTCAGAAAGGAATCTTATTGTATAATGGAAGATTGTAAGTTGTTGCCTTTTTCTTGCACCTATATAACTATCCAACTCAAGGAATTATCTTTAATGGGCGGGACTATCTGTGGTTGAGTACAAAATAGGAATGAATTTCCAGTGACCCACTTTATCACAAGAACCCATTATTCTCGAGGGTACATAAATGAGACTTACATGCTTTATCAGACACTTGCTAATATCTTATGCTTCCAGGACTAACATTTGATCTATTGTGCCCATGTAATAAAAGTTCATTTACCTACATCAAACAGTCGTAACTAAGATAAGAAATCGAATGTATCACTTAATTTGGGTTGCATTCTTTGAGAAGGATTCTCTCTCTGTATCAATGTTGTTTGTACTTGTGTGTTTGTTTATTTAGTGCAATAGTGCATTACAATGTGTTATACAAACTATGCATAGTGCTTCAAATTCATTCATTGAAGAGGATCGAACTGACTTATGACTTATGACTTATCCTTTACATTGGAAAAATGATCCAGTAGTTTGTCAAATTATGGTGCTACCTCTCTTCCATATTTTATGGCAAGATGAATTTGGAATGACGTTCTTCATGAAAATTGAAGAATTAATGGGTCATTGAGTGTCAAGCCTACACATAAATGGATATGATAGTGCTTTAATCATCATTTCTGTTTGGGAAAGTTCAAAATTTTTTCCTAGCAAGCAGCATAAATAGTATTTATGGAATAACAAATACCAATATTGGTCTTTATAGATCCTGGGTTCATGTTTCTTTATATGCTTAAATCCCTAATATATGTTGAAAGTATTGAAAAGTTGCACTAGATGAGTAAAAATTTATCTGGAAAGAAGAAGAAAACATGGACACTGTTTTTTTGACAAAATCAATTTCATTTTTCTGGTCATAGTGTAACATGGTTCAGAGGAATATTGAAGCCTGAGATTTGTCACAGTGGTGCCTTATGTAAAACTAGATTTAGATATGGATTTTTTTCTGATCTTAATACTCAGTTTTCATGTATGGAGATAGCTAACTATTTTCCAGGTACTAAAGTAGTGATGGACCGTGGGGCTAATCATGACTTGCATCCAGGACCCATAGATGAGTCTGTGCTGACTCTGCAGTATGATCATAGGTCCACAGCCATATGGCGTGGTCAAGAATTTGAGCCACTTACATGTAGAAGGTGTGATGGTGCATTCTGGCGATTAGGTGAATTAGATTCTCGTATACAGTGCTTGATGATCCAAGCTGGCTTCTATGGTGTGTATAAGGCGGGTCATATACAATTAGATCATGCTTTAATCACAGCACTTGTTGAGAGATGGCGCCAAGAAACTCACACGTTTCATCTTCCTGTTGGTGAGGCTACTGTCACTCTACAGGATGTCTCTATCATGTGGGGCCTCCCAATTGATGGTGAGCCAGTGACTGGGCATGATATAGCTCGGACCACAGAGGAGTGGCAAGAAATGTGTGAGGAACTATTAGGATTTAGACCGCCATTGAGTGCTTTTGACAGTGGGCGCCTTAAACTGAAATCCATAGAGGACCATTTTGAGGTTGAGCCATTACAGCCAGATGCCCCAGATCATGTAGTGCAATTCTTTGCTAGAGCACGCATACTACAGCTTCTTGGTGGTTTATTGCTGCCAGATGCATCAAATAATAAGGTAAAACTAATGTTTTTGCCTTTGTTAAGGGATTTTGAGGCAGCTGGCAAGCTTAGTTGGGGTAGTGCTGTCCTTGCTTCATTATACCGTGCTCTATGTCGGGCTACTAAATCAAATGTAGATGGTGTATGTGGGCCTCTAGTTCTTCTACAGGTTAGTATTTTACTACGATATGACTATGAACAATCACCAAATGTCATGCCTTGCTCGTTCTTGTTTCTCGTTTAAGAATGCTGTTTGAAAAACCTCATAGTTATGGGCATGGGAGAGAATACCGCTCATCCGTCCTGAGAGATTAGCCCCTCGACAGCAGCCACCATTTTTTGTGGGGGACGGAGATCAGCCTTTACCTGCTGGACCTTATGGCGCTAGGTATACAACTTGGTATTGTTGACAAAACGCTCTCAAGTTATTTTCTATTGACATTTTTACTTTATAAGAATGGATCTATTTGCAGGTGGGATGTTGGATTTAAGCTGGAAAAGGTGGGAATGCATGTCTTGGTTGTGTACAGGGACATGTTGGACTGCATGAAGGATGACCAGGTTTTTACAAAATTATGTTCTTAATCTACAACCAGTCTTTTTTACATTTCTGATACACTTTCTGATTGAATAAGCTTGTATCTCATTTATGTGTAAACAGAATATCATTTTCCCTTTTCACCTTTCTTCTATAAGGATTTTAAATTGCACACATTCTAATTATTGGAGTTGCTGCAGTTTGTATGGCAGCCCTATGCAGATATCATCACCAGTTTGCCTGACTGCTGCTTATCTGGACGTGATATTTGGCAAACAGTTTCACCTCTTATATGTTTTGATGTCGTAGAACTGCATTATCCAAACCGTGTGTTACGTCAATTTGGTCAGCACCAGGGTATCCCCGCCGAATGTGACACTATTAAGGAACTCCATTCCGTTGATCGACGGGGAAGACAAAACACTGATTGGGTCCAACACCACAAGCAATATGTGGACATGTGGGCAGACCGCCATGCCCGTGTAGTCTGTGAATCCCCAGTTGATGGTCCTATGGATTATTCAGATCCATATATGATTTGGTACAGGCGGATTACCCGTCTACTAATTGGCAACCCTGCAAATCGTACAGACAGTGGATACCAAGGAGTTGGGGGCGTTATTGAGCTCATGGTAAGATAATATACTAGGAGTTTTTGGTTCTGAAAATCATTATTTCATTGATTATTTAAATAGTTTGTTTTCAAAATGTGAACTTAGAGATTGGTCATTTGCACAGGCTCAGAGTTTACAACGGATCTATTATCGCTGTAGTGATGCAATAGATCAGGGGGGTGAAGTTTCCAGATCTGACATCCTGAGGGAAATCCAGGATTTATGTAAACATGCTCTAACTGGAGCTCATGAAGATCGACGCCTTACTCTGCGACCAGATCTAGCTCAACCAGCTCCAATAGCCGCTACCATTGTTGGTCCATCACAGGTTAAGCGGCGTAGACCCCGGAGAGGAGGAAAAATGGGATTATCAATTGGTGATCGACTAGCATTCAACTCTGCAGACATTTCCTCACCTTATGCGTCAACTCCATCTTCTTCACTGGCACCACCATACCATTCCCCAACACACTCTCATGAAGTCTTTACACCAGACGCAGAACCATATGTTGCGCTGTCTGCATCTGCAGCACCTGAAGTTGCTCATGAAGATTTTTCATCAGCTGAGCATTTAGTCACTGTGGGCATACCCGTAGAATCCAAGGTTGAACCAGACACTTCATTAGCTGAGCCTGTGGACACCATGAATGTAGCCACATCCGACGTTTCAAGACATGATTCTTCATCAATACCCCCAGTCCTGAATACCACACAGCCCAACATTTTAGAATTGGATAACATGGTTGGAGCAATTGCAACAGAGCCATCGACTGAGATGTTTGTTACACTGAACTCAACAGTCGAGGATGATTTAATTATGTCCTGTTTGGAGAATTCTCAGCGCCCAAAACTGAAGAAAAGAAAGGCCAAAAGTTGACAACTACAGAGAAGAACCCCAGTTCCCATCTTTTCTTTGCTAAAGTAGTTTGAAGTTGAAGTGAAGTAGAATCCTTCATTTCTGTTTGCAGAGTGAATATGTTAGTGGCTCTCTAATTATCCATGCATATTTTTTGGTTGTTACATGTAATTATGGTTCTTTTTCTTACAGCTGAGTTTCAGCTTTTTACTTTCTTTTTTTCTTTTATTAATTTCTTCTTCTTCAGAACCGTTACATTTTCTGTGAAGTATCATTTTCTTTCTCTGATCAGCATCTACAAGAGTCGAAACTGAATTTTATTGTACTTGACTACTTGCAAAGCATTTGTGGTTATTTAATCAGGCATTTGGTAATTGTGGTCAGAAAGAAATGACAAATGCCTAAATAAAGAAATATTCATTTCTAGATAAAGCCTTATAGAACCAACGGCCTTTGGACTGTTGGTCACTATAAAAATTTAAAATTTTGATGGAGTGAAATATCAAAGATTCAAACCTTAACTTTTATCATTATTTCATGTGAATTCTTCAAAATCTATACGATTAGACGAATCTATTGGATCCTCTAAATTGGCCTAACTGAGCCTCCCCTCCCCTCTTAGAATGGAGGTTATTATTTGACAAAAAAAAAAAAGAATAAAGCCTTAAAACATACAAAAATTCCAGAAAATTTCAACCCAAACACATTCTCAGAATTTAATAAGTAGAAAAATAAGACAAAATCCGTTAGGCCACGTCGGAAAGGGAAAATTCTATCATCGGTCCTTATTAGTCTCCATCCCAATAAGTTTCTGGAAGAATGATGGAGCTAAAAATATCCATGCATCTCTATCCTTGCTTCCTCATCAGTCTTAATGGACTATGAATAGCTCACCTCCACATTTAATTAGTCAAACAACTTAAATTAATACACTAACAGCTGCCATGACAGCATTTCTTCAGATTTCCACTAATTTCTCTGCCTTAGACTTTCCACCCCAGGATTGTTTGAGGAAGCAGAGGCTTCTGGGATTGAAAGTATCCGAGCCCATCAACATTCGCAGTCTTTCAAGAAGAAAGATTCGATTGGTATGTAAATATTGGTTGAAAACAGGAGTTTCCGAGAGGAAATTGACATTTTTGAGAGTCAACAGGATTAAAGATGGGACTTTTATCGGAGAAGATGGGTGGAAGAAGAGCAAGAGGGTAGTGCTTGTGAGATTCAATGGCCTTGGTGGTGGCGGTGGAGGTGGAGGTGGCGGTGGCAGAAGAGATAATGCTAGAGTATTGGGGAACCTTGCTTTGGCAATTGGCTTGATTTATCTCTCAGTGACTGGACAGCTTGGTTGGGTTTTGGATGCAATTGTTTCTGTTTGGGTATGGTAACCTGTCTACCTTTATCTTCCTCTTTTTCTCCCTGTATCTGTGTTTTTAGTTAGTATTTATCTTTCGCCTGTATTTTTAGTTGCATTGCGTGACCATCTGGCAATCTATCTGGTACTGCACTTTGCATCTGCTAAAACTTTGTGTATGAAACTGTAGGTTTTTGTATGTGGGGCCTCATTCCAAGATTAATGTGCGTCCTTAATGTGTTTGTGGAAGTGGGAGCAGCAATATGTTCAATGTATCGACTTGAAATTAGTTGCAAAATTCATGGATGACCAGAAGATGTGATATATTTCAGTCTTTGCTACGTTGTTTTTTTTTTTCTCTACATTTTGATTCTTTAATCAACTATGAAACGTTAATTCTTGGATTTGACATACGTGGCAGTTTTATGTACTGGTACAATTTGCTACGTCCATATATAAGTTCTAATTGTTGCGTGATGAATATGGGTGAATCGATGCCTTCCTGATACTGAAAAGTTTCTGACAATTCTGATATCAGCTTCTTGCCGTGCTGCTACCAATTGTGGGATTGGGAGCTTTTCTCTGGTGGGCTGGACGGGACATCGTCCAAGGCACTGTGAGTAACCAAACCTCCAATCTGTATTTTCTGCTACAATAGGCCGTTCGCTTGCAACAAGAAGCTTCCTGCTGAGAACATATGATATAAAGATGTACCAGTACGTCTGATATCACTTTCTGTTGTATCTGCAGTGTCCAAACTGTGGGAACGTTTTTCAAGTTTTCAAGTAAGATCAACTCTAACCCTAAGTATTGATAACATTAGTTATGAATTCCTTGTTCTTATGGTTCTTTCTTTGCCTGCTCATTGATTTCAGATCTACGCTTAATGATGATTTACAGCTATGCCCTTTCTGTAGTCAACCGTTCTCAGGTAACAACAAATTCCATCTTGGCCTGCTATTCTGCATTTTGCCCATTTTGTAAAAGCATTTTACTAAATTTGTCCAGAAATTTATTCTTCTGGAACATCGCTGTAGTTATATGGCTACAGATTGTGTTTGTGGCTTTGCCAGGCTTCTTTACATGGTAAAATACTAGTTTAATTTTTTAACTTGTGATCATTTACTTTACCTTTATTCAAATGATTAGCAAGCTTAGAATTTTTGTTAATGAACTAAAAGTTTATTGACAACAGCTTTTCCCATAGAATTCCTTCATTTTGCTTATATTTTGCTGTAATTGAAATGAATTTCTTTTTCATTAGTCTAATTTTTTACCATGGTTTTGCACTGAAACTCCTACACTTCTTACAATCATCTTTTATAGCTGATAGTCTTCACTATTGCGAAGAAAGCTCTTCCCCTACCTACAGTGCTCCACCTCTTCCTTTCAGTCAGCAGTATATTACCTTGCTTCAAGGGTCAACTCATGTGCTATTTATCTGTTTTAGTGGTAGGAGATAAGTTTGTAAGAGATCCGGTAAAGTTTTCCAACCAATCCACTACTTTTGAGGACGCATTCAATGATTTTTTCCCTCATGCAAAGAAAGGTTTGTGCCTCTTTACCCTTCTTTAACGCTGTCTTATGCATCAGGCATGCAAGCAGTATTTGTTTATTTGTTTTAAGAGCAACAGCAGAACCTGTGATTCCTGCCATGGTTTATGTAAGTTTGCACTTAAGTTAGGAGACAACCTTTGCTTTGGTGCTTGTTAAATTCAATATTGAATTCTGAACTTATATCAGTCTTTACTACTGTAACAACTGTCTCATGCTTCTGGAATTGCTGGCCGCAATAATTTCCTTTAACAGATGCACTTAGTTTAAATTTATTAAATGTTATGTTGAATTTTGGTCACATCTATGCCACTTAATTTCTAAAAATATACTTGTTCTATTCTGTTTCCCCAAAACCTGATATCTATACAGAATATAATCTTCAGGGTTTAGGGAGCTGGAAAATGGGGTAAAGAAAAAGGAATGCCGAACAAAAGGGTAGAAGAAAGTAAATCATTTTCCTTATGAAACTTTCAGTCGCACTAAATCAGTATCATTCTTTTGCAATTCAAGATTCATCTGAACATAGAACCTCAGTCTTTGGTTATTTTGATGCTGGTGTTGAAATTTGCACTGTGATGAAGCATTTAGTTCCAAGTTACTAAAATTGCTGTCCTTCAAATTTAAGCACACAATATTCCCACTGTACAGGAAAGGATTCATCTGTATCAGTTGTCGATGTTGAAGCTGAAGTAAAAGATGCAGAGTAAGGCACCTTTTATCCCAGACACGGCATTTGGTAAGAATCTGACTTTTAAGTCCTTTTTTTTTTTTTCAATTTCCACTTTTTTGACACACATGGTACCCAGTGACAGTAATCTCATTCTAGATTGGAACTGTTATGTTCCTCATTTTCTATAGTTACACGTAAGGCATTTTGGTTAGCATTTTTGGGGAAAAGCCACTCATTCTTGACTGAGTCAGTACTCGATAGTCTAACGTAGAGCATCTGCATCTCATGCCAACTGTTAATTAGGATGGATAATTACCCACAGGAATCGCTGGGCATGGTTCCTACAAAAGAATAATAGCGTGACCATGAGGTCAAAATGCCTTAAAACCATTTTTCGCGAAATAAACTCAATACTGATCTTTTAATATATTTTTAACAATGACTATAAGCAGTAGTTATCTTGCTGAAAAGTCACTGTGTGCAGTTTAACTGCACCACTTGTGTCATCTTGATCGTGCTTTTGAGATCTTTTTTGGAGATGCCAACAGTTTATCTTAGTTGCTCCTGTCTTCCATGCACATCTGCGTGCTCTTCTACTTTAAGCTCTTTACAATATATGCCTACGTATGATGTCAATGGAAAAGCAGGTTGAGCCTGGTAAGGAGAGAGTCTCTTGATAGAGATCATGATACCCTCTTTGAATCCTCCCAGGGGCATATGGTGTCTCAAAGCAATGGATTTAGTTGCAAGCGCGGGTTGTTTGACCGAGCAAAGTGGTTTATCCATTCAACTTTCCAGCTATAATTCTTGTCACGCAATGTTTGTCTAGTGTTTCCTTGTTGAAAGATGGAAATTTGTACCACTGTCTTCTCTAAAATTTGGGTAGAGTTGCTGTACATCTTTTTGCGCCTGTAAGCCATATATGAGATTGGAAATGTTACAGGATTCCTGTAAAATTAGCTTTTGCTTTCTGTCCTCTGTGAGCCCACTCCGCCATTCTTTGGCATTGGAGAAGAGAGGGGCGTAAGAGAGGTTTGTGGGGAGCTACTGAACCTTGAAAGGAGATTCCATTTCCAGTGTAGATAGATAGATAGATAGACTTGTGTTGGATACCCTCTCCATTTGTCCAGACAGATTTGTGTCCCCGGACACAAGCTTGTATTGGACTCCTACCACGATGGCCCGTAAGCATACCTTTGACATTGGACTAGAGTTTTAGTGCCCAGCTATATTTGGGCAGTAACATCAGTCCTCAACGTTGTAAAACGCTATAAACGAATTTGTCACTCGTGGTTTGCCTTAGTCCTACATGAATAGTAACTCGGATACCGGCCATTACCCCAGTTGACATCGATATCAATAATAGGATAGGATTACTATGCGAGCGTGCCACTATTTAAGAATGGCAAGAATACTACCCTGGAATCTGGATGAACTAGGACCATGCTTGATTCGAATTTCAAAAAAAAAAAGGACCATGCTTGATTCAACACATTTGATGCTTTCACAAATGCCTCTGGCAATTAAGCCTATTTAATTGTAAGTTCCAGTTTCCACGAGTCAATTATACAACCGAAAAAGAGTTTCAGATACTCTTCCGTCAAAACACCAGTTAAACAACAGAAAACTATATACAACAACCAGCCGACAATATCACAGTAGAATTATACAAGGAAATCAACAGGCGACTTCATGCAGTACACAGAATACATGCTACTAGACAAGGCCATAAGTCACCTGATTCTAGAGCCGTGAACGGATAAAGACCTTCTTCTTGTCAGTCTCTGCAGAAGTTGGAGTCTGTATAGGCTCATCAGAGAGCTCTTTCAAAGGCTCCAATTCCCTTGAACACTCAGCACATGTCTGGTTTTGCTGCTTCAGTATATTTACATCCTCTTGCATTTTCTCCATTTTAGCTTGCATCTCCTCTGTTGCTACCGTGAGGTCTTGCTTCTTAATCTCATTGGAAGGGCGTGATTTAGGTTGATCCTTCAGTCCTTCCCTCACTATCTGATACACCTGCATGCCACCTGCAGATACCAAGTAAAAAGCATAAACTATGGCCCCATTTGGCAAATGTTCAAGGAAGATTCAAATATCAATAAAGAAAGCAGCAAGACCAACAGGGGCAATTTTTTAGGTAAAGTTTCAAGATGGTGTGAGTAATCAAATTTCGAGTCTAAGCGCAAACCAAGTACATTTCAGCCAAATCGCTTTCCAGATGCGAATTTAAGAACATCACTCCTACAACTTGAAAGGTCCTATAAATCCTATACAATATTTGACTCATATTGAACACTTACTAAGAGAATAATTTACTGTACTGTGATAGTGCTTCTAGTGCTTACTGCTCAGTTGGTAACTCTTGGTCAAGTACTCAAGGTTATATATTTCTTCCAGGCAAAATCCCCTCTGTTCACAGTTCCATATTTGGATTTAATAACAATTTGTACCGGAGTCATAAGAGTCCAGGCTTGGTCCTTTTCTCCATCTCAAATTCTCACTGTCAATCCTAGTAGCATGAGTCAGCTTTACATTACACTCAATGCTCAAGCAGAAATTTACATGGCGTAAACAAGTATTAGATTATGTGGTTCCTTCCTCAAAAACTGATACTGAAACATGCCTAGCCAAAGCAAATCAATCAATTATACAAATATTTGGGGGAAGAGCCATAAACAATCAACAGCAATCTTAGGCAATTTTAATTTTTTAATTACTAGTTCAATTAAATAATACAGTCCCACCACTTGAATTTCGTAATCCAGTTAGAATCACATCAAATTGAAGCAAAAATTGGATATTTAAAGCAAATATCAGATAATCCGGGCGACAATTATCCCTATTTTAGAGAAATATATCAATGAAGTAAGATGTTTGGTACAGGGGAGGAAGGTGTCTGACCGGTGACGCTTTTGAGGCACTTTTCGATGGCGGAGTCAACGGCGAATTTGCCAAGGTTAGTCAGAACCCGGCTTATCTTTTCGCGGCGGTGAGGGCCTGGGAAATAGTCATCCAATTTCTGAGCCCCGTTAGATCTAACGGCATCTACGACTTTTGTAGCTCTGGATACCAAGGCGCTGGCTGGCTGACCGTGGAGAGCTGTAATTGTATCGGACGGACGTTTGCTCGGACCGGAAGGTTTTCGGTTTACAAGTCTGGACACACTGAATTGGAGCTCATCCCATATACCCATTTTCAAGGGAGAGTGACTATAGGCCTTTCAGTCTTTCAGATTCTCTCTCTCCCTTTTTTTTCGTCCGGCCTTCGGCTTTTGTAATTTAGTACGACTTTTGTATCGTTTTACTTTTGTTTTTTCTTTCTTGACATTTTATTTTGACTTTCCATAATCCCCAAAGTCAAAAGTACGCACTTAATTATCAAAATTACTTAGCTGAAATTATTTTTAAATAATTTTAAGGGATATTATCACTTTACCCCCTTAATATCTATCAATTTTTCCCTTAATATTATTTTTTAATCACTTTACCCCCAAGACTAACGGTCAAACTTAATGGAGTTTGTTAATTAAAGTGAAAAGACATGTTTAACCCTTAAAATTATTGTCACTTTACCCCCATAAAATATAGTCTCATTATCAATTTACCCCTAGAGTTATTATTTAGACAATTTATCCTACCATTAAACCAACTTAACAAGTTAAAAAATTTTAGAAGAAAATACGCTCATCTTTACATAATAAAAATAATAAAAAATTTAGAATGACTCTTCTCCTTTTTAGTATCAAGAAAAAAAGTTAAAATATTAATTTCTTTCTTCCTGGCAATCTTATTAATATTGAAAAAAAAGGGAAAATGCACTTTTTATCCTAAAAGGTTGGGTTGATATCCAATTTCGTCCTCAAAGTTTCATCAAGAATACATTTCATCCTCAAAGTTCCTGAATTTTTGCCAATTAGAGACAATTGACAGAATAACAATCAATTTGGACGGAATGCTGCACGTGAGAAGCATGCTCTGTTAGAACCAATAAAAAATAGATAAAACCCGTTCGGAAGTGCAGATACCAGTGTTATAACTTTTGAATACTAAAATTTGTATATTTACGTTATTTTGTTTGTGGTCCATATTCAGTAGGAGCCATGTCAAGGACCACTTGGAATGCAATTTTGACAAGCTTATACCTCTTCTTTTTTTATGGTTTTAGTTGGTTATATTAATTTAGTTACAGTATCCAGTTTGGTTGTTACTTCGGATTGTTAAAATTTAAGGCAAAATTCTACCAAAATTTTCCTTCTTACTTTATTGACATGTAAATTAGCATAAAGATAAAAACAGTTGGTGGTTTTTTTTATATAATGCCCATTTTAGCTTGGAACTGAAAATCATACCCATAAATAACTGATAGTTTTCTCAAATAATGGACGAAAGCAACAAACAGCTGATAGTTTATAGGAAATAAAAGAAGCTCACAAAGAATCCTATGCACAACTAGCATTTTTTTCATTTCTAGAGAAGGTACAAAAAAAAGAAGTTATAGAGAGGTGATAATTTTTGGACAAGATAAAAGAAAGAAATAATTCTAGAAACCTCCCCGAGGTTTCTGACAATTTTACTCACCTCCCTTAGTTTTGAATAATTACATTAACCTCCATTCATGCAGTAAAATAACTGTAATATCTTTCACTTATAGATAATTTCTAAAAAAGCCTACAACTAAAACTAATCTTTCATTTTAAAATAACGGCTACCACACAAAACAAACTCTTATTCTCTCTCTTTGATGCTCTCTCTTACCTTTTTTCTCTCCTGTATTTGATAGTCCACATTTTTTTCAAAGTCGTCATCTACACAACTATCTAATACATCCCGAATCCTCATTATTATGGAAATAGATCGTCTTTTTTTTTTGTTTTCCTTTTTTGTAAGTATTATTGAATTGACATTGCTAAATGATAAGTTGTCAAAGCATATTTGTTGTCAAACTAAATAAAAATGAAAAGAATGGCAGTGATACAGAATATAAACAAGAAAATAAAATGATGGCAAAAAAAGAAACATAGATTGAGGAAGATTACACTATTATACTAATTGTGCAAAAAAAAAAAAAAAAGAATTTTGGGATACAAGAACTATAATCAAATTTGCCTAAAGACATAGAATGTGGTCTCTAATATTGCTTTTGGTTGCTCCATATTGGTATTTTTGATGGGTTATATTATTTTAGCATCAGCAAGCTTGCATCCATTTTGATTGAATTTGAATAATGACATTGGTCAATTTAGATACAAAATTTAGGCAAAAAAAATTGAGGAAAAAGATTAGGTTGAATGCAAATGTTAATTGTCATAATTGATTTGCCCAGGAAGCTTTAAGGCTGCAAAGTTGGGCTTTCGAAATTATGAGAATACGAGGATTAAATTAAGGTGGCTTATTGACTTCGTTAGGGTGGTAGTTATGCGGATTGCAATAGTTGCAATATGGAAGAAATTCATGAGCGAGTTCTCCCCCCTTTTAACTAACAAAGGGGTATTTTAGGATTTTTAGGACAAATTTAGCATAGCGATTTTATATTGTTACTGAAATGCTAATAGTAGAGAAGGTAAATGTAATCTTTTAAATTAGAGAGGACCTATCTGCAATAGTCAAAAACCTCCCCTGAGGTTTCTAAAATTATCCCTAAAATTAAAGTTATAAACAGTTGGTAGTTTCTATACAAGATAAAGTAACAACCACCTAACAGTTTTTTATGGCTTTCCTCTATTTTTGCAAATAGGGTTTCCTCTATTATATTTTTTATAGATAAAAAATTAAATTAAATGGACTGGGCTAATTTAATACGTTTGGATAGATACTCAAATCCAAGTCACCTATAATCCATGAATAAGTGGATGTCGACCATTTATGTCAACCTTTTTGCTAGCAAATGACTGGATTTAGTGGTTAGAAATTTTTTTAGAACTACAATAAGAAAAGAAGTGGAAAGGACATAAATGAAGCAAGAATAGGTTTTACCTATTTTTTGTTGAATGCAAAGTTGGTTCTAACAGGGCATGCTTTGTACGTGCTGCTTTTCATCCAAATTGAGTGTTATTCTGTTAATTGTCCATAATTGGTCAAAATTCAGGAACTTTGAGGATGACATGTATTCTTGGTGAAGCTTCGAGGACGAAATTGGTCATCAACCCAACCTTTGAGGATAAAAAGTGTATTTTTTCCTTGAAAAAAAAAAATGGAGAGGGGGAGGGGGAGGGAGAGAGAGAGAGCTCAATTCTTTTTTTAAAAATTACAAATAAGAAAGAATTAAATACTTTTATTATTTTAAAATTATTTCACTTTTTTTGTTTACCACCAAATTCTAATTCTAATCCCGACGACCTTAAAGTAATACAATAATGTTAGACTTTTCTTTATTTTCTTTTTTTGTAAAATCTAATTTTTGTCCCCTTCTTTCCTTTCTCTTTTTCTTTTCCTAGTATTAATAAGTGTGAAAAAAAGAAATTTGAGAAAATCCTTTTATTTTTATGTTTTTCGATCTCTTAAAGTGAAAAAAAAGGAAGAATAACCATTCCAACTTTTTATTTTTAATTATATATAAAAATGGTAAATATATTTAAAATTTTTTACCATACTAGTTAGATTAATGATGAGGTAAAATGCCTATAAAATAATATTAGGAATTAAAGTAATTGTATTACTATAATCCAAAAGAATAAAGTGATAATAACAATTTAGTAATGCTATAAAATAAAAGGGTATTTTTATTCAAAATTTCTTAACATGTTGAGTTGAATTACTTATGGGGGTAAAGTGACTAAAAGATTACAACGTTAGGGGGTAAACTGATAGTAGTGATATAGTTTAAGGGGGTAAAGCGATAATAACCCTAATTTTAATTCAAAACATGCTCATAGAAGTTATTATTTTATGAATTGCCCATCAACGGCGCGCTTAAACTAACAGCAGCACTCACTCGACCACTAACACCAAGACAAGAAAATGCCAAATCTTTTGCCAAACATCATCATGTTATTGTTAGCTGAATTGAGAAAGCTGATGATGGATAGAAGTTAAAAGGGTACCCTAAGTTGATAAGTACTACATTGAATTATGTTATTATTAACTCCACTAAATAGAAATCTCCTCAACTTCCAACCTCTTCTCATGATCAGTGCCTACTAACTAGTCTCTTTTTCTTCCCTTATGGCTAGTTTGGGAGCATAGAATAGAAAAGAAAAGACGACAAAACTTAAGTTATGAAAAAAAAAAAAGGAAAGAAGAGAAAAAGAATTGTAGTGATTTTGATGTTATTTGGAAGTTCAGAAAAAAAAATAGAATGATTTAGAATATATATGTCATTAAAATTTTGTTTAGTACTCATCTAAGGATAGAATTGGTATTTTGAAAAATTTTGTGGGCTTTGTTTGACATTCGGTCCAAATCAAGCCATAAGTATGCTGAATCCCTCTACCAAATCCTTTGTCTTTTGTCACGAGTTTACTCGCAAATGAAAGAAAAATATTCCTTCCTCCCACTTTCTTTTCTTTTCCTATCAAATCCCATCTCCCAAACTAGCTATTGGTGATGGGAGTAGCATATGATCAAAGCTGACATTATATCGAATGGAGCCCTTACAATAAGAGAATTGCAGGATTAGCGGGTTTTAAAAGCCAAAATTTAAGACAAAATATGAGCTGGAACCTTGCCTTGATGCTGACACGAGTAATCATCAAAGAAAGAAAACTGAAAAATATGAAGCTCTTCCTTACACTAGCTTAAATAAGATGTCGATTTGCCGGGTATACGAGTGAAGATAACAGGAAGAGAACTGAAAAATGGGCAGCCTGTTCCTTAAACCGGCTGCTGGATAAGTTGCCGTCACTTTGGTGCAAAACTTGCACCCTCGGATTTTGATACAGCCAATGCAGAAATAAAATGCACAAGTCTTGAAGCAATTCTAATAGCCAACTCATACATGGGCTTATTCTTCAAACTTTTTTCTTTTCTTTTTATAATTTCCGGAAACTTCACAAGTTCATTAGGAAGACGCAGAAAACCCAACAACAGCTTCTTTCCTTCTTCTTTTTTTCCTTTTTAAACAATGAAAACCACCATAAAGGCTTGAAGGAGCTGGATTCAAGAAAAAAACTACTACTATTTATATATTGCTGAAACACACCAGAGTAGACTACAGAAATCAGAAAAGCATATTACTCCATCAGTAGGAAAGACCAAAGCCTTACTTAATGATCAAAGACCTTATTGCAGCCATTTACTTGGTTTTGATGCCATGCATAATCTGAGGAAGTATCAAATCATCAGCAAAACGCTTGCCCATAAACTCCTTCATCATGAAAATGCGAAGCACATCTTCTGGTGTCTGATTTGCAGTTGATTCCGCCGCAAAGTTTCCCTTGTTAGCTGACCCCATTTCCAAACCTCTGCTTTGCATTTCTACTCGGTCAAGCAAATTCCTGCCAGCGGAGACTTTCCCTCCGCCACCACTTCCAGTAACTTGGGTCACTGCCATCATCTTTTGTGTGCTGAGATTCTCAGATTTCACATCATTCATTGTCTCAGAAATAATTTCAGCCACTGCTTTTCCACCTGTAGATGAATGAAACCGATAAAATAAATAAAATATCCAGCAAAATATACTTCCAATAGCCGAACCATATTCTCATTATTGAATATATTCTCGAAATATACTTCTGGCTAGTAGATTAGCCTCCGCAAGGCCTCAGTCCACACATGAACCCAATTTAAAAAAAAAAAATTACATCTAGATCAATAAGATAACAATAATCCTCAGGATTGAATTACTTTTTACCAACTAAGACTGCACTTGGTGGTTGATTGCGATAATTATATATAATTGCGCCCACACGAGTACACGGAGCTCGATTCGTCTTAGTTTTGTATCTAATACGAGATAGTAGTATATGTAATAACTCGGACAAAGGAAGTGAAGTAGCGTATGATTAGGATCTAAGCTGACCAGGGATCAATTTGTACCCTTCCCGGAGAGCATGACGAGCAGCATTTTGGGTGAACTTGGAAGCGAAAAGGCTGATCCTTGACCGGGTTTCCTCGCTGGGCATGTAGTCATTGAGCGCCTGCATCCCGTTGACTCTGACAGCGTTATCGATGTTGCCAACTACGGCAGAGCTGTAACCGTAGGAGGCTTTGCATGCATCTATGACGGCCGCTGGAGCGGGTGCGTTTCGCTTCACGGCTTCAGTTGTTGAGTTGATCAAGTCCCAGACTCCCATCTGCTCTGCTTTTGTTATCGATCAATTTTCAGATGTGGAACCACTATAACTATTGCAGGTCTGCTGCCCGGTAGTAGGAGAGTAAAGTTCAAGCACTCACCAACCGTGAACAGAAAGAATAAAAGGAAAATCATTCAAATTGTCTACTGCATTTTGTTAAATAAATTCTTTCATCTTTTAAATATTAACTTTGTATCTTTTATAAATTCAAGTTAATAAAATTAATTTTAATCTAAATTTTTTAATCATTTTTTAACCTGAAATCAACACGTGACTTGCATGTGGTCATTTTTAATATATAAAAAGTTTATATCCCATTTTTTCAATGACAAAGAGAATATGGATTAAATTAGATTTTATATTTTTAGAAAAAAAAAGAAATATATTCTAATTCTACTTTTTTAGAGGCAAAAATAACTGAGTCGAGTTAGTTGTTTAACTATAAATATAATTTAACTTATTTATCCTAAAAAAAAGATCATATGTGGGTCATATGATAGATTCAAAATAAAAAATAGTTAAAAATTTAAGTTAAATCAAATTTTTATTGACTTAATTTTATAAAGAACATAAAGTGATCATTTTAAAAGTAAAAAAAAAAAATCATTTAACTAACTATGAATACATTTTGAATGATTTTCTCAAAGAATAAACAACTCTTGAAAACGAAGACCGTGAGTCAACGTACATTGGAGGACCTCCAAGAGAACTGTACAATATACCTCCTCATTTTATTACACACTGCGACGTTTCCTTTTTTTCATTACAACGGTTTGCAATATACTTTAGCTGCATATTCTTCTTTTTTTTTTTTCAATTTCTTGTGCTGAAAACGAAATAATTTCTAGTATGGAAATCTTACTTCATTTTTAGCTGCTCAGATCATTTGGATTATTTTTTCCCTTCCATTCAATTTTAAAGACTAATAAAAGTTAGACAAGCGAATATCCGAAAGGCTGAAACTCCATTCTAACATTTTATTTCAAGGGCAAAATTATGAGCTAGTTTGGTCCGATTTTGCCTTTGAAATTATGCTCACATGATAGAGGTGTGCTATTTTTAGCCAGAAAAATGAGCAAATACCAGCACTAGAACCAAACTGGCTCATAATTTATATGTTAGGGACTATTCTAACTGATTTTAAATATTAGAGACTAAAAAATTTTTTTGTGAAAATATTAGGAACCAATTTGATAAATTTTCCTTAGAACTCTTCGTCATTCTACAAAGAAATGGGGATCGAAAAGGCAAAACTGCAAAGGCTTCGCAGTATAACCTCTTTGGCTCCTAAACGGAGGACGCGGAGAAAGAATAATGTTGACATTGAACTGAAGAACTCACTGCTGTGAAACGAAACTCGTCGAAGAGGACGGGTATATTCCGGATTGATCATTCTGGGCGAGTGACGACCATCGCGAAACGACGACGTTCAGCATTTGTAAATCTGTTAGTATATTACGTCTGCACAAATTGCCCTTTTCGTCCGTAAAGTATTTACATGTTTCACTTTAATCTGTAAAGTACAAGGGCTAGTGATCTGAAAATAAAAGTAACTTATTTTTATTTCCACAGAAATGACAAAGTTTTTGTTTTTGAAATAAATCCAATTTTGATGTCATCAACAGCGTATTTCTATTGTGGTCATCGTCTCTGCTGTTCTTGATCGGAAGGGATTGTTACTACATTGATGGAAGAGTTTCCATTGACCAAAAAAAATTAGGAGTTAGTATTGGAGATTGATTGAAAGCATGTGTGTTCTATCCGTACACACTTATTTCTTGATCAATAAAAGTCCATATTGCTCAAAAAAATCAACTTTTTGATTAACGAAGAACATAGTTGTCATTTTAGAAGAAATCTACTGTAGAATTAAATTTGTGGTCTTGCATTTTAATTTGTCAAAGTATTATGCCGGAATTCAATCCTTAATGTTTGTATTATCTTCGCTCTCCTTTTAAGTGAAAAGATGGTACTACATTCAATTAGGATGGTGGTATGTTTATTTTTTCATGTAGCGCATTTACATTAGGTTTGCAGCAGTATATGCGGCTAAGCAGTTGCATTCCTACTATAGGTTTACTTCAATTTATATTTTTCCCATATTCTACTCATGACTACATTAATCAATGTCTCGAGGCCGAGTTCGACATTTTCTTGTGAACTTATATGCACTAGATTACTAATTAAACATGTAGTATTCATTTCGCATGGGGTATGATCTTCATCCAACTTGGCAAAGAATTCCTCAACTTTTTTGACCTTTTTTAATCAAAAATTGTCTAATTACCCTGTTTGACCTTTTTCTCACTCGGCTATATAGGTGAATGGTGCGTTTGATGGATTTTTTGGCACAAGGGTTTGATCATTGTTCAAATGAAATTAGTGCGACAGTTTTTGAGAGATGAGAATAACATTAAGATTCCTACCAAAAAAAAGGGCAGAATAACATTAAGACATGATCCATTAACCTCGAGTTCTGTTTGGATTAGCCTATTTTTTACAAATTATTTTTTTTTTGTGTAATCTATAATAATAATAAAAATAATTTCAAAAATAATCCAAAAAACACACATCTCAAATACAACTTACAAAAATATAAAAAAGAGTAACCCTAATAAAGTTTCACTAAACATGACTCGTTAATCAAAGTCCTTCCTCCACTATTACCACCTCCAACGTTACCCCCTCCCTCCTTCCTTCTCTTCCCTCATTTTTTTTCCTGTCTCTCTCTTTCCCCTCTCTAGCTACAACCAGATCTAATTGCAACCAGAAAGTCTCACGACCTTTGGGTCACAGCCAAAGATTGTAACTTTGACAGTAAAACAGAGGGAAGGAAGGATGAGGAAGGAAGGGAAGGGAAGGGAAGGGAAGTGTGGCAATAGCAGTGGCAATAGGGTGGAGAAGAAAGGATGGGGTGGCGGGTTGCCAATGTTTTTATATTTTTAAAAAAATATATCCCAATAAAATTTGAAATTTTAAAAACACACCAACAAACAATCCTGATGAAATTTTTTTATATACAATATTACAATGTAGTATTTCAAAAATACCTCCAAAGATATCTAATCTATAATGAGTCTCAATTTCATTGTGCATAAAATTACCCTTAACTAATTCATAGTTCATACCTAGGGATAGCAATGACGCAAGAGTAGGCTGGGACAACCCTCCTCCGACCTCCACTTTGTCACTCATAAGTTTCTTTGGGTCTCTTGCTCTAATCCTGCTACTCTCACCGCTATCCCACCTCTCGTTCCCCCACCCATTATCTTCATGGGTGCCTCTGCCTCGCCCAGCCTACTATTTTTTGTTTTTACATTTGACTTACGCTCTGTTTGGATGAGAGTGTTTTTCAAAAACTAGTTTTTCAAATACAATAAAATTTTTTAAAAAGTACTCTAAAAGGTAATCTAAAAATTAGTTTAAATTTTAAAAAATATCTCAAAATATATTTTAGAAACTCTTCTACTCTTAAATATCCCAAAATATTTTTCTGAAAATATCCCAAAATATAATTTAAAAATTCTGCTACAGCAAAATTTTTTAAAAATAGCTAATCCATGTATAACACTAATAATGAATTTGTTAATTCTTCTTTTGAATTTTTAATAAAAAATTAACAACAAATAAAGTTTAGAAATCATTTTGATATTATGAATTTGTTTCTTTATATTTGATATTATGTAAAATCTAAATCAATTATCATTATATTTTTCAAAAAAAAAGGAAGGCAAACTAATGTAATGAGATTATCATTTAACCACAAAAGATTAACAGACATAATTATTTTATTTTATCATAACAAAATTTCATGTTACGTGTATATAATTATATTGTATTTTGTATTTTATATTTATGTATATATTATTAAAAATTTAAGCAAGGGTTCAGGCAGAGAGTAGAGCAAGAATATCCTCTCCCATCCTTGCCTCGTTTAAAAGCGATGGGAGTTTTTCCTACCCTAACTCTGCATTTTCTCCCGCCCCATCGTGAGCCTCGGTTACCATTTCTATGCGAAGCATATACTTGAAATCTGACAAGGTGCGCAATTCTTTCCTAAGTTTCATGTTCATTACATCTTGAACTGATTCTTTGTTTTCGAAAGGCACCATTATTAGATCTTGAATTGTTTGGTTGTTTCGAAGAACTAGTTTTCATAATCTACCTTTAAAGCTCTTACTAACAGCCTAAATGCTTTGATATATGTAGGAATTTGCTTTTAATAAAAATTCAACACGATAAGCCTAATAAATCACTAGAAAAATAGAAGGCTATAAAAAATACGTTAATAATGCAACTAATTGTTAGTTATTGGTCTAATATAGAATGCAAAGTTGAGTACTTCACTTTGATTGCTTCTATTATTTATGATTTCAATAATCGGTGAATACACTAATAACAAAAATTATAGAGGTTGGATTGGATGATAAAGCGGGAGGAATTGGAAATAGGGGTCCTACTTTAAAAAAACAAAGAATATATATACCCTATTTTCGCCCTATTTCTCTTGAAGGAAGAATATATATACCTAACAAGTAACATCTATCATTTCTATCATTTTTCATTAGTTACCGGTTATTTACCACACCAAATTTACCTCGTCTTTATACAAGTACCATGTGGCCCCATAATTTTCACCTTTTGTGGTTAAAGCCACAAGTTACTGGTGCTAGTATCATATTTCTCGTCAGCACCGGCCACATGGTTCTCATCTATTGGAGGACGACACCCCCAGCTCGAACTCCTCACAAGAATTACGCGTGGACCCTACTTCTGACTTCTTTACCACCGGTCCACCAGAGCCAATTACACGTACGAGATAGCAAAACTCCACCAACGACCAACGAGTCCAATCGCACGTGCTAGACTCCAAAACTTTTACAAATAAATAAAAAAAATAACAAATAAGTCAAGCACAAAATCGAATCCCAATTGTTCATCCCTTCTTTTCTCCTTCTCCGGTTAATCACGATTGGTATTGAACGGTGGTCATCTGATCGGACGGCTATAGTGGACGAGGGAGGGGAGACGGAAAGGATCGCCGCCGCCGCCGCTGCCCCCGACGTCGTCGTTTCTTCGCTTTCTCCTCTCTCGCTCTCTTTTTCCGGTTCCACAAATTTGATTTGTGCGAGAAAATTTTTAGTTTCTATCTGTTTTATTAAATATCAAAGCAGTTGGTCACCATGAACGAGAAGGCTAACGTCTCGAAGGAGCTTAATGCCAGGCATCGGAAGGTATTAGCTTTATTCAGCTTTTTATTGAACTTTAGGAAATTGATCTCTTGCCTTCTATCGTAATTCGGCTTGATCTCTGATAACGCCAGCTGTTGAGTGTTGAGAAACTAATGTGTTTTTTATAACTTTTGTTAATGCGATCGGGATGGCTCAAATCTGAATTGTGGGATGTTTTTTACGTGCTTGAAATTTGTTTAGGACGGTTAATCATGAACTGATAAAATATATGAATCTCACGCTTTTTTAGTCATATAAGTAACTATTAACTGGGTGAAGCAAAGCTTTTTAGGTTTAAATGCTTAGAATCTTGAATGAAGATATGAAATTTATATTAATTCTGTAATTTGATCTTGTTAGTTTTGAACAGGATTAGTTTGCGGATGGAGATCAAGGATTGAGCTCAAAATATGGTCTGGGAGCTTTTACATTCTTCAGATTTAGTGCACATTTTAGGTGGACTAAAGGTCGTGGAAAGTGGGTTAATTGGTTTGTAAAAGGTCCGCAGTTCCTTCAGGAAATTAATGCCTGTTGTAGTCAGGACTGTGGGTGGCTGGACTTAGGTTATATGCTTAGTAAGCTATATGAAGAAGTGTGTATTGCTTGAGTGTTTGGTTATGTTCATTTAAACACTTCAAATGTCAAATCATGTATTTCTAGATATCTTCACTTGGATTTTTTGTGAATTTATTAGATGTCCAGTTGAGTAGTTTGCCAAAAAAAAAAAAAAGGCTCAATTCGTTTGTGTTTCTACATTTCAATGGGATGATGTGATTGTGGTTGTTAATAGTCATAATTTGTAAAATCTGTCCAAATTCAACTTGGTCTTTTATATAGTCTCCTCCCTCCTGCTAATGTAATCCTTTTTTCGCCATTCTGTGTAATTTATACTCTCCATTTTATAAAATTTATGCTGTTCTTATCTGCAGATTCTGGAAGGGCTACTCAAATTGCCAGAGAACAGGGAATGTGCAGATTGTAAAACCAAGTAAGTTCCTAGAGTGTTTCTCTATTTTGGCATTTTATTTTTATGGAGATAAAAGGTAAAGGGGTTGAACAACAAATTAATAGCTCTCAATGGATATCAGAATTAAAAAGAGTTAATTTTAGAAGTCATTAATTCGTGTAAAGCTGTAATCTTAACTTATTTTCTTTTTATTATTGAAATGCAGGGGCCCTCGATGGGCTAGTGTGAATTTAGGCATCTTTATATGCATGCAATGTTCTGGAATCCACAGAAGTCTTGGAGTGCACATATCCAAGGTGAATAGTTGTTCCTTAATTATGTAACTTGCTGGTGAGTGGAATTTGACAAGCATTTGCTAGTCACTTGACTGGGACAGTTCAAACAATGTACAATACTTGTGTGATACATCTGAGAGACTTCCAAAAAGAACCTTTTGATAGGAATATCAGGATTAAATATTGTTGTGCCTGACAAAATATGTGCTCAACTCCTTAGCTGATAATGAGTTTGTTGATAGCACAGCCTCATTAGTGGACCTGTTCAAATCATCTACTATTAAGTTTGTCTCATGTGCTACAATGCAAATTGACAGAGTTGCATATGTACTTAATTGCCAATTTTTTTTTCCTCGTCCGTCTTGTGTCTGAGTTCTAGCTCATCGCCTTCACATTTTTTGTACGGTGTTTTTTGTGTCAATATTCTTGAATTTTTTTCTGCTGTCAAAATTGTTATTCTTTTCAAATGGAAAGTGACCATCTGGGTTCAAGTAAGTTAGGCATTGTTTTATGAACTGTGTTTTGATTTCTTTTCAGTTCACAATGATGGATCTTTCTTGAATGGCTAATTGTTCTAGGGGCCAAAGCAATCATATTGCAGTTCACTTTTTTTTTGTGGGTAGAAGTTGGATAGGATATGTATTACTATCTTGTTTCTAGATGTAATTGTTTCACTAAAATTTGCAGTTATAGAGATTTGTAAGCTATACACCTAAGATAAGTTTGTTTTTTAAACTGATTAAATCTGTTTTCTGAGTACGTATGGGCTGATTACTCCAAATAATATACTTCTGTGCTTTGCTTTGAACCCTTTATGGCCAATTAACACCATGGGGACGATGTGAGTTTGATGTCTGAAGAAGAAATGGAAGCTGATATCCGCATCAGCAACTTGACTGTAGACCTGAATTTCATTGTTGCAACCAATATTTTACTTCTTGTTCATATAGATCAGGGTAATTTATTGAATGCATTCTGTTTTTTGCTTCATAATGCACCACTTCCTTCCGTCCTTTTTGTCAACAGATTAGTGTTTAGTGGATAGACATCATCATTTGAAATATCTTGCGACTGATGTTTCTTGGTGCTTCTGCAGGTGAGATCTGCTACCCTTGACACATGGCTTCCTGAACAAGTGGCATTTATTCAGTGTAAGATTTTCGATCTCTTATTTTTTATAGGTTTGAGAATTTCTTGATTCAAGTTGATCTGATAGTTCAAAGTCTATTACATATGAAATTGTTTTCTTTTTGTTATAGCAATGGGAAATGAGAAGTCAAATAGTTATTGGGAAGCAGAGCTACCACCAAATTATGATAGAGTTGGCATTGAGAATTTCATTCGTGCTAAGTATGTCTGGTTTAACCCCGGCAAAACTTTCCACTATTTGGAAGCATTCATCATTTCACTTATTTTGACACTTTTTCTTGAATACCTTGATTAAAGGTATGAGGAGAAGAGATGGGTTCCAAAGGATGGGAAACCAAATTCTCCTGCTAGGGGACGAGAAGACAAGCTATCAGCTCAGTGGCAAAGACCTAATGATAGAAATGTTCCTGCATACACTGGCCATTCTAGGACTTCATCTGATGAAAGGAAGAGCATTCAAACAAGCAGCACTAAAGAAAATGTTGCTGCTGGGGGAATTAGTATTCCAGTACCACCGAAAGCTCAAGAACCTGTATGTTGAATTGCAAATTATAGTTTTGATTTTTTTTTCCTTGTTATCAAATGTGATTTTATTCTTCTATATAGAGAGTTGAATAGTCTCTCTCTTATCTGATTGGGCAGGAGTGATCGTGTAATGAAATTCCTTTGGTTGATTTTTTCTTTTAACATAATGGAGTGGAAGCATTCTGATTTGCAAACCTTTAAATGATGTTTTTGTTTGCAATAACCTGCCTTAAGGTTAAGTTGAAGCTATACAAGAATGAGTGCATATTAATTATACTTATCAGAATATGGACAGTAGTAATTATTAATTTACTAGTAATAAGAGTAATATAATTTCCTAAATTTGCTGATAGTCCTAGACTGATCCCCTGTTTTTTCTAGGTTTCTGTGTGCCTTATTTTTTGTAATTTATATACAGGTTGTTCCAGCTCCAGTGCCTCAACAAGTGATTCAGAAAACAGAATCTGTTGCCTCAGAATCTGTCAAACAGGTTGCACAAGCTGCCTCACCACCTAAGGTTGACTATGCTATGGATCTTTTTAACATGCTTTCAATGGACACTCCTAGTGAAAATGGTTCAGGAGCAGCATCTGCAGATGATAATTCATGGGCTGGCTTTCAGTGTATGTATAGAAGATCATTTCCTTTTTTTTTCCTGCTTCTGCACCTTTTCTTCTTCTGGGATTACGAAATTTTGTTCTAGACGGATTGAGGTGTGGTGGTTGGATTGGTTTCCTCTAATCCTTGTTTCTATGTACAGCTGCTCAAGAAACTTCGACAGCAGAAGGAAGTGTTCCATCAAAGGTCGATGACAATAAGAAACAGTCTGCTAATGAAATTGAGGATTTATTCAAGGATACACCATCTATTGCACCTCTAATGACAGAGAAACCTGAAAAAGATGTGAAAAATGACATCATGAGCCTTTTTGATAAGGTCTGTGCCTGTTCTCTCGTAAATGTTGTTAGACTTTTCTCCTGTCAGTTCTAACAATTGCAGTGTAGTTTAAATGAGAAATGTATTAACACTTGTACCTATTGGCACCCCTATTTTTCTATGTTATTTGCAAAAACTTTGTCATTCTGATTTGGCTTTATTCTGGATAAAGTGTAATTTTGTTGCGCTATGATTTTGTTATTTCTTTTGTTGCAGTCCAATATGGTATCCCCATTTGCCTCTCATCAACAACAAATAGCAATGATGTCACAACAGCAGTCTCTTCTAATGGCAGCAGCTGCTGCTAATGCTGCTGGTGGATTGCTAAAGGTTCCTGGAAATACGCAACAAGGGCCAAATGGCATCAACTTGCTAAATCAGAATTTGGCAAGTGCAGGCTATCATCAATTTTATGGGATGATGATGCCAGGTGCTGGAAAGAATGAGCTGGAGAAATATATGCAGGTAAGATTCGCTAATTATGAATGTAATTGATTGAAGTATTGTGTTCTTATTCTTCTCTCTGTTTCTCTGCTAGAGTGGGAACTTGGGGAACGCCCAGCTGGTTGGGAGCACTGCTCAATTTCCAGCAACGAGGTATGCTATTATTGCATCATATACTTGCAATTTCTCCTTTGACAGCCCTTATTATTTTTGTGGAATAGGTGCTAAAACCTAATAGTATTTTGATGTTTAGCTGTTGACTTGTTAGGTATCCTTGGAATTTGGAAATGTATCTTCATTTGTCTATGTATCTCCTCATTTTACATATCAATTTTTGCCCCCCTGTTTTCTTCTGCAACTTAAAAAGCTTAAAACTTGCTGTGATACGTATGTTCGATGTTTTATGTGATCATATTTTCCTCACCATATTCCATTTTGTGCTTTCATCCTGCTCAAGCTGTTAAAGAACCTGCTGATTCATCTACTTTTGAGCAATTACTGATGGAACTTTGTCTCAGGAGCAAATCTGGAAATTAGACACAGATTGTCTGACTCCTACTTTTTTTTGCTATGATATTGCAGTGTCTACCCTGTGGGTCAAAGTACTTCTAGCAATGGTGTAGTGACACCTGGAGTGAGCAGGCAGACGGCATCCCCTGTTTCATCTTCTTCCACGCAGACAGCCAAAGAGTATGATTTCTCCTCTTTGACTCAAGGCTTGTTCTCAAAGCATTGATCAGCCTGTGAGAGAGAGCAACCTGCTTAGTCATAGTATACCAAACGAGACATTTACGAGAAAAGTAGTTTTCGGATGATATCTTCGATATCAGGATTGTACACTTATTTGTAGAGTAGCAGATCCGCTTTAAAGTCTTAAATGTCTTCTTCCATTTTTGTTTATACCTCGGATAATAAGCAGTTCATATTGATTGTTTTTGGAACAGTATCTGGTTCACTCCTACTGTTCTGGTTTTCGGGATGAATTGGAAATAAAATATTGCTGACTCACACTATGGATCATGGCTAATTGGTGTGACCGTACGATTTAGATCCTTGACTTGTACCTGTTTTTTTTTTATCCCGCCGGGAGTGGATCCCGCAGACTATTTCCCACCTGCAGGTACCCGTTTAATGTTGGCTATGTTGGGAGCTTGGGAGGGCAATATCGTTATTCTATCTTTGTAATCTTTCTTCGGGAATTGTCAGAAGAGAAAGGCACGGTATCTTTCATCAAGAGGGAGGTTGAAGATGAAGAGACCATAATGTCCGTGTCCGTCTCTCTGATTAGCTGGAAACCTGGGTTAGACGTAAGCAAGAGTAATCAATCATCCTGACTAGGGGTGTGTTGTATTACTCGAGCTCGACTCGAGATAAAATAACTAAGCGTCGAACTTTTAGAATTCGAGCTTGAACTTGAATTCAACTTAAATTTACGTTACTCGAGCTCGAGTTTAATTAAATCTAATCAATTCAAATTGAACTCAATCGAATCTAATCAAGTTCGATTAAACTTAATCAAGCTCACGTAATAAATATTAATGTTTTACATATAATTTTAAATAAAGGATATTATTGATATTTTATAATAATAAATATTAAAAAATTAAAAAATATATTATAAAAAACTCGATTAGGTTCGTCGAGGGTTCGAGTGCAGAATATTAAAACTCGAGCTCGACTCGCTGCTTCTATCAAGCAACTCGTCGATCTGCTGACCGAGTAGCTTGCGAACTCGAGTCAAGCTATTCAATCTAGCATCAGTCCTAATCTTGACGGTTCTTAAAAGGAATTATTCTGGTTAACTACATTGAACTCTTTGCAGTCTTTAAAAGACTAAAAATTTTGTCTATTTTTCTAGATTAAAAATATCAACGTCTATACAAAATCTTTAGTTCTATCATTTTGAGTTGTTATCGCATTTGAGTTAGTTATATTCCTTTTCTCCTCTTCGATGTTCCTTTTTCAAAATTTATCTATTGAAAGTTTGGGGAATTTTATTTTCACTCTATATTTTTTTTGTTATTTGTACTCCTATCATTTATTTTATCATATAGTCTAATAAATAAAAATTATATGATTAGAATGATAGTGGGAGTGTGATTAACAAAAATGGGAGTGTAAATAATAATTTTGAAAGTTATTAAATTTATAAATTCAGGAAAAGTATGCCTTTGGCTACAATGTACTTGCTTGTCACCAAAAAAAAAAAAAGAAAGAAAGAAAGAGAGAAATAAAAAGGGCCATCTTGGTATAAGACTAATTCGAGCACAAGTCAAATTCTGCAATCTACCGCTTTCATCAGATATCCCGATATCTCGATCATTCTTTGGTTGGCCGCTGCCTGCTGATAACGAGACCCTCAACCACAGACTGAAGTTTCTGAAATCGTGGCCCTCTTTCTCCCGTCGGCGGAGTTCGACCCATAGTTATACTTTCATTTTCTGCATTTCGTTTTCATCTTTTCTTTTCATTTCGGCGTTTGGTCGAATTTTAATACATAGTCACACGCATGCCTGTCACATCGATGTCAAAATATTGGAGAAGTGTTAACTGTTGTAGCTAACATGTCATGACAAAGTGATCGGGGATAGAGCTACATTTGATTATCTAAAAACATAGTTATAATTATCGGGTCCAACGTATAGGTTTTTTTTTTTGTTTAAAATTAAAGTTTGAGTGGTTTCAGTTCCGATCATCATCATAGATTAGAGTTAAAATTAAAGTTTGGGTGGTTTTACTTTCGATCATCTTCATAGATTAGAGTATATCTTTTGATTAGAGACCTACCAACACAACTTTGACATTGATGTGAAGATTCAACATCTCTTTTCGTAAGAAAGTGATCCGTTCTTACCAACTAAAACAACATGAATTAAGCTTCAATATAGTATTTATTTCAATATCATGTTTATAAGTTACACAGATTTTAAATTTTGACAAAAATGTCATCATCATTTGTAGTGATAGAGTTAAGGATCTCTGAGCAGAGAGGACAATGCTCAATGTATAGATTTGTGATAGAATTAAATCTTCAATAGGAATCGTCGTACAACCTTGTATTTAACTTGTCGCTTCATGGTTATAACTAACATCATCGTGCTTAAACTTATAAAGGTTGTTTTATAAAGTGAATTATGTTGTATTTTACATGAAGAGAGAACCTTAGAAATTTGAAGGGGAAGATGTATACAAACGTGTGAACTTTGTAAATTTCAAAGGGTCTAATATAAGAAACTTTACAAAATTATAGAGATAGATCGAGCAAACAGATGCTCTTTAGAAAACAAATTGAGGAGGAACAAGAAAGGTGTAAGAATAAAAACACTACAAAATATCAAACTTATTTCATAATTTTCTAGAACTCGAAGGGAGGAACAAATGCCCCCTCTCAACTACACTTGGCTCCGCCGCTCATCACATTATAGGCTGACCCGATTGCGAACTGTAGTAGAATCAACAACGTATGGTAGGTAAACCAAGGGGATGATTTTAGGGGAAGATAATCATATCTGTCTCAGTCTGACTAAGTTTGCACGGAACTAAAAAGGTGTACTGCATCACGTAGCTACCCCTGCAGATACACTAGTATATATTAGTCGTCTTTGCATGCATGATCAGACAAAAGCTAGTAGTATATATTGAACTTTTGTACAGCTTCGTCTAGTTATGTACGTAAATGGATACAACTTCAGTATAGATACATACAGTTTTAGTATAATTGTAAGTTTTGCAAAATTAAATAAAAAAAAATTCATCTTTAACTTCCTCTCTTTTAAGGTAGCTGTCCTTTAAATTCATTGAACATAGAAGCTTGTTGTTATTTACCTATTGCGTGCATGGATAACATAACGCGTTCTTGTGGCGAGGGTTTCGTAGAACACTATACAATGTATAGAAAGACAGGCGGTGGTTGTCAATCTTTTCTCGCAAGGACCTTTCGTACGTTTAATTAGTCTCTTATTGAAAATTTTTTGTCAACCATATCTAACTTCCTGTAGAATAATACAACATACTGAGCGCATTTTTTCAACGCCAACCCCTACAACCACCCGTGTGGAATGGTGTAGAAGAATTACGGGTCTAAAATAATCATTGGGCATTCCACTTTCCTTCACATATAATAATAAATTGTTAGAATGAAATTCTTAGAGTGCAATTATCACTTGTCTATGATGATGTCTAACCGCTTATCCAATAAAAAAAGAAATTGTCTTCTATTTTCACCCTCTCACAAAACCCCCGAAAACAAAAAAAATCCCAAAAAAGGCCACAAAAAAAAAAAAAAACGACGATTCTGACAGCCCTGTATTCATTCCCATTCTTGTCTTCGTGAAAGCGTGGTCGGTCTAAAACTGGGCTGTTGGGCACATGCAGAGCGAAAGAATACAACTTAGCAACTGTTTCAGTGTCCCACGACGGCGATCCTAGAACAGCTCCCGGTTGCAACGGTCATTTATTCTGAGTATGGCCGTTGATGATGGAATGAGCAATCATACACATTAATCAATTCACTTCTTCTGACAATCCCAGCTTTAGCCATGCATATAAAATTGGTTAGGGAACGTGAAAAGGCAATCAATTACACTCTCATAGATTCTCGAAATAGATGGGATCCCCGACTCCACGCACTCATCAAATTCTTTAACGACGGGTCACTAATAAATATTTAAAATGCTTCTACCCGCAGTTGTCAAAATCACGATGATCCTATGGTCCGGATAACTAAAATCGATCCGGATCGTATTCAGAATCACAAATCATATTAATCTACGTAGGATCGTGTAGGATCGTAGTAGGATCGGTAGGATCGTGTAAGATCGTAGGATCCTACAATTTTTTATAAATTTGTGAAATACGAGACTCTATTTTGCAAGTAAATGAAAATATTTATGGTATATTTATAATTTATCAAAGAATTATAGCCTTTAATTATAATTAACAGCTTTTGGTAGGATCTTACGCTCCTACGATTCGATTCAATGAAACTAGATCCTACATAAAATCCCGATTTTACTAACCTTGCTTCTACCACGATGGATGTAGTAGCTAGGCAAGAAAGGATTTGACTGAGTCATGCTTCGCTTTCCATCAACACATGAGAGGAGGGCTCTTCGTCCAAGAAGGACAGCGCCAAGAATGAAAAATCACCTGCTTCCTTGCCGACTTTGACAATTATTTACGCATGGTTTGCTAGTCTTATCAGTAAAGCAAGGCAGTGATAATTATGAAGCTTTTTCTTTTTCTTTAAAACAAAAAATGAGTGTCTGATTTACCTATACACATTTCCCTTGTGCTCCCAACAAAGGTCATGGTGTAAATGATACTGCTTCAATGTGTACAATCTTTAACGAAAAAGTCATACAAAAATTGCTTTATAGGATTAAAAAAATTCAAATTATTTGATACTCGAACGAGCTTTTGTATAAATTTGGTGTGCCAATTGATAAAGACAAACAAGAATACCATTTATATTTAGGGTATGTTTGGTACCCCATAGAATTGGGATTTAGAATTGGAATTGGAACCCCAATTCTAATTCTTGTGTTTGGATGCTGCCTTTTCCATAGAATTAGCATTGAATTCTAATTTCAAGAGGTTCCAATTCCATGAGTTGAATTCTTTATCAGACCAAAAGAATTCTAATTCCAATTCCACGTCTAAACCCTCAAAAACGGGTCTACACGCGGATCCAACATGGGTAAAAAATTAAAATCGGGTCAAGTTCACTCGCGTCCCTTCTCTATCTAATTAACCGCTTTTCCTCAGCACAATTGCTCTGATGTCCACTGCCGCTTCCACCTCAACCCTAACATTTTGCCTCTTCCACCACCGTCTCCCCCATTGCCCTTTGCTCCGAGTGCTCTGCTCTGCTCCGCTCTGCTGTTGCCTTTTGGCCTTTGGGGGAACTTACAGCTTGCTAGTTGCCTCTGGTGGATTTCAATCTTTTTCTTTGCTTCTCCTTTCTGGTGGCTTCAAGGATAAGCGATTTGGATCTTGGGCTTCTGGTTTTCTCACAGTAAGTTCAAATGTTGTGCCTTTTCTTCTGTTTCGATGTGATTCTCGGGTTTTTTTAGCGTTTTAGTGATTTTGCTGGCATTAATGTTTTATGGGTTGTTTCTAATTTAGCTACTTGTTGTAGGTTTTTGTAATTCTGGACTAAATTTATGACCTTTACTTGCTGTGGATATTTTAAAAACAAAAGGTGAAAATGCTATACAGTAGAAAATTTCAACGGCAAGATCCCTCTTTTCAGTTTGTTTGAGCTATCCCCAATAACAAGACAGAAACGAAACCATATCCATTTTATCTTTCATATCCATTTCTGTTCAGGTGGACTTGTTCAAGTTTTGTTTGGCTCATTTCTTGTCTTGTTCATCAGATATCTAATGACAAAAGAAGTTCCTTTGCACCTGTTTCTCTGGCTCAGTATATCTGATGCTGTCTTCCATATAAACAAAATTTTGTTTTTGACTTCTTGAAAGTTGGGGTAAGATGCAACTTTTGTAAATAAATTAATGGTTCTCCTGAGTTTAGGCTTCTTTTTTAGTTTCTATATACTTTGTGTGCACATGTATTTTGAAGCAGTAATAAATAGATTGTTTGAAAGTTATGAATGATTTGCAATTCGTAAAGCGCCGCTACAAGATCTGTGATGGAATCCACTAATGGCCGTTTAGCCAAACAGTGGTTTACTATGTGATTGGTGTAAACTACATTTTGCTTTATGCTCAAAAGCTTTCATTGTACCAGACATTAGGCCCACCTCTTTTGGCTTTGCTTCTGAACCTCTGTTAAGATTCACTTTAGCATTTCATTTGATTGGTTACACATCACGAATTTCTCATCGCAGAGACACACTTTTTTACTGCAAAATGGAAATAAAGTGTTATGAGAAATGGTTATAGTTATACTGTGAGGCAGTAAGATGGCTGATCAAAATGCTTATGAATTTATTCTCATGTATGAGCTGGAAGAGAAACAAATATGTGTTGTTATCCTAACACAGAGTAATTACTTCTGCAGGCCATTAGCTTTAGCAGCGTCTCATATCCCTCTGGCATGGTGAAATTTGGTTTTGTCTTCTTAATTTCGAGTGACAAATATGGGAAGCTACTTTTTGTAACAATTTCACTCTGACTCGGATGCAAATGAGATATGATACTGAATAATGTTGTTTCTGTATCAAGCTATTCCAGGGCTCAGCAGACCACAGGGCCTGTGTGAACTAGGTGTTACCTTTATGTTATGTATGCCAGCAGGCTTTGTAAACTCGTATGGAATTGGGATAATATGTCATTATGATGCTGTCTCATGTGTAAATGGAAGAGACAATTAATAATAATAATAATAAAATGTTGCTCTGTGCCTTTTTTATTCTAATTTATTGTCATTCATCCAATTAAATGGTTTTTGACAATTCAGAAAGAAAATTAAAATGGATGTCACTGTTTCACCAATACTACATGTGGTTGCAGTTGTTTACTGTGAGCATTTTTAATACACTAATTAGCCAAAATCATTCCTAGCCTTGAAATTTGATAGGAACTTATTCGGACTTAATTTAATATTAGAATGGCCATTTATTGAAGAATAGTAGCAATGTATAATTGTGCTTATCTCTCTCTCTCTCTCTCTATTTTGCTAAAGTCACTTTGTTTGCATATTCATCTATTGGAATTTCTTGTAAGATACAAAACTCAAATTTTTATAATAGGCACAAGCTATGACTTTCCTTCCCAATTAATATCATAGAGTAGGCTTTTGATTTTCTAAAATTTAAAGTTCTTAGCTTTATAAAAAGTATCAAGGTTTTAACTTGATAAATATTAATTACTTTTTAAGTTAGAATATATAGTTATTTTTTATTTAATATAATTTAATTAAGAAGAAAAGAAACAAGAATAATATTTTTTTTGAAGAAAAGTAACTAATTTTTTTTCTTTAAAGCTTGAGTAACAATTAGCTAAATGCAAGAAAAAATAAATTATTAAAGGTACAAATTGGTTTTTTCCTTAAAGCTTTAGTAACAATTAGCTAAATGTTAAAAAAATATTATATAGTAAAGGAAAAAGAAAAATTTTCTGTAAGCAAATGTTTCATGAAAACAATTCTAATTCCTAATGAATTATTCTCTCATGCAAACAAAGAATTTGGAATTCCAAACAAATTCCATATCAATTCTATGCATTTTCCAAACGAAAGAATTGCAATGATTTGGAATTATAATTCATAGAATTCCAATTCTATAGAATTTCAATTCCAATTCAATTCCAATTCTGCAGAACCAAACGCACCCTTAGTGTTTGTTGAACTTTTACATTTTGGTTAGACTTTACTTGAGTAACACATAATTTCAAACACATTCTTTAGAATAAACACATAATTTTAAACATTAACTCGTTAGAGTTGATCATTCATACTTCATGGGCCCTGGACCATAATAGCCACCCAACAACCCAACCCAATCCAACGCTTCGACTTCAACCGTTTATAATGTAGAAAATAAGCCATCTTTTAATTTATTTATAGTACTACTATCAAGTATATCGCTTAATACACAATTTTTCGATGCAAGAACCCAACCCAAGGCAATAATTAAGCTTCTACTTCAACGGTTCATAGTTCTTTTAATTTATTTACGTGGCTTGACCAATTATCAACTGAAATATATCGTTTAGTATATATGATTTTCCAATTGATAAAATATGGAACCGTATAAGCATTATCAACTATATGGTTTGGTATATGATTTTCCGGTTCAAAGTACGCATGTTCCAAAGTCAAATATTGTACTACGCCATAATTAGCCCAAATATCAAATCAGAAAAAAATAATAGTAGTAATTCCAAAAAAATGATTTTTTGCCATCTATAAAAGCGTCTCCCCAGGCCCAGACTAACGTTCTTTTTTATAGTTTCCCTGCTCCGCTCCAGAAAAGAAATTATACTTGTAGTAGTACTACTGCTATCCTATACCATTCTCTCTCTCCAAGTCTCAAATGTCGATCCTCTTCCCAGAAGCCTCAAACAACTTCATACTCTCGCTCAAACTCGTCTTGATATCCACCACCGTTTTATCAGCTGCGGTTGCCCTGAAGCTCTCCGCACCGGCTATCACAGAGTTCGCCGTCACCGAAGTTCCTTCCTTGTACCACGGCGTCGTTTCCTGGCTGAAGCCTCCCTACCTCTACCTCGTCATCAACTGCATCATCATCACCATTGTTGCTTCCTCGAAGCTCCAGTCTGCAGCAAAGCTCCACCATGACGTCACTCCACCCTTGCCGACTCATCCCCAACTTCAACCGACGCCGTTTCAGGTCGCTTATTATCAGCCTCAGCCTCAGCCAGTGCCTTTGGTTGTGCCTCATCTTCAGCCGCACGAGTTTGCCGATGTCGACCGGCTGGCTGAGGCTGCTGGTACAGCCAGTGTTAGGGCGCCGCCGGAGGTTTATGAGCGGGCTAACGATACCATTAGTAGTATCAGTAATATAAACAGCAATTACTACGAAAATAAGCAGGTTTTGGTGGATGATAATGGAAAGGAGGAGTTTGTTGGTGTGAGTGAGGTGGCGGAATTGAGTAATGGTGGTTATGGAGACGAATCTAATTATGCAGATGTATCAAAGCCTTCGTGGTCATCCACATCAACATCTCCGGGGATAAGTAGGACGGATTCACTGGAGCTTTCGTTATACTCGAACGAGAAGCCGCCGGTTTCGGCTAGATTCGGCCACCGACGAACGGCGAAAGCCAGTCCTGATCAAGGTACTTCATTCGTCTTCACTTTTTCTTTTTCCTCTTTTAGGTATCAAGCTCACCGTGACACATGCAAACTTGTTCCGGAAAATGTTTCGATTTAGTGGTCCTGATAATTGTAAATTTGTAATTTGAGCTTCACAGTCCGGATTGAATATTTTCACTCATTTGTTCGTGGTTCTGAACTTCTGATTACCATTTGAAGTTACGGGAGATTTTTTTTTTTTTTTTCAAAAAAAAAGGCTGATAACGGTACTATGCCGGAGAAGTGTCTGGTTTTTACTAGCCGTTGGATCAGATGGTGCTTTTAGCTTTGAAAGAAAAGATGTTACCCAATTTGAATTTATGATTGTGCTTTTAGCTAGTTTTAGTTAGCTAGAAGGATTGTGATTGGTTAAGACTCTGAGACAGAGACACCCAAGACGTACGAAAGTTGAAATGACAAGAGTGTCCCCCTGAGATCGGTGAGTAATTGAGCCATCGGTGAACAAAAAATGAGCGTTTTACCGTCACGAAATGATAAGGCCCAAGACTAGACTAGACTAGACTAGACTAGGATAGTCGTCCGAATCACCTCCTATATCGTTTTTTTTATTATTGTCCTCATCTATCCATTGGCTTAATTGCAGCCCACACCCCGCCGCCGACTTTTAGTCCATTTCTATTATATGATTTCTAATTTTTTTGGGCTGCAGCTACTCCTGATTCAGTGTTTGATGTTCTCATGAGCTTCAACAAAATATGGTAGTAGTCGGTGGTCAACGATGTAAAATTTGCGTGACGTTTGGTTTTCAATTCAGGTGGGAAAGCGGCGCTGGGGGTGTCGAAGCCCAAGAGGCAGGAGACGCTGGAGAGCACGTGGAAGACTATAACGGAGGGGCGTGCGATGCCGTTGACGCGGCACTTGCGCAAATCTGACACGTGGGAGACGCACGGTGGTCGGCACCACCATAACCAAGCCCCACAAAATCCGAGGATGATCAAATCCGAAACCTTCGCTGACCGCCGCAAAACTGACGCAAGTACTGGCGGCGGCAGCAGCAGCAACAACTCGCTGCTGAGTCCCTCACCCGGTTCTGGCAAACTCAAACGGGAAGCCTCCCTGAGTCAGGACGAGTTGAACCGACGGGTGGAGGCCTTTATTAAGAAGTTCAATGAGGAAATGCGGTTGCAGAGGCAGGAGTCTTTGAATCAATACATGGAAATGATCAATCGAGGGGCACATTAGTACATTCAGGGAGGAGTTTCGAATTACTGCTGTTTTATTTTTTATGTTCGTTTGTCAATTTGTTAAATGCACATAGAGAAACTCTCTCTTCGAAAGTTAAGTGGATGGAAAAATTCTTTTTCGTCGAGGCATTTTGTCGCTGCCCTCCTCCATTTTTTTCCCTCACCTTTAGCCCCAGAATTTAGGAAGAAGAAAGAGATGCTACCGATAGAATTTTTCCTTCATACATTGTGATGTCATTGCTGGAGACGGAGAAAGAAAACATAAACAGATTATTATGGTACTCCATTTTTGTGATCACATTCCCTTAGACGAGCAATCGAAATTTTTGTGGCTGGTAGTCTGGAAAACAATTGACAGTGACGGAATCTATCAGAATTGGGTGTGAATGAAGTGACATAATGCTTGGTAGCTTGTAGTTCACAATGCCAAGTACTATATCTTAATGATGCAAGGATTTAACGACTTCTTGGATCTGAATCCTGAGCGAGTAAATGTGTATCAGGAGTGGGCATTAAAGAGTTACATTACATGGGGCTGCGCATCACCGATGTTGACAGTGATGTGCTTAATGGACCTTATCTGCTGAGTTCTAACTCCGTCTTCATTCTTATCTCTTACGCCATTAACTGAATGGAAACCATCATCTCAAGATACCGATTCCATAAAGTCGTGAAATTTAGTTAGTAGGCATTCAAGTACTACTTGAAAGTTGGTACAGAAACTGCTGCTTTCCTGTCTAATATTTTTTTCCCCCTCCTTTCAGCTGATTCTGTGCATTTCAATGTACGTTGCAGTATTTTACACAATATCTAACTCCATGTTTTATATGTTTATACAGTTCAGTACCTATCAGAAACCTTAACCTTTCACACAACTGCTTCTGATCTATAGCTTACTTCTTGTGCTTTCACATGGTTGAAAAAAAAGCAGCTCTAAAAGTATCAGCATTTTGCTTCGAGTGCCAGTTGAATCCTACATTGCCATTGAAGTAGCTGGGAATAGCCTATCTAAGAGGGTATAAACACCTCCACCTAAAAGCAGAGCACCACTGCAAAGCAAAATAATCAAACTTAAATATAGACTAGAAGCAAGCAATGCTAAGGAGCATGAATGCAATGATGCAGGAAGTGACACAGCCGCACGGTACGTGAACTTTTTAAGAGAAGTACTAGTCCAGTCTACCGTTTTAAATTCACTACAGGAACACTATGGGGTTTTTTCTCTTGGACAGATCATGAGCATCAGAAGACAAAGATACAGATAGATAAAGCTTAAGTGTTATGAATACAACTACATGTCAAGTAGCATTCACTCTCAAGTGATTACCTCATTGGGTTAATCCACGCTGAAAACTTGCGAAAAGAAAGCAAACTCTGCGGACATTCAAGGGATAGAAAAATTAATTCTCAAATCAAGAGAGTAAATGACTAGAACAAATTGCTGTCAGGTAGGCAGTGGAAGGTGAATGGCAATGAGTCCATAAAACATATCCCTCCAGTGATAGCTAAGCTTTTACAACTCGATCAACAACTGATATAACTAGTTAGCAAAAAAAAGCCTACCTGCAATGCTCCAGCAAAAGAAGCAGCAAGAAGCAGAGGAGTAACATAGCCAGTTGTATAAGCAAGAAGTAAACTGCCCCCAACTACTGGATCCTGCATAAATTTTTTAATTGAAAAAAGGAAAAGAAAAGAAAAGAATTTACCTGATCAGTTTGAACTAAGCGTAAACCATAATACCGTAACTCTAAACAAATAAATACACCAAAAGTGGTAAAACATTTAAACTTTGTCCCCAGTGCAGTTCAAAACTCCTTGATGATAAATTGGTCGCAAGCAGAGCTCATGCCCAAGGTGATATGAACCATTTACAAGTTCCATCTATTGAAAGATGATACCCAGCAGGACTATATACTGTAACAGGAATGTGCCTTGGTGACTTGTTCCTGTTCACTTAGTCTTCACTTTTTCCCCCCATTGTGCTTTTATTTTTCATTTTATTTCATGGGAAGGTTTTTGGTTTTTTTTTTTTTCTTTTTTTGGGGGGGGGGGGGGGACAAGTCTGTGTCTTAAACCAGAAATTCCTGCCTAATTTATCCACAAAACATATGCAGCATATAAGAATTTTATGCAAATTGAATTACCCTGGAAGCAGCAACATATCCGAGCAAGGTGGCCAGGACAGGTGTACTGCAAGGTGATGCTGCTAAAGCAAATGTAAGCCCGGCCAAATATGCCTGCACACCTGCCCAGCCAAAAAAATTAAGTTGCAGTTTCAGATTTTCAATATACTATGTAAACCAGATTGATCATCTTTTGTAATTAGCTGATACTACTATCGAAATGCACATTACTTGAAGGAAAATTAGCTGCGGCAGCACGGGGATCAAAGTTGTTAAAAAATGAGGGAAGCTGAATCTCTATTATCTGCAGCATTGGCCAGGAGAATAACACCAAATGAAAAAGAATTAGCAGGACAAAATAAAAGGCAATTGTCTTAACGTTGTACTGAAATCAATTAAATTTAAAAAGAGGACAAAACATGCACAGTTGTCCATTCCTCTAAAAATTAAAGGTTAACTTATCAAAGCCCTTATCTTTGAAGACACACACATTGATCTGATTAAACGTTGTCAATAGCAAGCGACCATCAGTCTCAGGAATTTTATTTGCAGATATTTGCATGCGGAAATCAAGCAGAATAAGAGGCAGAAAAAGACCACAGCCCATGCTTGTATCTGCGAGAGGAAAGATGGAGTGGAATTGCAAATAGGTTTGAACATTTCCATTCATAACTTGCATAATATGCTTTAGGCCGTTAGTCAGACTCGAACAAAAAAGACAAGGGTATGAGATGTACAAACTTTATCCAGGATGATCACACACAGATTAAATTTCTAAAAAGACCAGATTCAGATGCAACCAATTCCAAACCTACGCAGGCCTAACATAAAAAGTTTTTTTGAGTGGAAAAAAATTCATTCAATTTAAGATCAAGCAATTAAGGTTGGCACATTGTAGCAAGTCTGCAAAGCCACAGACTTTCGGCATCCATTGCTTATCAGCATCCCTATTCAAGAACTTTCGCTGCAGATAAAAGTACAACAGTATACTCCCAGGGTATTACAAATCTCATTTGGATCGAAAGTCCATGCAGCTGACAATTGAATTCACTCCAGTAGGTAACTTGGGGGAAAGGTTAGCAGTAACATGAATAGACAATAAAATAGCAATAGATACGTAGTTAATCACCTCTAAGAGATTAAAACCCATGACAATTGCTAGACAAGAAGCAGCCAATGGCAAGCCTTGGCCTATCTGACCATATGCTTTTCCAGCAAATGAGGCTGCTATTCCAAGCAATGCCAATGTAGTTGCCAATCCAAGGGCAAATGCAAGAGAATCCCCAACAATCTGAAGTATGCAACATAAAAGATAATAAGAGCACCAATAATTCTATACGTGCAGATTTTAGTAGGCAGTTTAAACGAAATTCAGTCACTCCAAACAGCCAGCCAGCCATACATGTGACTTTTTTCAACAAGAAAATTTGGATGTCAAATCATCATTTGAACATTTGTCTAAGCTATAATTCACACCAGAAGATCTGGCGATTTCAGAATGAAAAAGCAAATGAGATCAATTGGTAGCTTACTGCTGCTCTGCTTCTTCCTGAACCATAAGCCCCTGAATAATTTCCAGTAAAGACAAATGGCATCATTAGATGAAGTCTTAAGAACAACGAAATCAAGAGATTTTGGGACTTAGTCTCTAACCAATATAACCAAGAGTCAGTGGCAAAACACTGAGTGTACAAGGAGAAAGGCTGGTTACGAGTCCGGCACCAAAAATGACAGCCAAACTGTATGTAACAAAGCGCTAAACATTCAGTCACTTCAGAACTTAACCCTCTTCCAGACTGAGGGATCCAACAATATGAATACATGCCTAGTAAAACTGAGGGCAGACAACTGGTCTAGAACAGCTTCATTTGCTTGTTGTCCAGCCGAATATAAAAGGCTTCCAAACCAATCTGTAATGTTTCCATCAGCCAAAACAAAAAGAGAAGTAGGCGCCTCCTGATACCAAAGAGATGGCAAAACCTCGTAAATATACATCATAAAGCTTATTCGTGAAAGTACACTAACAAGACATGATTCACTGAATATATGGTACCATGAAACTTTCATTGCTCAAAGCATTCGCAGCTTGGGAAGTGACCAAATTTGCTGCTAGAAACATTACAGAATGAATCAAAATGATGTAATCAGTTTACAGAAGAAACTTATGCATTGATAATAAGTTAAACAGGCCTAGTATTTTAAGAAGAAGACCACAAACTTCATTACATAAAGATTGGCAACAAAAAATTAAACTTCAAAATTAACCATATTTTCCATTTGAATGGACTCTTAACTGTTTCAACGGGGACCTACGTAGAATTTGGCAACATCATGTAGTGAAAGATGCCAGAAGGCTAGGTCATTTCAGAATACTAGTTAAAAGTGCAGGATACTAAGAGCAGAGAACTCTATGAGGAGCGGGACAACAATTTAATGAAAGTTATGAAATACAACAGATAAATGAGATTTTAAAACAAGGTAGACTCGTCCACAAGTAACACCTAGGACTAATTATTTCACAAGATATAGTAGTATCACACGATACCTTGCTGAAACAAGCATTAACTCCATCTAAATTTACCTCACCTTCGATTGGAATTTCAGCCCCTCTGAAAAAAGATTTACGAACCAGAGAATCACATGTTATATTTTGATGTGGATTGTCATTCCAACTCCAAGCTCCAATTTTTATTTAAAGGCATCCAATTTGGTTGATATAGTTAAGATATCAGCAAAGCTCAAACCAAACCATCGCAATGTGTTTAACGTCACATTCAGACCCATACACAAAACCAAAAAGGAATCTCAACCGGCCAACAACCAAATAGCTAATTAAAACAACTAAGCTGTAAAAAAAAAGTACTAAAAAGAAGTAAAGAATGAAGGGTCCGATACCTGTAACAAATGTAGTGAGTTTAAGTTTGTCAGTGGCGCCCACTTCACTCGTACATTTCATTGGCATTTCGCTATGATTCTTATAGTTCCCTTTCAAGAAAAAGAAATCATGGAAAGAAGCATGTGGACAGTATTAAGTACATATTATAGACTGACGGCACAATCAGAGTTTCGAGTAACTAAACTTGAGTTGCCGAAATTGTGCCATATCCCAGTTGAATTTTGTGGATAACTCGAAAAGGGATAGAGAAACATACAAAAAGATGTTCTATATGAAGGTGAGACGCCTATAAATGTGGCTTACCATGAGAAAGAATTGATCTTTGTGGATACTTTGAAGCGACGATGTAATGAAGCCGCTGGCAAATCATGCCATTTATGGTTGATAAATTCATTTGTGTTAAGCTTCAAGAGGACACAAAAGGGAACCCAGAAACAGGAAAAGGATGCAGTCTTGGGCAGAGAACTTTTTTTTTGGGGGGGGGGGGGGGGTGAAGGAATTATGAGGACGAGGGTGTGGGAGTAGGAGAAAGTGAAGCAGCCTTCAAGTTTTGGAGTTTACCAGGTGGAGGAGGACCAAAGTCAGAATTACAAGCTTGATATTTTTGTGTTGTTTTTGGCGTGAAAGGAAAGGCGTTGATACAATTGTTGTTATGCCGTTACTGTTAAGTGGCTCACTGCCACCGGGAAAGATATCTTTTTCTCATATTTTAGTACATTTTCAGTCTAGAAGATGGTACATTTGACCTGACAATGAGATGATAAAGGGCAATTGATTTTACATTTTTCATGTAAATTGAAAATGTTGAATTTTCTTCGTGTAAAATTTCTTTTACAAATGGAACCAAAATGCTATAAGCGAAAAGCATGGCCAACCATGAAGGTTTTCAGCAGGCTTCTTTTTTCTTTTTTTTTCCCATTAATTTTCGATGGCAAATTTCCGCTGCTAAAAGCTCTTTAAAAAGATATCTGCACCACCAGTTTCTTTTTCGTTTGGCACCGGGACTTTTGGGGAGCTTGGGAGTACCTTTTCTTCTTTCTAGTTTTTTGGTCGCGTAAGAGCACGAGTATATGAACCCTTTTTCCTTTTTTATCTCTTTCTTGGATCTGTTCCATATAGAAATAACAGGATGAGGAGGGGAATTGAATTCTTTCTCCATTCCAATATCAAATCAAATACGGTTGGCAGGCCATTCGTGCAAATATAGTAGTAAGATCATCTGACAAAGCATCTACTTTCGTTTAAAAGGAACTGAAGATTAAAAGGGGCGAGAAAAATACTTCCTCAAGCAGTTACATAAACAGACCGAGGTTATAAATCCTCTCTTTAATCTACCACTCTAATTACACATGGTTGAGTTTAACTTTAAGCAGTTTGAACAGATAAAAAAATAGCCCCCACAAAAAAGGCATTTTATCCAACGTTTGGATTGAAAGGGTACATTTTGATTGGCTCAAAACACTCCGATTCTACTTGGTGGTTGACAGAGTATCCACAAAGGTGATAAATGCTTCCAAGGGGAGGCAGAATATCCAGTCAGGAACAACAACTCCCTGAATTCAGGCAAAAGACTTCAGCTTAAATCTTTTCGTACGCGCCCCGGCTTCATTTCTGCCAAAACAAAGGTTGAGCTTGAGTTAAACATGTAAAAGCAGGGCTTGAACCTTCTCCTTGGGCTTGACTTCATCGTATGTAAGCCGAAATGAATAAATATATGATAAAATAAACTCAGAAGACTGAATTAAGATTTGGACCGTATGCCTGTCTGTCATAAATCTGTAAACTTTGAACAAGCTGAAAACAGAAAGAAAATGCATATCTTGGGGATAGCGAACGAGAGAAGTTGTATTAAACAATCGACAGACAAGAGCAAGAAAGTTGACATTATGTCAAGCCATTTTATAATGTTTTTCTTCTGTGTATCTGGGGGTATCTGTCTCTTCGCACGCTTTTGTGTGGTTCAGAAAGGTCTATGATCATTCTAAAGACTCTGGTCTACATTTATCTCACTGAAGCATCACAACTCGTTCTCTTTTTTGCAATCCACAAAGATCACATTATGCAATTTCATAGCATATTCTGATGTTATTTGATAAGGAAGTCATATGATAATCTACAAAAACCACATCCTTCCTAAATTTTGGAATCCTTAAGGTGAGCTGTCTTTTCCTTATTTCTGATAAATCAGTATTCTTTAAGTTTTCCCATATTTTCAGAATTCTTATTTCCCCCTCTGGCTCTCTTTAGAATCACCATACTGAAATGGTTAGAACTGCAAAGCAAACTAAATGAAAAGAGTAAAAGTGTTCTTACGAGCTCGACCCTGCACCATACAAATGCAACCTAAGTATACAAATCAAAATAACTTTGAATGCCATACCTCATTTGGTGGTTGCAGAGAAGAAGTTTTCCTTAGTCCAATTATCAACTTTCCACCCGGTTCCACTCTATAAAATGTGACTGTCAGAACACATCAATTTAAACATTGTCAGGGAAAAAAGTTTCAAATTCATGAGACATCATGAGCTGAAAAAAAAAAAAACAATAAACCTTCAAAACTTTAATTTTCATAATCTTGGGTCCTAAAGAGCACATTTACAGCTCCATGTTGCTCGGGTAATCTGACAGGGTAATATTAGTCTTATGACACTCCTAGTGTTGGCAGCAACTGATGGGTACCTCCTGGAAAGACAATCACTATTTCCTCTCTTTAAGGACCTATGCATGCAAAAGCTACACATGAACTTGGCCCTTTTACAAACTACAAAGGAGGACATCGCCACAATACAATGTGAAAATGAAGTTAAAACCCTGAAACATTGGTTATTGAGACCTTCCCTTTTGAATGTTCATTGGACTGAAACCACTATCCTACCATGACCACAGAACTGTCAAGTATGATCTGCTTAATTGAATAATAGCAATTGGTTATAACCTTTTTCCTTGTAACTATAAACCACTGAGTCATCAAAAGCCATTTAACCTTAGGAGATAGGATACTGACCAGTATCCCCTGCTTGCCATCTCTTTGAAATCATAAAGTCTCTAAGCCCCTCCAGGATATACATCTTACTGCCACCATTGATCCAATAACGATAGTTAAAATCCCAATCCTTGCCTTCTGTATCCTGGATTTTGAGGAGAAATCCACGTGGCTCAGAAATATCTGGGAAGAAAGCCTGGAGGATTATAAGCTTCCATTAACATAATGACAATATCATAAGATGATCACAATCCTTCATGAAGAATTTATTCATAAAGCAACAAATAGTCAACAGATGAGAAACATGTATTCACCACCAACACTACACAGTTGAATACCACAAACTCACCTCTGCACATTTCTTTGGTATTATAAGGCGTGCAAGTTTCAGGTCAGCATCAGTAGCAGATAGCAGTTTCTCAAATAAAGGAGTGACCACACATTCAAAACTAAAACTTTGTCAAGGAAAAGTACAGTACTAGTAATTACATTAGAAACAAGGACTCAATACAACCCAGTAAAAACTAAAACTGAAAAGACAATTCATTTCATGTATATTGTATGCCAACAAGACAATTGACTTTAGAAGTTCTAACTAGGCTTACAACAAGAAAAGCTGAACAGCATCCTTGAGTTCAAGGAAAAAAAAAAGAATAATAAATCACGAAGTTGTATAGCTAGATTTCTTTGGTGAAGTACTCTCAACAGAAAAACAGGTAAAATATAACAGGATACTTTCTGGATATCTGTTGCACTTCCATCTCACTGCTTCGAGGCCGGTATTGAGGCTCTATGACAGTTTGCCTGGTGATATCTGGCTGACCTTCAAGAAACAGGCATCTGCTTCGTGCCTAAAATGTAAACTTCAAAATCTTGTAAGAGTTCTGGATACTATTGGAGAATTTAGATGGAGCACTTTGGGAGACATCTATCCTAATTTTCACAAGTCAAAATAACTGAAAATGACTATCAGGGGCCAAAAGGTTCATGATTAACATTGTCTAAGATTGGTCTTGATAAATTAATATCCAACTTTATACTCAACTAAAATTCAGCTTAGCATTGTACCACCTTATGCAGGCAAGATTGTTAATGTAATATGAATGTGACTCACAATAATTTCCTCTGTCATGCTATTTCATTTCGGAAACCAACAAGCCATTCTGCCGAGGCAGGAGGATCTGCTGAATACATTAATCCCAACCATGGGTACCATAGACAGACACACTGAAACATAAAGTGTGACAATCTAGAACGAAGAACTTGCCAAGGACAAATTTGTCACATAAATGAGTTTAGAAAGACATCAAGAGGTCAAAATAATCCCCCTCTTACCAGAGCAAAATTAATCCTTGAGCACTCCATGCAGATTACTCCACCAAAATCCAACAGCAAATATGCATTAAATGAGACAATACATCCACAATGGACCAACTGCACAAAAAAAGGATTGACTTTAGGGCCTAGTCTTTAGTGTCTCTCAATCAATCAAAATGTACTTATAAAAGGCTTTCCACAACTATATTATTATTTGCCCATGAACGAGTTGCAATTTGGGAAAAAAATTTGGAAAAACCTTCCATAGAAAACAAAATACTGTTAAGTAAGTTTTTGGACAACTTTGACACATATTGATTTTGACTTTAGCCTCCAAACAGTATATCAAAAATCACACTGGAACACTTGTTGCAATTATAAGGGTGGTCGACACATCTGAAAAATATGATTCTGAAAGAAAATGATGCGACATCCATGAACCACAGATATTCAAAGTTCAAACATAAGTTCCTTACCTTACCACAAGATTCACAATCCCTCCAACCATCATCGTTTGAGTGGAAAGCCTCACAGAACTTTCCTTCCTCATAAATGGAACTACAAAATAACAATGTCGTATGTTAAACCTGATTACAATACCTAAAGAAGGAACTGCATGTGCTACATAACTAAATCAGTTCCAGGAAACTTAAAACAAGGTATCAGGAGATAAATCATGTTAATCATGGTAAGTAAGCTTCACCACATAATACACATTAGCGTCTTCTTAATTACAAAGTAAAACACGAATTTTGTGAAATATGCAATCAAGGTATTACATCAGATCAGATATCGGGTAAAGAATTAATGTTTCAATCATGTACTCGTATAAAGGCTAATCCAGCAAAAATTACCTCCTAGCTTCGAGCTCATATACATGGGAACTTGCACATATTTTATCTTTGGCTTATACTTTTAGCAGAAAAAATCACCCAGCTATCAGCTCATTCCACTTTTTGATCAACATAGCCTATTTTCCAAATTGTACTAAATATGTGACCAGCATTGTCATTAGCATGCAATTTAGGGGACTAAAACGTGAATCAGACAAACTTTACACTCGCCATGTACAATTGGTTCACACTTCACAGTCTCCCAGCCCACCCCTCCTAATCTCTTGTTTTGAAATTAAAATTCCAATTTCAAAACCCCAGTTATGCAAATGAATACAATCAAAGGCATTACACGAAACTTAGAATGAAAGGCAAAAAAATAAAAAAGGAAGAAATCTAGAATCACGCACCCAATAATTTAGAGATTGCTTAGGAAGCAAGAAAAATCACAAAACAGTACTAACAAACCACAAACACATGTCAAAACCAGAAATTTCAAGAATTGAGTGAGGGGGTAAATATTTGCAGCTAAAATAAAATGTTCACAATTTCAAACGACAAAAGCTCTCAACAACAAAAGAACTTCACAGAACCCAAGCCCGAAAATATCAACGGGCTTCAATTTTAACATCTTCAAGAAAACTTAAAATTGAAGGTAAAACCAATGTGAATTCATTCATTCATGCAGGTGTTTCTGTAAATTGTCAGGAAGTGGAAAAGAGTACGCGCAGCGGGGGCAGAGCTGAGCAAACTCGCCACTGCGAAGGCGCCAGCCATTTCTGAAATGGTCAAAGCTGGAGCTGGTCTCTTCACATTGAAAGCAAGAAATCTTTGAAGATGATGATGTTGAAGTAGAACCCATTTCAGCTTTCAAGAAGAAACCCTAGAAGAAAATAAAGAAGAAGAAGGAAATCAAAGCAAAAGGGAGGTGATGTGATTTTTCTGGCGTTGTAAGAGGACTGTACTGTTCACACTTCAAGAAAGAAAGGGACGGTTAGGAACTAGGAAGTGAGTCGGGGAGATATCAATACGGAAGTTCCTTCTCTTCAGTTTCCGCAAGTGCAATTAGTAGTTCTACTTAGCAGGAGCGTGAGATTTTTACTAGATTTCGTGAGTAATGAGTCAGCATAAATCCAGTACAACCCAAACTTTTAAGGTTTGAAATTATCTCATATGTGCGCGGATGGGGTGGTGCTGTACTCCAGGCGGAGGGGATTAGTCGGGCCGCCTTCGGGTCTTGACCCGGACACTCCTGTGTTGAAAAAAAAAAAAAAAAAGTGCTGCTGAAACAACATTTTACAACAATTTTTTTATTTTTTATTAATTTTTCTATCTCGCATACATTATATCCAAAAAAAAAAAATATTACCGTAATTCTTTCAAAATATCATTTCAATTCATTTCTTATCCGAACACACTTATTAGGTGTTGGAGAAAGTGTATATAGTTGAAACATAAATGCCTCTTCATTCAATTTGGTAAGTGTTGATAATAAATTAAAAGCACGGGTTTATATTTTGGTGGTGGCGTCTCAGAGTCAGATGCATACAACAGTACATACCACTAATGAATTGATGAATCAGAGTCTGCTGGAGAAAAGTTAATGAATAGCTACTAGGGATTTGGGGCAACAACGGTTGGAGGAAGCAACCGTTCTGAAATATTTAATAAAAAAATATATAATATTTAAATTTCATCTTGTACATTATTTTTCATACCATGTGTGAGATCTACAAAATATTGTTATATAGTTATACTTTGTGCAAAGTGAATTACATCATATGCAAATTAAGTTACATCTGGTATAAAATGCACAAATCGATCCGAACGATTTCTCTGTTTACGGTTCTGCTCCAAATCTGAGCTACTAATATATTATCTGTACACTAGTCGGAGTTTTTGTACGGTGTAACCGCGCGCGAATAACTACACAACTGGGCATTGGTAACTTTTCAGATCATCTTATAAATCAATTAGGTGTTATGCATGTTTCCTGATTTTAATGTTAATATGTTTTTTTCCCCCTTTTGGGGTTGAGTTTCAATTTGGACGTTTGCACTTTGCTCGCCAGACGCAATAATGTAGAACGATACAAGGGCGCGCACAAAGACAGGATCAATCCTCCCACCAGTCCAGCGAATGCTATGATTTCTGCTACGTTGGAAAATGCTGTTAAAATGACTTCCAACTGCTTCAATATTTTTCCACCATATCTGAACTGAAAGTTGACTCTTTTGGTAAATTAAGCACTTGGTGTGCAGAGAAATTTGAAGGGAAGAGGTACTTGAAGAACATTCTTTCCATAGAAAGAAACAACCTTTTCATTTTCTTTTATAATTGTCTAGAAAAGTCTCTATTTTCTATACACGAAATGCCAAAGCCAACCGCGACTAGTTGGCTGAGGCGAACTAAGTACCCATAACCTGAAGATATGAAGAACATCCAGGACCTTTCGGCTCTCGAGCATTATTCTTACTGCCTCATGTTCGTTGCATACTTCAATTTACCAGACCAGAAGGCAGAACTTCATTCGACCAATGCTCTCATCCACTTTTGGCATGGCATTTTCAAAATCCCAACTCCCACATTCAGCACAACATAAGTAGGGCCAGAAGGCATGACAGAGTTACAGAGGCATAGAAATCAGATGTGATTATAGAAACTGTAATAATACCAAAAGTGATTGCTACACACTGCACCTATACTGAAGTTGATGAACTCTTTGTATAAGAATTCATGACAACATAATTCAATCATATAGCTTTTTGGCAGATTGGATTCTAGTTATCTTGCTTTCATTCTTCGAGATTTTCTGTTCCGATTGCTCATTCTTAGATATAGCTTTATCAATAGCTTTCATCTTCCGGACATTCTTTGTTCGCTTCATTTGGACGCCTTTAGTCTTCCTGCATAGACATCGACAGATGATCAGAAAGGGTAAAAATACGCCCGTCGGAAGTGCATTAGAGAAAATATACACACGCATATAAGCTCCCAAGTCCTGTCAGTCAGACTTTGCTAAGCTAAGCACAAATAGCATAATATTTTGTTTCACCTGGTGATAGGTAAAAAAGATAAGCAAAAAAGGCAATGAAATTTGAGAAAGAAAAACGGGAGGAGGGATCGATGGTCATTCTTTGTCATGTGGTTACTGTAGTGTCCAAAACTCCAAATTGGAATTCTAGAAGACAACTGCAAGTACATATAACACCCTACATTTAAATATATATAAATAAATAAAAGAAATCAGGATGCGAAACAAAGAAACTTCCATAGACAAGCATATTGCGCATATGTTAGATAACGATCAAAAAGGTTTAATAGCTCAAACAAAGAAACTTCTGCACACAAACTAACATATTGCACGTAGCAGATGTCAGAACATAAATGAACAACAGCACGCAGCACTATTTGCCAAACTGGTTCCAGAAGCAAAGACACTCAACAAACAAGGCACAAATTCAGCACAAAACTCGGTCAAAAAATTAATGTTTGTAATCCACAATAGGCTGGACTTACTTTAACCCGGCCGGAACATGATTTCCACTTTCAAGAATGCATAAAACTCAGCAACAAAAATTAACGTTTGTAATCTTTTTCCAACTCAAAGTTACCAATAATGTAGTGTTTAGCCTTGGACGATAATTATTATAATTATCTTCACTTTCCTTTCTCCTCCCATCCCCTTACTAGCTCTTTCCCCAGAAGCATGACTAAGGTTTCAGGGCAGCCAGAATTGGAGATAAATTTTTTCCAATATCTCAATCAGGATTGAATTTTTCTCCTCCCGATTCAAGATTTGAACCTTAGCTTTTTCCAACACGCGTATCAAACAAAAATAAACAGGAATCGCTACATAAATTTGCATTTCCAAATAATAATCGTAAAAAAAGGGAGAGGAAATTCAGCTGACCTATGTGGCCCACCAATAGATGTTCTGGAAGCTCCCGGCTCTGAAGTATCCATTGCTAAACAGTTCCAAATACACATTTAAAAACAATTGTCAGAAAAAGTACTTTGAGAATTTATTATGGGCACCTACAAAGTCTAAAGCTTTTTTAATTGCCAAAGAATATATACCTTGAGGGACATGGAATACTTGCTCATCAGAGGTGAGGTCCATCGGGGCTGAGCCATTTTTCAATTTCTTCTTCTTGTTCCTGTTCTTCGCCATAACCGAAGCTTCCAAAGCTCCGAGAGGGTTTAAGGTTTGTCCGACAAAGCCCTAGATAGAGGAGTTTTATCAGAAGACAAAAGAGTCCTTCGAGTGGGCTAGCTGAGGTCCAGTAAACTGCTTTAGTCAAACGTGCTGTTCGTAATTTTGGGCTTGGGCTGGAAGAATAACAATACTAATAAGTCTTGTCATATTTTCATTCTATTTTTTTTTTCTTTGGAATTTAACTTTCTTCCTTTTTTTTAATTTAATATTCCGATATTATAGATTATTTGTGATGCTATAAAAAAATTAATAGTAATAATTTCTCTGACTAAGCATATCAAATTCATATTTGGAGTTTTAAAGTTTCAAATTTGAAAGTCGCTTTCAATATTTGCGTGATTCTGATAGTAAATTTATGTTACAACTTTTCAAGTTACACTTTCTTTTATACTCCAACAGCAATGTTTCTGTAATGTGAATGATTAGTTACAAAAAGAAAACATATACAAATTAATTAAAAAAAATTTTTTTTTTGCTAAGTTTGCTTTCTTTAATCTAATGCAATGGCATCATGCATGAAAACATGCAAATAAGGTTCGAGTAGGTCAAGCATCAAATAACTTTCGAGTTTGTGCTTGAAAATTGAAAGTAAGGTCTAAACTATAGGTGTCAAAATGAGTTATTTGGGCGGGTTTGGATTGGTTTAAAATGGGTAATGGATATAAGTAAATCAACTTATTTATACCCATTTTATTAGACGGGTATAAATGGATAAGATAAAAAATAAATTGGAGTAACCCATTGATAATCCATTTATTTTAACTTTTTGTAAATTCACATAAATTCATTTTTACAAACTAAGTTATCAATTCATACCACCCTTTACACCCATCATTAGTTTAAATATTTACTTATAATGCTCAATAAACCTAATTACCAATTTTTTTCATCCATGCTGTATGTCACAAAATTACATACTATTTAATAATTGAGCAATAAGAATATAAAAATTTGAACTAAGTACTATAAAAGTTAATATAAAAACTTAATCCAAAAATTTTGAACCCCTAACATTTTTTCTTGTGTAAATTTAAATTTTCATTTTGGAAAGGTAGGAAAAGAGACTAAATCTTGTCATAAATTGGTAATACTAAAAAATGAGCAAGTTAACAAATTAAGAGAAAATAAAATAATAAGATAAAACCAACAAATAAATATCATGACAAAGCGAAAAATCTAAAAAAAATGGGTGGGGGAAGAGAGGAGGTTTGAAGAAAGACAATTCTAAATGAGTTAATTAGATTTGATGGGTTATCCAATAATATTCATTTATTAAATGGATATTATTGAGTAACTCATTTATACCCATATGCAAAAATTTAAGATATCCATATGCATTTGTTCATAGACGGATATGGATAAAATTAGTAAAATTAATTTATTTGCGATCTATAGTCTACACCTCTCGGCCACCTTCAAGCTTAACTTGTTAGGGATCTTATTTTACGAGAACCTTTTTGATTTATTTAGGTGGATGTTTTGTGAGTGGCAATATTGAGGTCAACAAAAGTGATGGCCTCATCATTATTAGCAGGTCACCTTTGTTGTCGGACATCAAACATCAATAATCATCATCACAGGTATGCATGCAATGGATTCATGAATGCTTAACCAAATTATCCAACAGATTTCTAGCCCAAAAAAAAAAAAACTTAACTCGTATATCTTTTATTTACTAGACCAAAATACTCAATGCCAAAAACTTTCTTTGCAAAACAAATTAATTAGCAATATTAAGTCATTAACATATTAGGGTATTCAAGGTTCGATTGTCCGCACACTACTCTTCAGATGACAAGATGTCAAAAAATAGTGACACAAAAAAATCAAATAAGAAATGGTACCAGTAGTTTAGTATTGCCTTGAGCAGTTGAGCTGGAAAAAATGGGAATGGAAAAGGCAACAAAAAAAAAAAAGAAGAAGTATTAAAGGACAAGAAAGATTGATGTAATATCTTTGGTTTAAAGGGATGGCGAGAAAGAATACCTAATACCATATGGAATCAAGTGTTTGGCAGCTTTGGGACTTGGTTTGATGCGGTTCTATTCACTGTTCAAATTGGCCCATTCTTAGCGATGCAGTGATGGATAAAGGGCCCTTAGAATCTCAATCAGGATTTTCAATTAACATGGTTTAATCATCATTCGCTTGTACCACTAAAAAAGGAAGAAAAAAAAGGGGCATAATAGGATCAAGTAGCTCTCTTTACCAAAAGATTGGAGGCCTGATGGGTCTTAACCACTCGATCTAAGATATTTATTGTTGACATGAAGTGGTCTTAACGACCCTATCTAAGATATTTATTGTTGATACGAAGTGGACCTCAGATCGAAGATCGATCGCACATTAAAGGACAGAGATTATGGCCTCAGCAGTGTATGCATTAATATCATAATTGTACGTATTGACACAATAAATACCACCTATATATATATAATATAAAAAATTAATCTTATACATACTGATGGTGGATAGACTGTCACGATTGAATGTATAACACATATGCAAAATTTAAATTTTAAATTTAAATTATGTGTCATATATCTAATGAAGAAAGTGTGTGTACTATCAGTGTATTAAAAATTTATATATATATATAATTTTTCTAATGGGTGCTCACTTATTAACACACCCAAATAATTATTACTTATATTTATATGTTTTTTCTAATTAATCATATTTTTTAAAAAACAATTTAACGCTTGAAATACATCTTAATAAGTGCTTAATAAGCACGCGTTACGATAGACCTATATAAAAATAAGACTGTGCAAAATATCAATGCTTTTTTAAAATTTTGGTTAGAGTTATTTACCAAAATTAATCATAAACCATTGAATTTAGAAGTTACTCAACTTAAACTACAAAATTAACATCACAATTGTAGTTGCAATCTTGTGGTACACAGAGGTTCCTGGTCCTAAAGGATAATGTTGGTTGTTTGGGTTGCACATTCTATTGGGCACAGGACACACAGAATTGATGTCGTCCTCAGGCGCCGCCCCCTTTGGGGCACCGATGCACATTTATGAAGATATGGCTGCTTTATTATGTATCAGCGGCATCGCACAGCTCTTATGTACGGTGAAGAACGAGTGCGGGCTGCTTGACAAACAATTGAACCGTCCCTTTTGATCTTGGAACCATACACATCAACTTCCGAAATTTTGATCTAGGTGCAGTAAAAACGAATACCAATACACTCACTCTTTAGAGTAACTTTTGAGATGGTCCAATGAATGAACGCCATCATCTGGGGACATCATCATGAAGTGGTCAGGAATTGTAGAATTTGTAGATCCAGAGGCTAATTCTAATTGGGGAGTCATCTGTGCATGATGCATCCTCTTGTTTTTCGGGTCTTTTTCCATTTGCATAAACTTTTACTTTTACCTGATGAAATCTTTTTTCTCTTAATTCACAAAAAGGTAGAAGCTCGTGTTAAACAATTCAAGAAAAAACAAATATACTATAGTTAACATTTTATTATGATTTTCCATGCATGCTCGCCAATTAGTAACAAATGAAGTGAGTCAATAACCCTTTTTTTTGGAGAATCAAGGACTATTGGTTATTGAATGTCTGTTGTATCTTTATGTTTTGGGACCCAAAAATTGCAATCTTTTAGGTCAGGAATGTCAAACTAAAATCGTGGTGCACTCCACGGCAGCCAAATCCAAATGGAGCCCGGAACGTGTTACTGAGGCCTCCAACATCTGAGGGCGGGCAAAAGCTACACAGGCGCTAGACTCCGATTTAAGAGGGTTCGTTAAATTGCGATGTGGGGCCATATGTTTCATTTCTTTTTCTTTTTCCTCTCTAATTAATTAGTACTGTTTTGGTTCTTGATTTGACCTTTCGAGTCCTCCACTTGGACGTCTTTTTTTTTCCCATAATTGGCGGAGTCCACCTTACCGTTATGATTAGACCTTTTGTTAATTAAAACCAGAATTTCTCACATGCCCTCATCTCTTTTACTTTTCGTTTAATAAAGCCCCTCCATTCATGCTGTAAATCTCTAATTTTAATGGAATATTTATTTACTTAACCATTTTGATCTAATGAAGTTTAGATTAATCTTTTCTAGAGTATACACTGTCAACGTTTGATGAAAAATAACTATATAAAATCTAAATTTAAAATTCATATTTTACACATATAACATGAATTCAACGATGATAGTATATATACTGTCAGTGTATATAATATTTACTTATAAAAGTTTCTCTTGAAAAGGGAAAAAAAACTATATAATAGTTTCACACTTATCATCTTTCATGCATTTCCTTGTTGATTATTAAAGAACATATAGCTTTTATTCCTTTTCTTCTTCTTCTTTTTTTTTTTGACCTTTTGGTGTCACCATGTCATGTGTTTTTCTATTGCATTCATGAGCACAACGATAAGTGCAAATAAAAGAATTAATTCCTACATTACCCATGTATATATTATCTTGCAATAACTTTAATGTATAACACTTAACACTTGTTCAATTTGAAAATTCTAGCATTTCAACTTGTTAGTGTAAAAATTAATCCAACTAAAAATGTAAAACTGACCCATGCTACTAATTGGTGAGATAAAGTATAGATATCTTATTGTGTAACTCGAGCTTAACTCAATACATTTTTTAAAATATATTTCTAATAATTAAGTGAAAAGGGAAGCTCAAACACTTTCAAACATTTGCTGACTCATTAAGCTTGATGTAATGAATAACACATCCACATACGTGATCCATTTGTCCCCCCATGGGAATGAAAATCCACAGCAAAGTTTTATATGAAGCCTAACAGCATAAAAATTTATGGCATTCTTTTCTTAATACGGAAGAGTGGAGTATTTGGCAGTTAGATATAGACTAGTTGGGCAATAGAAAGCTAAAGAGCATTTTTCTCCCTTTTCCTTTCCTGCATCATTGACAGAGTTCTGGTTACCAAGTAAGAACTACGTTGTCTTGACCATTTTAAGTTTGTGGTCCATGATCACCAAATTTAGCACTATTAATTCCAGCTTTTGTAACACCTGCTACTTAATGTGCTTGCCTACGCAAAGAAACATGTTCTGTCAAAGCATTAAGTTCTGTACTGTGTCCGCGCACAACAAAATGGATACTCACTACTTTGCCGAGCCAATCAGTCATTCAGAAAGGAAGAATAAATACGCCCATATTTTATTTGGGATTTCCTTAACCGGTGTCCATTAGACATTCCACCCTCATTAATCCACCTATAATTTATTTAACTTATCATGTATACGCATATACTAATAATCATTATTCATTCTTATATTTATGTATTTTTTTATTTAATCTTACCTACCATCCCTTTTAATTATTTACTTTTTATAATTAATTTTACATTTTTCCTCAAAAAAATTATGTTTTTCTTGAACATATTTTCCAATCATTTTTCATCTCATGTATATCAAATTACTACAATATATTTTTCTATTAAACCTCCAGAAAATAGCAATCCAAATAATTGATTCTACACTCGATCCTTAACGCTAAATTGAATTTAATAAGCAATGATTATTACGAGTGGCTCATTTCATTTAAAAAATACACTTTACACATTACTCGAACATATACAAGCTTCTAATGCTTTAACATATTCTTTCATGTCTTTATTTTTTTTTTTCAAGAGGTTGAGATGTTATCATTCAAAACAAGCTCAGATATAGTAAGTCAAGAACGCATAATTATTATTGTTTTGTTTAGTTAATGCAACTGCATCATTGTTAAGCTAACACTTCATTCTACCTGTGTTTTTGGATTGAGATAATTTGAAACAAAATAATTTACTTCACAAATTCCAATCAACTTTTTATCTTCCCAATCATCTTTTTATCTCACATACATCACATCATAAAAAGTGCTACAATAATTATCTCAAATAAATCATTCAAATAAACTTTTATCCAAACAAATGTGTTTTGGATACTTTATATTGCATGTAATTTTTTTTGTCAAAAGCATGCTTTTAATTTATTTACTTTTTTTATTATATAATTTATCTCACATATATTATTTCAAAAAGAAAAGCATCATGATATTATTCTAATTTTTTTTTTCAATCTTCAATGCAAACTGAAAGAATTGTAGTTTTGATCCCAAATGTTTGGAGCACGAGCGCTTCTAGCCCCAGAAGTTTCGAAGAAAGCAAATGTACTCCCAGATATTTTAATCTCTAAGCACATTTAGTCATATTGACTAATGTTTACCAAAATTCGATCACTTGCTGTTACATAACGATAATTAATTTCTTAAAAGAATTAAAAAATTGAAATAAATATTCTTGCCCATAATTTGTGGTAAAAGATGACTAGTTACTCGCATGCCAATCATGCGAGTAATTAGTATTTATTTCAAAAATGCGAAAATTCGATTGACAAAAAAAAATTGTAGGTTAGAGACTAATTACTCGCTTGACTTGCATATGAGTAATTGGTCGTCTTTTATTGCAGAGTATGGCTAGTAATTTTTTATTAATTTTTTTCAAAAAATAATTGCTGATACAGGACTGGATTTCGACAGTAATTGATAAAAATCAGTCATTAGGACTAAATGTACATAAAAATTGAAAGATTTGATATTATATTTACTTTCATTCAAACTTTAGAGACAAAAAACCCTCATGCCTCAAATATTTGAGACTAAAACTTCAATTGTCTTGTCTAAACATGATCAGAAGAACATTCGGACTCAGAAGCTAAATTTAATGATCAAATCCTTAAAATAGATTTGAGGATCAAAAGTTTTTCCAAGACCATGACGTTTGAGGTTCATAGTAGGATAAAATGGAATTCTTCTAGGCACTGACCCGGGAACTAATAAGCGTAAGCCAATATTGGTAATGACAACATCCCAATACTGTAGACCAAATAAATACCAAAAGGTTCGACTATTGGAGCATTATCCACCCGCCAGCCACTTTTCTAACAGAAGGATTCAGGCGCCTCTATTTTTTAATTGCGGTTCATAAATTCAAAATATGTTCTTGATATTTTATTCCCTTATTAGATCTAAACGGTTTTCAAAATCTACCTGTCCCGGAGAAGTTTCAAATTCCCAAACCAACAAACAGATAATACCATCTTCTCATTTTTTTTTCTTTTTCCTTTTTTCGTTCAAAAAAAACACCCCAAAAATCTTCAAAGGAGAGAGAAATTCATCTTTCTGCCTTTAAACTTCAAACACCTGAAAAAAGCTTTGTTCAATTGTTTCTTCATCATCAACCGGGAAAAAATGAAAAACCTTAATTAACCTCAGAGTTTTTCATTTCTACAAAGGCGAAAACAAAACAATATAACTATTCAGATATCACTTTTGTGAATATATTAGACAAAAAGCAAAAAGTTTTCCTCAGGCTTCGTTTTCATACATTTTCGGTTGTTTCGCACAACAAATTCACTTTTTTTTTTGGGGGGTTCCCTTGAAATTAAAGCTGTATAACAGCTGAAGAGCTGCATTATTTCTTCTCACTTTTGGCAGGCTTTGTTTTCACGTTTCGTGACGTTGCAGCATTTTAAATTGGGTCTTAATTCACGAAACTGCGTCGTTTTCGATATAGTTCGCTTGAATTGTGATCAGAGTTAGGGTTTTAGAATTATGTTTTGAACAATGTCGCCTTTGACATTGTTCAATTGCTAATTTAGGAAAGAGAATTTTGAAATTCTAGCGGTTTATCTTCAGATTTTCCCTCAAAGTTCGAAAAAATGCTGGCAGTTTCGCCGAATTCAATTGCTAGGAGTTCGCTGGAGGAGATGCTGGATTCTCTCCGGCGAAGAGACGAGAACGAGAAGCCGAAAGACATGCCGCCGGCTCTTCCGGCTCGGCCAAAGGCGACTGCCAGGGCTCGGCTGCCGTCGGCTAAACGGCCGTTGCCCAGCAGTTTTGAAACGGGGGAGAATCTTGAAGCTGGGAATTTGAAAAAAGGACACAATAATCCTAAAGGATTTAGGGGGAATAATAGTTTTGGTACGAAAAAAGCTAAGGCCAAGGAGCCCAGTGAATCTCCATATGCTGAGGTGGCGGAGCTGAAGGGTGGCGAAGAGAGGTTGGAAAGAAATGATGGTGCAAATCTGGCCAATTCGGCCCCAGGATCGTTGCCGAGGTTTAGGGAATCTGACTGGGATGATAACATTGGTTATTTCATCAAAAAGGTGCTAAAAAAGAAAAATATTTCATTTTTATCTAATATATTTATTTTTTAATGGTTTTTGCTTACTGTATGCTGGGTTTTGGAGTTCGGAAAAGAACAAGATCGAGTATTTTACCTATCAATTCTTGATGTATGAACATGAGATATGAAATGCCTATTTCATTTGTCACTCTGCGATTTTTTGTGAAGCATTCATGCCGGGTATTGGTTATCAGGCTACCTTTATACTTTTTTTTTTTTTTGGTGGAGGAGTGTTACGGGTCAGGATTTAGGCATGGAGTTCGGCATTCCAATTAAAACTTAAGTGAGATATCATATTTTTATGCTGCAAGGAATGAAATAGCATGGTCGCAATGTTGTTCTCTATACAAGATAGAATTGGTGGACAGATGCTTATGTTATAGAGCTTTATCATTTCAGAAGCTTCGCGTCTGGTGTCGTCTACGAAACAGGCAATGGGAGTTAGGACAAATTCAGTCCACTATAGGAGAGAAAGCTTCTGTTTTGCTTTCAGACGGAAGTGTAAGTCCAAGTATTTTAGATTTTTTTAGAGTGACTGATCTTGTAATAGGGCAGAAATGAACTGGGTAGCTATTCTTCTGCAGGTTCTGTCTGTTCCAATTGGAGAGCTTTTACCTGCAAATCCTGATATTCTTGAAGGTGTGGACGATCTTATACAGCTTAGTTATTTAAACGAACCATCAGTTCTTCATAATCTTCAGTATAGATTTTCACGTGACATCGTATATGTAAGTTATATTGCTGCAAAAATTTATGTCAGATGTCCGCTGTGATCTTTTGTATATACTACACTACAATAATCTTGTGTTTGTGTTCTTGTAGAGCAAAGCAGGGCCTGTTTTAATTGCAATAAACCCCTTCAAAAATGTCCAGCTTTATGGTGATGATTGTATTACAGCTTACAGGCAAAATCTCGTAGACAGCCCTCACGTTTATACAATTGCAGACACTGCTTACAATGAAATGATGAGAGGTGACACCTAATAGCTGGAAATTTGGTAGAGCAGTTGTGTCTGGTTATACCTTTTCTGACTAAAATACTCACTTCAATTCCCCTTTTTACACTTCTCTATCTCCTGCAGATGAAGTAAACCAGTCCATTATCATCAGGTTCGTGGCAGTATGTTCTTTGATTCGTCACTTGTGTTACTTACCCTGTTCGCCTTTTGTATCATTTCAAGCTTAGTTTAATATGTTATATGGAGATAAGCTTCTCTTTCAAATTTCATCCTATAGTGGCGAGAGTGGGGCAGGGAAGACAGAAACAGCAAAAATTGCGATGCAATACCTGGCTGCTCTTGGAGGAGGCAGCAGTGGGATAGAGTGTGAAGTCCTGCAGACAAGCTGTATTTTGGAGGCATTTGGGAATGCTAAAACATCCAGGAATGACAATTCCAGCAGATTTGTTAGTTTCTTCATCCTTTTATTCTATTTTATTTTATATTCTGGGATGAAACGTATTCGGGGTTTATTTGGGATTTTGGACATACTTGAGCAGTTCCAGTATGCTTCACATATTTCTTATGTGGTGCAGGGGAAGTTAATTGAAATTCACTTCAGTGCAGTGGGAAAAATATGTGGTGCTGAAATACAGACCTGTAAGCATCCTTATCTTGGCAAGTTGCAAACTTTCATCTAATACCCTTTATAAAATAACTTTTCAGAGTATTCACTAACTTGGTTCATTTGGAAAACCTTTGTGATGCCATATGGTGACTTCTGATGTGTTGGATAGATCTACTGGAAAAGGTAGGTTTTCTCTTGCATCTTATTTTATAATTTTCTTTACTTTGTTTCGTCTGGTTGACTAATTTCATGAAAACAAATCAAGCAGTCAAGAGTGGTTCAGCTGGCTCGTGGTGAGAGGTCATATCATATCTTTTACCAGCTTTGTGCTGGAGCTCCTCCAAGTCTCAGAGGTTTGTTTCTCATAGTTTCTTGTTTCTCTGCATACTTTTCCTATTACCTGTTCATTTTATGTGACTTTGGGGTTTATTTTGGTCAAAGTAGCATGTTATATCTAAATGTAAATAGTTGCCATTTAGAACCTTTGTGCTATTTCAGGCAATGATAGTTGAGCTATTGTTGTTTAAACTGTGTGTTTGTTTGTTTGGTTGAGTATGTGTAGACCTTTCTCAAAAAGTTGAGATTGCAATTTTTGTAAAGTCATGGACTGCATGGTTGCTGCTATTTTTGTCAAAATCATAAATCATATATGTTTCTTTCCCCACTTAGAACTTTCTGCTGGATGCTAGGTCGTATGGAACTCGGTTTTTTTTTTTGAGGCGGATTTTGTACTGATGTGGAAGTTTCCTCCCTAGTTTCTTGGTTGTATAAGGATGAACTTTTTAATATGAACTGTGATAGAATTATCCCTTTAACGTCCAGAAATATTTGATCTTTTTGGCTCTACATTTTGGTTCATGAAAATCATTTTTTCTCAGTAGCAATAAATTGTTTTTGGTTTCTCCAGAGAGGCTCAAGTTAAAAGAGGCGAAGGAATACAACTATCTCAATCAGAGTGGCTGCTTGGCTATTCATGATGTTGTTGATGCTCACAAATTTGAGTCGCTCAAGGTGTTTTGTACCAACAGAAATGCGCCTTATGGTTTGTATCTGTATGTTTCTCTTCATGTTTATCTTGCTAATCCTTGTAGGACTTTTGTTGCCTACCAGGAAGCCTTCAATACCCTTAGAATTCACAAGGAAAGTCAAGAACAGATTTTTGAGATGCTTGCTGCAGTATTATGGTTGGGCAACATATCATTTCAAGTCATTGACAATGAAAATCATATTGAGGTGGTGGATAATGAAGGTAAGCTGCATTAAAGACTTGGTTTTGCATATGATTATCTCCTTAGCACTTAGGTTTCTTTTTGTTCTTTTACTTGTTGAACGAGAAGTTGGATAAATAGGTTGTTTTAAAGTGTTAGTGATATTTTGGCACCTCTGGCGCACTGCATGCCATATGTATACACTTTCATACTGGCTCAGAAGTTTGAAGAAATCAACTTCTCTAGCACTTATTTAGTTCTTTTTTTTTTTTTTTTGGCCTAAACAATATAGTATTTGAGTTGCTGACCTTTAGAGACTTTTGTTGTAGAAGTGCATTGCTTTGATTCTCGGTATGCCTTCTGGTTATTTGGGTTATTCTCATTTGAATTTGGTGTGGAAGCCTTGCAAGTGTATTTTTGAGAATTGTTAATTAATCTAGGGATAGTTGTTTGGAGAAATTATGCTAGTGTCCTTATCAAGATTTACAGTTTTTGGATGAATTGGTACTTCACACTAGAAACATGTGATCTTCTTCGAAATTGTTATTTTACAACGTAGTAGCTAATCCTGGCAAGAAACTTCATCACTCTTACTCTTGCTTCCTATTAATGGTTGGATATTCACTCCTAGATATTTCACATTTCTCGTCTGCTTCTTGTTTCTCTACTATTCTGAAATTCTTGGAGATGACCAAAAATCATTTCTAGTTTTCTGTGTTCCTTGAGCTTAAGATACAGATTTTATGTGTGTGTCATTTCCCTGCTCCTTTTCTCATTTCTATTCCATATGACAGATATGTGATTGAGCAGTACTGTTTAACTTGATATTGGGGAAACTTTTGGTTGGTGTGCAGATATTTTCTTAATAGTCATTGCATGTGGGTATTGAAATTGACCTTTTTGTTATTTCCCCCCTCCCCATATTGCAGCTGTAACCAATGCAGCTAGCTTGATTGGTTGCAATGCCCAGGACCTCATGCTAACTTTATCGACTCGTAAAATACAAGCAGGCAAGGACAGTGTGGCCAAAAGATTAACACTCCAGCAGGTGTATATGATTCTTGCATGCATGTTTTGCATACCATTCATTTGTTATATTTGTGCACCAAAAATTTGACATCTTGCTTGCTTTCAACTATCAGCCTGTACTCACTGTACTGATTTTTGTCATAGGCAATTGATACAAGAGATGCTTTGGCGAAGTTTATCTATTCAAGTTTGTTTGACTGGCTTGTGGATGAGATCAATCATTCACTTGCGATGGGCAAATACCGTACTGGGAGATCCATAAGTATTTTAGATATATATGGATTTGAATCATTCAAGGTAAATAACAATTGATCAGTCTGTTGCTGTTATGATATGATAAAGCTGTGTGGATAGATGACACTATCACATTTTATTTACAGAAAAATAGTTTTGAACAACTGTGTATAAACTATGCAAATGAGAGATTGCAGCAACATTTTAATCGACATCTATTTAAACTTGAGCAGGAGGTAAGCTTCTCAAACCTAGGTTATTGTTTTTCTTGCATACAGAAATTCCCTATTTTTATATTTTTCGTATATCTATTTATATGAAAATATCAAATGCCGTGTCATAGTAAAAGTTAGAGATTTCTATTTTCCAGAAACATGCAGCCAGTGGAGTCTCACAGGGGTTGGACATTTATCTTTTTGTCTGTTTTATGAATATTGAAAACATTGTTGCTCATTGCTGAACTTGAAAGACTGATGTTGGATAAAGAAATTGCTGCTACATAACTTTCTGCACTAGATTTATGGACTCTATTCTATGATATCTTCTCAAGTAAATGATTTCTGCAGAATCACAATATTTAATCTGACTGGAAAATTTTCCCTTTTCGCTAGTCTCCTTGTTCCAACTATTATATTGATCTGAAAACAGGATCATCGTTACTAAAATCCATGTGATCGAATGTGACATCCCAAGCATCTTGTTTTTGTGTAGGAGTATGAATTGGATGGCATTGATTGGACAAAGGTAGAATTTGAGGACAACCATGAGTGTTTGAACCTCTTTGAGAAGGTATGTTCTTCCTCCCATTATGATATCCTGTCTTTAGGAATTTTAAAGGCTGCAAATGCATACACGAAAATGTTTACAAACTGGTAAAACGTCTTTTGCCATCATCGTGATTGGCTGATTAAAACTCATATTTATATATGTAGAATATACAAGAGAGAACCATTATGACAAAATTACACAAGTATCCTATGAATTACTTAGGGGTATGGTGTCACAGATATACTTTGTTTAAACAGAACCTTTTCGATTTGACGTTTTCATAATTCAGTGCAACATCTTGTGTAGAAGCCTATTGGGCTGATATCTCTATTGGATGAGGAGTCAAATTTTCCAAAGGCTACCGATTTAACCTTGGCTGATAAACTTAAGCAGCACTTGGATGCTAATCGTTGCTTTAAAGGAGAAAGAGGCGGTGCCTTCATCATTCGCCATTATGCTGGAGAGGTTAGTGTTGCTTATAGCCATGATCATCATGATAGTAATTATTAAAAACACTTTTGAACTTGTGATAAGGAGAGTTTTCCCAATTAGTAATTGAAACACAAACTTGAAGCTGGGCCCACAAGATATCTTTTGTTTCCATGGTGTTTTCTGAGCAGTATTTGTGTAGGGTTCAGTATGTAGTTATTGATTGACGAGTACTTGACGCATAGTAATGTCTATTTCCAAAGGGTATTTATCTTATCATTTGCTTCCAGTGCACATTGAAGCTTTTATTTTCTTAAAAACTGGTGGTATGCCATCATACCATGTGGTGCTACTTTGGTGCTTTAATACCTAACGCATGAATATTCTTATGAGAATTGGGAAGACATTCTATGTCGGCTTGCTCAATCCCTGTTCTTGAAGGCTGATGGTATGCTTTGCTAGCCTAACTATAGTCGTTTTCTGTAGGTTCTTTATGACACTAATGGTTTTCTGGAGAAGAACAGAGATCCCATCCACTCTGACACAATCCAACTGCTTTCCTCTTGTAGCGGGCATCTTTCTAAGTTGTTTGCCTCTTCAGTTCTTAATGTATTACCAAAAACTGCTAGTCCGTTGGAGCAGTCAGGAGCTTTGGGTTCACAGAAGCAAAGTGTTGGCACCAAGTTCAAGGTAAAGAGTCATGCTGCTACCTAGCAAAAAGGGGGAAATAACATAATGGCTTTTCCAGTATTCTAATCATGCTTTAATTGTTTACTGCCATTGGCTACACAAACGTCAATTAAAAAAGAGTGACACACTTTTGACATTTTGAGCAAAGTCTATTTTGAAAGGGAATTGGAAGTTGGTTCCATCTTCGCTGCAGATATACATGATTTCATTTCACAGCTGCTTTCAGATCTCATTATAAGCAAATTCATAGAAAACTTCCCCAAGAATTGGCCCCTTTTGCCAAGTGCCAACGCTAAAATTATTAGGGCCAGAAGATCTAGAAAAGACATCGCGGAACAAAGCAATGATTTTTTTTCCCAAAAGTTATTGTTATATAATGGCAAAAAAAATTTATGCCATAAGGACTTTTCAAAACTAAATTCGCATGACTGATATTCGACTAGTCTTTTAAAGCAAAATACTTCATGAGTTTTATTTCTGCTTGTAGGGTCAGTTGTTTAAATTAATGCAGCAGTTGGAGAACACGACTCCACATTTCATTCGCTGCATAAAACCAAACAATAAGCAGCTTCCTGGCATTTACGACAAGGACCTTGTCTTGGATCAACTTAGATGCTGCGGGGTTCTAGAGGTTGTTCGGATCTCAAGGTCTGGATATCCTACTCGAATTACACATCAAGATTTCTCGAGAAGGTAAAAGTGGGGTATTAATTTTCTCTTTGCTTGTTAATTTTAAGAACTTGTTCATATATGCTTGTGTGGATTTTAGGTACGGATTCCTACTTCCGGAGGATAGTGAAAGCCAAGATCCTTTGAGTTCATCAGTTGCTATTCTGCAGCAATTCGGTGTCCTTCCTGAAATGTACCAAGTTGGCTATACAAAATTATTTTTTCGAGCGGGTCAGGTAAGTTATAGACTATTGTGAGGTTCTTCATGTGCTTCTAGGTTTGAAAACCTGCTCTAGAGTCGTGCAGAAGTGTTTTGGACACAATTCTCTTTGATTACTTCGCCTCAACATTTTTGTCCTGCTGCAATGCAGATTGGTGCGCTGGAAGACACAAGAAAACAGGTTCTTCAAGGTACTCTTGAGGTGCAGAAGTGTTTTCGTGCTCATCGGGCTCGTCGCCACTTCCATGATCTCAAACAAGGAGTAACTGCATTGCAATCATGTAAGGAAGCTGTCAAAGTATTTTCTAAGTTCATTTGTGATCCATTTGAAATGACACTGCACAAGAAATTCTGTTTAGAGAATTTAATTTTGTGCCATATTGGATTTTCTTCTGAGGCCTGTCAAACTTGAAAGTCACTTATTCGAAATCAGAATCATATCTGAATTTGTTAGACATACTACAATTGCTTTTGGTCCTGCAAATGCTGTGTATTTGTCAAGCTTCCTGGACCAGTATGCCTTACATTTGAAGTGACATTTAATGTTTTTCTTGCAGTTGTTCGTGGCGAAATTGCTAGAAAGGAGTATGATGTTCTTGTTAACTTGAGCAAGCAGGTAGCTGAGAGTAAGTTTGAGGAGCAGCTGGTGGCAGTTGTGCAAATACAATCAGGTAAACTTTTATTTTGTATATATTAAGCAGGTTAGTAGTTTATAAATTAAGTGGATATCCAATTCTTATAAGCATTTTGGTGCAGTAATCCGCGGGTGGTTGGCTAGAAGGAATATTGATCGTCTGCGGAATTCAAAAATGATGATTTTTGATAAACGAAGGCGAGGAAAGAAGTTTTCAGAAGTGATGGTACTCTCTTTATGCTACTTTAAAGCTACAACCTTGACTAGTTTCATTCTCGTAGTAAGACACAATGGGTGACATAATTGTTGAGAAAGTTTTGCTAAGTTTGACTTTTACACATTCAACCTACATCATAAAATACCATGTGGATGATCCAGAAACACAATCTGCATTTTGCTTTTCAGGGAATTACAGGAATGTCTGTGTATTAATTTGATCAGATTTTGACTTCCTTGTATATTTGAAATACTAAAAATATTTCCAATTCTGAGAATTGCATTGTAAATTTGAAGTACTGTTGTTTATCAGGGCCTAGCGCAAGAGAATTTACCTTCAGTGGTGGAAGAGCTTCAAAGGCGTGTGGTCATGGCAGAGGTAAACCTAGGGAAGAAGGAAACGGAAAATGCTGCACTGAGAGAGCAAGTACAAGAGTTTGAGGTGCGTTGGTTGGAGTATGAAGCCAAAATGAAAGCGATGGAGGATACATGGCAAAAACAGATGGCATCCTTGCAAGTGAGTTTCTATGTTAGTGTGTTCCTTGCAAAATCTTGCATGCTTTTTAGAGTAAATGATACATTTTCCTCTACTGCTGTGCTTCTTTGTAAGAGTGTTTGCAACATGCTAGCAGTAGCTGAAGAAAGAAAATGAAATCTCCATTTGAAGTTTGACATGTGAATCCTGGTGGTGTTATACATCAACATTCCTTAGCGACAAGTTATGTTTACTTGTTGACTTAAATTCCAAAATTATGCTGTTTCTTACTTGCCTTGGTACCTATGTCTTTCTCAATGCAGGTGAGTCTGGCTGCAGCCAAGAAGAGTCTTGGTGCTGACCATACAGCAGTTCAACCAGCTGGAAGGCTTGATGGTCTTACATCTCCTCGCTATTACGATTCTGAGGACACAATGTCCGGAGGAGCTCGAACTCCTGGTGGGGAAGCTAATGGCGGATTAAATTCAGTCGGTCACCTTGCGAAAGAATTTGAAAATAGGAAGCAAATTTTTGACGAGGATGCCAAAGCAATAGTTGAAGTCAAGTCAGGGCAGAACCCTGGCGAAGAATACCGGAGACTGAAACACAGGTTTGAGGCGTGGAAGAAAGACTATAAGGCGCGGTTAAGGGAGGCAAAGTCAAGACTTCAAAAGCATGGGCATTTAGAGGGTGAGAAAAGAAACCGAAAATGGTGGATAAAGAAGAGCAGATTTCAGCTTTAGCTGCCTTCAGCCTTGTAAAGATTTCTAGGTGGGAGTTACTTTTCAGTTACCTTTCTCGTAGGTTGAACGCGGAAGAGGTGCTTGTGTGTGTATATTATTGGTCGCTTTTTGGAAGGATCAATTTGCTTGGTGATTTCCTTCCATTTCGTCCCTTTTCCGGATATTAGGTTTGAGCCTAGTTGTGCATAGCGTATCGTTCATGATGTAACTGATCACCTCTTCACCACTGCGTAGGTTGTGGCTAGAAATATAAATATAGGATAGAAATGTACCCATGTTTCCTCTCCCATAACACTTGTAAGAGGAAGTGGTTGTAAATTGATGGGCTTGCTTTCAGGTTCTGTTTCCCACGAGAAGCGTTCTTTACTCTATGCTGAAGCCAGAAATCCAAAGATTTCTTTTCGTCTAAAAGATTAAACTTGCATCCGCAAGCCTGTTATGGAATGAGAATTTTCCCCCCGTCCTGTCTTTAGTAAGAGGGGAGAAATGAAGGGACCGCAAGCTCTTCTAATTGTACGTAGCTTACCAAATTTCGAGTGTCAACATGATAGATGATTCACAAGAAAATTATTTGAAAATGCCGCGTAGCTCAATGAATTGCCCCGGTTGAAGAGTAGGTTATATCTATCAGCTTTAAGGGAAAGGAGGTGAAAACTAGCTATAAAGCATTGATGACCTGCGGATCCGTGACGGTACATGAGCTCAATCGCTTTATATAGTTGGGCAAAATAAATAAATATAAATTAATAAACAAGTTTCCATTCACAAATTTTAGTCCAGACAAAGCAAGAAAAATTTACGATCCGGGGACAAACTTGGTGGCATAGACCCAGGCATTGTTAGCAACTGGGTTGTCAAGATGGTCCAAGAGATTTTCAAGAGGGCCTTTTCCAGTGACAATAGCTTGGACAAAGAAACCGAACATGGAGAACATTGCAAGCCTTCCATTCTTGATTTCCTTCACCTTAAGCTCAGCAAAGGTAGCAGGGTCATCGGCTAGACCAAGAGGATCAAAGTACTGGCCACCGGGGTAGAGATCATTGCCCTCTCCGACGCCTTCAAGACCATTGATTCTATATCCTTCAACAAGACCCATGAGAACAACTTGGAAGCCGAGCACTGCCAGAATGCTCTGAGCATGGACAAGGTTAGGGTTTCCCAGGTAGTCAAGCCCACCTTCTGAGAAGATTTGTGCTCCGGCTTTGAACCACACTGGCTCCTTAAAGTCCACTTTAAGATATTTCTCAAGGACTTCTGGGGTGATGCATCCCAGTGCTCCGAGCATAGCCCACCTACCGTGAATAACCTTCAGTTTGAAAAAAGGCAAAAGAGTTAAATGTGCGGAGCTTTCCTGCCAGGAGCCATTATGGGTCAATAGTTATGTTCATAAAAGCTTCTCATGGTCTTGATTTAGGTTAAGAATACCTCGAGAGCTCGGTTCCTGGCAAAAGCCTCAGGATCAGCAGATAAACCAGCAGTATCCCATCCGTAGTCACCTGGAAATTCACCAGTCAAGTAGGAAGGAGTCTGAGCTGAAAAGGGTCCTAAATACTTCAACCGGTCCGGTCCGTACCAAAGTTCATTACCCTATATCATGATTGTTACAAAGGCAACATGTCAAAAGGCAAGTATTCAAGAAAAATGAGAAAAAGCATCGGAGGCGTAGATATAGGGAAAAGAGCTTCATACCATGGTGTATTTGCCGTTGCCCATGGAGACAACTTCTCTAAGTGGGTTGGCATTTTTGGGTTGCCCCAAGAATGGGGTTGCTCTAACCACAACGGTGCTGGAGCCGGCGGCAGCTGCCATGGATGTTGATGCTAATTTTCCCCTAAACCTTAGGATGCGTGGTTCCCTGTTTTATGTAGCTGTCTCGGAAGAAAATCTGGTGAAAACTACAATTTGGAATGTGAGAGGTACCAATTTTATGTACAGCTGCCCGATGTTGAGAATCAAAGATGGGTGGCCATGATTGCATGGATGAAAATTGTGGTGGCTGATCATGAGCGGTTCCGCAACCACCAATCAGGAGGCTTCGAAAGATTATTAGTATCTCCAACTCATATCTTTCTATCCACAATTTCTATCTTAGCAATTGGCTTTTAATGTGTTTAGTTAACTTCAGTTGGAAAAAGATAAGTCAAAATAAAAAAAATTAAAGATAAATTAAAATACTTCCACAATTCCACCAGCATTAACTAGTATGGGATACTTGGTTGCATTCCAATTTTTTTTAAAAAGAAGAAGAAGAAGAAGAAGGAAAATATCTCTTATATGCTAGACCTTAAATATAAATGGGAAATGCTGAATTACCTTTACCTTGTGGTATGATTCTGCCTTTTGATGGCTTTGCAAGAAACTTTAGGTTGGAAAAATGACAGCTGAAAAAGGTCTAATATAAAAAAATTCAGCTGAGTGCTCAAAAAAAAATAAAATTCAGCTGACAAAATGCGGTGAGCGTGGATCGAACACGCGACCTTCAGATCTTCAGTCTGACGCTCTCCCAACTGAGCTATCCCCGCTTTGGCTCTCTTTGGTCTTCAGTCTTCAAGCTGACGCTTTTCCAACTGAGCTATCCCATTCCCATCCTTCTCTTTTTATCCAACACAGGACAAAAGTCCAAGCACACCGCGTGCTTCCGTCTCTTTTTTCTCGTTTCAAGATTCAAGAATCCCTCTCTAAGGTCTAAAGTCGAGCTCCTTGCAGCTTGCACCATCATCATCGGGTTAAAATGGAGAAATTCGATTCAAACCGTCTGAAAATCCCCCATTTTCCACGTTGCTCTTACTCCGTACTTTACTATCAAGAGCGATATTAGTAGCACGAACTTGTAGTGTCAGAAGAAATGCTTCAGAAAAAAAAACAGCATTCATGTTTCCTCAACTCTGACTGGTGATGGAGCAGCAAAGAACAAAAATGGGGTTGAAAGTCGTCGTAAAATGAGCAAAGATAAAGATAAACACTGGGATTTCTGGTAACTTTCTGTCTACAAAAATCTCATCTTTTCTGAGTGTCAAGGTGAAAGTTTGTTTCTTGATCCTTGATAAGTGGGATTTTTTTGTGTTCTTTGTAGTTTTCCCTTTTTTTTATTCTTTACATGAGTTCTGGTGGTTTCAAAATATTTCTAGCTCCTTGCGGGTGTTTTTTTTTTTTTTTTGGGGTTTTGTTGAAATCATGACGATAACATCTTAGTTCTCCATATGATCCTGATATAGCCCTCTCGGCAGTTTTCTTTGGTAATCTTTTACATGTTATGGCTTCATGATTATATCCTTTCTTTGTTTGTTTTAGTGATTTGATCCTTGTTAGTGCAGTCGTTCTAGTAGTCGATCTTGATATTCTTCGATGTAATTCATGATATTCTTCAATGTATTTCTGTTACTCTTTATTCCCTTGCCCGAGTAATTTAATGTGCTCCTGAATCTCTAATTTCTTTTCACCCTGTTGAGCAACTTAGTTTAGACATAGTTTTTAGAGTTGGATACATGTCTAACTGCATTTCCAATTTAATCCACAATGCTTTGATATGTGGTGCTCACTGAATTCTGCAGGAGGAGATTGAGGCCCCAGCGTAGTTTAGACATAGTTTTTAGAGTTGGATACATGTCTAACTGCATTTCCAATTTAATCCACAATGCTTTGATATGTGGTGCTCACTGAATTCTGCAGGAGGAGATTGAGGCCCCAGCGTGGTTAGATAATTAGATGTCACTCAAGGATGTCAGTCTAGTTACCAAGATAAGTGAGTATTATATACAGTTTGTGATATATTATCGCTTAAAATCGCCCCCGGTGATTCTAAGGCAACTCTGGAATTTCCGCCCTCCTTCTGTTGAACTATGCTGCAGGGATGATGAATGTTTTTACATCTCTCATCCGTAAGTAATTCTTCTCATTGTCTCTCTGTCTTCAAGCTACCATGTTTTCCGTGTTGTGTCTGTGAGAGTATAAAGTTTTCAGGTGCCATCTATGTTCTGCTAAGGAATTGATTTCTGCATTTTCTCAGTCTGGCAAGGGTTGCACAAACTTGGACCTATGTGGACAGGAACAATTTTCTCCTAGGCTTCCACGTTCAGTATCAAGATCAAGAGGCAAAGATTATAGAAGCAGGGAGTGGGGACAGAATTCCTAAGCTTCAGTGAAATTACTGGACGGCAAGATCACCTACTGCCTCCTTTCAGGGACCAAAAATGTTCAAATTCTATCTCCTCTATAGGAGTAGAAAGCAAATTAACAAGCACCACTACATCTGAAGGCATTGAAAATCAATAACAGAGGTCCTTTGAAGTATCTAGTCAAGTAGTTGTCCAGACCAGCTGGCTACTATCAGAACTAAAGATTAGCTTGAGGGGAACTTGTGTTACAAGACAAGCACCCAGATTGCAACTAAGCTAGAGGAGGCAATCAGAAGTTTGGAATTTGTCTTCGAGCAAATCCAGTGTAGGAGTTTTGATGTAGCAAAGATTATATTCTAGTTGTCTAAATGCCTATGGCAATTGTATGTGAAGCTTGTGCTCAATTTCAAATATCGTTGCAAGGCATAGAAAAATAGAATACTTTGGATGACAACATCTGACTTCTTTTCTTCAATCTTTTCCCTTTTTGTAAGCTTTTTCAATATTACGACTAGATTATGATAGACATGGTGCAAGAAAAGACCATTTGCATAAAAAGGAAAGCATTTGCATGGTTAAAAATAAAATGGTGATGATCAGGTTACGTGAATTTATGTTGGACCGGCCTATTTGTAGTTAGTTTCTTTAAAATATATATAAATGGATTGACAAAATTATGGTCATTTGATAGATGGGAAGATTGTTACCGTTTTGTAAAAAAAAAAAAAAAAAAAAAGATAGATGGGAGGGGAAAGGTTTTGGAAGACCACCAACAACTTTGCCTACTTGAGAGAGCATTGTTTATATGATCCGAATCAGTTTAGCATTGCGAGCCCATCATGTTATACCTCTACCAGAAGTAATAGAAGCCCATATGAATGTTGAATCCGAAATTTTTTTTTTTTGTTATTAAACTCTTCACAATGGAGCAACATCAGTCCTAGACTTCTCTTCTTGATGGGCTAATCAAGTCCTTCCAGTGAGAGTTGCCTACTAATCAAGTACTAATTGTTTTCTCATGGTGGAAAAATCGTCAGTGAAGTTAATCTGATATTGAGCACAATGGAAGAGGAAAGAAAAACTCCAGCTTTTTCGACAGAGCTGGAGTTTGCAGTGACCTGTCTTCTTGACGAACTTGTGGAATTGCTTTGTGACTTGCCTCTGAAGTGAGTCTAACGAGGTAATGTTGATCAGACAAAAGTTATATGGTGGTTTTGGTAGTAGGATGTGAATCATTAATTAACACTTTGATTTATGACATCGTTAATTAGTTATCCCTTAAAAAATTGAAACCCCATTCGCTTGAGCTATTAGGTCAAGAAAGAAAAGAATTACTCCAATCCTGTTTACAAATCTGAACTAATCAAGTCCGTGACATAATATAATAGGAATAGAATATCATGGGCTTGGACTGTTGGAAGAAACGAAGTGTAGCTTGAAAAAAAAAAACAGGGAGACGCAGAATGGAGTCTCTAAATTATTTCTGCGGCCACGTGGGAGTGCAAAATTAAAGCTATTATGAACTACGTGTATCTTACCTTTAATCATACTCACGAGAAAGTATGGGAACTGCATCCACTCCCAGAGCATCAATCCTGCCACTTCAATATCGGTTGGTTGTTTCAGTCCCCACCTCCCACAGGTCCAGTTGGACCTCTCTCCTGAATAATAGATTAGGATAAAATAGAATATAGATAAAAAAAAATATCGGCCGATTGTACTGTTGTTGCTGTTACATAATACTATTAGGAGTTTCTTTTTTTTTTTTTTTGGGGCAATTATCATCAATTACATCTATTCTTATTTTAATCAATTTTAGGGAGTGACCCACCAGGATCACGAAAAACTGACAAGAATTGAATCACCATCGGATCATGCTAGTACAGCAGTAGTTCCTTCCAACAAAATTTCTTGTGCTTCTTTTCTAGTACTAGTAGTAGTAGTTAAGAACCGAAAAATTCAGGCAGTCAGTCCCCTGTAATCAATCAAACGACACTCCTCACTGTTTTGATCAAATTACGTGTAGTGTGCTTCTACTACTTAATGTGGTGCCACATCAAAGATTCCTCATCAGGCACCTTACGGCTTAGCCAAGGCAACCATCATTTGTTGTGCTCCAAATTATTTTTCCATTGAGAGTTTTTTTTATACTCCCTCCATCCCATTTTGATAGTCCTAATTTTTCTTTTACACGGTTTAAGAAAAAATAGTTAACTTTATTAAAAAAATAAATTTAGGTTGCTACCTTCCTAAAATAACCTTACATTAAACAGAGTACAACTTTATATTAATTATTCATGAAAACTTGAATTGATGGTCAAGAAAGAATCAATCCTCATTTTACATTATTTCACATTAAATCTAAATGTATTAAATGGAGTAGGTTAACAATCTATATTAAATAAGATAGTTTACACTAATAACAACCTACATTGAATAAGGATATTTTAGAGAAATTAAAAGATAACTGTATTTTTCAATTGAAAAGTGGACTATAATTTGGAACAGACGAAAAAGGAAACAGGACTATCAAAATGGGAGGAGGGAGTAGTATAGAAATTTTGTCTAAGCTAGCAGCTCAAAATAATAAATGCTTATAAAAGGCGCAAAATGTCCAGCAATGATCTACAGGTGGTTAGTGCCATACTTTCTTCTGTGGATCGACGGACAAGCAAGTTAGGTAATTTTATTTTTTTTTGTCGATGCAATAGAATTTCTATAATTTAATCTAGCCTATTCTAGGGGGGAAAGAGGAGGGGAGAGGGGGGAGGGGACTCGATGCTGGTCAATGAAGACCATCACATATTGTGACAACTTTTGTGGAAGGCAAGGTTCGAACCCTTGACCTCTCGCACCACCAACTTTTGCGGCGACAAGCAAGTTAGGTAATTGATGAGTCGCAAAGGGAGCCGGTATAAAATACAAGTTTGATGGGATTTGAGATTGTCATGTAATAATACTAACAAGCTGTGTAACCCGGCAGCACACCTCTGCTAACCAGACCAAGATCTGCAAATATCGTATGGCACTTACCATCTTTCCTACGGAGAATATCAAGTGGCTGCATTGCAGTTGTACTATACTTGTTATGTCCGTGTGTACACGATACAGGCAAGAAAAAAAAGATTAACAAAAAAACAAGAATGACGAAACTGCGCCGAACCTCAGTTTTCCGAACGTATTAGAAAATGAGTGAGTGAGACCTTTTCCCACAGGTTATCCTGTCTCCTCCTCCTCTCTCTCTCTCTCTCAGCCTACCTTTTCTCTGATCCTCATCTTTGATTTTACTACATCCTATTCTTGGATGCGCTCTCTCTAGAATCTACCAGATGCCTTGGCACCAAACCTTCTGCTTTCTATTCCGACATTACCCTTTCCTTCATTGGTGTAATGCAAAATAATTTCCTATTATATAGAGTAACACAACAATCACCTTTCTTGCATGGCAAATGTATAATAATATTCCTGCAAATATATAATAATATTCCTGCTCTAAATGTTTAATCGTACGAGAAACAAAGCTTGCTACTGATTTGTTTTGATTACTACTAGATTAGTACACACGCATATGATCTTAAAGCAACTTAAATCGACTGCCCCACATCTAATTAGAAATTGGATAGCATCGTTTGCGCCTGCATATGACTCATAATTTTGGTTCTTGCTATATTTGTTGTTTTTCTTTTAAATGGTTACGGTTACACTCTAATCTATATATCAGGTGCTGTTTAAATTCATGAAGGGCGTCTACAAAACAGCCTTTTCAGGGTGCTTGTGCTTTTGAATAGGGACGTTTAGTGAATCAATGATCCTCAATTTCCATTTTGTTTTTTGTACTCTTTTGATAATCACTCCATTTTCTTTTGTGGGGAATGGAAGAGAAATTAATGGGCTGCCTGGTAAGTAGGCATTACGAATAGAAATAAGTACTTCCTACGTCCCATTTTAGTAGTCTTGTTTTTTCTTTTTGTTTGTCCTAAATTATAGTCAGCTTTTCAATTGAAAACATAGTTAACTTTTAGCTTCTCTAAAATGCCTTCATTTAAGGCACTTTGTTATTAGTGAATATAATCTACCTTATTCGTTAATCATTTTGATTTATGCTTTGAATTATGCAACTTTTCATCAATATTGTTGTTGCAATTAATGTAAATGTATAAATGTTAGTTATATTACTGATATTAATGTAAGGATATCTTAGAAAAATAGTAGGTCAGAATTACTCTTCCAATAAAATTAATCAATTTTTCTTAAACTGTGTGAAAATTTTGAAAAAAAAAAAATCAAAACCATCAAAGTGGGATGGAGGGAGTTTCAAAGTTAATGATTCTCGTGTACCTATTATTTGGTAGACCGGCATTCTATAGTTATCTACTTATAACTTGAGTTTCAAATTGATTAACTCTTTAATAGAATGAAACTAATCCTACTTCTACATCAAACATGTAAGAGTGAATGATCAAAACCCATAGAAGAGTTTATGATTCTAATTTCGGAACATGAAGCAAACACCTCCTAAATATTAAACAAAATGATCAACTCTATACAACAAGACATTTTGGAAAAACTAGTGATGAGAAAATTAGCGAACGACCATTCATTGGGTCCATTACTAAACCAATCTCAAGGGTGGTAAGTGCCCAAGTTGAATAAAAGTCGAAACCATAAGGTTGAGCGATTAATGCATCGCAATAAGCTAATGTTCTAGCTTTGAGCTAATTAATATATACTTAATTGACGTCAATTATAAGCCAAAAGTCGGACTAACTTCATTCTGCTGACTAATTTTCGTAGCTAGATATAGCTGATTTATTTACTGGCCCCTTTCTTGGAGGACGGTCAAAAAAATAAAAATGAAAAGCGAAAAGAGAGAAGATGCCATCTCTGAACTTTCAAAAAAGAAATAACCTATTCCCGAAGGATTAATTGCGCAAGAACAACAGAACATTTTAGTTTCTTCAGCTGCTAGTCCGAGGTTGCCACTGCAGTTGCCGAAGTCATTAAAGCTCAAAAGCGGGTTATGGCATTTGTTCTTCCAAGAGAACTTTTCTTGTTTTAACAAAAAAAAAAAAGAAAAAAAAAACGAATGCTATTAATATTGCATTGGGAAATTCGGAGTCCAGTGAATGCAAGAATTACGAAAATCAGAAGGGATAATATCAGAAACCTCCCCTGAGGTTTCTCTTAATATCACCTGGCACCCCTAAGGTTTTAAAAATATCACTTACCTCCCTTACTTTTGTTATTTGTGTAACAAAATTTTTAAAAACCCTAAACTACCCTTTCACTTGCTAAATAAAAATGTTCCTAAACCACTTTGTTCATTTCAAGAAAACCATCACCTCAAAAGCAATTTCTTGTAGTACCATTACATCACAATTCTATACCCTATAAAAATATAAATTTGAAAAATAAAAATGATATTTGAAAAGAAATACACTTGCATTAATTTAATTCTGTATGCTCAAAACCGATTTCCTATAAATTTACATTTTTTCCAACATCTTCTCAACCCTTTACTCAAACCATTAAACTATACCAATCATTATAAAAATCAACCCAAAATAAGCAAATAAATCATACCCCACTTTATCACAATCACAAAAAGTAAAAGATAAACAAAATTTAATTTATTATAATTTACAATAAAATATTGCATAGTCATCCAAAAAATATGAGTAAGAAAGAATGATGGAGAAAAGGGAAAAAGAAGAATGTGACTTTCTTTTCTTTTTTTTTTAAATTTTGAGCTTCATTTATTTGATATGTTGTGAATTATGTGTCAAGTGAGGGTTAATATTGTCATTTTACAATTACTAGGGGAGGTACGTGATATTTCTAAAACCTGAGGGGTGTCAAGTGATATTAAGAGAAATTTCAAGGGAGGTTTCTGATATTATCCCAAATCAGAATATATGTACAGCTTGGTAGATGTACTTTATCCTAATGACGAGTACTAAACATCAAAAACATGTATTCAATGCATTAAAGTTGTAGATTGCAGAAATTTGAATGCCTCTAAGATGCAAATCTTTTTTTTTTTTTGACCCAAGATACAAATCTTTGATGCATGACAACTTTTATCTTTAGATCAAGTCCAATGGCAAATAGCGGATGATCTAAGATATATTTCAGGTGTTAAATTAAAAAAAATAAAATTAATTAGAAAAAGTATATAAATGCAGGAATGAATAATAGTTATAATTAGAAAAGGTATATAAATATAAAAGAAGATAATAATTATTAGCGTGTGTATTTTTATAATAAGTTGGGTATGATTTAGGTGTATTAACAATCCATCAGAAAAAACCAACAAAATTTAATGCATCTCTAATTAAATTTTTAAGAATAAGGGTATTCCAGTAAGTTCAATAACTTGTCTGTTACCACTCCCCATCCATTGGCCTCTACGAAGCTCCACAAGTAGACAGTCATTTGTGTCTTCTTCTTCTTCCAGTACAGTCAGTATATTTCCAATTAATCTGGGCAAGGAATGTTCAAAGTGCTCAGTTTTCTCTTAGAGTTTTATGAGGTATAATCTGAAAAGTATGTGCTTTGAAGGGGGAAGTCATAGTTAATTAAACAACGAAAAGCCACCCGGTGGCTATGCAACAAGAACAAGATGATTATGAGCGAAGTGGCATAAAATGATATGCTATTAAAAGTACATTACCCCGGTAGCCATGCGATCCCAAACCTATATTTATAGGTCCTTCCTTTTTGACATTTTGTTTCTTTATATATAGTTCTTATATAAATTAACTAAGACATTCAGATTGATTTTTAAATTTTTAAGACATGAATAACTTTGTTGTAGACATTAACATGGAACCCGTCTAAGAAAAATTAACTGAAAAACTCATCATCATCTTCTTCTTCTTTTTTTTTTTTGTGTGGTAATAAAAGACGTCTAGATAAATTAACAGTAAGTCATGAGTCTAATACAACAGACTGGGGGGAACTAACCAAACTCCCTAATATCTTTGATCAAAAGAGAGGGGTAATTTACATAGAATGGAAAAGAAGACAAAAGTTTTCCAACATCTTTGCAAGCACATACAAACCAGTTCGTCTCCCTCTATACATGTGTAATTAGGACCTGCTGGAATCTATATTGGTGAAAACTTGTACAAATATAGAGACTTACTTGTTACATTTGAGAAATGATAGCCTAGAACCCAAAAGGAAAGAAAAAAAAAAAAGGGAATCAGAAATTGTTTGACTCCTAGTAATTGGTAGATAAAAAGGCTTTTCCCGAAACGAATGCTCCCTTTCTTTAATCCCTTGAGGCAAAGTGTGCTCCTACCATTTAAGAATTCTCTACCCCATTGATGAAAATACAAAGCACGCCACGACGTTGAGAACTTTTTGGTAAATAATATAATCCATCTAAGAAACAAAAGAGTAGTTATTGTTGTGTGGAAGGAAGTATTTTAATACTGAAATGCATTGAAAATTTTGGAAACAATGAGAATCATGGTAATTAATTGAAAAAGACGGATGTTGAAATAGACGGAAATGACAAAAAGAGAGAGAAGGAGAGAATCTGAATTTGCTTACACATGAGAACGTCATAGTCCTCCTCCTAAGGTAGGCGGGGGGAGAGAATCTGAATTTGCTGATGACATTGAGTTGGCGTGTTAAATAGCTCTTACTCACCCCAGAAATGTTAAAGTTTAACCAGTTCCTCTCAGGAAGTTGGTTCATTTATATGCTTATCATTCCCAAAAGGTATATATTCTGGTTGCATCTGGGCATTGTATTGTATTGTAATATACTTAAAATGTTAAGGTTGATTGATTTCCACCACTCATAATAGCAAGGGGAGTAAGGAATAATGATCAAAATCGTGTCTTTGGCCTTTAATATATAAGTGAACTTGCATGACTTCAACAAGTTAATAGTAGCTCTTATTAAAACCCCAAAAAAAAAAGAAGGGAAAAATGTTATCAGTTCCTCTCAGGAAGTTGGTATGTTGATATATATGCTGCTAGCTCATGTTTCTACTGAGAGCTATACATTCCAATATCTTGAGCAGGTTTAAAAAAGGCAAGTATGCAGATAAAAGCACGATAGAACTATAATGATGCTGCTATTATTCGATTTTATTTGGGGAATTTGGATGATAACTTGCCTGTTTCCTACATTTCAGCTTAAAAATTAAAGTTGCAAAGCTCCAAAGCAATAGTGTAGTGTTTGACAATGAATGAACCTAATCCAACCAAACCTTATAGGAAGAAAATTTTTAGAATTTTTGTCACACAATTGCGTCCTCTTATATAGATTAATCTATATCGAGGCCAGCTGCAGGAAAAAAAAAATTAATCAAAAATCATGTGATGATGAGGACTATATTCATATCTTAAATTTCATAAGTTCCACCACTTACTGCGAAGGCAATTAGGAATGATGATCCAGGCGGGTGTGTTGTGCACCCGTTTGGTCTGGTGATGGTTCAGTCCCTTCCAAATAATCCCTGGACCTCCTTAGATCCGCCCCCTCCCCCTTAGCGTAAAATAGATTAGGTTATACAACAGATGTCGTCTCCAAAAAAAAAAATTAGGAATGATGATCAAAGTCATATTTTTAGAATCTTGAGGTTCTGGATTTAAAATAAATTGAACTAGGCTCAACAGTTGCAAATATACCTCTAGCTAGTAATAAATTTCGACTTAACTTGGGTGTTTGTTTCATTTGATGTTGTAGATACGTTTTTTTTTTTTCCTACTTTCTTGTGGGGGACTGTTGTGATTGTGGAAGGTGAAAGTAAATGCAGATTGTGCTATGGGTAGCAATACCACTGCTGCTGGAGAAGGGATCAACGACGGCAGTGATGACGGTGTTGCTGACCATGTTTCTATTCCAGTACCTCCCAAAAATCTACCATTCCGTTTGCCTCTTGAGACGCATGCAGAATCTCTCCGGCTACATTTTTGGGACTGTTTGGTGGGGAATCGCCCTCAACTTAATTGCCTATTTTGTCGCCTCCCATGTAAGGCTTCAATTCCATTCACCTAAACCAACTTAATTTTATGATGTCTACTGTCTAATCGATTATACTCTTTCCACACATTATTGATGAAATTTTGAAATGTATCCTTGCGTTCTTTTTCTTTTCAAGATGTGAATAATCATTGAGAACCACAAGTTAGTTAATTCGCAAGTTTAAGGGCTGTAACAGCAGATGAACACTGCAATTCTGAAAGTCATAAATAAATAGTACAAAACTTTTCGAATTGTTATTTTTCATCATGCGCGATTTTAAAAATTCAAGTGAGTACACGAAAAATAGGATGCGTACCACTTTTCGACAAGGAGATAGAATAACACAATAGGCTTAGAAGAATTAATCGTTAGCAAAAATACTTTGGGACCACTTTCAAAGTTACAGTCTTAACTTTCTGATTTTCCAAAATCCAAATCATCTATTGACTTGTCCTTTCGTTCGTTAAGCTTGTATGCATGTTCAGCTTCATGAAAGTTATTATATATGTGGTTTGCATGCAGGCAGTGGGAGCATGCTGGTACTTGCTAGGAATCCAAAGAGCTGCAAAGTGCCTAAAGGAACAATGCAGAGTCACAAAAGGCTGTGGCCTGAAGATGTTGGCATGTGAACAGCCCGTCTACTATGGGACAAGAAGCCCGGTCAAAGACAGTTTCCGGCTGATATGGGGTGAGAGCAATGCAGCCAGGACTACTTGCCTACAAAATTATGATAGTTTCGATTATGGAGCTTATAAGTGGACTGTTCAACTCGTCACAAATGATAATCGTCTGGAGAAGATACTTTTCCCCATTTTTTGGGGCCTCATGACTCTCAGGTAGCACCTTACCTTACTTGTGGAACATCAAAATCTTAATCGTCGGTTTAAGTTCTTTATCCTGGCATTGCATTCGACTTAACTCACACATGGATGTATGGATTTGTAGTACCTTTGGAAATTTGGAGGCTACAACTGATTGGCTGGAAGTCATTTTTATCATCATTGTCCTCACAACCGGACTGCTTTTGGTGACTATGCTGATTGGAAACATCAAGGTCATGAGTTCATACCACTATCAATTGTTGTTTTTTTTGTTTATCGGGTGTAAATTATCATCATTAACTGAAAATTTTTTAGCATCTCTATAGACAACTGTGATGTCCCTCTATTACCACCATCGTTATCAGTCCTAGTATTGATGATCATAACATTGTGCTTTTACTATTGTTTGGAAATTCAGGTTTTCTTGCATGCAACGACGTCAAAGAAGCAAGCGATGCACTTGAGGATGAGGAGTATAGAATGGTGGATGAGGAGGAGAAGGTTGCCACCCAACTTCAAGCAGAGAGTGAGGAACTATGAAAGGCAACGGTGGGCAGCGATGCGCGGAGTAGACGAATATGAGATGGTTAGGAACCTCCCTGAGGGCCTTAGGAGGGACATCAAATACCATCTCTGCTTGGACTTGGTTAGACAGGTATAAGATTCTTCGCGTTTATTTGGAACTCAGCTATATATATATATATTCTTGCAAAAAATGCGAATTTGTTTTGAGGCGTTTTTATTCCTGAGAGAAAATGCTCATCATTTACTTTGTGGATAATATTTCAGGTGCCTTTGTTTCAGCATATGGACAACTTGGTCCTGGAGAATATCTGCGACCGTGTCAAGTCCCTTATATTCACAAAGGGAGAAACAGTATGCATGTTCTTCTTTGGTTATTCACATTTCACAATAAAAAAATTTAGTATTCATGCGAAATTTTACTTCAACAGAAGCCAAATTAATCCTAGCTCGTAATACCAACAATTCTTTTTCTTTTTTTTTTTGTCCTCCCTCCTATTATCCGCCGGTAGATAACAAAAGAAGGTGATCCAGTTCAGAGAATGTTATTCATCGTCAGAGGTCATCTTCAAAGCAGCCAAGTACTTCGAGACGGCGTCAAAAGTTGTTGTATGCTAGGCCCTGGAAATTTCAGCGGCGATGAGCTCCTGTCGTGGTGCCTCAGAAGGCCTTTCGTGGAACGGTTACCACCATCTTCATCAACTCTGGTAACTCTGGAGACCACTGAAGCCTTTGGGTTGGATGCTGAAGATGTTAAGTATGTTACTCAACACTTTCGCTACACATTTGTTAACGAGAAGGTTAAGAGGAGTGCAAGATACTATTCCCCTGGATGGAGGACGTGGGCTGCTGTTGCCATTCAACTGGCTTGGAGGAGGTACAAGCATCGATTAACGCTTACTTCCTTGTCGTTTATCAGACCAAGAAGACCATTGTCAAGAAGCTCCTCACTTGGGGAGGACAGGCTCAGGCTCTACACGGCTCTATTGACTTCGCCAAAGCCAAATCAAGATGATTTCGATTTCTGAATTCAGGAACTTGTCTGGAAATATTGCAACTCTATTTATGCAATCTCGTCGTAGTAGAATCTTGGAGTCCATTTAGATGGTTGATTTCCTCATCATTATCCATCGGAGCACCCCTTATGGGTCGTCTCACAAGAACTATTTATTATCCATGGGCGTGTATTTGCACTAGCTGGTCCAACAAATAAATATATATATTAGAGCTTCAAGCATTCCCCCAAAACGCTTTAGTTTTCTGCGGATCCCATCGCTAAGTAGCTAGACATGTCACGCATTCAAATTAGACGGGAAAGGTTTGAAGGGAAAATTGGGCAAGGTAGCAAGTGACTACTGAAGACAGATCACTGAGAAAACCTACTATATCAATTTGCAAAATGAAGTAAAGAGACCAGGAAAATTTGGCATACAATCTTGTTCATCCTAGCCTAAAATATTTTTCTTATAAAAAAAAAAGGCGGCTTGATCATGCTACTTCCTCCAAAGGTGCAACACGTTGACCTGGCTCAGCTTCTGGAACAGCTGAGCCCCTGAATAGCAAAATTGCAAGGCTGCCTATGCAAAAGTAGATGAAACAGCCGCAGCAATGAGTCACGAATGAACCAAAATCAGTTCCCACGATGCATTGCCACCCTGGTCCGTGCGTCCTATCAAATGCCTGTATCAAATAACAATTTCTCCATCACAAGTTATGAAATATTTATTCAACCACCTTAGTCACATGATTTTATATATATTTTTTTGTCCTGGGTTTTCATTAAAAAGACGCAAGCGCAAGAATAAAAATGGTATAAAAGCTAATACACAAATATACCTTCTTAATGAAGCAGGCTATTTCAGTGGCTTCAGTGACATCAAAGAAGTCAAGTGCCTTGGCTGCCAAATCAAGTGCATCTTGTTGCATGGTCTCAAGCATATCAGTTTCCCCGATTACTGCTTTTCCTTCTAACATGATGAATTCTGTAATCAGCAAATATGTATAGGGAAAGGGGTTCAATTATACTTCCGCTGCATACGATTGAGAAATGGGCTAGTTCTATATATATATATATATATGAGAGAAGGGTTGGAATAAGTAAAGTGGGGCGGTGGTAATGAGCTAGTGGCTTGATCCCAAATTCTCAAACACACTTGTGGCCAAAACAGGTACACAAACTGATGCTAAGGCATAATTCTTTCAAGCTGTGGGATGTGTAAGGCTATAGCAGCAGGAGAGCACAGATTGGGCTTTTTATTGGTGCAGGGTGGCAAAAACTCTGGCGAGTTGTGAATCAATCATGTTGCGATTTGATTGCCAGATAGCAAGAAGAGGTGGTGATTTTGCAGAGGAATTGGATTTCTGCGGCCCCTCTTTATCTGAGACACGTGGTAACTCTTTTGGGTCTTGATTAGTCAGTGAGAGATGATGCCATATGTGTGGAATCTGGACACTCGGTTGGTTTGGCAGTTTATAACCCGGTCATTTTCTAGAATTTGTCTTCCAATTGGCAACAAATTGCCTAGGTCGATCAAAGTGGTACCAGTTTCGTGTTTGTTACATCAAGGCAGGACAAGTCATGGGAGTACGTGTTTTCTACAGAACAAGAAGATAATCTTTACGAGAACTATCCTCTTAATCTCTCTTCCGGAACTCCTATGTTGTGTTGAATAATTGATGAAAAATTTTCTCACACCACATAATTTTGCATTGGCCAATACTATCTCATGTAGCATTTTTCACATCAAGAACTCCCATGTTGTGATTGAATAAAAATAATTCGCACCAAACTAATCAATGCGAAATATTCTCTCCAGCATAATTTTACATTCGATAGACTAATATTATCAAGTTCATTACACCATGCACGGCAGCTAGTATTTAATATTTATGCTCTTGTGCTTTCCATTTTCTTTTTTTTCTTCTCCTATGCTAATTACTAATCCAATGAACATGGTAGATGCAGAAGTTTTGTTGCACAATTTTGTAGGTTGGAGATTCCTTGTCAAGGCATCCCACGATTAGCTGAGATTGTGACGGTGGTTCGTCCGACAATTCCAACCCAACCTACTAAGACAAATAACCTTCCACCGACTCCTCCTCTCCGTGTCGGCACCGATATCTAAACCCCCATTGCCATCCCTCCCCTCCCACCTTAAACCTTTCTCCCTTTCTCGACTTTCGTTGTTTTTTACCTTTATTTACTTTTGGGGCGGTAATCAAGCTTGTCCTTGTGTGTGTAGTCTTGGAAAAGTAAAAGCATGCACATGATATATATATAATTGGTGATTTGGTGCCCCAAATTGCTATTCATTCATTAAATTGAAAATAGGGTTAAATGCAAAAAACCCCCACAAACTATATATCGAGTTGCAGTTTACCCCCTAAACTATAATAATAGGCATTTTGCCCCCTTGAATGATATGTTTGGACAAATCTACCCCTTTTATTTTAAGCATTGTTATTTTTCTTTTTTCTCTATCATTTTCTATTTAAATTCTTCCTTTTTTTTATTTAAACATTGTTTAAATAAGTAGAGTAGATTAGTCAAAATTTGTTTATTTCCTAATTTCGTATGTCAATATTTTATTTTAAAAAATCTATGGAATACAAGATTTTTTTTCCAAATGTTGAAGTTGACTGTCAAGTTTGTTTGGATTGGCATCATTGCAAATAAAATAATTTGCTTCACAAATTCCAATCACCTTTTTATCTCACATACATCACATCACAAAAAGTGCTACAGTAATTAAATCAAATAAATCATCCAAATAAACTCTTATCCAAACAAGAATGTCATTTAAGAAATTGAACTTTTCAAATATATAATAACAAAATAGAGAAATTGATTAATCAATTATTAGTAGTATCAATAACAAAAAAGATGAACTACTATTGTTGTTTATTCTTATTTTTTATTTCATTACAAATAACAATTGCTAACTTTTTTTTTTATGTGATATATAATATGTTACTTTTATTATAAGTAGTTGAGTAACTGTGAACTCTTAATTAGTTTATAGGTACTTAAATTGTTGAATTACTAGATTAATACACTTTATAATATAAGCCACATATATTTTGTAATAACAAAGAGTTTATGACAAATTATTAAGAATGAATTTAACAAATAAACAAATTTAAAAAGCAGTTTAAAAATTTTTAAAATTTTTAATGTAAGTCTTTTCACATCGGAGAGAGCTGTTGGCTAGTTCCAAGAGAGAATGAGAACAAAAAGAAAATAAAAGGAAAAAAATTAAAAAAGCTAATAGAGAAAAAAGAAGAAGAAAGGATTTAAGACAGTAGGGGTAGTATTGTCCAAACATATCATTTAAGGGGGCAAAATGTCTATTATTATAGTTTAGGGGGTAAACTGCAACTGGGTATATAGTTTGTGGGGGTTTTTTGCATTTAACCCTTGAAAATAGCAGAAACAAGAATCTATATATGCATGTAAAAGCTATAAATAGCAACTAGTACTTTTTAAGCCATTCCTCGCATTTCCTTCGCCGCCTTTCTCTCCTTACCAATTACCGCCTCTCCCTTTTTGATTACCTTGAGATGAGATAGTGTCATATTCATACAATATTTTCTCTCTGTATTTCTTTCTTTATTTCTCAACACCCTAAAAACCCATCGGGGGGGAAGGAAAAAGAAGAAGAAGAAGAAGAAGAAGGGGATTTGCAAAACTTTGTAATATCGGTTTGATTTTTGCTTCAACCTTAGCATTGCCGGACGGAGGCGATAAAATGGCGCCCCGTCTCTTTTCATGCTTTGGCAGAGGCGCCTCTTCATCTTCACACCAAGGAACCTCGTCCGAGATTGCCACCGCAGACATATCGGCTGAGGAGCAGAGGAGGGGGGGGCCGGTGGTGGTGGAGCTCTTTACGTCACAGGGATGCGCCACCTCGGCTCAGGCGGAGCTACTCTTCTCAAGGCTGGGAAGGGGGGATTTCGAGCTCGAGATGCCGCTGGTATTGTTAGCTTACCATGTTGACTACTGGGATTACCAGGGCTGGAAGGACCCTTTTGGGTCAAGCCTGTGGACTGCTAGGCAAAAGGCCTATGTCGAGGCCCTAAACCTTGATACGATGTTCACACCTCAAGTTGTGGTCCAGGGCCGAGCCCAATGTGTTGTCAATGAAGAAGATCCTATGTTGTCCTGCATCACGTCCGCACCAAGGGTCCCTGCTCCCTCTTTCCAGGTTAGCAAAACTTCAACATCATTTCTTGAATCAATAGTGGCTTTACATGAGAAATTCTAACTAAATCCTTAAGATTTTTGGTGTAGTATTTCTTCCAACGATTGCATCGACATATAGAGTTGTGGATCAATGAATACTGTTTACCGTTTTTCCCTTTTTAATGCAAAAGATATACACCGTTAAGCATGGGTCAAATTTATACGACTTTTTCGTCTACAATGGTAAACATTTAATTTAATTTAACGAGGACCCGAGCCAATGCTCTCATTTTTATGTCTCTAGTTTGTTTTTCCTTTTGGTTGGGTTGAGGGAGGTGAATACAAAAGATGCTTGCGAAGAGAACTATTATCCTTTTTCTTTCTAGGGGTTTTGGACCCTCGAGTCAAGTTCAAAGAGAACTATTTACCTAAGCTAAAACCTCCACATAACTCTGAAAAGTTCACATAATTACTATATATCAATCGTGGTACTTGTACGGTAAGGAAGTGGGGTTGGTAAACCTTTTTTTTTTTTTTAAATTGAAGGCCTTAGTTAGCATTCTCTTGTTCTCTTATTTTACACTGATTAAGCTGTATTAGTTGTTGTTATAATTAAACCAATCATGTTTTGTTTACTACTTTTTTTCATATGCTTTTCATTAATACTAGATGACTCATTCAAAATGCTAGATGATTTATATTGATTAAATTATTCTTGAGATTTACTAGTACTATTTAGTTTTTCGAATACAAGCTCGATGTAGTCAATGTGAGTACAACATTTTTTTTTTTTATGGGGTCGAGGGACGACCTAGTCGTTGTAGGAATACTTGTTGTCGTTGATAACATTTTATTTTTTTGACTGTCTGAAAAAACGTGTGAATGCGAGCAGGCCGCATTCCAAATGCCGACACCAGAATCGCTGCAGGTGTCCCTAACAGGAGCTCTAAGGAGTAAGGTGGACCAGCAAGGCGTCAACATCATGGTTGCTCTATATGAAAGTGGTTTGGTCACCGACTGCCAGAAAGGAGAAAACAAAGGCCGCGTCATAGCTAATGACTTTGTCGTTCGGAAGCTTGAGAAGCTCTGCTCTGTCAAGGACATCGCCGCTAAGAAAACTGTTTCAGGGACCGTTAATTTCTCCCTCTGGGAAGGCTTCAATAGCAGCAAATGTGGAGTTGCCGTCTTTGCGCAAAATGCCTCTCATCACATTTTTGGTTCGCAGAATTTTCGATTGCCGGAAACTCTGTGAAAGTTTGATTCATTGATCTTGAGCATGTTTCCGAGTTATTCATTAAACTGGATGCCGGATGGGATGTCTCATCCATCCCTATGGTTAATGCAGTTGAAACTTTCCAGCTTCTACCACGTTAATGTACAGTGCATATTTCGTAGGTTGTAGTTTTCTTTTCTTTTTTCATTTTTCTTCACCTTTTCATATTTACTTTATTTTCTTAGTTTCACGTGAGCTTTTAGACTTGATGTTTCTTGGTGATCACCAATACTATGGTTGATGCGAGTATTTCTTTTGGCAAGAGGGAAGGGCGCTTTCGAGTTTTGATCCATTACAATCCCAAGTCATATCCTATGAGCCCCAGAATTAAAGTAGAAACTGCACAAATTATAAGGGGCTCTTCTTTTATTTTTTATTTTTTTGTGAAAAAATGGTTACACTACGCAGTGCTGCCAACTCGTAACTGCCGGAACTAATGGATATTGCGGGACAAGTACGGAAGGTTGCGTATTCAGTAATCTTTAAAGGACACATTCATGAAAGAACACTACCAACAACGTACAGGTCCGTTACGGCTCATTCATCTCAATTGTTTGATGCTTTAACAAAGAACCGTGCAATTTCAGCAGAATGCGTCAGCCGCACTTTCGAAGATCACATAATCATCTTTTAGCTCAGTGATACATGAGCGGTCTACAAGGCTGTAGAATCCCAGCCATATTTACGCCAAATATAAACATTAATTAGTGAAAACAACGTTCGGGGAACGTGAACCGCGTCTGCCATACCACTAAATCAACCTGCCTCCGAGACTTCACTCAAGTTTGCTTGAAACGCTGATCATCATTACAAGATCAAACGGCCTCAAGAATTCTATCAATCACCTAAAAAGATATTTCTCCATATCCTTTGGCTCATGCCACCAAAATCAGCCATGCCTCACAAGATACTTATTAGCCGTTCATCCAATAGACAATATAACAACTATGGCCTCTCCGCCTGTAAGTCATCCCTTGCGGCAAGACGTGAGGGAGTAGTACTTTTTTGGCATTCCCCTCCCAACAAAACAGAATTAAGCAAGCTGACAGGTAAAACACAGTAACAGATGAAGCACTATTGGTTTCAATTAACAAATTTACCGTTGTTGTCACAAAAGACAGAGGAGGAAGATGGACAGAAAAAGCAGCTCAGCCACAGGCATCATGTACAAAACAATCTCGAACACCTGAAAAACTTGCTACTTCAAGCTTTCTATCTTGATCAGAGTTGAATTTCAGGAAACTAAAATGCAATATTTACAAATTCGATTATGCCAATGTTTCTGCTATCTCCGTAAGACACCTTTATGTCACAAAAATTGATTTCTAACCATGTTATTCTTCTCTACATGGAGCACTGGACATGTTCCTACCCCTTCCCCAAAATACAGACGATGCGTTTCAGGTTTAAAGCTCCGTTCAGGCAAAACAAGCACTTCCATGAAAACCGTCTAGATTCTACACAGAATCTACAGCCTCGACCTGCTGCCGAGCAAGATATTTCTCCCTTCGCTCTTTCTACAGTACAAATGAAAATGAAAAGTAATCATCAGGGAAAAAAAAATCAACATCTGAAGATCAGTTACCTTTAAATAAGGTCTCATATATCAAGAGCCATCCAAAATGTATTTCTAGATACTCACCCATTCATCTATGACAAGACCTTCCCCAACTACACGGGGACCTGGATCAGCTGGAGGTTTCTTACGTGCCTCTATTGCAGCTTCAGCCTCGGCCAACTGACGCTTGAGTTTCTCCAATGCCTGAAAAAACAATTAAATTATAGGAAGTTAAAGATGACTAGGAAAGCAAGAACAAAAATGCATAAAAAGAATGTATAAAGTAGGTTACTCTTACAGAAGTAGAGCGCTCCGGATCCAAAAACACGACACGCAGAATACGTTCCACCGTCACTTGATCCTTTTGTTCATCAAACTGCAAGAGTAGAAGTTGTCAAGAGTAGAAAAACTCTATGGCTTGACGATCCAATAAGAGAAACTGCAAAATATACAGATGGCAATTCAGGGCATGCATATCATAACAAAGCAAATGCAGCTGCCAAAATATTCTTCACATAACTTGGGATTATCAACCTTCTGTTTTCTCATTAACCACATTTTGCAATGCACGATACCATCGTCAGCCATAGAAAGCATTCTATTACATATGCTGGCCAGAGGGAGGTAGCAAAATGAAATCAGCCCTTCAAAATGCAGTATTCCACCACAAAAAAATTATTATTACATGACTCTTTTGATATTGTGTCTAAAAGTACAATGCATCTGACATAGAACTGAGACCTCAGAACATATCTTCCGTGACATGGAACTGATTCATCTGCTATCTTAAAAAGTATATGAGTTCACGACCCATTGGATCCAAATTTCATGAAAACTTAAGCGTTGACATCACAGACGAAATCCAAAATGATGGGAAAAAAGTGACTACAAATAAAAGATATCAAATCCTGAAATAACTGCAATAGGCAGCTTGAAGCAATTAGGAAGACCATGCACAATTCGACGTTTTAAAAAAAAAAAAAAACACGCGAATCTCCCTGTGTAAAAGTTCCCCATGCACATTTGCACGTTTAAGCAGTTTTGGAAGCAACTCATTCTTATGGACCCACAAACAACACCATTAAGTAGCACGGCAAAGATCAAAGGAAAACACAAATAAACGACAAATCTAATAATACGTGTAGTGCTATGTGAGGCTAATCACCAAAAACAGTCCAACAGAGTGATAAGGGTCGGCATTCATGCAAATCAGAATGTATGCGATATGCCATCCCTCAGATTGCAGTTGCTTTAGTTCTCAAAAACTTACCAACTCAGGCACATAATCTGTTCCTTGTTTCACTTTAAGACTCATGATCTTGAACTTGACCTTGCTCTTCTGCTCTGTTGGTTTCTCATTATTCTCTGGATGCTCCACAAACTTGAAAACTGAAAACAAAATCAAGTTGACGTATAAGTCAATGTAGATAATCCTTATGCAGTAAGAAAACAGATGCCTTCATCTCTTTGGATATGAATACTGATACAGAAAACAGTGAAAATATGTGCAGATAAGGTAAAAGCTAGCTAATTACCAGTTGCAATAATGCTTTCTCCAGGTGCAAGGATACCACCAGGCGGTCGCATGTAACAGCTCTTTGGTGCAGTAGTTTGAAACTGCAAATGTAAGAGAAAGCAATCATGAATCTCACCATTCTCCTTAAATGGTTCGTAGAGAAAATAAAGGATCATAAAATGTTACCCTAACGACAAAAACATGACAGAGATCCTTTCTAAATAGTTGTATAAAGTTTCAAATGGTGATTTCAGGGGAATGGGGGTAATGAAGAGCCGCATTAACAGCATTTTACACATCGACAGACTCTAAATAATTGTGGAATAGGAATAATAATTTTAAGAAATGATAGCAGTAATAGACATAATTCACAACTCAAGTCACTTCATGTATACCAGAAATAGAAAAAGGGATAAGCACTTAACAAAGTACGATTAAAATCCAACAAAAACAAAGGATAACAAAAATACATACCTTAAACGCTACATGCGACTTGCTGGAGTTCTTAATCCTAACAGCACTCCTCACCTGCTTCCCCGGTTCATCTTCAATTTTCACAAAGAGCAGAAGTAAACATTCAAATTCAAACGCTTTCCAAATCAGAAAACCTAACAAATGATCAACTTAATGCACTAAAAAGTTAATAACAATAAATTTTTTAATCTGAGTCAGTTTCCTTTCTTCAGAATTAGAATTCAAATATAATCAACAAGCTAAGAAGCCAAAAGCCGGATAAGACAGCGCACAAGGAAAGTAGAGATTGTTAGCTGGATCAAGGCGGAGGCGACGCCGAGCCGGTAACAAGGATCTAGCCACAGAAGAAACGCTATTAGCAGAGGACCCCGAGCTTAAGCCGACGCCACCGTTTTGCTGGCTGTGCTGACTGTTGGTTTGAAGATTCTGAGTTGATGACGAGGATGAAGACGCCGTTCCCGATTGCCAGAAAGGACACAGCCTCCACAACTTGCCGTCGTAGTGGCCTGACCGATGACTGCTGTGGTCAGCGATCGCCATGCCAGAGCTCGCCGGAATCTTACGTAATAATTCTCAGGCGGGTGGAGGTGGTCTACGGATTAAATTAGATTTTAGCTTTCTACGAGTTTTTAACTTTTTAGTCAACACCCCTGGGTTGACTTAAATATTGGAGGAAAAACTAAAAAGGTCAGAGAAGTTGTTGAAATTTGTTTGGGTTAATTGGGTATTTATATTTTATGAAGTGAGAGAATGGCTTCTTTCGTGTTTTGTTGATGGGAGAAGAAAGCCGGACTCGAGTTGAGGAACTTAATTGGATTTGACACTTGTTAGTTGACATCCGACTCACACTACACACGCATGTGCACAATCATCGCTCACATTACCAGGCAAGTTGTGTTGGGCGGATCACGCAGAACTGCAGAATAAAAACCCCAAATTACTGCAGGAGTCCCCAGATTTTGTATGATACCCCAATTTGGTTCTTTTTTTAACAATTTAGGAGTTTAATGGGGCAAAGACAAAATGAGCTTAATAAACTCGATTAAACTAATTAATACAAAGTTGGGCTCAATTTCCTACTTGACTTCATCATTTAAAGATAAATTATAATTCAGAGATCATGATCTCAATCACCGTTCAGCTAATCTAATCTCAAACTTGCCAATACGCAAAGTAATACTATATGCTGTCTTGTATATTGGTTGGTTTGATACTTAAAAATACATAATTTTATTCAGAGTTAAAATTGATTTTTCCCAAAAAAAAAATGAATGGGACTCAATTATTCAGTTTTCCTATCTCAGTAAGCCAGCTCACGTGAATCATCACTACATCTTCAACGATTCGAGGTATTGCAGGACTAATGAAGTATATGCGTGAGTTTTGATGCTACATTTATTATTATTATTATTATTTGAAGCTAAAGTAAATACCCAACTCTTCATGCCATTAACCAAAATTAGTTTTTAGCCCTTTAAAATTGTAAGTCGTAATGAATATTTTAGTTCCCAGTCTTTTTGAAGCCAAAGGGATAACCGGTTATTTTTTTAAGACTGCTAATTTTTAAGTCGTAATAAAATGGAGGGACTAGATGATATTTTTACTTAAGATGTTAATCTTTACAGGGTACTGCTGTGGAAACTTTAGTGATCATTGCACTAATTATTCCTTAAAAAGAAAAAATAATGATTTGCAGAGCTTTTAGCCAGTTGTTTAGGAAGCCAAAAAAAGCGAGGTTGAAATGGGCCTAAGCTTTCCCTTACAATGGTTTCAAGTTTAATTAATTTCCATTTTCTGTGTAGTACTACTAACTTTTAGGTGTGCAAATGAGTTGAGGTTAATCGAGTAGATCATGAACTTGTTCAGTCAAAATTCAAGCTAGACCAAGTTCAAACAACTCGCACTATTTGATGAGTCAAGTTCAAATCTAATATATAAATTCGTTGAGTTTAATCGAGCTTCACATATATATATATATGTTTTCTTAATTTTTTTATTTATTAGTCTAAAATGTCTATTTTATCCCTTATTTAAATTTATATAAAATATAAATTTATATTTCTTAATTCCAATTAGGCTCGATTAAGTTCGATTGGGCTGGATAAGTATGGGTTCAAGTTCAACCTTGAATAATGCAAAATAAAATCGAGTTCGAGCTCGAGTTTAACTTTTAAGAGCTTGACGAACTTGAGTTTGAATCCAAATTTTTTAATTCGAGTTGAACTCGACTCAACTCGATTACACCCTATCTTGTTATAGTAATACAGATTTCAAGCTTAAATAGAAAGTTCAAAAGCTCGTTGATACATGCTGGGTCAAATGGTTAGATCACTTTCTTACAAATTTTTTTTTTTTGTTTGTTTGTTTGATTTTCATTATTAGTGTGAAGACTGTATTGATAGAAAATTTGTAAGAACCCCTATAAGCGATTTATAGTCTAAGGACATGCTTTGATTTGTGGCGGTGACCAGAGTCGAATCCACCTAAATTTTTTCCTACTGAGAAAAAATTGACATCTAAATGTAGCTCAAGTGCTATTGGGGAAGTTTTTAAAAAAAAAGAAAGAAAGGTGGCTAAAGTAAGCTAATTTCATCACTACTACTGCTTTTTTAATTTCCTTTTCTTGTTGCATGACTTCCTTAATAAAATTCTTCAAGAGAGATCCCTTGCCCTACCCATTTTATGGTTCCTTAAGGGTAGGCCTGTCAACGGGTCGGGTCTAGACCCGGATCCGGACCGGATCCGTGAAATTTTTGCGGGTATGGGTAGAGATTTAATTCCGTTTTCCGGATCCGGATCCGTTTTGTCAAACAAAAAAACGGGTCGGGTACGGAATATAGTATTTCGACCCGTTTTAGACCCGGATCCGGATATAAATGAATTAATAATTTAAAAAATATATATTTATCAATATAATTTGATTAGGGTGATGTATTTTAATAAAGTTAATTTGATTTCTTTTCTTATTTGATTTTTTCTTTGCATTAGTTAGAAATTAGTTTACAAATATATTTTTTTCTCATTTTTATTAGAAATTATAAATTTTGGTAAATTTGTTCGGGTAGACCCGGATCCGGATCCGGAACATAGAATAAAAGATCCGTCGGGTAAACGGGTCGGATCCGGATCCGACATAGTAATTCGGGTCCGGGTCCGGAATAATGAATTCCGGCCCGGATCCGGCCCGTTGACAGCCCTACTTAAGGGCACCGGCGTGATTTCAACAGTATTTGCCAGTAAATATTTATTACCTAATAAAAAACTGATCTGTAGTTAGGTTCCTGTTTTTGGGTGTAATTCTATATAATTGACTGATGCGTTGTAATTTGTATATAGTATTTAGTAATAATATATTTGAATATATAATTATATATAATATCAAAATATAAATATTATATATAGGTAATTAAAGGGTTAGATCTATATCGAATTTAAGTCTAATGAGGGCCAAGTTTAGCTCATATTTAATTCGGATATATTTTTTAGGCCCAAACTTAGATCGGCTTACTGAAAGATTGGACTCATCAAACTTTTTTTGGGGTTGAACGAGCCGAGTTCGGCTGATCCAACCCCATTGACAGTCCTAATGGTCAGATTCTTGTTTTTGGGTGTAATTCTACACATTGACTTCTCTATGATCATTGTAGGAAGCAAGTAAAACCAAAATCTACTACTAATATAGCGGCCTTTATCAGCCACTGAATTCATACAATACACACACACGCACACAAAAAAAAGGAAGGAAGGAAGGAAGGAAGGAAGGAAGCAACTTTATCAAACTCAATCATGCAACTTAGCAGTGTCTCATTTTTGGGGCTCTCTCTTTACCTTGCTACTACTTTTTCTGCCCCTTTTTGGTAATGAAGGGTAGGAAGCACAGCAGCAACGATTACTAGTAGAAAGAACGCAAAAAGTCGTTGATTTAAATGGGCCAAATTGCAAAGGCAGCTGATCAACGATCAATCAATCAAGTGCCTATGAAATTGTTCACATGCAACAACTCGTGCCCTTTTCAATTAAAAGAAGTCACTGCAGAAATCAGTGGATTTGGTAATGGGGGTAAATAGTGGTAATTAAGATGTGTTGGGCAATAATTGTGGGATAATGCGAAGTAGTTGAGGTGGCTTAGTTGGGAAACGGAAAAGGAAAGGAATTAGGTGTCGCTTGTCTGTTGCATTTACTGTTGTCGGCTAGGTTTGTTGGCGTAGGTTTAGTTGGACGGTAGGAATTGATTACTAGACAATTTAATGGCATTCTGAGGTGAACCTGGAATTTGTCCCTTGATCGATTATGCAAACGAGGTAAGTTTTCATTTTCAATCAGCCGTAATTATTATTATCGGTATTATGCCACGTGCAGGCTGGCCCAGTTTTATTTCTTCCCCGTCAAATTCGTGAAATTTTTTTGAAAAAAGCCACATCACAGTCTTTAATAGTAGTTTTACCACATTTTTGCACCTTTTATTGACTATTGCATGACCAAAGTAAGGAATAATAATGATGATGATGATAATAAAAGCATTATTGTATTTTTCTGGCTGAGACTTATAAATTGTAATCATACTACAACTTTATAAGGCTACGGGCATTTTCTTCCACTCACTCCATACCATTCTCAGAAAGTTACGTGGGCCTTGTGCGGTCATAGAGTCAAGAAACTGGGAGAAGACTTTGAATATAGAAGAATTAACCCAGAAATACACAGCTTGTATTGTAACCTCTGAAATTTGCCAAAGAACAAACTAGGAAATATTGAGGCCCAAATCACACACTATATTGGGCAGCAGCTTTTGACTACACGCGACTTGTTTAGGCTGCAGTAAAGTAGAAGAGGTCCACGACTGTGACGATTGATTGAGTTGTCACATTCATTTTTTTTGTAGAGCAGAGGATAATTACTCATGGCGTCGTATGTAGACGTGTGTGTTCAATATTCGATTATCATGTCGCATAATTAACAGAAGACTATGGGAGTTTTATTTCTTTTATATATATATATATAATAATAATAGAAAAATAGTACTTTTTTTTTTCAGAGACTGTAACTGTTGTATAACCTAATCTATCTTACACTAAGGGAAGGGAACAGACTTAAGGAGGTCCAAGGGTAATTCGAAGGAGACTGAATCACCATCGGATCAGACGGATACATTACGCACCCGCCTGAATTTTTTAAGTAAAGCCACTTTAATGTGATAATTGGTGGGAGCACCCACCAAACTTTAATACTTTGATGGTGGCCAAAGGCTGGTGGTTAATAGAAAAGTAGTACTTGCACTGAATTACTTCAACCTTGCAATATCTCTTCTCTGCATAAAACAGAATGAATACAATACGGATTAACATGATCTCACTCCAAGATCTCAAAAACAATATCTTTAGCAAATTTAACATTATTAGCACCTCTTTTTCACCCAATTGCAATTCGCAATCATGTGCTTCTTGGAGAAGAAACTTGGCATACACATTCGTCTTATGTTAAAACACTTGAATTTGATAAAATGATCCATCTCAATTGAGATGTTTATGGAGAAGGCTCTTCTTTCTTATTCACTACTCAGACTAAGCAGTAGTAGATAGCTGCCTTTCACTAGATTTCATTTTAGAAAGCAGTCGTTATTTGCACATATATATATATATATATATATATATAAAGGAACTAGATAGCATTAGTTAGGTACCTAACTAACATTTCCCAGAGATTCACTTTCAGTCTTTCCTAATGGCCAAGTTTAACAGATAAAACAGAAATTTTGATAGTACAAGTTAGAGTTATTCTTTAAATGATGACAGAAAATTGGGGAGAATCCAGCAGCGTAATACCACCACTATAAACATAGGAACTTTACAGCTGGAATATTTATTTGTTTGGATTGTGATTTTTCACAGAAATTTTTTTATCTTTTTCGTAAACACATTTCTCAATTAATTTTTTACTTTACATACATCAAATCAAATCGCTATAGTATACATATATATATTTTACAAAAAACTTTTAAAAACAGCAATTCAAATGGGAATTTTCAAAGATTTATGGAAGGCCATCCATGGCTGTTTACCATGCGTGGAGAACTCGAAATGTAAGTATTGTATCAGAATAAATCTGCGTCTGCTACGGACGTTGTAAATGCCGTCATTGATTTGAGGCCATCCCACATATTGCTGCCTCTTGGAGGGGAGTGCCAAAGATCAAGGAAAATTGGAAGCTAGTTCACATATGTTTTGAGGGACATTATTAGCATTTGTATAGATTACATTAGGAAAATTTTGATGTATGGGCAGGGCAGCCTCCTGCTAGATGATACTGTTTTAAATCTTACCAGTCCTTATCAATAAAATTCCCAAGTTTACTTGAAAAAAAGAAAAAAGCAGCAACAAAAACAAAGATGAATCATGTATGGAAGGCCGATTAAACTGTTCTTTCGTTGAGAAAAATTATAGGCAAAAACTCCAAAATTTTTGTTTCCAGTGAGACTTTCATTGGTTAAAAATTGCTTTGTCAAATGTCATAGTATATACTAGTTATTTTATTTCCCTTCTGTTACTGGCTTTTTCCATTCCGGGCCGCTGCTATTAATACGACACCAATTCTTCTCTCCTGCTAAAAAATTTATGGCTCCTTTAGGCTGATTCTTTTTTTTTTGGGCTGATCCTTTAGGCTGATTCCACTTTTGTGATTTTGATTTTTTGAGTTACATGCCCCAGCCCAACAACATCTCCGGTATTTCAAGTTTGAGTACTATGAATGCAAACGACTAAGCCCATCAAGCCATACTAAATATTAATTTATATTCTATAATCATATCAAAGTTTTTCCTTACAATGCCAAGGACTGAATTGCTACGAGACTACATACAACGCAATATGATGTCTCACCCCCAAAAAAAAATTTTCTTTGAACATGATGAGGGGGTAGGAGGAAGGGCCTAGTTGGGCCCCCAAAAGATCAAATGGAAGAGGCATGCAGCCTTTTCTCCCTCCCTCTGCCTCTTTTCATCATGGGCCAAACCAGTCCTAATAGTGTTCAATTTCATTTCGCCCGCGGCCGCAATACTCCTCCCGGAGCTGCTTTTGCCATCACCGGAGTACTCCATCAGGAAAGCATTCCTCTTCTGCTGCTCCATGCTCTTGAATGCTGCCTCAAGCTTGCAAACCCTTTTGTTACCACTCATCTTTCTCAGCCTTTTCTTTCCCTTTTCCTTCGTTTTTTTCGTTTGGTCCACTAAAAAGTTGGAAAAAAAAAAAGGTAATTGGATCAGTGATCGTGACTATATATTAAGACTTGAGCTAATTAGCTTCTGATAGAGCATTTCTGGCCATGCCACATGTAGGCATATTTATAGAAGACTAGAAAGAGACACCAGAAAGAAAGACGCGTCTGGAAAGTTGGTGGGAGCAAGTTTTAGAAAAGAAAACAAGGGGTGAGAGATCCTTGGTTTTCCTTCACTTTCAGCGGTTTTTACCAAAATGTGGCAACCGGACCATAGTTTGTTAGTATAACTCTGCATGTGCTTAATTGTCTTTCCATTAAAGTGATTATACCTTAGAACTTTACAACATTGAAGTAGTAGACTATTCTCCAGCAACGGCGGATAGTTGCTGGTAACAAGGAAAGCCAACAGGGATCGATCATTAGTTTAGTTACCCCACGAGTCTGACTTTATCCATGGAACATGTACTAATAACCTAATATTCTCATTTGATTTAAACACTTAAATATGAGATCCAAAATATTTTTGTTTGGATTAGCTGTTTTCTGGAGTGTTTTTGAAATATTTTATTATGGCAATCTGTATAAATTTTTTTTATTATGGATATGTTTTGGTGATGTTTTTTAAGGTATTTTTGAAATGTATTTAAAAATATTTTTAAAGCTTAAAAAATTAAATCTACCACCCACCACCACCACCCCGTCTCTCCTTCCCCTACCTCTCCCCCTTCCTCCTCCCTTTCTTTCTTCTCTTCCTCCTTCATTCTTCCCTTCCCATTTCCTGTCACACCCCACCCTTCCCCTTCCCCTTCCCCTCCTTGATGTGACGGGAAATGGGAGAGAAAGGGAGGGGAGGAGGAAAGAGAAGGTGGAGAAAGAGGGAGAGAGAATAGAGAGGGAAAGAAAAGGAGGAGAAGGAAGGAGAGGATGGCGGTGGTGGTGGTGGTGGTGGGCGATGGTGGTGATAGATGGAAGAAAAACATAATTTAGATTTTATTTTTTTTTTGTATATTTGAAATTATTTTTGATATATTATATGGATGTGATATTTTTGAAGGTGTTTTTATTTATATATTACTGTAGTAATATTGTAAATGAAAAACTTGTTTTTCAAAAAATGGAGAATACAAACAAAGCCTAATTAGTCGTTTTTAAGCTAGTTATTTGAGTTTGAAAATATATTTGATAGGTAACCTCCGAATTTTTGCTGAAAGTGGGAGGTGCCTTTGCATGCTTGTTCCAAAAAAAAATAAAAAATACCTTCAACCAAAAAATCCTCCTGCATGCTCGTTTTTATTACTACGTAGTAGGAAAGCGAAATAAAGGAAAGAAAAAATTATTTTCCCATGTATGTTCGTTTTGATAAGAAAAAAAAAAGATAATTATTATAAGTTATAGAAAATATTGTGAATGCTAATAATTTTCCTCCAATATACTGCAAATTTTGTAAGACACAAAATGCACGAAAATGAAGAAAATTTTGCTAAACTTTCTTACTAATACTATACAAACACCTGTAAAGGGCAAAAATAACTAGTACTTCTCAATTTTCATACTTTAAGGACTCCTGAAAATCGCTATGGGCCCAAACCTGCAGGACTAGAGTCTCGCAGCCTGACTATTTCTTTTAGAGGAAAGTCATTAGAGAATGGAGTTGTTGCCGTAAAACCAGAATTAAGGTCAATACACTTGCTTCGGTGGTTTCATCCTCAAAGTCTCTTTCCTCCTCTTTCTTATGAAGCGGTTTTGCCTTAAATTCTCTCAAAAAATTGAAAATTTAAAAAGAACTTTTTTAGATAGCACTGGTGTCTGTCTAAAAAAGTTCTGTTTTGTTTTTCGTTTATACTTCACACCATTTCAACCGTGCGATCCTCTGAACTCACAGCCACAGGTTTCTATTATACAAGACTCACAACTCAACTACGGCTCTAAGATATTATGAAAGGCTTCTTTCTTTCTTTTTTTTTTCAATAAATGTTTTGAACCTTTTCTTTTTCTTCTGGAGTTTGATATTTGAGCCTTCCACGAATTGAAAATTGATTGCATATAATGATAACTCTCTTTCTTTAACTCTTTTTTCGAACCATCTTCTACGTAATTCTTTCTCCCAATAGTAAAAAAAAAAAAAAAAAGGACACAAATAAAAATGAAACAAGAAGTAAAAGTTCAAAGAAGAGCAAAATGGACCAAAGCCTGCAAATGATATTCGTTGTCTTACAATAATATAACAAATTGTCAGGATATATCATATGTTTTCTGAAAAAAAGAAAAAAAAAAGGAAGAAGAAGCTAAAATCTAATAGTACTAGGACCCCAACTACTCAAATGCATTACTTTCTTCACAGAGTTTTCTCTTCTTGGCGTCTTCTCTACTTCCCTAACCAAGAGAGATGGCAAAACGGAGCGGGTAGTCAGGGCCTGATGGTACCAAGAAGCATGGCGTTGGAGCGGCATCAAGGGGCGGCTACCTTGATCTTTGAGAACCATACCCACGGCTGCTCCTATGCTCCCACCAACAACCAAGGCCTTTGCATGCAGTTGCATTCATTCTTCCAATATTTGTTCTAGTATAATTAATATTGCAGAATTAGTATGATTGAGAAGGTGGTATTTCGTATTGCTTGAGAAGAAAATAGATGGATGAAAAGGTTTGTGATTAAGGCTGAGAAAGGGACTATGCGTATATATAGGACAGGTGTAGAGAACATGGCACGTGAGACAAAAGTTAGGCATACTACGAAACCACAGTTTTCGGAAAAACCTATTGGTTTTTTAATCTTAAAACCAGCTAACAAGTCACTTTCTGCGATTTGGACCCATAGTTTTTACATGCCATAACTGTTGGAAGCTCTCCTCCATGGTATGGTATTGGTACGTGGACAACTAGCCTGGGATGCCGCGTCCAAAATATGTGATGTAATTTGATATTTCTTCGATAAGGTATTGGAAGGTTTCTTTTTCCTTTTTTTTTTTGCGTAAACTTTTCTTGCTAAAGTTAAACTAAGATGATCCTAATATTCCATCTTGGCATGTAAGTTGATTTTCCCTCTTAATGAGGATAATAAAATCAAGAAATCTTGATCAAAATTCCTATATTTGTAAATACACGATTTTCCTAGTTGACCCCAGGAGGAAAAAAAAAAAAACTGTTTTAAGAGAAAAGAAAAAGAAAATTACAGAAAACGCCAAAAAAAAAAAAAGAAATAGTGTGTAATTGGGCCAATTTGTAGGACGAGGCCCAAACTTACTTTTCCAAGCGTAGACTGGACAGATGAGGATCCATGATTACGGTCTAGAGCATTTGTAGTCGAAGTTAAGGCCCAAAACCAGATTAACCTTAACAACAATCCACATTACCCACAATGGCTAAAGTTTTCACTATTACAATCCAGTCCAGCGTCCACTCTTGCAGAGTCCTCCGCCATCATCCGGCCAGAAATCTAAAGCGCCACCATCTCAGCCATAGGTTTCCCCGGCGATACTCCACCGGAAATGGCCAATCATACACAGCTTGTCACTGCCCGATGAGAGTGAAGATGTCTCGGAGTTTTATGCGCCACCTGCTTATTCTAGACCCGATCGCACCTGATTCCTATGGCCATTTCAAGGTTACAGCTATTACTAATATTAGCTTTCAGTTTTTTCTTTTTTTCAATGATGAATTTTGTATTTCGTATTGCCATTCTTCGGCTCTTGATGTTTATAATACAATACTAGCAATTAAAGATCAACCTTTTTGTTTTGTTTTGTTTTTTTTTTTTTAAATTAATCGTGGGATAAGTGGACTATGTTGAAATTAGATGTGTTTATGAAATTTGTTACAATAACAAATTTGAATGAATAGCTACGGACCTAATACAGGAGAATATTTTGTGTTTCCTAGCTTTTACTTTTATCTGATTCAATGGTAACCGAAAGAGGGGGAAAATTTGCAAATTTGGCAACATCTCATCTTAAATGTCAATTGGGCAAGGTTGACTATGTATACTTTATGACTAATTTGGAGCCGTATTGAAATGTTGCATAACTTTTCATATACTATATTTTTTCGAACAATATTGTAATGCTTTGGATTCATTTAGATTTTACGATAGAAACTTATTGGTGTGATGTCCTTGTAGAATTGCGATTTATGGTTATAAGTTTACTGATATATTTCTCTGATGTAGATTCTTGACGACCGGAACCATTAGGAGATTTGCTGATTGCATTCACTCAAGTCCAAAAACCGCCAGGTTAGGGGCAGCTCATAGCTTGGTGGGATGTCCAGTTGGACTCCCTTACATCCTGCGCCAATTGTATTCGCATTCAAAGGTTTCTTATAGAGGATTTTCTTCATGCACAATACGTGAAGGCAGGCAGACATTGTGGAAAACTGGGAACCTTAAAAAAGTAGCGTTCTACTCAACAAGTAACCCAGTTCCTTATCATGCTCGTATTCCATGGAGGAGGCTTGCTCATATTTGTTCCTACAGCAGTCCAATTCTGCCCCCGTTAAGTAGAATTGCATGTGCTGTGAGCCTTGCTTTGACCCGATCAAAGCTGGTAGTTCCAGGTATTTTGGCTTTCATTGTTGGAGAGCTGGGATGGAAACGAGGTTTTAGGGCTGAGGCAGAAGGCTTCCCAACTGGGGATTTTTTCTACACACAAGCACAATTTGGACACGTTCACCTGACTTCTTTCATTTTCTTGCTTTTGGAGGGTTTAATGTTGTTTCTGAGAGCAATATATTTAGGGATATTGTTCTCCCCTTGCATTTTTATGGCTCCCTTTGCTGAATCCCTTGGTTCTGAGTATAGGAAGACGTGGCTACAGACAGTTCGCATTACATTAGAAAAGGCAGGTCCAGCATTTATTAAATGGGGTCAGTGGGCAGCAACAAGGCCAGATCTATTTGCAAGTGATCTGTGTAATGAGCTTGCGGAATTGCACACCAAAGCACCAGCACATAGTTATGCACATACAAGAAGAACGATTGAAAATGCTTTTGGTCGCAATATTGCTGATATTTTTGATAATTTTGAAGAGGAGCCTGTAGCATCTGGTAGTATTGCTCAAGTTCATCGGGCTACCCTGAGATTCCGCTATCCTGGCAAACGAGGAAAGCCTGTTCTTGTTGCCGTAAAAGTTAGACATCCTGGTGTTAGTGAGGCTATTAGGAGAGACTTCGTATTGATCAATTTATTTGCTAAAGCTTCTCAATTCATTCCTACACTGAAATGGATGAGACTGGATGAAAGCATACAACAGTTTGCCGTCTTTATGATGTCCCAAGTTGATCTTGCAAGAGAGGCAGCTAATTTGAATCGTTTCATCTACAATTTCAGGCAATGGAAGGATGTTTCCTTCCCGAGACCACTATATCCTTTGGTGCATCCTGCTGTTCTGATTGAAACATATGAGCATGGCGAAAACATCCTGCACTATGTTGACAAGCTTGAAGGGCATGGGCACATTAAAAGTTCCTTGGCTCACATTGGCACTAATGCAATGTTAAAAATGCTTTTGGTATGATTACTGCTTTCCACTTGAAGGTCCACTGTTCTTAGCACTGTTTTTATTAACTGTATTGATTTCCTTCACTGATGCTAAGAAGTTGGGTAAGGCATTCTTGAGCAGAACTATCACCTTTCTTCGTATGAAAGATATGAAAAACAGAGCTATCAAAGAAATGATGACCAGATGTAAGCCATGCTCCATTATGTACATGAATAACTGCCATTAAGAACCAGCTATTTGTTGCCTTTTTCACTAAGTTTAGATGATTCCACTGAGAGTATGGTTTTTAGCACAATAACGAGCCAATAACATCTATATTCTTCTCAGAATTTTAGTAAAAGTACTAGCGATTGTCAGTCTCCATTTTAGAACCTTACTGCAGTCAATTTGCCTGGGCTAAGGGGGACTTAGCAAAGAAAATCTGTTATTCTATTAATTGAGTTCCTAGTTTCAAACTTTAAAGTCTGTATAAGCTGTTTTTATAGTTACATTTTCTTATGCTAAAATCAGGTTTTTTGTCTTCTTGTTTTGTTGATCCCCTTTGCTTTGGGGGAAGAGGGGTGAGGTAAGGGTGCTTTACCCTTAGGAGAGCTGTTAATTCATTTCTAGTAAAATGATTCGAAACTTTTCGGTTTCTCTAAATTTGGTTGCAGGTAGACAATTTCATCCATGCAGATATGCATCCTGGAAACATTCTGGTTAGAGTGTCTGATGGTGAAGCTTTAAATAAAGGTTTGTTTAAGTCAAGGCCGCATGTTATTTTCCTGGATGTGGGCATGACGGCTGAATTATCACAGAAGGATCGAGTCACTCTATTGGAGTTTTTTAAAGCTGTCGCACTTCGAGATGGTCGCACTGCCGCAGAATGCACTCTTAGATTATCTAAACAGCAGCACTGCCCGAACCCGAAGGCATTTATCCAGGTGCTTCTTTGTTCTTATGCAGCTTTCTTCATAATAAGGTAATCTTGGAATTTTTTGATGCTTGCAGAGGTTCATGCTAATTACGTAGTTATATGGTCATCCACTACCGTAAATAAACTATTATCCTGTCTATTTAACTGGCTTTTGTGAGTTCTTTTTCAGCTAATGCTAATCATGTAATTCAGCAACAAAGATGCTTTAATTGATGGTATCTTAAAAGTCTGCAACAATGAAAAGAGGTGCTAATGTTGATAAACAATAAAGAGTTATAGAAGACGAGAGTAGAGTTGGAAGAAAATTCTTAAGGTAGTGTCTTAAAACTGAAGATTCGTTGTACTGAGATTGCTAGAAACGCACTACCTACTATGGTTTCAAGAAAAGGCTTATCCTTTCTACTGCTCACCAGGAATATCCTGGTAATAACTTTTATTTTACATGCTATATACACATTGCTTTTGTAGTATTTTTTCAAAAGATCTCTTGCACCTGACGTGGGTTTATCAGCAGCACACCACAACTGTTGCATAATAGACGTTATACCTGGCTGGGACTGAGCTGAACTAAGTCCTGAGTAGTACTCTTGACCCATTTAAGTTGAATTCTCCTGTCATTTCTGGCCAAAATATTTCTTGTGCTTTAAGTGCGTGCTGATTTTCTTGCCGTTGCGATTAGTCAAAAATCAGTAACTAAAATTTCATTTAATTGATGGTCTCCTTTAAGAATAACCTTTTCATTCTTAGTAGGCAGTGGAGAATACATTTAACTTCTGGGCCACAGATGAAGGAAGTTCATTCCACCCTGCTGATTGTATGCAACAAATGCTTGAGCAAGTTAGACGTCACCAAGTAAACATTGATGGAAACGCTTGCACAGTGATGGTAACAATGTTGGTGTTGGAGGTACATTTTGGCCTCTCTTTTGCTAAATCGCTGTTTGATGTCTAATTTGGTGATAAATGTTTTTGAAAATTTGAACTATATGGTTTTGAAACTTAGCATATGCAATTCTGAAAGCTATATTATAGCAACACCATTGTCCTTTATTCCACTTTTTGTGGGGGTTATATTACTTCTTTGCTGATCATATATGTTCATGTTATGGTTATTGCCATTTTCTTCCTCAGGGATGGCAGCGGAAACTTGACCCTGATTATGATGTGCTCCGGGCATTGCAAACATTGCTCTTCAAAGTTGACTGGGAGGAATCCCTCTTCTACACCATTGAAGGACTAATGGCCCCGTGAAGGTTGTGCGTTTCTCTTAGCCTAGAAAGAAATCTGACGAAGTAGTTGCCTCGAAAAGAATTAGATGGACGATTCTCTTGCTCTGAAGAAATAAAGATATTACAAGAATCTCAAAACAGAAAAATACCTACAAAATCTGCGACCAGAGTTGCCCAACAGTTTTGCTGTTTAGGATTCCTTAGGTTGTCTACTAATTGTAAAATGGAGAAAATCTACAAGTCTTCTGGCCAAAATTGAGCGCTGCTTGTTGTATCTTTGAAAGATATAAGCAGAATGGTGTAAAGAGTCACTGAGCCGAGAACAGGAAAATGAAAAGGAAGTAACGAAAGATGAATATAGGTTAAAATGTTTACGGGAGCTTTTCGTATGGATTGGTTACTTTATAGGTTAATCTGTTCGTATGGTATAGTTTCAAAAAATATGAATAAAGCGTCGAAGGTGATCAGACTTACCCCGAAGTTCCTTGGCATAACTGGGACAAATTCTACTGGATGCAGTACCACTACTATAAGTTCTATATTGAGCATGGTGTTGTCTCTCTCTCTCTCTCTCTCTTTGGCTCCTCTACCATCAGAGCTGCTCGAACGTTTCAGATTACTTGTTTCTGACGAGTTGGCAGCAAGCTCCAAGAGCAAATGAACAAGGTGGAAAATGCAAGGACTTGGAATAATATGAAAGAAAAATACAGAACCTGTGGGAGACATCTCCGTGCACATCTAGGAATCGGTTCAGAAGAGCTAAAAAAAAAACATGATTGGGTGCAGCGCAGATGAATCAATCGACAGCTAAAAATGGTAAGATGGAGATCCTTCATCAACGCTGCACTCAATGATATTTTTAATCTCTTCGATGATTTTTCCTTCCAGTTCGGAACCAATTGGTTCGTTAGTCCTGGGCCATTTGTTGGGACTAGTTTAATAACTTTAATGAGGAATGGGATGATAAAGTACAAGGGACGTATCAGGGGATAACGAGATTGTACTACCTTCTCATTTGTGCTGCTCCTAAATAGTAACTGGCTTCTTGTACTATAGTTGTGGTTGTAGTACAAAACCCTCCTGCTGTACCATCAAAGACTAACCATTTTCTATTTGGGAGGTATTCGTCGTGGTACAGTTTAAAGACCAAATGCTGTGGATCTAGCCCAGTAGACGATTTACAATATTAAACACAAAATCGATGCTTCTACATTGTCCAAACCAACATATATAACATTTTTCAAGATTTTCTTTCCAGTAACTGCAACATATTGCAGCTTCATGTTGGGGCTCATTTTATTCTTTCTTTTTAAGATGAATTTTCCTAGTATAAGAAAGATTATCAGTTAGCCTTGTATAATCCGGGTTTTAGCAAGTTCCGGAAGATACTTTCTGACCATATATGTATACTGACTACCCTAACGAAGACAATCTTCTGTAAAACAAAAATGGAAAGGAAGAGAGAGCGTCGATCATCCTTGAGTCACTGATTTATATTTTGCTTCCACAAAAATTGAGGAACAAACGCATGCCATTGCCAGTTTTTAGGACCTCCTCAACACTCACGTAATATCAAGCCTGATTTTCACCCACCACACCTAAAATTCACAGTTAGTTTTGGCTCCCAATTGTGCGGGACACATTTCAATGTTCGCATAACTAGTCATAGACTACGAAAGCAAGTAAAGCGCATTTCGTAATTCTTTGTTGCGAACAGCAAAGTTATTGCGCGCCCCCTTTTTCTTTCCCTTGTGCTCTATTTGACTAAGCTTGTGTTTGTGCCATACCAAATGATATTGTCAAATATTGTGAAGCCGCTAAACCACAAACCATAAACCGATTACTGTCAATATTCTCATCGAATCGAGATCATCTGTCCAACTAATAACCAACCAGAAACTATACCGAAGCAAAATGAGAGACAATTTTGGTATGGGAACTTAAGAATGGGTTTGCAAGGCTATCCGTTGAACATCAGTACTTTTTAAGACTAGGATGGAGATTCTAAGCCACTCAACGGATCTCGCACCACGGTTTCGGAAATTTGTCAAGACCGTAAAGGGCCCATCCTTGCGGTTAGCATAAGCAAAGGTCCTGGACTCCCAGAGGCTGCTTAAAATTGCCTGTTCCCAACATTGAAGTGTCTCAATAAAGCTGTATCTGTCTCTCGATTTGAATCTCCCCAGTTATTCCAATCTCTCAAAGAAGTACAAGTATCCCATGTCAACTGGAGGGTTTTTTGAAACACCGACCTTCTCATCATTGAAAATCACCCAACCACCATTCTTGTAGACGTGAGCAACATAATGACCACAATGGGTGGACGTACCAATATGACTCACTATTCCAATGAGCCTGTACCCTGAAAATGGGCAGGAGACAACTGCTTTGTCAGTGTATGATTAAGCAGGAGAATTAAAAAGACTTTCCAGGACTTAACCATGATACAGAATGATCAAGCAGCCGAGGTTTAACACGCTCTATATTAAAACTTTCATGCCAACATCAACAACAATAGGCATAAAAAACCATAATATACGAACAGTAGTATCCGGGAATGGGCATGTTTTTCTAGTATTAAACATGAGAATGGGTCAAATAAAAAGTTGGAACCGAGGACACTCAGATCTTAACAACAAAGATGTCCAAGGGACTTACTCCCTCCTCCATCAGGTAAAGCAGCGTCACTGGCTGGTGCGCTATTAGAAGCATCAGGATTGTCAAAAATCCAATTTGTTGCTTTCTCAATGTCACCACCCTACAAAAGTTCAAATTATGTCACAAGATCACAAGAAATTGGAATTCCAAAATAAAAGGATAGAGTAATCAAGCTCAATAGGACTTTACCGATGCCTGGAGAGCTTTCCTAGCAAGTTCTTCAGGGAAACCAAAAGAAACCAAAGCCTCAACTTTCGATTGATCAAAAAGGGGGGCATCCGAACTTTGTGCCTTCTTGGACATGGGAGCGTTGATGTCTGGGGTGAAATTATATTAAGCATCGATTACTACAGATGTATAATGAATCAATTATATTAAGTAAAACAGAGGCTTCCTGCCATATGAATATAATTATATTAAGCATAAGAATACCAGGGTCCTCCATATGAGCAAATAACCAATTCATAGCCTCTTCCACTCCAGTATTTGAAGTGTTAATGGCAGCCTTTTGACAATGAAGATGATTGAATCCCATTGAAGTGAGCTGGGCAACGATAGTCTCATCAGCCAGAGGTATATCTTCATCAGCTGTGCGTAACAGCAATGGTGAAATATCAAATTGTGATCCACAGGAAATAAAATATAGACAACATGAAATCAACTGAATTTTATGTTGCACTGAAAGTAGGTAAAAAAGTCATCTACAAAAGATTTTAAATTTCTATAGTACTCTGACATTTTCTTTTTCCGGAAAAAAAAAAAAGGAAAATTTCCTAAGAAGCATCAGGGCTTTGTGTAGGCATCCCATCATGGAGGAGGGTAATTGCCATGATACAAAATAAACAAGGAAAATGAGAAAGTCCAAAGTGACACGTCCTCTGCAAGGTAAGAAGCAATTCTTTATAAAAACAAGCAAATAGATCCACCGGAGAGTGCAAACCAAAATGCAGAAACTTAATGGAAATAAAATATAGACAACATGAAATCAACTGAATTTTATGTTGCACTGAAAGTAAGTAAAAAAGTCATCTACAAAACAGTTTAAATTTCTATAGTACTCTGACAATTTTTTTGCCTGAAAAAAAAAAAGGAAAATTTCCTAAGAAGCATCAGGGCTTTATGTAGGCATCCCATCATGGAGGAGGGTAATTCCCATGATACAAAATAAACAAGGAAAATGAGAAAGTCCAAAGTGACACATCCTCTGCAAGGTAAGGAGCAATTCTTTATAAAACAAGCAAATAGATCGACCGGAGAGTGCAAACCAAAATGCAGAAACTTAGGGTCGGTTTGGTTGGAAGTAAAATGTTTTCCTTGGGAAAATATTTTCCATGGAAGTAATTTTCCAGGAAAATCATTTTCCTTTCATCATTTTCAGGTGTTTGGTTAGCCTATTGAGAATATTTTCTTACTTCATTTTCTGATGTTTGTTTAACTTTTGAAATATTTTCACTTTTACCTCTACTTTTACTTTCTACACATTATAACCACAAACTTCTTCCCATGCAAAATAAAAATTTATCTCATTGTTTAACTTTAAAAAAATCTTGGAGAAATGTATATATGAATTAAAAATTTCTCCTTAAGCAATAAACAAATTGCTGGCCATTCATTGTCAAATATCAATCACAAACAATGCTTATTGTGACATATACCTTGCACTCTCGCTGCTGAAAGTTTCTCTAGAAAAGAATATCCCTATTATACATAATTAATTACTAGAATAGGGTGAGCAGGGTGAGGTCTTTTTTTGATTTTGAACATACTACAAGTTTTGAAAGTTTGACAAATACTTTTTTATCAGACGGAATGCATGCATTTCGGAAAACAACTTCAATAAGTTTGGAAGGGAAGTTGTTTTCCATAAGATGAGTGAAAATCTTTTACACAGTAAAATATTTTCAGTAACTTTTGTGCAACCAAACATGGGAAATTAGGAAAATATTTTCCAGTAAAATATTTTCACCCGAAACAAACGGACCCTTAATGGAAAATAAAACAAAGTCACATACTAGTTTCAGGTAACAGCTCTTCCCCTGGTTGAAAACCCTTGCTGCGCATATAACTGATGTCAATGATATCAGGAACATCTATATAGACATCTACATGGAACCAAAAATACAACAGGAGTGGTCAGTTTCTCTTCAGATGGATTCCTTATCAAATAAGGAGCAACTCTATAAAATTACCAAGTTTTTTTGGCACCCAGCCTGCCTCAAGGACAAATTTCCGCATGTGCAACACCAGATAATCAGGAAATGAGGTCAGACCAGCAGTTCTGCAAGAAAAAAGCCAAAACCTTGTACAAAGAAAGAAGCAAGAAAAGAGATGTGCAGGCTGAAAGCTATTAAATGTCTTCATAAATTACACACTTTATAGAAGCGAATACAATGGTCATAATGAAGTCTTTGTTTGAGAATAAAAGCATCAAACACGCACTCCCCCAAGGGGGGGGGGTGTTTCCCTGAAAACTTCCAAGTGTTCTACCCGACCATCAAATTGACTAAACAAGTGGCTGCCCAAGAAATCTCAGAAAGCAACAAGAAAAAGGATACGGAAGACCACAATGCTTACTTAATTGCTGTCGTCTTGGACTTCAACGCTGAGCTGTAAAAATCGTGCACCTCTTCTGGCGCTGAAAAGCAATCTAAGCAATCCTTCAATGGCACCCTTGGGCGGACAATTTCCTCGGCAGACCTGCTAGGACACACTGCTAAGAAATTTGTTGCAAGGAAAATAGATTTGGATGTCAACAATGTAAAATGATCCAATCAGAACTCACACTTCCTTCCCTTCTGCATGCTTCTCGGCCTTCAATTTTTCGAATGCTTCTAACTCATCTGAATTTTTAATATACATTAGTTTTAGAACAAGAACAACTATTTCAAATAATAAGCATACAGAAGCTTACTCCTGTTTGTAGCTTTGTGCAATGGAATGTTTAGGGATAGAATATAGTCACTCCTCTGATTGTAAGCAACTTTGCCAGATGGACATTGCAATCGCTCTTCAATACCAAATTTAAAACTCCTTGAAGGATCAATAGAAGGACTTTCTGAATGCGTTCGTTCAACTTGGTCAATAAAGTGCAGGAAAAATTCCAGTGCATCCTGGAAACAAGGTTCTATGCACTATAACTCCAAAATGAAATTCATAAAGAAGATATGTTTAATTCAGAGATCCCGTTATGTTGTTAGATCAGATACTATGCTCAGTGCTCAGACAGACCCAATCAATTAAAGAAAGTAGATATAATAATATCCTTGTTGCCTAGTCAACCTATCATACCCCACAGTGAGTGTACTTATCGTTGAAAGTCAACAGTAAGGTTGCGTGCTGTCAAACTAAGAATTGTTTAAGGTTAGATGCTGCACTCCTTATTAAGCAAGGGTAATAAATAGCATCACTTTCTGACATAGTCATGTAGTTCCATGTCTCTAGCCCACTTAGAGATGATAAATTCAATTTTGCATCTGATCCAGTTACAAACCCTATGCATGTGCATGGAACCACAAACCACAAGATAATGACCCCGTGGACAAAATGAACCCTTAAAGCTAGTCGAGCACCAGAACATGAAGACCTAAACTTACCTGTTGTCTCATTGTTGAAAATTCAGGGTGGCTCGCAGCAATCACGGACTTAAACATGCGGGGACGGATTCCCTCCTGTTTCTGAAGGTGAAGACAACAAAAAGGAAGAGTCTGTTGGTACAAATCATTGAACACAGCAGTACACACGTTCCAGATATAAAAAAGGTTACTTCCACATGAATAATGAATCTTGTAAACTGCAGCTATGAGCAAAGCGCAAACAAGCAACAGACACGAACGGTCACAAGTTTAAATAGTCAAAAAGAGGTATAAAAGTACAGCAAGAAACCACACAAATTAAACTTGTACGGCAGTATGAGCAATATCATCATTCTGAAAGATGAATGGAATGCTACATCAAGCAAGCAAGAGAACCATAAAGGAACCCAAGATGAACACAAAATTACCTCTGCAGCAGGAATTGAATATTTACCAGAAAGCATGCCATGCGCCAACTTTGTTCTGTCAAAGAAATGAATTAGCAACTTATTGTGTGACAAGCAGCTAAGAGATCAATATATGACTTTTCTCAATGCGCATCCCCCCTCCCCCAAAAAAATAAAATAAAAATGCCAGACTGTCCCTCAAATAGCATCAATCAAAAGCTCACAGGGGCTTCTAGCACCCCTAAAATTCAGAAAACTTCAAAGCAGAATTAACATCAATTGCTTACAGCTGCATGTTGAGGTCTACAGCTGCATCAGATAAAGCAGTGTCAAAAGCCCTTTTCAAACTCTGATCCTCGTAATATCTGATATATAATTTCCATTTTGGAAAAAAACGAATCCTTTATCAAAAACTTAATTTGGAAGTATTTATAATGAACAGCCTATAACAAAGTCTGTATTATTAAGAGGTACATAAACTGACCGTAAGCAGAAGGAACGCGTTGAGAACACTACTTGCATAGTTGCAGCCAAATAGCAACTGCAAACAAGAAAAATAAGAAGCAAAATACAAAGGGAATATGTAGTTATTCTAGTAAATAGTCGACAGAAGAAAGAGCACCTATTTCCAAGATTGACCAATCCAGTGTAACCAGGTCCAAATAGTGGTTCAATATCCTCTCCACTTTCCTGAATCCGATTCCAATCAAAATTGGTATTCTGATCAAGTTCCATCTCAGCAGTAGTCATCTCAGTCTGAAAAACAACAGCCAGCATGATGATGGTGCTACAAGCAATAGTAAAAGATACTCAACCACAGAGGATAAACATCAGTGAACACAAACAACCTGATACCAAAAGCAACTCCTTCCCTCTTTACAGCCTACACTAATTTTTTGGGAGCCAGGAGATGGATGTAGGTATGCTATGTCAGAAATGGGGTAACTTGTGGCTCAGCCACTGCAGAGAAAGGGTGGTAACAGGACAAGAATATGAAGGCCTCCTAGAAGTAATATGCTCTTCACTTTCACACCAATGACTTCCAGAGAAGTGCATAGAAAATAAAAAACCACCCATGCTGAAGGCAAAGTTCTATAACAAGTAGAGGTTTTGTAGCTCCCAGTTCAAAACGTTATGATATTTGGCAAATAAGGAATCAAGGGGCAGAAAAACAACACTATTTATAATATGTTCAACCGAATGTGGCCTGACAAGTTTCAGCCATCTGGAAGAGCAAAAGTTCAATGTTGCCAAAAGATTATCCAGGACACACAATTATAACTTATGATGACACACACAAGTTTAGGTACAAACCTTTTGTAAGGATGAAAAGTCGATACCAAAATGTGCAAGATGCTGTGCTAAAAGAGGATCCTCCACACTTTCATCCTCCGCATAAGAAAAAACATCTGAGCTGCCAAAATTTGAGAAAATCATGATTTTATTTGAATTAAGGTGTAATACCCTAGATGTTAAAGAATCTAATAAGCTTCCAGAAAGACTTCAGCTCAAAACTAGCTAGCTTCCCGCCATAAATACCAGTATAAGATACTACAAAGCAAATAACCCAGTTGACCCCAGCATACTTCCACTTAGAAGAAATTAAAAGATAACAACAAAACTCGGATGCAATTCCAAATTACTTGCTGGAGCAAGTATTCAAGGAAATTACATTATTCCAAGAAAACTGCCAAAGTTAAACATAACAAAAACATGACAGGGATTAGGCAGCATTACCTGCTCCCTCCAAGTCAGAAGTTATGGTACCAAGCTTCACCGCAAGTGGGTAGTTGGTTTCTTTATAATGGTTGACAGCATGATCGTTACCACCACTTCCATCCCAATTTCTTCGACCACACAATATTGAACCATCAGTCAAATTTAACCACAGATTTTCAGTCTTATCACACTTGGCACATTTCCACCCTGTCGGAGGAACAATAATGCCGTTATCAAGCTGGTTGAGATTCATGGCATATTTACTGATGTTCTTCTTATCAGCTGTCCATGCAGCAACTTGCTCTTTCCTCTCTGCTCCTTCAGCCATTAAAACAGCATCAACAGCCAATCTTACCTGAAACATCAAATTTCATAAGTTTAACCAGTGTTAACACGCAAGATGTCAAATACATCCATTACCAGCTAAGCATGCATATGGAAAAGAAAATTACCTTTTCAGGTAACTCAACGGATGGAAAAGGAAGAGATACATAATCTGGCAAAATAACTATTTCGTAGCTTTCTTCGTATTCGGGGTCATTATTATCAAATCCTCCATCCACACCTACAAATAGAAATGTCAAAAATAAAGACGAAAAAGAGAGACTGAAGGGGCATTCATACACAACCAAAGACCCAAAATGCTTATTCAAAAAGAGAGCTCCAATACAAATGATAATATGCCTGTAAGACCCAAATTAATCAATCTAGTGGACCTTATTCCAGAAAACAGTGAAATCAATAGAAGAATCACGAGCGTACCTAAGCTGATTTTCATATTCCGTATGCCCTTTACCTTGTCTAAGCCTATGTGTAAATTACAGTTACCGGCTGAGAACAATGCCACGATTTCCCTCTAAAGAAAGGCTCATCTACACACTCCTGACAGCATTCTTACAGTTCAGGTACTGATGCATTTATAGCTTTACCCTCAATACTGAAAGACATTTCAAATTGAGCTAAGGACATCAAAGAATAAACACAATGACATAAGAGAGAATAAAATGGATAATCATAAAAACCAAAAAGAGCTAGAGAAGCAGTGCCACCAAATGCCAGCTAAAAGCCAACTAAACGACAGGTGCACATCAACAATTACCGTACCTATAGCTAAGAGTGTCGGTTTCTTTGAAGGTCTGTCTTCACCAACTGGCTTCACAGTCTGCTTTATATGTAAATAGACTGGGTCTTTTGTCTTCTCATAGTTCCATCCCACATAATCCTTCCCAAATGCGAGAAATGTAAACATATCCACAAATAGGCCACCCTCAGATTTCTGTAAAATTTGAATGCAAGAAAATACTCATTAATCACCACAAGACAAACCAAAACCATTTCCACTAACTTATGTTACTGGTTTCATGTATAACTAGATTTAGACTTTGTCTAACATTCGACTTAATTTTTCGTGGCGCCAAATATAATGCAGATCCAAAATTCACAGCTCTGGATAGGCTACAAAAATCAGCACAAACGAAGTTCAAATAAATTACTATAACCGCGCTAACTAAAACCTCTTATTACCAAGCAGTAATACTAACTAATAAATATAAAACCCTAGCAGATTAAAAACTATACATGGTAACGAAAAAAGCAAATGGTTCATAAAGAAATAAGTTACAAAAAAGAATTAAAATATCAACGGCATTTCTATATATATAAAAAAAAAAAGAGAATAAACGGCAGCTCATTCAAATTTAAATTAAAAAAGAAGAAGAAGAAGAAGAAACAAACAGGAGTGACTGGGTTTAAGAACAGCAAACGATGAACGAAGAACGTAAATAAAGAAATCAGGTACCGGAGTGTCGAAAGAGACGCAGCATTCTTGCTTGTAAATGCGATTAGTAGGTTCTGGAATTCGTACGCGGGAGAGGTTCGACCGAAGGATTTCCATTTTTTGCATTGGTTGAGGAAGAAATTTGACTAGGTTTTGGAGAGGAGAGCTGTGATTTTAATCGATTCTTTGCCCTAAGGAGAAGTAAGGGATTTTTCCACTTTTCCTTCGGCTGAGTGTTTCAGACTCGTACGCCAAAGAAGAGCTGATTGATGGTAGGAGAATGCTACTTTCCAGTGTAAAGCTATGCCTGCGGGGCGCGTCTCGGAGGTTCTGGAATTTTAGTCTCTTTTATTAGTCTTCTCTCTTTTATTAGTCTACTTCAGTATTGAGTCACCATAGGTCGCACTAATGTACACTATCAGAAATAGCGTACTACCAAACTTTAGTACATTTAATCGGTGCATACATTATCAGAGCTATCACACTAGTTGCGTTCAAAACAAACCAAACTATTGAATGGGATGAAAAAGTGTGTTTTTGTGAAATGTTAAGGCTATGAATCAGATTATATGAAATATGTTTTGATAATTTTGTCTATCAAAAATCATCATATGCAATGCACTTGGTGAATTTCGATTAAAAATTAGTCGAAAACTTAAATAGAGACTAAATTTGATCAATGTGAATTATAAGGAATGAAAAATTACACTTTTAAAAGTAATTGATGAAAAAAGTTATTTTTCAAAATGTAAGAGATGTTTTGAATGATTGTCTCTTATATGAAATAAAATTTTAAATTCAGCTCAAAATTGTCTCAATCAGCATAAATTTATAACATAAGAAACTCATTTTAGCTGAACTTATTGAGTTCATCTGTCGAAACTCTCACAAGATTTGAATTTCTGACCACTAGACTAACCACAGTGATTAATAAACAAAATTCGAATTTCTAACAACTGGACCAACCACAGTGATTAATAAACGGACAAAACACCTTCAAATTCATTAGTATTTTTCCCTCACTTTCTTTTGTTGAGAAAAGAAAATTAAAGAGATTGATAATTCGAATTTCCGACCACTAGACTAACCATAGTGATTAATAAACGACATTCGAATTTCTGACCACTAGACCAGTCACAATGATTAATAAACGGACAAAACACCTTCAAATTCATTAGTATTTTTTTTTTCCTCTTTTTTCTTTTCTTGAGAAAAGAAAATTAAAGAGATTGATAAATCCTTTTATTTTGGTTCTCTGGGATGACAAAACATCACCTGAGTTCATCCAATAGTGTATAGATGTCCAATTGCCACTAACCAAAGGGCCTCCGCATTTTAACTAACCCTGACTTTGCTTGGATCATTCGATGCTAAGCAAAACCGTCCGCCCTCAACCATGGCGTTGGCCCTTGGGCTAGGTAGATATGCCCACAAGGCCCAGCAATATGCTTTTCAATTGTTTTAAGAAAAATATTACGAGGAATTAAGATACAAATGGAAATTTACAAAAGGGAAAAAAAATGGAAATTAAAATCGTTCATCAAGTACGCCTATAGTGGTACAGGTGTGTAAACTTTTAAGCATTATATCCTTACTAAAAAGAATAAGAATTCAATCTCTAGTCGAATGACAGTATCAAAATATTATTATATTACAAAACGTCTATCATTTATTCTTTGTATCAGGTTTATAATACGCATATTGAAGAAGGGGAGAAAAACGCAATTGATCTTGGCATCTTCTTTTCATTCCACTTTTTCTTCCTACATACATTTGGAGGGACTTCAAGGATTTTGTTTATGTTCTTTTCATATCTATTGTTGTTTTTATTCACATATATCTCTGTTAATTACTCCTAAACCAATCTCTCAAAATTCCAGCATCCAACTAAAGGGTTCATTTCAGTTTGAGCTTTTCCGGCATCCAACAAAGGGGTTGATTTCAGTTTGACTTGAGTTACAGACGCATGTGACCAAGCTTTGATTGATTGTGTATCCATCAAGCGGTGCACAAGCCCAAAGATCCTATTGCTACACTCAAATTTCAAAGATCTTTTTAATTTATAAATGGTAAATTTTATATACACTGACAGTAAATATACTATCACTATTGAACGTATGATAGATATGCAAAATTTGGGTTTCAAATTCAAATTATGTGTCACGCATTCAATGGTGAAAGTGTATACATTGTTAATGTATAGAAGATTAATTCATTTATAAATGGCAAAATAATTTTGATAAATCTTTTATACACTGACAATGTATACACTAGCGGGTATAGATATATGACAAATACACAAACTTTGATATTTAAATTCAAATTTAGATGATGTAGCATTCATCAAACCATGCTAGTGTATACATTGAAAGTATAGAAAAAATTAATCTAAATATTTTTCCTGAAAAATACAAGAAATTTCAAAAAAGATCTTTGTATATGTTAAAATGTAGATCAATTATTTTTAGTGTCTACTTGACCTACCATTAGTGCATATTTTTGTGATTTAAATCAAATCGTACTGGACGATTTCCAACGATCTCATTAATAAAATTTATTTTCTATCAAAAAATATAAATTAAAAAATGTTTTGTTTATCTCATGTTGATCTAATAGTATATCGAATATAGTTAATTTAATTTACTAAGATTAATTATAATTATCTTGAGTATATTGCCTTTCAATAAAACTACCAATCAACCAGAGATACAAAGAATAAAATAAAGAGGTTGAGTAGGGGAAAGAGATGAGTTGGGTGATATTGGGAGAGGGAGCGTCAATGGGATATTTTGGATTCGAGATCTCTCATTAATAATAATAACAACAACAATAATAATAATCTTATGTAATAATAATAATAACAAGGTTGAATAGTATAAGGGTTTTTGTAACAAATGTTTTATAGACATTCTTTAATATACCTTTAATCATTGGACCACTGGGCTAACCCCAATGGTTGGGGAGAGTTTTTCGAGTTCTTTCGTTCAAGTTTTGAATTTTGCACTAGACAGTTGGGGGTAAAAAGGGTGCAGAGAGGGATGGAAGGGTAAACACAAAACGTTAATCACATCCAACCTACTATGTGAATGATCAATTATTATCTTCTTTTGTATTGATACACTTTTCCTAATTAAGTTTAGCTTTGAGAAAAATTTAACATCTGAACGAGTTTAATAAATGCCCAATGGACACATGTAAACTGCAATAGGACTTGAGATACCTTTACTTGTTATGAAATTTCCAAAAATGATGTATGAGGTCAGATTTGGGAGGTTTTGCATGTTTCAACAAATTGTATCCCAAGTTACTTGCATATTCCATGCTAAATATAGCTGATACCGAAGAAGATCAATAACTCGACAAAGTTAAGTTAATTTTATGTTATCAAATCAAGAGAGACTAGTTTTAGGAGTAATTATACATGAATGAGTTTCAACTTGGACTTTGGAATCAACCAGGGCATGCACCTTGTGAACATTGAGAAAAAATGGAAATGGTTTGACACTTGGGTGACACGGGACTAGTTATTATTACATCTACAAATCCGCAGTCAATCTCTCAAGGACTACTTGAGTTGATTTGAATTGTGAAGTCTTCAAAGGTAGGCAGTCATGCTGAGAAAAAAGAAGATGCCTACATTCTTTGCCTGGATCAATGATGACACGAATGCTGGCCAATGAGATTGACAAGCAAAAAGAAAATCTCCTGGTCTTGGGTACCACACTGACCCAGTAAACCGGTGAACTTGACTTGGACTTCTTCCATGTGACCAAAATTTTTAGAAACTCCCCTTTGAATAAGGCATGAATAATACTTCTGGCTTTGTCATTAATTTACCAAGAAAATCACATAACGATCAATCCCTAATCACCACTTACGTGGAGATTTTGAGCTGCATATTAAATGACATCTCTCAATTTTGTTACTTTGACCATATCATCTACGCAAAACAAATTATATAAACTAGCAGCGTACCAAATATTTTTTTTTTCCTTTTAGAAGAATGTTTGCAAGTCACAATTGTTTACAGTCATAATTGTTTTTTTCTAACATGCTCTTTTTGCAAGTCACAATTCCCCATATATTAATTACTGCAGAGTTTGAGACTTTGAAATTGGTTGATGTTGTCCCTTACCAAAAATCAAAGTACTATGCTGACCAGAATAAAAATTTATCTTTTTTTTTTTAAACACCAAGGGATGTGGTCTCTCGACTCACTCCATATTGCTTGCGCGCGTGTATATATATAAGTAATTTTTTGGTGTTATCCATTTATAGATCAGAGTTTAATAGGAAGGGAGCCCTCCGCGGCAAAGCCGCCCTTCCTTTACTTTTGGGAAACGACGTATCCATCAAAAACATTGGAAAAACACGTACCTCTGCACAAAAAATACAAGCAGTCGCAATACACAATAACAAACAACACGTTCCTTCGTTTTCTCAGACCATCCTTTCCTAAATCCACGCCATCATATTTTGCCCACAAACCCCCCCCCCCCCCCCCTTTCAATCACTTTTAAGTCTCTCAAACAAATCAAAAAAAAAGAAATCAACAATGCCCCTTTCCTCTGTTTCCTTTATTCTTTTGGTTGGTTTCATTTACTTACAGAAACCTATGATTATCTGTTAGTTTTCTTCGTTTTCTTAGGCTTATAACTTAGATGAATGTTCATTACCATGGGTTCCTCGAAGTCCTCGAAGAGGAGCAAATGGTACATGTGCTTCAAACCGGATGTCGATGATCATCCGTTCAAGCCCGTTTCGCGTTTAGGAAAAGGAGGGAAGGAATACTTGCTGCATCACAGTGATGTCTTCATGTCCTTGTCCGACGGGGACAAGTTGGATTCTTCGTCCGACGATGGCCAAGAACCCCTGAGTAAGAAGTCGAAGCGTCGCCGGGGATTCTCTCGTGTTTTCAAAGCCTTCTTGTTTCAATCACCTTTGGTAATTAAGTTCTTTACTTTCTTAATTTTCAAACGATGTATACGTTTTGTCTTCTGTCTTGGTTAACTTTCATGCATACAGTTTTGCCTATTGAATCAATTGATCATGTTGTTAATTTTTCTGGTTTTTTTCTTCTGGTGTTTTCTCTTGGGTTGATGACTGCAGTCAAATTGATTGAATACATATTGCCTTCAATCTTCCCCTAACGGTTGATTAAGATTAATATGAATAAATGCACATTATTGTTGCTTTATGTCATCTAAATTTATGTATAAATCTCTGGTTTTGTTTTTTTTAATCCTTATATATATATATTAGAAACTTTCCTTTTTTTGAAAAAATGAAAACAACACACTGAATTTTGTTTTTAAAAGTATGCAAGTGTAGTTACATAGATATAATCCAAGCAGAAATTTTGCTTGTTTAACATGGTTGGAGTGGAAAGTTTCCCAGCATTGAATCCAGAAACATCGTCGTAATCTCCTGATTATTATTATTATTTGCACGGCAGGGTTTCTTTTGTTGTTTTTTTAGTATTGAATACCTCCCGCGGAACTCGGAAGTTGTCCAATTTTTGGAAGTCATCTTTTTTAACAAATTTCAACGTAATCGGATGATATATTCATACGACGAATGATCGTTTTCATGGGTTTCTTAATACAGGCCAAGAGAAAAGGAAGCAGAAAATCAGAAAAAGAAGCACCCTGTAGACCTTCAAAATTCGACAAGTTATGGAAGTCGTTCCGGGACAAGAAATCATCAATATCCCTGAATAAAGAATCACTAGGCGACAGCCCTCTATCCGGTTCGGGCAGATCAAGCTTGTTTTCATCATCAACAGCAGCAGCCTCGTCCTCCCTAACATCTTCGCGTGCTTCCTCCATCGCTAGCAACTCAAGGTCCGCGTCAGAAAGGAAAAGGTCAAGCTCGTTGGATTCGTTGCAACTGAATCAAAAGCCACCAGCAATGCCCTCCAAGAAAACTAATGGATATTGCAACTCCAACGTGGGGCTTTACTTTCTGCTGATTTGCTTAGTTGCGTTGATATTCTGGGGGAAAGCATTCGCAGTCTTCTGCACCTCAACGTGCCTGTTCTTGATTCCTTGCCGGTTCAAAAGGGTTGATGATCAGTCGGGTGTAAATGTAAATAATACTAGTGTCGAAGTTATTGACGTTGACTCCGAGGAGCACAAGAAAAAAGTTATCATGGGAGGCCTGCTCCAGAGGAATAATCGTAGTGCTTCTCGGGTCCTATAGCCATTTGTTAACTTCTCTGTACAAGGATTAAAAATTTTGCCTGCAAGTTGGAATTGGAAAGCGGGAATGAAGGTGAAATAACCATTTGCCTCCGTTCTGTATATTTATCGTGTCCGCTCGTTCTACTTCTACTCATTTGGTTTCCTTTCATTATTTAGTTAGGTAAATAAATGTATACATATTTTGATCAGGCTCAATTTTGGTGGGACTTTGATTGAGGAAGTGGTAGGAACAACGTCGGATTGATTCCTTTCACTCTTTTATTTTTTTTTTTTGGGTGTTTTGTCCTCTAACTTTATGGTATTTAAGGGGGATGGACAAATTCTTCCTCCCTTTTTTGTTTTAATTATTGTATACTGGCTTTATTGTACAATAATCTGCGTGGCAAATGGCAATAATGGTATCAGTTCCCTCACCTTATTGATTCTTGTGTGCGGTGCGGAACATATTCTTGCATGGCATTAAATGTTACTAATTTAATATGTTGCTTTGAAGGTAAGGATGGACAAATGATGGAGGCATGAATATCCAAGTAGTAATGCAATTTTTCACTTTCCCCCTTTCTCTTTTTGTTTTTGTTCCTTCCCCCCCTCCTCTTCTGCATGCGTGATCATGAACCAGTACTGGAGTAATGGAATGAGAGTTGTATTCACGACGTTTGAGCACAGGAATCATAATCGGTGATGCAGCTTCTCTTTGTTATAGGCATGCATGGTCCATACTCCATACTCTCCATCGCGTACTAACTGATGCTTGGACTGCAAAATATCGCCAAAATGTTTCAGCTCGCCACAAGGACAAGGGAGGCCCAAACAAATTCAGATTTTCAAAGTCGTCACACTGATCTGTTCCCGTCTCTCTTTTATTGTATATCTTAAAGCTAGTACAGTTTCAAATCGTGACATGAACTCACTCACAATGACAATGATTTTTTACTTTTGTTAAAAAAACATGAACACACCACGACACTGAAGTTTGGTAGTACTAAATGTATATTTCTGCAACATATTTAGGTGTTCGGTTTGCCTTCGATGCACAAACATGAAAAAGTTACAACAAATTCATAACGTGTATATGTATATACACACATATACATATAAAGTAAATTTTATGTACACTAACAGTATATACACTATCACGATTGGATGCACGATACATATGTAAAATTTGGATTTTAAATTCTAATTATATGTTATTAGATGACGGTGCAAGTATATACGCTGTTATTATATAGAAAATTAATTCATATATATATATATGAAACAAAAATGTATACGGAGCTCTAATGAAGTTGGAAATGTCCATGATACTTTCAATATTCCAGTCCAAAACTGTTGTTCAGAACCACAGATTGGGCCCAATAACTGAGTAGACTACAAATTCAATTAAAATCACACACATTGGATTCCTCCTTTGGCCGGCCCAACACTGTCACTTCCTACTCAGCCCTTTTATCTCGTATATACTAACAAAACACCGTTTTCCCCGGGAAAATCTTATTAACGGTCACCCTTCCCAAGCCGCCCGCCCACCAGCGGTCCACCATACCACCACTCTCACCACCGCCACCACCCTTATGGTTATTAAACTCATTTTCCGTCCTAATTCTCTCCCCTTCTCCTTCCTCTCTTTTCCTCCCCGTCTCTTCTCCAGACCCCTAAACTTCTCCCTTCTATCCACCTCCACCACCACAGCCGTCGCGGCCGTTTCCTCTATCCTACCTTACGGCCCCTCCCTCAGAAAAGGCTACAGTCCATCCCCATTTCCTCCAACTTTACATCAATGCCCCTCATCTGAACAGGAAAGTGACTCCAATTTATTCGACGAAGATAGCTTCACTCGAGTTTTCGACCTCTCCGCCCTTCGCGTACCTTCAGAGCTCTGTTTTGGGCTCGAAAACCGCCTTCGTGGCCACCTCCTTAACTGGCCTAGGGTTCGGAACATTGCCAGAGTCCCCGGAGATGAAATTGATGCTGAGCTAAAGAAATTGTTCGCTGATTGTTCAAGTTCTAATAATTTAAATACCGATAATGATGCTTTAGTGACTTTGAATAGGAGAATTTACGGAAAAGCTGACGGGGATGGGGAGCTATTGAGTCCTGTGTTGTATAGGGATAAGTTGGCTAGGACGTTTAATTCAAGGGGATTTGTGAACTTTAGGAATTTAGCAAAAATTTCGAGGCCAAAGAAGGTCAAGAAGAAGGAGGAGGAGAGAAAGGAAAAGGGAAAGAAAGGTGGAGTTGGGAGGAATGAGATGGCTGTTGTGGCGGTGGTGGAAGAGGAGGAGAGTGATGTTAGTGGCTTGTTAGGTGATGAGTTTAAGGGAAAAAGTTGGAGGGGTTCGACCAGGTTGCTGCTTTTGGATGAAACTTATGCAAATAAAGGGATTAATGAGATGCCTGAGGCCATTAAGGTTTCTATTTCCCTACAGTTTGGCTCTCTGTGAGTTGCTTTATGTTGTTGAGTTTGAATTATGCATTTGCTTCGAGATTGAGTGCATGATATAGCTTTCGAGTTTCCGGGTTCTAAAAAAGTTTGGGTGGTATTTTCAATTGAACGTTGAAGGTCTTGTTACTGAACTTTTTTTTTTGAGTTTTTAGCACGTGTATGCCAACTTCTATGGAACTTTCAACCCCTGTAATATCTTGGGATGCCCAGCTCTCTCTTTGCTTCTCTTAGTATGAATTCCTGTTTCCTGAGAGTGTGCATTTGTGGTTAGAATGCAAATGGATTTCAATCTTGTTTTATGATGGCATCTGATTGCTTAGTTGTATTTTATAGGCTGTTCTGAAAGAATATGTTGGGGACAAGGGGGACTCAACCTTTGAACTTGTCAAATGCAAGTTGACGTTGTTTTATAGTTACTGGCAGATGAATGAGGTACATTTCATTTAATTAACTCCAGTCCTCTGTATCTTTTGAGTTCCATGCCTTCTTTCGATTTTCTTGGGCCTGGTAAATCTAGTCTGTACTAGAAACAATGGGGTTGATCATCAATTATTCTTATATACTAGGGACTCATTGGCTGTTTTGTATATTCGTTGTATATTTTCTTGAAAACGTCATATACTTCTTGCAGGTCTTAGAAGCATTGCTGCCGAATGGCATGATTATTCCTTCTGCCTTTGAGACTGTTGGGCATATTGCACATCTGAATCTGAGAGATGAGCATCTTCCTTACAAAAAAATTGTTGGCAAGGTACTTTATTGGAACGTAAAACTACCAGTTCTTTTTCATTTTGCAATATAGAATTATTAACTTTGTCCCGATACTGTTTTTCACTTTCTTTTCAGGTGGTTTTAGACAAAAACAAGCCAAAGATACAGACAGTTGTCAATAAAACTGATATCATTCACAACGATTATAGGACAATGCAGCTTGAAGTTTTAGCTGGAAACCACTCTCTCGTGACCACTGTAGTTGAAAATGGACTGCAATTTCATGTTGATCTAGCCACAGTGTAAGTCTGGTGGATAAGGAAGAGAAGAAAATAAGAATGGCAAAATTTGATAAGATCTTATGTTTCTTACTCCTGTATTCAGATACTGGAATTCAAGGCTTTCAACTGAAAGGCAGAGGCTTCTGAATTACTTTACACGTGATGATGTTATCTGTAAGTTGCTTTTTAATCTTAGTTATTCATTTTGGTAGAATTGAAGTTTATGATGTTTCATTGAAGATTTTTGATATATTCTTCAAGTTGTGGCATCTCATTCCAATAAGTATACCTTTTCCATGATAGTAATCAAACTATGTGCTTGCTTACAAAATTCAGTGATGTATATTGTCCTGAATGCTATGACACAGTGTCAAATGAACCCTGACATGAAGAAGCCTAATTTCTATTTTTTGTCCACAAATCATGAATTTGGCTTTTATTGATGTTAAAATCTTCCTCATGATCCTAAGCTTTAGTTGCAGATTTTGTAGTCAAATTCTGTGGCAATTCTTACTCGGCATTCTCACTTCTCATTTTCTGCAGGTGATGTTTTTGCTGGGGTGGGCCCAATAGCTTTAGCTGCTGCAAGGAAAGTAAAGCATGTATATGCTAACGATTTGAATCCTTATGCTGTTGATTATTTGGAGAGAAATTCTGTCCTTAACAAACTTGAGAGGAAGATTGAGGTAACCAAAGTTTCTATGAAGCAAGTTTAATTAGCTTCTTTCTTACTTATTACATGACATTTTCATATTGAATGGCTAATAAGTGACCAAGTTCTTAATCAAGAACTTTAATTTCTAACATGGTCATTTCTTTTAGCTGAAGTAGGACTATCAGTTTGAAATTCTTGTGGTATGTTTTTTAGGTACAACTTGTCAGATCAGTTCCATGATGCCAATATATGATTAGAAAAGGACTGTGATAAGGAAAGCTTTTTGCTACCGTGCCTTGTTGCTTCTGGTATTTGAATGATGGACATGCAAACAGTGTAGTTCTATCATGTCTTATTTCATGAACAATATGTTCATTAACTTTCAATCTAGATCAGGAAACACAGAGGGAACTATTCTATTTTTTCATACAAAAAACCTTAGTAACAGGGTCACTCTACCAGCTATATAACAGGTCCTAGATTGCATATCTAATTTCATTAAATATTTCCTGTTACAGATTGCAGACCTCCCATATCATGTTCAATAAGAGAATGTTTTTAATAATAAAGCTGTAATAAGGGATTGCCTAATTTTTCTCATTCTGCACAGGTTTTCAACATGGATGGAAGGAGGTTCATTGACACTATTTTTGCAAGCCATAAAACTCGACCAGTGACACAAGTAGTCATGAATTTGCCAAATGATGCGACAGAGTTTCTTGGTTTGTTACTTTCTGAAATGAAATGATACCTCCTGTCTTTTAAGTTTTGTGATGTATGAAAAACAATCCTGATGTACTACAGAAAGTTCCAAATTTTTTGCCACATATCTCATTCACAGAAAGATTTTGCTGTTTCTAGAGTTTAGGGGTCATACTTCACCTAAAGATGTAATTCTTTTGCCAATGATTGCAGATGCATTCAGGGGATTATTCAGAAAACATCATAAGGATAGAGGGTATACCTTACCCAGAATTCATGTGTATGGGTTTTCAAAAGCTCAGGATCCAGAGTTTGACTTCCATGAGGTATACTCTATCCCATAGCTAAGAGTTGGATTCTGCTTAACTGAATAGCTAAAGTTTTGATGTTTAACCAAATCATTATTTGCTTTTTGTCTTCATATTTGACATCATGATGTTTTTAAATCAGCGCATTAGGATTGCTCTGTCTGAGGTGGCTTTTGATGTGGAGATGCACAGAGTTCGCATTGTTGCACCTGGAAAATGGATGCTGTGTGCATCATTCACTCTGCCCGAGCGTGTAGCATATTCAAAAACAGTATCAATTTTGTAATTTTGTAAGTTGGTGAGCTTCTTACTCTGTAAATGAAATTGTACCCATAACTTGAAAATAGATGAATTTTTTCTTATGCCTCATGATTCCTTTGATTCATTTAAAGATTCTACCATATGGAATGCAGTTTTATTTTTTATTTTTTGGGGCGGGGAGAAGGGGGGGGGGGGTTTGGCAAAGTCTTACCTGATCTCGATTAGTTATTACCATTGTCTTTCGCTCAATTTTATCCTTTCATGTTCTTGGAGTTCACCATCAAGGAAGATACCCAACATCAAGTGAGCAGCACTAACAACATCATGAAGTGAAAAAAGTGAAGCTCGAGGTTGTCTTCAAGTTTTGCAGTTTGTCCCACTGTCTGTTACCATCCGCCATTCATTACTCTCGTCTCAGGGCAAAACAGCATTATTTTATTTTTGTTAACTCTCTGTCTTCATCTGCTATTTAGCATCAGATTTGCGCTTGAGAAAGTGCATTTTGTTAGTAGGTTGAATCTAAGATACCCATCAACCGGCCCTGGTTGCTATTAGTTTGTTTGTAAGTTATTAGTATCTGTTTTAGGTGAAGTATATGATCATGCAAGGTACATGGACCGATGAGCTTTAGCTTAGTGGTACAGGAGCTGCTTTCAGGGATTTGACGTGTCGAGTTTGAGGCTACTGGGAGCCAAATGTTTAAAAAATAATTTTTTTTTTTAATAAAAAAATGCTAGGTACATAAAAATTTAATTTAATTTTTTATGTAGTCATTCTTTATAATGTTTGGGAACTGATTGGACGTGGGAACATGTTAATTAAATTTGCATTTTGCATATAGGGGGGAAGCAAGACCCACGAGTAGAGAGTGAAACGAGGGAAGGGAATAGGGGGTTTTTAAAGGACGGGTGCAAAAGCGCAGGATGAGGAAGGACCACATGATGATGATGATGCTGCAGCAGACATTTCTGGGTTGCATCTTCTTTTCATAGCCGGGCCTGGGCCTCTTGTATTTACTGTCGCAGCATAGTGCTAACACAACGAACAGGTGACAATGGCAGTGAATGTACGTAGCTTATACATGAAATGGGTCGGAGTGTAAATGTACTTGCCGGAAATAATTGGTAAAGCAACCCCAAATATTTGATCAATGGGTAAAGCTACCCGTCATCTTGGCTCTTGGGGACGGTTTAGATTCACCTTAATTTGTTTGCTGGTGATCTAAAATCTATTGATTCATGGAAAGATTTGGTTAGCAAAGGGTTTGTATCGGCTGTAAGTTGCAAGTGGTGGCTAAAATAAATGTTTTAGGCTGCTGGATTTCTCCACATGTTCGTTCACTCTTAATAAATGTTTCAACCCCACACTCCGCTTTTTTTTTTTTTTTTTTTAAATGTTTCAACGGCGTGGATTTGATGAATCTAAATAAAATGAGATCACATTTCGCTGGCTGTGTTTGCGTACAACTTTTAAAGAAAATTGTGTGGCTTTCCGGTGGAATCATTTTGTCCTTGTTCTGTGTTTGTTTGTAGGGTCAGGATGGCAAAGGGTAATGATGTTTTGTATTTTCTCACGATAGAGGAGACAGCAGCGGCTGGAGAAGTTGTGAGTTTGGTTTGTGTAAGAAAGAGAGGGAAGAAAAGAGTGGATATATTCTATGCAGATATGAATCTGAACTGAGATCTGCTCAGTCAGAGAGGCTCTCTGTCTCTGTCTCTCTCCAGTCCCCACTCCCCCCAACCTCTTGCAAAGTTGCATACTACAAACAAACAACTGGCGAGGGCAGAAAGGATCTTGGGCTAATTTGCTAGAAATAGAAAAGGTTTCACCCAGGTTGCAAAAAGCCAGGGTTAACAGTTACTCTAATCCCCGAGTCCCTTATGGCAACCTCTAGGAAGGAAACAGCACATCTCCACCACCCTTAAAAAGTGCAAACGGTATTAATTGCTAGTATCAAATGAATGAGCAAAATAATCTTCTTCTACATTTACGTATGTCATCGAGAAGCCCTTTCAAGTTTCATCATCATAAAAAAAAAAATCGTTGTTGAAAATGATCCAGTAACCTGATGGGGACCATTAGTTGGCGTTTTCCTTTTCTTTGCTAGTTTGAACACCAGCTCTCCACTGCCCTTTAATCAATCATGTGTTTGTTTGTGTACCCTGCCCAAGATGCTCTCATTAACTTCCAGCTGCGTAATTATGGCAGTTTTGTCTTTCTACAGTTTTATTACTAGAAACAAAAAATAAAAAATTGAAGAGATTCTGACATGGTTCTGTTCTGACTGCCATTATCAACAGGCAGAAATGCTACCGCGAGATCTTCTGCACATTTTTAGTTGTTGAATTATCTACTACTAGTATTGACTAACAAAATTGAAAATGCTAGAAACAAAATATGAAGATGCATCATGCATCACCGTCCTATAAACCACTGAGCTTACCTCAATGGCCATCAGAGAGGGACTTCAATCCCCTCACCTACAGCAAAAAAAAAAAAAAAAAAATTTAAAGGGTGGTGCAATTGCACCCCCTTAATCTAGTCAAGTCTACATACTTACGAGCGCCTAACACATAAATCTCCTTAGGATCCCCCTACTCTATAGATTAGGTCATATAATTGTTATAAATCTCCTTAGGCTTCCCTTTCCTTGTAAATTAGGATAGAACGGGTAATATAATTGTTATCGTTGCTGAAAAAAAAAAAAATCACCATCCTGTAGCAGCTGCAGGACATAACCTAAAAAGCCCAATTGGCGTTGGCACGCATGCATGGATAATGGAAACTGCATGACCTACTAGCGAGGAGGAGTTGTACTATGAACCAGCGCCGCCCTAGCCATGAGCGCTTGTTAGCGCCACATCTTTCCTTTCCTAAGTTGGTAATCGGACCCTTTAGAGATGTCGAGCGTAAACGAGGAAATCCCATCATGACTGTAGAGAATCTCGGACGACAGTTCCTTTGTTTGTGGTCCCCTTCCCCGTGGTTGGACCCCGGGGGAGGGGGCGTAGGAAATCTTTGCCCGTTCGATTAGATTAGTGTTTGTCCATATGGACATAAGGCGGCTGCTAAACTTGCAACGTGTTTTGTGGAAAGATGATTAATGCCTACGGGTATGTATCTTTTATGATTTTTTTTCGACAGCAGGCAATAGTCTACTTTACAGATACTCATACTCTAATCCATACTAAGAGGGTTCACTTGAATCAATGGGAGAGATCATCGGAAACTGAATCATCACCGCATTAGATGGGTGGACTATACGCCCGTTTAAATTTTTTAAAAAGTCATATGATGTGATAATTGGTAGGAGGCAAGATTTGAACCGTTGAGTATACTAAAGTTGTATCTTTATGATGTTGGTGATATGTTTTTTTGGTAAAACTATAGTATCTTGAGTATACTTATGCATTACGGATGCATTACATACCCGTCTGAATTTTTTAGAGAGTCACATAATTTGATAATTGATGAGAGACAAGATTTGAACACTTGAATATACCAATATTGTATTTTTATGATGTTGATGATATGTTTTTTAAGTCATAGTATGTTGGTAAAACAGTAGTAACTTCAGTGTATATATACTTAAACGGAACAATAAACGGAGAGGAGAACCAAATGTGAGCGATACTATGACCCTGTTTGGCACTTGAGTTTTTTGCCAAATTTGTCTACTACAAGTTTTTTAAAAACTTTAACTACAATAACCTCAAAAAAATTTTAAAGTTTTTAAACTATACACTTCAAAATATTCAAAAAAAAATTTTAAAATTTGTACAATAAACCACAATAAAATTTTAGACAAACACAAAAAAACTTACTTATCAAACGGTGCCTATATCACATTCCTCCAGGAGCAAAAGAGTAAAACCTTTTTGGATATGCCGACAAGTGTGAGGATGGGAATTGGAATGGGTTTGGAAGTGTACGAATGTACTGTTTTTGAAGAGACATGATGGATTTTGTGGGCTCTGAGAAGCAAATAGCCAGCCCTCTGCATGGAATGATTGGGATTTGTGCTAAGCACTCAAAAGATCCCTCTGCCTGCTGCATCGTACCTAAGCTAAGCCCACATTGTGTGTTGTGGAATGCGATTTCTGAGTTTCCAACAAAGGGACCACCCATATATAATACATGCCAATACCTACTTCATCAAAAGATCACTTAAATCGTCTAAGCAACCAGCTGAATGTTTTAACACCCCCACCCCCCAAAATAAAAAAAAAGGGATATTTATATATATAGATAGATATATTTCCACACATATATTTGATGATTTCCATTACAAGCTAGCAGTTGTCAAATCATATATCTTGTGGGTTGTTAATTAGCAATGGCATAGACTGAAATGGAATTCTTTCTCAAAGATATTGTGCTGTATTCATTTCATGTTATATCAGCAAGAGACATGTTTGCTTCATTCCACGAAGCAAAGACAAGACACACTCGAATTTAGTTCATTACACGTTCAAACCACCCTGCAGTCAACCCCTTTTTCTCCCCAAACATATGGTTATCTGCCATACAATATTGATACTGCGAATTAAAACAACTGGAACTTTTTATCAGGACGGGTTTACAATATTGATGGAGCAGTTATCAATCAAAAGCAGCCTAGTTTTCTCGAAAGTTATATATCAGGACGTGTTTACATTTGTCCTTTCCTAGTAGTAATGCTTTCTGAGCAAGGCAGTATTGAGATTGGAATAACTGAGATGGTTAGTCTTCTTATTACGTATCAACTCGGGCAAAAAGGAGTTTTTCCATTTTGGAATCCTTTCAGCTTTGTTGTAATGGTGCAGCTTGGGTGAACTGAACCGGGAATTTTGGTCATGGTTATCATTAGCTAGAAGTACGGTGCAAATAATGATCCTATGGTCATTCTTCTTCTTCTTCTTCTTCTTCTTTTCTCCTCTCCCAACTATATATGAAAGTAGGGAATCAATTACAACCCCACTTCAATTAGGCTGGTTCCCATGGCAATGTGGATATCATAGTATGATCAAAATCTTAGCCTACGTGATCCCTAGCTATTTAATTAGCTGCTTGGCATTGAATGCTCATTTTTAATTGAAAATGTTAATAAAACGAACTTTAAACTTCATCTGGACAATCTTCTGCTTTAACAAAATCAACTGAGGAACTTTCTACATCTATAACCTATTCTATCTGGTCTAAAGCGTGCGGAGAGACCAACCGGACAATATGAAGGGTTAACATTATAGAAGTACACTTCTACACCTTTTCTAGATTCTTTTAATTGTAGACACCAAGACTTAACACACTGACTTATAGCCCAAGGGGATTTATATCAACCAAGGGAATAGGTGAGGAATTACCGTTAATCCTTTTTAAAAAGATTATGTTTACTTTCCTTATAAAAATCTTTAATTTCTCGAGCAACAATTTATAAAAGTTTTTTTTTTTAAATAAAGGAACCCAAATTCGTTTTCACTTAAAATGCCAATATATGAATATAATTGTCCACCTATTTTTGAAGGTAAAATTTTGAGAGGTCTAGGAGCAGGAAAGGTTTGCTTACATCTTTTCTTTTCTTCTTTTTTTTTCTGTTTTTTGTTTTTAAAAGAGTTTGAGAGTTGGCTAATTTAATCCGTTTTCAACAAAAGCAGCCCACCATCCCACAAATATAGGTGGTAAACAAATTCATTTAACTAAATTTACCATACCCGTCCATTAATAGATGGATATGGGTATCTTAATTTTTTACATATGAGTATAAATGGGTTACCCAATAATACCCATTTAATAAATGGATATTATTAGGTAATCCATCAAATCTAATTAACTTATTTAGAATTGTTTTCCCCCAAACCTCTTCTCTTCTCTTCTCCCACCCATTTTTTTTAGATTCTTCATTTTGTCATGTTGTTAACTACTTTTGTTTCATTATTATTATTATTTGTTGGTTTTATTTTATCATTTGATATTCTCTTAGTTTGTTAATTTGCTCATTTTTCAGCATTATCAATTTATGACAAGTTTTAGCCTCTGTTCATACCATTCCAAAATGAAATTTTAAATTTCATACGAAAAAAATGCTAGGAGTTTAAAATTTGTGGATTAAGTTTTTATGTTAACTTTTATAGTACTTAGTTCACATTTTTATATTTTTATTGTTCAATTATTAAGTAGTATGTAATTTTGCGACATAGAGTACGGATGAAAAAAAATTAATATTTAGGCTTATTGAACATTATAAGTAAATATTTAAAACTAATGATGGGTGCAAACGGTGATACAAATTGATAACTTAGTTTGCAAAAATGAATTTTTAAATGGGTTTACAAAAAGTTGAAATAAATGAGTTATAAATGGGTAAATGGGTTACCCAATTCATTTTTTGACTTACTTATTTATATCCATCTAATTAAATAGGTATAAGTTGGTTGACTCATTTATACATATTACCCTTTTTAACCAACCCAAACCCGTCGAAGTCGTCCATTTTGACACCTCTACCCACAGACTACAACACTGTTTAAAGATCATTTATCAATAAGAGACCCCGCTTTTGTTTCTTTTTTTTTTTTTTTTGTGGCTCTAAAAAAGTTTAGCAGTAATTGGAAGTTAATACATTTCAAGGCAAGGGCAAACCAGCGGCCCCATAAGGGGCTCACTTTGATTTTTAAGATAATGAGAGACACTTAGGAGGATTAGATCCTGAATTCCTCCCCATAGTCTTAAAACGTTATCAGCTAATTAATCCAATCTTTGTTAGCCCTCAAATTAATTAAATAATTACATTATATTTTGCTTACCTTTTCTAATCCATCCACATTATCATATTCACTATCTTGCCTTTCAAGTGCTTCTAACACTTATTATCCAAAAAAATAAAAGTACTTCTAACACTTAAAAAGTTAGTGGTCCCAAATGTTTTTTTTTTTTTTTTTACCATCTCTTTAATTTTCACTCAATAATGTATTGATCCCACATGTTAACTTACGTGGTGACAAAATTCATCTACCATAAAACCAAGTCCTTTGGTGCATTACCATCTTGTACAATCAACATTAATCCTCGTACTCTTGAAACTTCTGCCTGGCAAGAGGAAAAACAAAAGTGACCATATCAATTTCCTGCGGATATGAATATAAATAGGTGTACAGTGAAACCTAAAACACACACAAAGCCTTGAAACGAATCAAATGAAACACAAGAAACCAGCACAGCTGCACAGGCACCAATTAACATAGCCCTCCTGCCCCTTGTCCAATCCGCGTTTCTCAGCTGTAGTTCTTGGTTGGTTCCCTCTCCCCAAACGCACATCTCTTCTGCCTCTCAATCTAATCAAGTCCCACAAAACCTGCAGGAAAAGAAGAAAGAAAATGGCCACTTCCATCCTTACGGCTTCTTCTGACCACAACACAAACCCCACATTGTCTGGGGATCATAACAATCTTCTTCACCATTATGATCATCATTTTCAGACAGCAACTCCACCCACGACAAGGCGTGATCATCATCAAACCTCAAGACAGAGCAGTGCTGGACCAGGCCGAAGAAAGTCATCATCAAGCAGGAAGAAACAGCCTCAAAGAGGCATGGGGGTTGCTCAGCTTGAGCGCCTAAGGTTAGGAGATAGGTGGAAAATAATAACTGAAATCAATCCCCAAGCCCAAAGTCCACATTCATCAGTGCCTTATGGAGTTATTCCCACTTCACCCGGTCAAGATCCCACCTCCTTCAATACTGTTCCAATGCATTTGGCTGAGCTTGGTGTCTATCCTTTGAACTTGAACCAGGCGGCCATGTTGGTTCAGAGGGTTGGAAACACTAGTGCTACCATGGGATTGTTTCATGGACAAGGGCTGGTTTTTTCTGGTGATAAGTTTCCAGGAAATCCCCATGGAGTTGGAGTTGAAAATGGAAGTGAGACCAGCACCAAAGAGCTCTCTTCAACTCCAAGTTTGATCAAGTGTTACCCTGATCATTGTACTGTTTGCCATCTGGTAACGTTTACTTAATTTCCTATCAGTATCAAACTTAGTCAGTCATTTTTCTGTACGCATCGGTCATTTGGGATTTATCTTCTGTTTTGCTTTTTTGAGCAGAAAAAGCGCCACGTTCGTGGAGAAAATTTGGTAACACTAAAGGGATCATTGAAAGACGTGAATGCTGCAGAAATGCCTTCCATTACCAGCTCTGATTTTGTTGGATTGAACGTCGGCAACAGCCCATATAACAACAGGGGAACAAAACAAAATTTTGGCAAAACAGCCACTTTTCACGCTGGTACTTATTCTGCTGGTGGCACTATAGAGCAGGTACCTTCTTCAAATCTTGGTCATCTCATATACAACAGTTCTTAATAGTTAATAATCCCTTTACTTTTATTATGTACTAGTACAGTAATTGTCACAATTTTCTAATGTTCATGGCAAATATGGTACATATATACTGGCCATGGTTTTTTGTCTCTTTCCTGTATTTTGTTTTCATTAATTGATTCTTGTCATTCCTTTCCCAATCATGCTAATGGTATCTAGACATGAGTTTTCTGGAAATAGTTGTAGTGACTTGATTTTGATTTATATGTGATATAGGGTACTCTAGAGGTTGTTGCAGTTCAAAGGAAGGCAAGTTCATCAAGGGGTGGAAGTGGCCGTTTGTTCTACGAGTTCTTTCCATCTGGGATAGGAGTCAGCAAAAGCGAATCTCATGACTCTGATCAAAATGAAGAGTTGACGAGGACGATGATGAAGAAGGAGGCGGATGGTTCGGAATCTTGTTCTTCAGATGGTGTTGCAGTTATGGGTTGTGCTGGAGATGCTTATTGTGCCACGAAAACTACTACTACTGGTGGTGCAGTTGATGGATCCAATTCCATTGATCTGTCCCTCAGGCTTTCTTATTAGCAGAAAACAGTTGGGTGTCTGTTTTTTTTTTTTTTTAATTTTGTTTTTTCACAATTTGGTGAAATGCATGTTATCAAGAACCGAAACGCAACTTTCTAGTTACCTTTTTCTTCTTTGCTTTCGTCTGACTAGCTAGTAAGAAGTTCTCTCCTCCAAAACGGAGCAATACATGTTCTGAATTGAATTTTTGGCATTTCTCTCTTTTTCTCTCTCTCATGTAGTGTGTCAGTGGCTGTGGCTTGCTTTTAATACTGCTCAGCTTTTGTGATCTTACAACTAGTTCTCATTCGGGGTCATTCTTTCATAGCATAGGATCTACATGAGTTGGTTCTAGACGTATTATTCTTGCAGTTGTTCGCTATAGTCTTCGAATTAACATGATTTCAGCCATGCAGTTAATGTGTGAGGTCATGCATTTAGTAATCACTGTCATGATTTAGACATATTATATAGGTCAAAGTTGTTTAGGATTAACTAAATGGATAAGGAAAAAAAATGAAGATTTAATCAAATTGTTTGTTAATGATGAAATGGTGGATCCAATGTTCCAGGGTTTGTAGGATATGTAGAAACTTCATGATTATGATCCTCCAGTGTCTGAAAAATATAGGGATGAAGCATCAAGCCCATCTCCTGGAGTACTTTCATGTATGTGTAGTGAAGCCTTGTTTGATGCACTCAACTCAAAGGGACAAAAATTTTATTTGTTAAGTAGGGGTTGGTCGGGGATTCTAGTGGTATTGAGGTCTAAACCTTTGCAGCTCAAAAAAATCCCTGATGAGATACTACTTTTACAGATTGGTGATCAGAAGCCAGAAGGTGAAGGTTTCACTGCACTTTTGAAACCCTAGGAGATGTGTGTCTGAGATTTTCTTGATGATTATTAAAGGAAGCTATTGCTGTAACAGGTTAGTTCCATTAGTGAATAGGTGCTGAAAAACAAGGAATGCATCTGAATATTTCCGTTTATAGGAGTCAAGAAATCGCTTTATTAGGTGCACTGCTTTAAAGGGCGTGAAAGAAAGATTAAAATATTGGGAAGCCTCGAGGCCAAAACTAGTTAGCCCAGAAGCATAGGCTATAATCTGCTCCTGGTTATTTATACAGAAATATGAATAATGTGTGATCAGTGAGAGACAAATGATTCAGTAAGAGACTGGGTGGTGCTGCTGCTGCTGCTGCCGCTGCTGCTTTATGGGGTAGCTGGTGCAGGAGGCCGCAGGCTGGTTTTTAAGCGGAACGTATACTCTGAACTCTGAAGGGAGATGTGTGATGCAGGAGACTTTCAGTGAACTCAATTACTTGGACATCATTTTGATTGGACGCTCAGCTTTCCCACCTCTTTCCTCTTATTACATGTAACTCCTGCTGGCCTACAGCTGCTTTTTTGCTTTTCCATTTTTGCATGTAATTTTTTGTTTGTTTCTCTTCTTATTCGTAGTTTTGATCAGTATGTTCTCAACTTTACTAAACGGCATATACGAAAGAGGAGCCAAATCCAAAGTAAAAATATGTATGCCAAGAAGGAGGGGGTGGGGGGTGGGGGGGAGAAGAAAAGAGAAAAGGTTATGAGAAGAAGGCTTGCAATCTCAGGCTTCTTTCTTGAGGAAAAAAAAAAAGGAAGGAGTTCTAATTTCTAAACAAAGTTTTAGATGGTCCAGGAAAGGGAAGAATTCAAATAAGACGGGGAGATTTGCAAATGAGGGGAGAAATGGAGGAAAAGAGGACAGAGTAAGTTTTTCTGAGAAAACATGAAACAAACACTCAAATTTTTTTTCCCCTTAAAATTTCAAATTAGATGAAGGTAATTAATGTGTACAGGCTAGAATCATATATATATATATATAATAAAGTCGTATTCTCATTCTTATCTCTTCATGTTTTCTCTTTCCTACGTAGCTTAACGAGACGGCAAGTAGTTTCCGAATAGGATTCTTAATAAATTTTATTATTAAGTGCGTTATCAAGACATTGTGCATAGTACGAAATTTATAGAAAAGAAAAAGTTAATTAAATCCAATTAACTATATGTATTTGACCCGTACGGTCAAATATAAATTCCTATTTGAGATGCATTTACGAGCAAATGAGACATCTAAAAGGATGTTGTCACTTGAGTTTTGTGGCCCCTATGGCTAAAGTTTGCTAGAGGAAATTCTGAGGCGCTAGACCTAGATAGTCTCATTTCTTACCCAAAGGTATTTGGACGATTGTGGTTTTATTTTCTATAAGAATTTTTAATATTATAGAATTCTTATTTCCTACCCAAAGTTACGTACTTTAAGCAACTTAAATCAAGATAAACCTACTTTTAATGTTTTTTATCAATATTTCTTTATATCCTTATCAATTTTTATTTCTTATACCTACACTACATATAGCCTCTAATATATTGATTTCAAGCATCAAATTCATGGTTAGATATTTCCAGTGCAAACGGTTGGCACATTAAAGTATCGATTTTGGGTTTCCACTCCTCTTGATTATCAGGTACATCTTCTTTCAATACATATTTTTTTTTTAAAAAAAAGGCATGTTGATCTTCAATTGTAACAGTTTAGTAAAATATCTTGAATTTTATTTTTTTTGTTTTATTTTCTGTTTGTTTTGTATGAAGACATAGGATTTAAACAAGCACTTTCATCGTTATTTTGTAGGATTTTTGCTAACATGTTTGTTAATTGATTTTTGTGATCATATGGAAAATCAATACATGCTGATTTACACGGACAAATCGAGGAGAATGTTCAAACAGAAGAAAAACAAAAACAAGTTTCTGAAGAGTAGAATTTTATTTGATACTATTTATTGCACTTTTTATTTATTTTCAAGTTTTTGAATGTTATGATATTGTTGAATATTATTTTTTCCATTTTTGAATTATTATTCACTGAATTAGATATTCAAATTTACATTATAAGAATACTTTATATTATAATGCGCACATAGTAATATACTTAAGACAAGTTATAATAGATTATACATTAAATTTATATTTTATATCGACATTTTTATAAAATTAACTAAATAGTTTATTATTTTTTGATAATTTCCGTTTAACCAACGGGTACAAAACTAGTTTTACCAATAAAAAGAATAATTCCTCGGACGATGAGGTATCAGACTATCAGCCATAGATGTATATCCATTTTGGAACCTTTGTTAAGCAAACAACTTGAATAATATATCAAAGGAAGAGGTACGGCAATGGAGGTTGATGAAAAGTGAGAAATGCAAGAACATTGAAGACATAATCCAAAATTTCGTGGACGGCAGGATTCGAACCTGCGCGGGCAGAGCCCACATGATTTCTAGTCATGCCCGATAACCACTCCGGCACGTCCACTTGATGTTTCAAGGGCGCTTCCGATAAAACTAGATAATTTAAAGATTAAATAACCCATAACTTATCCCAATGAATTCAAAAGCATCATACCTCTTGTTCAAAGAAGAATCGAAACACATTTGCTCAAGGTTTTGTCCATGAATACTAAAGCACATATCTACCACCACCACTATCTAGTCTTGGATTCAATAGCAAACAAATTTACAAACTCGTTTAACTCAAGTTTCATGATACGTAAAGTTCAAATTCTGCTCATCCACTACCATACCATAGCTCTCAAGATAATATGCATATAAATCCATAACTATCATTCTTGTAACGTTACCCAACTAGTAGGGAGCAGGGACTAATATAAGAAAAAGAAAGGAAAGAGTTTCGAAATAAAAACTTGATCATTAAAGGTTACCATAACTTAAACCGAGTCTTGGGCCTCTTTTAAAAATTTCCCCTTGCCTACATTCTAAAAATTTCAGACTTTTTTGAAAATGTCGTCAGTGGGTGCATAGGCACCAGTTTGAGCCCATGATGGTTCAGTCCCCTCTAAGTTGTCTTTGGGTTTTTTCAGGTCCCTCCTCCTCCTAGTATAGAATAGTGTAAGTCTATTGTGTCCGGCAAAAAAAAAAAAATAATAAACCGAGTTTTGAGCACGTGATTAAATTGAATCTAAAGAATTTGAATCCAACACTTGATATGCCATCTTTCCACAAAAAAAAAAAAAAAGACATTTGATATACCAATCCTGTTGCAAACTTCCTACTTCAGATACACGAACAAGAGTGCAAGACCACTGCATGCACCTAGCCCATCTGGGATTACAGGATTGAGGGCACAAATATACGTGGACCAAACTCCATAATTGGTCATTCTGCAACTCTTACAGCCCAACAATAAGCAAAGCAAATCGAGGGCTGAAAGCGAAAAGGGACCGGATAAGAAAAGAGGGACGAAATGGGGACTGACAAAAAACATATTCGCTTTGCCAGTTTATCGCCCCACTGCCGCACCTCACTTCAGACCCCCACCGCCCATTATCAGTTTCCATTCCCTTTACTATTTTACACGCCAAATCCTCACAAGTCACAACTCAACGCATAATTTCCATTGGTCAACGATCCGTAAATCAAAAGTCAATACAAATATCAAAACCCTAACCCCCAAAGTTTCCGACGATGCAAAATCAAAACCAAAACCACCGCCAGTCCACGGCGGAATCCGACCTGCCACCCCTCGCCAAAATCAAAGTTCGCTCCTCCTCCCCACGCTTCCCTCCCCCGACCACTCCTTCGTCGACAGAAACTCCCACCGCCAACGCCCAACGCAAGATCGGCATCGCCGTCGACCTCTCCGACGAGTCAGCTTTCGCTGTCAAATGGGCTGTTCACCACTACCTCCGTCCCGGAGACGCCGTTATTCTCGTCCACGTCCGTCCGACTTCCGTCCTCTACGGCGCTGATTGGGGCTCTGTTGACCTCTCCATTGTCGATGCTGAGAACGAAGAGTCTCAGCAGAAGCTAGAAGACGATTTCGACACTTTCACCACCACTAAGGCCTCTGATCTGGCGCAGCCCTTGGTGGAGGCCCAGATTCCTTTCAAAATTCATATAGTTAAAGATCATGACATGAAGGAGAGGCTTTGCTTGGAAGTGGAGAGGCTTGGGTTGAGTGCTGTGATTATGGGGAGCCGAGGGTTTGGGGCTACGAGAAGGGGGAGTGATGGGAGGCTTGGAAGTGTTAGTGATTACTGCGTCAGGCATTGTGTTTGTCCTGTGGTGGTCGTCAGATATGCTGATGATCATGAGGGTGGCGGAAATGCTGCCCCGGGTCCGGTTGTTTCGGTTGGCTCTGTCGCTGAAGAGGACGAGGAGGAGCAGGAGTATCACGATGCCTCTACTGAGGATCGCAAAGGTTAATAATGTCTTTTACTTTTATTAGTTCCTGCTTTCTTCAATATTTTCATTTTTTTCTGCTTCGATATGGAGTTTGTTAGACTATTGTTCGTTTCAACCATGTCTTCTCCGAAAGTGACTTGATTTTCAGTGTCAGTTGAGCAATACTTGGTAGTTACGGATGCGAAGTAGTACAATTTACCAATACTCTGTCTATCAGCTTCTAAAACCATTTCTTATGATAACTAGGTGTCGGTTGAGTAATACTTAGTAGTTACGTCCTAGTAGACCATTTCTGCAGATCTATCACTCCCCAACTAACTTATGATAACTAGGTGTCTTTTTATTGTCTTGCTCATTTTTTGCATTGCAGTATTGGACTTATGACATATTGCCAAAGTTTCTGAAGGTAAATTGTGAATGAAGTTTTTTCATGAAAAGCTCTTCTTGTTTCACAGGGGATTAGCTAACAGTTGCAACTGTTGTGTTGCAATTAAACTTATTATCAGTAAATAGCATGTAATGGGTAAAAACCACTATGTACTGCTAGAAAACAGTACAGTAGATTTTGGCGTCTTGACCTACTTGACAGCTTGAAATATATGACATTCAGCCCCTGGATCATTTGATTCTGAACATATTATATTGAATTGCATCGATTAATTTTATGCTTTGAACTTATGTTGATAGTTACTAGGCCGCTCATAGTCTGTCTGTCAGCTTCTAAAACCATGATACTTCTCTTTCTTGTGACAGATTCATAACTGATTCTACAATAATGTACTTCCTTGGTTCCGGGTAAGCATTCTGGTGATATAAACCTCCTTAAAGTGGAAATTGTGTTTTCTTGCTAGTGCTCAACATTTGTGTAGATTACAGTAGATTGTTAGAAAAAAAATTTCTTTCCTAATAGAGGTCCTTGAGACTCATTTGCATTAAAAACCATGAAAACATGATTGATTGTTCCGTATATATACTCCTTTATCTTTCCATTTCCTTGGTCCTGCAGTCTTGTGTTGTCAAAATCATGCTTACGTCTTGTTCTTCCTCTGTTTTGCAGTAGCATTTGATAGAAGAACTTTCAGCCTACGAGATACAAGTGAGCTGTTGAGAGTCGATTGACTTTCTTGATGTGTGATTCATGTCATGTAAATGAACGCCAGTTATGGTTTTAGCTCCTCCTCATTAGCTTAGCATTTGTCAGGCATGTCTGGACATCTGTACGGACTTCTTGTGGCCATTAACCTTACTTGTCTTGTGCTCATCTGTTATATATGAATCATTCCTGTGAAGCTTTTGATGTATGAAACATGATGACAAATCTCCTCTTGCTTATGGGAGTTGGCATTTTCAGTTCTCATAATCACGGTACTGCTCAGGTTTTATGTTTCTAGATTTTTGCATCATAGCTTATTTTCTTATATCCGTGCTTTCCTCTTTTTGGTATGATCAGAAAAAAGTGATCAGCTATGTTTGCTTCATCGCTTATGTCTAATAACTTATTGTGTATTTAGTTTTGACTTGCCAATGAATCTTTGCTCTTGCATTTCTTTCTGTTGAATCTCCCGCATCGACCTTGCACTGGCGGTACTGCAAATCTGTGAAATGGAGTTGTTGGTGTATATACACGGCTTCTACAATGTTGTGTTAAATGGTGGTGATTAATTTCACAAAGAGCAGACGAGTCAGTAAATTTGGTAGAACATATCTGGTTTGTCTACTGGATGTTGATTTAGGATGTTTGGAGTCTGGACTCAATATGTACATAGGATTGCTTTGGTATAACACATTCTTTGAGATACTGGTAATATGAAAAGTTCAGTTGAAGCTGTAGCGTTAATTTTGGATTACACCACTGGATTATGATGGATTCAACATTATAATGGTCTCTCTCGACTAGAGGGAATATGTTAGATCGTCTCTTTAGACCATGGAGGTTGTAAGCGGAGTATAAATTTTGTGATGCAGCCTGGAGAGTGGTTATTGGCGTTCTCTTGTCTGCAAGAGGACCCGTTCATATGTATTAAGAGTATTGACGGTGCTAATTCAATTGGTTTACTGGTTTGAAAAAATAAGTCTCTAAAAAAAAAAAAAAAAAAAAGGTTTTCCTTCGTGTGAGTATAAAAGGAACGAGTCCCTTGCGTTTTTCCTTTCGGCACCGCTGACGTCTGTAAGTTGGACCATCTTATCTTACAATCAACCCAGGCGTGGTGCCGTAAGATTTTTAAAGAGAGTCTCTTATTAGATAACTTCAATAATAATGCATAACAGAGGTTGTGTTGATGAGAACCACAAGGCCAGGCTGCCCAAGAGATATCATAATGCTTTTTAACTGTCCAATGGTCCCCCGTTTCTTTCCCCCGCTGAAGAAGCTGATCTGCATACTTGTGCCACCGACTCAACTGGCATCGAGGTGCCAATAGTGTCAACGCCATTGCTACCACCAGTCCGCCAGGGCTCACCCCTGACGTTGCTACATGAATGCATAGCTAGCAGGCGATTCTTCTATAGCGTTGCATTCTTCTCCTATCTCATTATGGTGCAGAGTGTGATTATTTATGGTTATTGGATATGTCTTTGAAAAAAATGAAGAGAGCTTTTCAAAAATAGCCACACATTTTCGGTGGGCAAGTTTTCGCGTGACAAAAGAGTATCGAGCACCACTCATTGAGCATGTGTTGTGAACCGCGATGGCCACTAGTAGTAGCTGTGTACTGCCGTCAACTGGCCACAAGTTGGTAGACACGTTGATGGTTGAACCACATGCCGAGATGGTATGGAGAATCAATTCTCTTTTTTTTTGTGTTGGCCTCAATCAATCATTTCTGTTACTCGGCGCACAAACCACACCGACCGACCGGTAATGCAGTATTGGTACAACAACACCATGAGAGCAGGAATTTGGCAAAGAAGAAAAAATGATACACTACGTATTATTCAAGACAAAAGAGAAACTCAAGGAGACAAAAAAGGACACTCCAAAGTTATAACTACTACTATAGTAAAATATGATCAACAGAATAGTAATAGAAAATGACATGAAACAAGAATAGAAAGTATAGCAAAAACAAAGCTGCCATAATTAGTAACTTCAATTACCACCCACCCACCCTCCAACCTCTCTCTTTAAAAAAAAAAAAGATGGGAAGTCTGGGTTAATTAATTGGTCGAAATGAACAGCTGAATTAAACTTATCAGAAATTCAAGCTTCCGTTGGCAAATTGGGTTAGCACTTGATATTGTCAAATAATAGTAAATACTCCAGTTGTGTTGTGCTGGATGTCCTGGTCAATGCGCATCTCTGCTGAGTTTAGAGATATTTCGGATGACTTCCGAGGCATCATTCTCACCGGCCGCCGTCGTTTGCTGAAAATTCAAGAAAGAGCCCAACAGTTCCATTCTCCCCTTCTTCCTCATCAACTCTATTTCACTTTCCGGCCGATGAACCAACTCTTCTTCTGCCCTCGCCGTCTTTAATGATCTCAAAGAGGAGCTTCTATCCTCCATTGCACCCGCACTCAAGTTGATTTGTGTGGAACAGCATACATCCTCATCCTACCCAAAATACAACTTCAACATGAAATTTACTAACCCTCGATTAATCCCATGCCAATTTAATTAAATAGCTCAGTAACATAAGCATTTCAAGATTAACTGCTTGTGTTTGTACACACAAATTTCGTGCATCTCAGGTAGAAACTAGACGAGCAGCATAATTAGTTACAAACACGAAATCTTTGCGTGATTTATTGGTTTTTTATTTGCTTTTGCTTTTTATTTCCCAGACGCACAAAATCCGTGGGTAACAAAATAATACTCCTAGTACTGCTAATAAATAATTGATTTTTTTTTTTTTAAGGAAAGGAGACTGACATCGGAATCGGGAGGGCGGTTGTCACGGGATCGCTTTAGAGCGGAGGAAACGGCGGCACCACCATCTCTGCTGGAGAAAGACCCATGTTCACTACTAGAAGAGGTTGTCAAAGGCAGAGCTGAGGAAGACGGAGCAGGACTAGAAGACCAAGGAACTACTTGATTCTCTCCATCCTCCTCCTCATCTTCTTCCTCTTGAAACTCATCGTCGTCGTAGTCGTCGTAGCCGTCGCTATCTTCAGACCCATCACTATACTGATCATCGCCAAGGCGCCTCTGATCAGTCGTTTCATCTTCTGCTTCTTCTACTTGTTCCTGCCTAGTCCTCCTGACAGCCGGGTTTTCAGCAGCAGTAGAACTATGCAAGCATCTTTGACAGACGGAAATAGTTGGGGCAAGCTTGGTCCCGGAAGCTTTCCATGGGGTCGGAGATTGACAAACATGGCAAAGAAGATTTCTTGAATGTTTAGCGACCAGAAAATTTGCACTGTGCACTTTTTCATCACAATCCCAGCAAAGCCTTGCTTCATCCGAAACGCAATACATCTTCGCTGCTTTGCCACACAATTCGCAGCACCCTTTCTCCATTACCTTGCCCGCAAAACTCATTCTGCAATTTCTCTCACTTGGACTTTTAGTAGTTGTTGTATTGACAAGTGGTTTTGCAGCCTTCGGCCAAAGTATATATAATTTCGAGTGACAAGAGTCATCCATTTTGGTTGGGTCCGAAGTGTGAGGCCCAGAGGATTATATGGGGCTATTTTTGGTAGTTGCGTCGTTCAAGATTTTACTCTCTTCATTTTTTTTTTAATCTTTTTGAGTTTGGCACGTAATTACTAGCTGTTATTTCCAAACTCCAATTTTTAAAGATTGTAGTTTAAAAATTAATAATAAAGTTATGGTTAGAGTATTTGAAATTGGGACTAATGTCAAAACGATGTTGAGAAAGCAATTTGGAGCCATGTAAATGGTTAAGAAGTTGAATTTTAGAGTGCACAAATATCTCTAGTTCAGTAAACTTGTAAGTATATTTTACCACATTTCCTGCATTCAATAAAAAGAAGTGTTGTAAATCTGAAATTTATTCAATTTATGTTTATAGTACTAAAATTTTCACTGTATACAACCAACGAATTGCCTGGGAAAATTCACCAAAAAAATCATAGAGCTAGAAGCTTTTTGTTTGCTGTGATTGGGGAGGGGTAGATAAGCTAGAAGAGTGAATGGGCGGTGATTCACCTTTCCCTTCCTCCTGTTTAATTAATGGAGGGGGTTGGGGATGTGAGGTGTGGACTTGTTCCTATCCCATGCGAATATTAACACTGCACTTTTCTATCTTGGTCCCTATATTTCTTTCTTTTGGTAAGAATTCTTTAATTTGAGTTGAAAATGCCAAGTGGTAATAATAAGCTACGTTTAGTATCATGATATTGATATGAACACTTACATCAATATATATATATATATATATATATATATATATATATATATGACGTTGATATGAGTAAGGTTGGTTATCGACCGATAATTCAGAATTACAAAATTCAAGAATTAGTTTTTCAAGACTAATACACGATTATCATCCAAAATTTAGTTTGATAAATTGCATATTGATATTTGGATTTTGGCTGAAAAATTGGTAATTCGATGATATCCAAATTTCAAAATGTCAATAGTAAACTAAAATATTTTAAATTTCTATAAAAAAAATTTGTTGCATCAAAATCATATGAGTAACTTTTTTATACACTGTCAATGTCTAATATTTTTATAATAATAGGTTTAGATTATGACACATAACACGAACTTAAATTAAAAATTCAAATCGTGCATATGTAATATACATTCATAACTGTTAATATAAAACAAATTACTATGGTATTAGTGTATAAAAAGTTAATCCAAATAATATCCCATATGTTTTTGGCAACAAAATTCAATCAATTTAACTAGTAATACTGTAGTAGGCTGCTACTTAGTAGTCAATAGTTAACTAATTACTCATTGCTAATAGTATTTAGTAATATGTATATACATATATACTAATATATTATAAAAGTTTCAAAAATTTGGCAGGTAATCGATAATTTGGTAATATAGTTTTAATATCTATTCTCAAACTATTTTATCAAAAATTATAATTGGATATATTTTGATTTTAATGCCAATTATTCTTTGTTTGAAGTAAATTTTTAGCGTTGGGATGTCAAACAAATTGTCAGAGTTGTGAAGATCGTATTCCAATTTCAACTCCAGGCGCCTTTTAAGTTTTAAACCCTCCCCCTAAAATGCACATTTCCTTTTGTTCCTAAACTTTTTGTCAATTGAAGGATAGAAAATAGATTTGTCAGGGAAGGAGAAGACTTTTGTGGTTCGTCCGTCGTGTGACGTGTGATTCGTTTCGCACAATTTCTGTGAGGCTAAAATTGCATTTGCTTAGCGACCAAGCGTTTCGTTTCGTCTCCATCTACGTGAATACTATATTATTAAAAATAATAGAAACTAATAAACTACGCTATTTTATTTGAAGATTAGAGTTAAGTTTTTGTCGTGCATTTATTCTCTTTCTCTTTTTATATATATTTATACGTGTCAAAATTATTTGTGCTGTGCCTGCATGTGTTCCTTTTTTTTTATTTATATATTTGTGCTATTCTAAAAAAGTTGGAAAAAAGAAAAGGATCGGCTCTTTCATTTTCACAGACTTTGAGGGGATTTGAAAATTCCCCACGACCAAGTGCTCCTCTTCGTTGTGGGAAAAAAATAATAAACAAAAAAAATTTAGAATAAAAATACGTTTTCGTGTTTCTAGGGGGATTCATTATTCATCGGCGGCCATTGCAAGTCTCGTGGTCGGAAAATAATTGGTTCATTTAAAAACAGTAGCAGTACAATAGTAGTGGTAGTAGTATATTTTCTGACCCGAAATTCGAGGTGGTTATTTATTAGGTCGCTAATGGTGTGTGTGGTGTGATGACCACAAAATGATTCGAGATTCGGGGATGGGTGCCGACGTGGCAGGCCCTGATCCACATAAGGGTTTGGTCCACGTGACACCCCATGGTCCCTCCCTTGCTGACTTGGAGCTTCTTCAATTGCAATCCCCCACCAGCCATGAATCATGATTGTCGCTGCCTTGGGTGTCGCTGCCTTGGATGTGGTGTTGTTTAATCAAGCATATCTTTTTAGGTTACCTTTGAATATATTTTTTTATCTTGTTGTATGAGAAACTTTTTCCCTTTTTAAGCTAAAAAAAAATATTCCTCCCGGATTTTTTTTCTTTTTTTTTTTTAAATAATGGTACAATGTGAATGATCAATAGTAATAATAAAAAAAAAAGCCTAGGGAACATATTAGAGCATCAATTGTATGTGCACTCATTTGATGCACGCTTGTGAACATATTACACGTACATTCTGTTAGCTCATTCAGATTCGACTATTAAAATCTTTTTTACTATTAGATTCAGGGTTCGAATACTGTGCCCGATAATTTAGAGTGAAAAGGATAAGAAAAAAAATTTCAAGTTTCTTCAAAAATTTATTATGATTTGTTTTGATAAGTCGGCCATTACTAGAAGGGATTTAAATCCTGATTTGAGCTATAAGTTAGGTGCTTGAAATCCTGCACTTACCATTAGAAAACAAAAAAATAATTAAGGAAGAAATTTACTTGCACGGTATAGTATGCTATCCCATAGTTGAAGAAATTGTAATTAGAAGATTATGAATTTAAAACCTTCCACTTATATAAAAAAAAAAAAGTAAGAAAATATGAATATGTGGTACCATATATGCCATTGCCATCTCATAATTGAAGGACGTTTTGCGGTGAAGGATGATGAAATGCGGGAGAAGGGAAACCCACGTGAAGACGGTGAGAGCGGATTCCTTGATGAGCTAATAAAGAAATCTGGTGTTGCTGACATGGAAGATTGACCTCCTTGAACAAAGCTGATTTGGCCTGTCTACAGCCTACAATTTGATTTTCTGTGGGCAGCGGAGAGTGCAGACTCCTGCAAAATAATATGCGTGGGCAATGAAAGGGTGGGGGCCCGAAGTTGAGGATAGGGGCTGGTTTGGTTCTTTGCATCAGGACTTGAAAACAAAGGGACGAAGAACTGAACTACACGTCTCATTTGGAGTTTGTTTGTTGGGAGGGAGGGGCTGACGTCCAATGGCAATGGGGATTATGGGCTGTGAGGCCCACATGAAAACGTGGTTTTATATGGGGAACAGGACAATTAGTCCCAGGACTTTTGAAGACCGTGAGCGAAGCCAACTCGTTCGAACCCAGCAGTACCCTGCTATCTGGTTTCGTTTACGTCCCACTGGAACTGCAGGACCTCTCTTATATCTTTTGGAAGGAGTTAATTGTTGAAAAAAAGAAAGATGCCAATCTACTTGACTCCGACTTTCACTGTGATTAAGAAAAGTATACCAGCCCCCACGTGAATGGGCTGGTGGTTGGCGCCTCTTCCTCGGGACCGTTAGGTCCTGGGGTCGAACCTCCGCAGCAACATCGGTACCTCCGTGCATCTATCGTGCTTGGTTCTGGTTGGGGCGCTGGACCGGACCGGAGTGGGATTAGTCGGGCCGCCTTTACGGTCTTGACCCGGACACTCACTCCGTCAGCAAAAAAAAAAAAAGTATACCACCTTTTTAATTGCGTCCTATTGCTAGAATATGGAGTAAATCAATTGATCAGCTAGAGACAAAACGAAATCCAGTTGAAGGCTGTTAACAAAGTTAACGCGGTGATCATAAGTGTATTTTAACAAATGCACACAAAATATGCAAAGATATCATGAAAGCCTCGTGATAAAACCAATGTCAAATGACAGCCAGTAACTAATTACACAAATATACCATTTTTGGAAAGAAGCCTCTTGATAAAAACACTATTCAGATTAAAATCTGAAATTATGGCATTTTTCTTTAAATCTTTTCTTCTTTTTTTTTTTGTCTAAATAGATATTTTAAATCTTAAAAGCAGAAGGGGAAAAGAAGATGAATTAAAAATCAAATCAGGAAGCTCACAGCAAGCATTCCTACGAACTAAATAGGGTCTTATGGACTGTTCTATCATCTACCTTGTATATAAAAAGAAAGCTAAGTTACTGTAGCTAACCATCTTTTTGACACACGTATTATATATATTTTTGACAAGTGGACCTTTGATTATTTTACCTAAATTTTTCCTTCCCCTTTTTTATTCAATTGGGCTAAAGGATTAAAATATTTTTTCTCCTTGACAAAATCAACTCCATCTCTTCTTTTTTTTTCTTACAGTAACTACTATCATTCCTCACCTTATTTATTTTTTATTTTTTAAAACTAATCTAACTAAGATTGTTGCCATGTTCTTTTTTTTTGTCAAGATGATAACTACCTAGCAAAAAGAATTCTTTATTTTTTTTATCCCATTTTACATTTTCTTTTCTTCCTTTTTTCTTCATCTCTAATCTCTCATGTTTGATCTATTTTTTTATCATAATGTTATAGCCAACTGGCATTTGTTTGTTAAATTTATAGGATGATGTTTTATTTGGTAGTTCTTCATGGATAAAAAGTGAAATATTAAAATATGTAAAAAAAAAATTTAGAATTCATTTTATACCAATGATCATTTTCTATGAATAATAGAACAAAAATTCATTCTTTTATTTTCTTCTCCTATGATTTGATTTCTTACTTCACATTTTGTTTCTTTTTCTTTGTTTTTTGGTTACATTTTGTAATTATCTACAATTTTGTGTATTTTTTTAGGAGAAAGATATATCATGTAATGTTTCCACCAAGATAAATCTAGTTAGGCCTTATTGTACCTCCGTTTTTCTCCATTTCTTTCTTTTTGCAATTACTTTATGGCCTATTAAATTTAATTGAAGGATCCAATAAGATTTTGTATATATTTAAACTAAAGTTAATTTTTGTTTGTTTTTTAATTACTCAAGTGTTGTATTATGAATTGGGTTGGTATACAAGGATTGCAGTCGGTGGTGGAAGTCACAATTGAGGCTTTCGGCCTAGAGTGTGACTTGACAAAAAATTGTTAGAAATTTCAATTTTGATTAGGAAGATGTTTTTGCAATAAAAAAATAGTTCAATTCTAATTTGTATATGTAGACCAGGAAACATGCTAATTCATATTTTTATCTAACATTGCTATTTATATTCAAGAGTTGCAGGATAATGTTGTCACCTTTAGGCGGAATTTAAATAGATGAACTGGATTTTTCTATCAAAAGAAAGAAAAATATGAAAGTTTATAGTAAGCTATATTGATGTTGAAGATTGTGCCATGTTTTAGTAGCTTCCTAAACTTTTTCTCATTATTAAAGTACTAAAAGTATTACGACTGCTTTTGATTTAGTTTTAATTAAAACTATACTACTATTAATACATCAATGCACTTATAGTGTATTAAGTTTTTCTCCTTTTTGGGTATCATCATAATAGTGGTTCAAAAATCTTTATTCAAATCACAATAAATAGAGAGGTTGACTTCATAGATGGAATTTCTCTTCACAACAAATTTTGATAGAAATTTTATTTATACTCGATATTGTGTTAATTGTGTTCCTACAATAAACAAAAACTATACGATAAAAATCATAGCGAAAGTATGATTAACAAACATGAGAGTTCAAATAATATTTGTCAAATTTAATTGCTTTGATGCTCAATTTTTCTCCTATATTTTTATTCATTCATCATGTGTCAAAATAATTTAATGCTATGCATTCAACTAAATTTCTAGGGGGCCCAAACTGTGCTTTGCACAGTTCAAGTACCTCTAGTTCCTTCAATATCTACCTTGTATATAAGAAAAGAGCAAGGTTTAGTGTTTTCCTTTCCTCTTGCCACATGGCTTCTTAATTATCTGACAAGTGGCAAGGTAAAATATTTCTTGCAAATTGTCTAAATCTAAAGCTTCTCTTGTCCGAAGCCTTCTATTTCTTTGCCTTCTTTTGCCATTGCACTGTTACTGTAGCATGCTGTCTCATTGACACATGGCATCCTTGGTGAATTTTTGAGCTTTCATTCTTTCCTTTTCTTTTTATAGGCAACGGTAGATAGATAGATTGGACTGCATTGCACAATGACCAAATTTGGTCTGGCCTTGGCATTCAAGTATGAAATCCAATTATTTTTATTGAAATTTTCAATTTGTAAGCTTTTGATAGATGTAATTCAATTACAAATTATTATTATTATTATCATTATTTCAATTTATATTTATTATGATGCCAATTTGAGAGAGTATTTTTCAGATCATCGTATTTTCAAAAACAAAAAGAAATATTTAAAATTGATTTCAAGCTCTAGGTCTTGGACAGATGTAATCCAATTATAATATTATTATCATTATCATTATTTGAATTTATATTTATTACGATTTGAAATATCATTTAAACTTATATTTCACAGATTAACTTGACTTTATTAAAAATCATAGAATTCTATTCGTCTTTTTGAAAGTTTATATTTTTTATTTTTTTGCTACGTTTTTAATATAACTTTTGCTATTTTAGAAGCCGTCAAAAAATGATAGAAAAATTGTCACATTTTCAAAAATTAAAAGAAATATCCAAATTTGATAGCAAGAATTTTATTATTTTAATCTAGATGCTAAAAAAATATTTAAACTTTCTTAATCAAACCTTGGCTATTTTTGAACTCGGAGGAAAAGAAAAAGATATCTTCAAAGTGGGAAAACGATAAAAAAAAAGAAGAAAAGAAATTGGTTCCAATTTGTTATAAATGCAAAAATGAAATAGCCAACTAATAGAATACACACTTTCGAATCAATTTTATTTTAATTTATTGATATGTGAACATTTGTCTTTTATTTTGACAAAAAAAATTTTTTGTTGAGCAAATGAATGCAATAATTTCTAAATGACAAAAAATATATGCTTTTGTTTTTTTAAGGAATGGCAAGGTAAAATGTTTCTTGCAAATTGTCTGAATCTAAAGCTTCTCTTGTCCGAAGCCTTCTATTTCTCTTCTTTCTTTTGCCATTGCAATGCTTTTTTTCTCAAATTGCCGTTGAATCACTTCGTAGCAGCAGAAAAAAGGACGAATTCACTGGTAAATTCAAACCAAGTACAATCCCTAAAAGAAACTGATTCTTGGGGCAAGTGCAATCACGTGCATGTGGAGGGTTTTTGTGGTTCTAACCGAGAGAAAGTACAATGCTTTGTTCAGAAAATTGGTAGAACAGTAGCATCTTTTGCAGGTTCATATTCGGCTATCTGAATGGAAGAAACGGAGAAGAGGAGATTTTGCTACCAAACCCAGCAGGTCAACACCCCTCTTCAAGCCTTCTATTTATTTTCCTTCTTTTGCCATTGCACTGTTTCTTTCCCAAATTGCCGTTGAACCCTTTTCCTCCTTTCTCTCTACCACACGGCTCTTCTGAGCACAAATTCGGCACATTTATCCTCAGCAAGTCCAATTCCAGCCGCCTATGCTACCAAACCCAGCAGGTCAACAACCCTCTTCAAACATGCAAAAAGTTTGGATATGACAACAGATTATAGGGGCCTAGGCTGTGCTTAGCACAACCAATAACCTCCTATTATATCTTCTTATTACTATAGCAGGCTCTTTTTTTGACAAGTGGCTTGCTACTTATTTGACATTGGCTGGATTTTTTAATAAGGGGAACAATGGACCAGAGACATACAAGAAACCAACGGAACCAGCAAGACATTACATTGTCCATTACATTGCAATAGAATCAGCGGGACCCATTACATTGCAATAGAACCAACGAAACCTCTATTATATGGCCAATTTCATTGCTGAAACTTAAGACAAACAAGAAACCAACGGAACGGAGTATCTCTTCTTTTCTTCTTCTTCAGGTGAAAGTACCAGCAAGTACTCTTCCCTTCCTGTAACAGAGATGGTTGCTTCACATGCTTATTGTATTTGGAAGCATGGAAGGCCTGAAATCCCTCAGAGATTAGGTGTCTTCTTTTTCCCCAAAATTCAGGGATTTTTCCCCAGGAAAGTGCCCAGCCGTTTGATTTCATTCATTTGTACTGGAATTGGTTTTGTAACCATCCAATTTTCCCATGAACACCATAATTCTAAATTATATTTTTCAGAGATTTGATGTGATAGAAATTAAGTGAGTAATAATTTAGGTTTTTAGGTTTTGAAAAGGAAAAGAAAGAGAAGTGCCCATATAAAGGGTGATATTTCTTTCTCCGAAGACCTTGCGTTTGAAAGGGAGCTTCTTCTGCTTCTAGCTTTGGTAAGGATCCTTTTCATTTGTAAATTAGATTCTATCTTTTTTTCCTAAATATGTGTAGTCATATGTGGTAGAGATATTAAAATTAGTAGATTTTGGCTAAATGTTTCTCTTGGTTTTTTCATGTAAAAATTTCGGTAAATATTAAATATTAGAATAAGATATTAATTGGTTTATTAAATCATGTTGTGATATGTAAACTTTTTGTTAAATCATGTTGTGACCATCCGAAAGAAATTGGAACATTTTATGTAAATTTTTAGGGTACATTAAATCTATAAAACAAAAGCCAACTCCAAAGCCTTAATTATGATCCCTTTTACTTCTCCCTCTTCGGACAACGAATGAGCCTACCTCAATCAACAATCACTGAACTTTCGCCATACTCCACTGTGAAAAATTTGGTTTCAGAACAATTCAATCTAATACTTCACTTAATCAGGTTTATTCTTCTTTTCTTTTCCTATTCAATTTGCATTGCTTGCATTCTTTTTTGCTCCTTTTGCAGCTGTGTTTGGGTTAGCTGCTCAATTAGCTTTCTGAGTTTTCATTTTCGGTCAATTTAGAAGCTTAGATATCTTGATTATCAGTTTCGTTTAGATAAAGTTCACTTTTTGCCATTGACATCAATCTCTTGATTTTATTTAAGACATTGGAATTGATACTTTTATTTTTCTCTGAAAAAAAGGATGGTGTTTTCGCTTGTTTAGTAGTAAGTGATTGCAATATGTCCATAAAGAAGTTTTTGTCCACATTTCTATGTAAAATTTGTGAAAAGATAAAAATAAACCTGAAGATAAAGAAAATAATTACTTCTCAGGTAGCTTCTCAACTTTAGATTTGAGTCATTTTACTCATCATATGCATTCCATGCCATAGATCATATAGTATACATGGAATATTGCTGCTATAAAGAATTAAGTATTAATCCATAATATCATGCTCATAATATCAAAAGGTGATAACATTTATTTACTTGGATAAAGTATTGAATGTTTCTAGAGAAATTGACACGCAAGTAGAGAAAATCTGAAAACTCTTTAGTGTTTTATAATACCAAGCAGATTACAATGTTTTGTGGACAACAAGTTTGGTAGCAAAAAAAGGTTATTCACCTGCTGGATTGCTACTGTTGAAGAAGTAACATATTAGGTTGTTGCTTATAGCATTTGTTTAGTTCTTTTTACATATACTATCAAAGTAAAAGCACAATGGTTAGGACTTTAATAAATCATTGACAATTATGCATTAATTATAGTCTTTTTTTTCCCCTTCTTATAACATATGATCTTTAGTCTCTTTATCGTTATCTTTGAATCAATATTCAATATTTGTTGACAAATTTTCATTGCCTTTCAAGAAATTTTGTGTAAATCAAATTTTGGTAGGTTATGGTGCAAAAATTACACGTATCATGAATAAAAAATACTACTGCAGAAACTACAGTCACTTAAGATTATGATCCATGAAGAACCTGTATACTTAATTATTTTCCATTGCACTTTTCCTTTGGTCTCTCCTTAAAAAACAGATTTATCAGTCTGCTTATTAATTAAATAAACCTCCATGTATAAGCCATGTATTATAGCAACTTAGGAAACAGCTGCAACTTCAGCCATATACAGGGATATAGGAGACCATGGCCACGTTGACTTCCTATCAACAATAAAAACTAAAATTGTCAGTAAGAATATGTTAATGGTTCATAAATGCCCTGACCTCAGAGTCTCTAAATCTGTAAACTATCATTTCTATCACAGATAGACATGTCTTCATAAACTTATAGGATCAAGTTTTTTTTCTGGTTTTCACCATTATATGACAATATTAGTAAACAGTTTATCTAAACAATGTTTTAGGCTCATATCATTTGACTATGTTTTCACTAGCAGTAAAACTTAACAGAATAGTAAACGGATCAATAATGAGAGTTATAAGACCATCATTTATTAATTTGGTTGATTTTCTTCTCACAATGTATTTAATTTATTTGAAAACATATTTTTATACTTCTAGATCATAACTAAACAATAAATTTTATGGAGTTATGAAAATGGTGTCTAGCACTGCTACTATGATTCTTCAATTTTCTTTTTCATTGTGAATCTTTGTTCTTCCTTTTCTTATACTGATTTTACTTTCTTTTTTTTTGCCCGTGTTTACAAAATGTCGACCTGTTTCTTCAACTGAAGCTGGCTATTCTATTTGGTGTGCATCTTTTGCTCCAACAAGTTGGCATATTCAGTTCTTAGGTTTGTCTAAGAAACTAAATTTTGTGCTGCTTTTTTTGTCTAAATGATTTGGATTTTATCTGTTGTTGATTATATTACAGGTTGTGTGTCTCATGTTAAAAATTCTTGAGCTTCAGGCATATTAATTGCTATCTGTTTCATTTTTACATGATTGTGAGATACATGATGTAGTTAAAGATTTTCTTTCTGTTATGAAGAGTGAAAGCCTTCACATGATGAGAATGAATGTCTGTTTCATATGAAATGCCTTGGATAGTAGTCTTCTTTTTTTGTCATGGACTCTGTGATCAAAGAAAATTCTGATGATGTTCCTACTGTGATTTCTCAATTTGATGTGGGTCAAATGATGAGGAAAAAAGATTGTAGAAAAAATGCAGTTCTTAGATGGAGAAAGAAACGATTAGATAGAGCAGATAAGCCAACCTCTTCAAACATTGCTGCAAAAAGAAGCTTAACTTTTGAAGCTCCAATTCCCAGAACTAATGTACCTTCTGTTGAGAAGACAACCATTGAAGCTGTTTCCTCGATTGCTGCAAAAAAGAGTCCTGAAGACAACAAGCCTGCATCTTCAAAATCTGCTCATATGAGCACTCTCAAGAAGCCACGTGAATCTGCAAAATAAAGCAGCCACACAGCTTCATGTCCTCTTTTGTTCATCATGTATGCTACTGAACTTTTAGCATGCTATTTTTTGCCATCATATTAGAATCCATTAACATTATCTGTATGACTGGAAGTTAATGGATCATAATATATGATATTATGTAACTAAAATGAACTTTGAAAAAGACTATTAGCATGCCAATATACCTCTACTTATGACTTAATTGTACTGGAAGGTGTGTAATTGCTACTGAAATTGTTGACAACTATCTATGAATGATAATTATGGTATTATGTACCTATTATGCAACTAGAATTGTTATATATACTTTTCCAATGATCAGTATTTTTTGAAAGGCCAAGGCACAACCTGGTTCCTTTAGTTACTATAAGATAAGCAAAAGGCCAATGTTACTGTAGCAACTCCTGTTGCTGACACGTGGCACATTGGATAAATTTTGAGCCTTTTCGTTTGCTTTGTCTATGGACTTTACATTGTCTACTTTTTCCAAACTACCACGTTGGTGCTAGAAGGACAGGTTCTTAAGACTTCTTTTAGCATACTGAGCCATGCGGTTGACTCCGAGGAGGGAGTCCACTAGGGAGAAACTTTTTTCCGTTTATGGCCTTAGAATGTTGACTATTTCTGCGAACAGTATACCACTGTTGAGGCCATTTGTGTCTTTTTATGTAAAATTACTACTTTGTCTAGTGAGAAAAAATGGCTCTCAAAACAGTAGCTAACTATTTAAGGCTGTTTGTGACTTTTTGCCTTCCATTCTTCTCCTATCTTTGGCTGCGTTTTCCATTCCTTTCCTTTGTACGTCAGACACAATCAAGAATAGCAGTTGAACTGCTTCTATGCATGGTCAGAAAAAGCAAAGAAGCAGGTAAGCTTCTTCCTTTCTCCGTATCTTTTTTTCACCAAATTCTTCTCATTCTCCACTGTAGAATACACATGGCTAACCTATCAGTGTTAATTATTGCCATGAAAACCACCAATTGTTTCATAGATTGAGTCTACTTTTTGGCACTTTTTCTCCTTCGTTACATTTTGTGATATTGCGTACAATAGAGGAGAAGAAAAGAGAACTCTAACAAGAAAAAGTTCTAGAGAAAGGGTTACAGGAAAAGTAAGAATTTATTTCTTTTCCCTTTTGGTTCTGAATTTTATTTTTGCCTTTTAGGTCTTTATTAGATGATATTCTAACTTTAGTACAAAAATTTCCTTTTTCTTCTTTTCTGCTAAATGTGAATATATGTGTCAATGAATTTTTTTTTCATTTTATTTTTTTTCCTTTTTTAAAATTTTTTTTATCAGATGTTCTTCATTTTGTTCTTTCTTTTTCTCTTATTTTTTTTATTAGATGATGTTCTGATATTCGAGATATTTTTTTCATTTTTGTGTTGTTTTTTTTGTTGCAATGATTTATCTAGCAAACACAGCTATTCAAGCAAGTCAAGATTTTGTGAAATCTCAGAGACCAATGGCCATCAAGTGTTTGATAAAATGTCTGTGTGAAACTTGGGATAGCAGAGAAAACACGGAGAGAATGATCGCACAGGTAAATTCTACTCCGGTCTATATCATTTTTTTCTCAACGGCCATTTCTTTCTATGTTTTTTAGGGCACTTTATCTTTTCTTTTCAACGTTTTTTTAGGGCACAAATTATCCTATCAAGAAGTTAATTATTAGTAGATTAGTAGTTGGAAGCATTGGTTTACATTTTTTTGTGCTGTAGAAGTTGCCGATTCAAGTATGTCTTACACTTCATCTTCATATAATAACTTAAAAAACTTTTAGTTACCTTTTGTCCAGGTAAAGAGCTACCACATAAATTCTGATGGTGCCGATGTAATATAGCATACGATTGAGAATTTTCAACTGTAGAAGTCGAAATTTTGTATTGTTAGTTTGTTATCCTTACACATATCTTAGATATTTTATATGTATTGTATTCCAAAGTTTAATATAAAATTTATAAGATACATCATATGTATCTTAGATATATCATATGCACATATCTTAGAAATTTTGTATTGTTAGTTTCTTATCTCTGCACATATTGGTGTACTTAAAGAGTTTAATTTCAGGGAACAAAGGGAACGTTGTTGACACCCTTAACGGTGATTCTGACAAGTGAATTTATTCTGGGAATGATAGATCTGAGATGAACTTGGCTAATGCGGTGGCTTATTTTTTCCTAGGAGTGCTAATGGGTTTGTCAAGAGTATTGGAGCTGGTGGAGTTGAGAGCAGAAGTCAGCAAACTTTTGTGCGTTCTGGGGTTGGAAAAGAAATTATCCCTCAGTCATCTAAGCCAGCTCAAGAGAAGAAGCCCCAGGTTTCTACTACTAATGGTCATGCTACAGCCCCTGCTGCTAAGTAAATTTTTCTCCTTTCCTCTGTTGCTTAACATCATAGGATATAAATAAACTCTTAAATTTTTGTTAATTTCCAGTTCACAGTGTTTTGTTGGAGTAACAAAACAGAAAGGTTTATGTATTGTTGATAACAAGAGCCTAAGAGGCAAAATTGCTAAAAGGATAACTAGAACCACTGTTGTCCAATTAATTTGTTTAATAATCTTATTTCATTATTTAAAGGATAGTCTTTATGAACTCATTATGATTCAAATTGAAATTCATATTCTTATGGTGAAGGCTTGAACTTAATAGTACCCTATAATAACACCCATTGCTTTAAAGATATAGAACTTGCATGTTTAACCATGGCTTTGGTACATGTTGATTTAAGACTTCTGAGTTTCAATTTAGTTTTGCTAAAAATGTTAAGTTTTGGCTGATTTTTTCTTAGAAACTTTTGGCTTAAGACCCAAAAATCTATCCATATTGAGATAGAATGCACCATTAGATGCCCATCATGCAAGGAAGAAACTGGCGTTAAAGCGAGGTAAATGTTATTATTTACTTTTCTAATGCTAGAATTAGTAAATCATTTACAACAATTATAACTTCTAATTTGCTTCAGGTAATGGCAAAATATGATAGGTGTCGCTTGGGATTTGTGGTAAATGATGTAACAGGATCTTTACATGCTGCAATTTTCAGTCCATACGCTTTGAAATTGTTATCATATACCGCTCTTCATCTAGCCAGCTGATGACCAAGTAAGTTCAACTCCATGAGCTATAACTTGATGAGTTATTGCATAATGATGAGTGCAACTTGATAAATGCGCTTAAATGCTCTTGGAAGAACAATTGTAGGAAAGGATTGAAATATTATACTAAAAAGTTGTATTTTTCCTTAAAGAATTAATGAGGCTTTGTTCAAATTATTTGATCCATTTATAGCTTTAAGTTTTGCTTATTGGATTAATTATTTTGTATGACATTTTATCATAAGTTTACCCTTATAAATTCACGTATAGCTTTTGATCTTGACTCTTGAGATATCCTAAAGCCTTATAAGAGCATTCTTTTGGTCAGTTGAAAATAATTGAAAAAGATAAGCTGTCTCAGTTATGGCGTAGGCATAAGTGACTTATAAATTTCTACTATTTGATTTTTGAATGAGGCTGCCATAAAAAAAAATGACTCTGTATGCTTTAATAAGTTATTTGTATATAACGTATCTGCTTATCTGTTAAAATTTTAGAATGCTGCCTTAGTTTTGGATTGTAAAAAACTATATTGCTTTGCAGTTGGAAATTACATAGTCAACATGTAATTGTTGATTAAATATTTCAAACAAATATTTCGAACAAAATTCACTAATGAAATTAAGGATGCTACACATTTTGCTAAACTAGCCTCTCATGTTGAGGCGGTTACAATTATTTTTTCATCCATGCTTTTAATTTGGAAAATCCAAGGACAAAAGGACAGCGAAGAACAACACTATCAAGGCATATACTACTGAGGTTGGAGGTCAAATTTTGATAGCAATCCCAAAAGAAGATCACAAAAGATGTTCCCAAATTTCATATCAATGCTCAAGATCCTTTATGATGGCGTTCTCATAAAGAACTTGATGGAGTAAATGCAAGTTAGCAATCTAATTAGTGGGCAGTTAGTATTTCAATTTATAGTTGTCTAGGATATAGCACTACTAAAAAGTTTATGACAGCTTGTTGAATTACTTGGCAGTGGGAAGGTAGAAAAGATGTTAATATTGAACCAGAGCTCAGTTTCCAAACTCTGTTATTTTACTCAAATGATGAATTTGTATGCTTAATTCTTCTTTCTCACTTTTATTAATCTTCTAACTTCTTTTAAACAATTTTCTTCTTACAGATTCAGATGATTGCAGCTCTCAGCTCCATTAGTTTTTAGCATATATAATGGAACCAATCATTATAGCATTTTTTTTCCCTTTTTGGCTTTGGATTCTTGAAAAAATTACTATTGAGATTTTAAATAGGATATAAATTATGTCAATATCTTTGAAACTACAAAATTGAAATACAATTCTAGACTTTTACCTAAATGAAAAATGTATTTATGAACTATATTATGATCTATTAATTTTTAATCCAAAATTCAAGAGATGATGATAGACAAAAAATGGTACATTAAAAGTTATACAATTGAACTAACATTGCCACTTAATATATTTCAAGGAAAGAGACTCCTGTGCTTTCTTAAGAAAGCAACTCCAAGAGAAAAAGCAATTAAAGGAACAGTTTTTACCATTATCACAAGCTATGAAGTTGAACAAGTCTCAGCTGGCCAGCAGACTTAAATGAACCTTCACAATGATTATGCATAAAATTAGTTTCCAACAATGTAATGCTTATGTGCTTCAGAACTGAACTACTTGTGTTTTAATTTAATTATCTTGTATCTATTTATCATTTGTGTTAATTCGACTTAGCTATTTTGACTTGCTCCCTACGTATGTTTTAATTCTATTATCTTGTATTTGTCTATCCTTTATGTTAATGTACTTCAATTTAATCTCTTTTACCTTGAAAAGCAAATTTATTGATAAGTTATAAATCCAATTCATATATAGATGTCCCTCTATCAAACACGAAAAACTTCTGCAAAAATGCTAACCATTATTAATTCTACTGTGTTTCAATTTCTCTGCGAATATTTGCTGAACAAATTATACATATAATTTTAAAACAAAAAAGTATATAAGTATATTATTAATTTGTACCTGAATTAAATTTGTTAAATGGAAAATGTAGACAATAATAAATCCAGTGACAATGACAAAAAAAATGTATATTTGAAAGCTATCATTCAAAGAGGAAAAAAAAAGCATCTTAATGAAATGTAATAAAGACATATATTTTCTCATCAAATTTGCAAGCTATACTTGGTGGTAATTTCAGTTAGCATTAATGACTCATATTTTAACTAAATATTAATGTATTAATGACTCAAAAGAAAATTGACAAAAAAAATGACAAAGTTCATTTGTTCAAATTTAAATACTGATAATCCAATTTCTCTCCATTTCAATAATATACATAATTTACGTATACTTGCAAACATGACACTCTACTGACAAACATTCTATCAAATTTTGCTAACCTTTAACGTTTCAAGGTGGGCACTGGCTGTGCTGTGCACAGCCTACACTTACTAGTATATATATGGGTTAATTCCACTTTGTCCCCCCAAATTTTGGACGATTACCCACTTCAATCCCTAAACTTTAAAATGGGACACTTAAATCCCTAAACTTATAAATACCTCCCAATTAAGGAAAATTATTGACAGAATCCTGAATGCCGTTGGTGGTCGAAGTGTCCCATTTTATAAGTTTAGAGATTTAAATGTCCCATTTTGTAAGTTTAGGGACTTAAGTGTCCCAATTTATAAGTTTTAGGGACTTAAGTGTCCCATTTTGAAGTTTAGGAATTGAAGTGGGTAATCGTCCAAAGTTTGGGAGGACAAAGTGGAATTAACCCTATATATACTTACACATATACACGTTCGCGCGCACACATGGTACTAGACAAGTCGTTCACCTTTTGCATATGAGACGTACAGTGGTGGGCCGTGTTTTGGTGGTTCCAGCAACCAGATAAAGTTCTGAGGACATTTGAGGATGTTGGGCCGAACCAAAAGGATCAAGTTCTAACGATGCTGCAGGATTGATCCAGTACATCGAGATGGGCCGTACAGGATTCAACGGTTGAACTTTAAAGTATGACAAGTCGTGTCAACAGGCGGCCCCGGTTTGATGGCTCTATTAACATTTGACAAACCGGAACGAGAATGAAGATCTGTCTAAATCAAGCAATCCATTATTTGGTGAAGATGTTTGTTTTTTGTTAAGAAAAAGTTAAAAAAGAGAAGAGAATATAAATGAAAATGAAAAGGTAGAGTTGCATAAAATTAGCGAAGGGGAAGGTTTAATTCCACTTTTGCACCTCTCAACTTGTACACTTTTCTCACTTTACACCTCCAATTCTAATTTTGGACACATTGCACCCTCGACTATCAAATCCATCCCATTTCAGTCCAATTGATAACTCTCTGTCACCAAAATTAACCAAAAAAAAAAAAAAAGACTCCTCACCCCACATGCCAGTGAGACTTTTATATCCGAAAATCCATGGAAATTTTGAGGAGGGAAGTCAACAAATTTACTTTTATAGTCCATAAAGAAATATATAGTACACTCGGTTTGATAAAACAAAAGAAAGACTAAACAGAGAAAAAACATGAAACTAGGACTTCCGCTGTAGCACTTGAGATATGTCTGTATAACTATATCCCAAATACTAGAAAAGAACCAGCGTTGGGGCCTTTTGCATTTTGGCAGAGAGTCGTGTAAAGTGCACGTTGGGGCCGCGGTCATTTTCTCCGTTAATCTTGGTGCCGGAGCTATCAATTGGACTGAAATGGGATAGATTCGATAATTGAGGATGCAATGTGTACAAAATTAGAACTAGGGGCGGCGCAAAGTGAGAAAAGTGTAAAGTTGGGGAGTGCAAAGCGGAATTAAATCCAAGGCAAATGCATAGATAATCTAGAGAATTAATAGATGACCTTTAATTCTGCATAACAAATTACAAGTAATTAATTAACAATCCTGACGACTCTCAAACTTATAGTGAGGTCACCGTTCACTACATTTTCCGCGATGCGTGGATTGATGTCTAATGATTAACCCCCGACACTTAATCAACGAAATCCAATTAGAAGGATAGGACAAGATCAATAATGCCAAACCACAAAAAAAAAAAAAAAGAAAGGAAAGAAAGATCAATAATCCAAAGGAACAAAAGCAAAACGACTAATGCGGTCCCACAAAAATCTTCATATGCTGAAATTACGATGTCTGCTTCTTCCGGTTCTATTGTTAGATTATTCATCAAACTCAATGATGACCTTTTTTTTTTTTTTTTTTTTAATAATTCACAGTTATCCGTTTTTGCTTATTTTCTTCTCTTGCCTTGTCACCGAGATTGATGATAGTGAGTCTTGTTGTACAGGGGTTAATTGAATCTCAACCAAGCAAGCATTGGAATGGAATCTGGATGAGGGATAGTTGGCCCCTACCTAGTGGGCTAGTACCGAGTAGTCCAGTGACACATAGGCTTGTAACGTCTTGTTGAGGTGGACTACAAATGGCCCCCCTCATTATGATTATGGCCTTCTTCACAAGAGAGTTTTCTAAATTCTACTCATTATCCTTTTACGGATATGCGTTGCCAATTCTCGCCGTACCACGAATTTCTTCTGGTTTCATTTTCTGACCCCACGTACCCTATTTACACGGGAGATAAACAGCTAAATGTATCGACTGCTTGGAGAAATAAGGTGCATAGGGAAAAAAAAAAAAAAAACCACTCTTCCAGAAAAATGGTTTATACTTTGACACGTTCGAAAATAATAATAGTTGTTACTACTACATAACAGCTTAGAGCAAGCGGTCTAAACTTTACCATGAATCAGATGAGGCTCAGAGTAAATCCTCCATATGGTTACGATAACCGAGTGGGAGTAGAAAAATTACGGCCTAATTAAATTGATTGAAAAGTTGACGCATAAGTTGAAAATGCATCGGACAACAGAGAAGCAGCATCAACCACAGAGAGATCAGTTGACAATCTCTTCAGGACGAATGTTGGACCCACTAATAAATGGACTCAGGATTCAACTGGAGATTTTGGGACATTACACATTAATAATTCGGAGCAGTAGATTCCTGTATTCTACACTTGGAAATTATGGTGTCTGCTCTTTGGGGTAATGTTGGTTGAGACAGGTTTCCATATCCGTAGTATACGGCACCCATCTCTTCTGCACTTATTTTTATCTGATCTGATCAGTTGAATTCCATCAGAATGCATATATCAATTTCGCTGATGACTTGCTAACAGCCAAGTTCATAACGAATAAAAACCAAAACTTTACCAGGAACAGAAATCTCTCTCTCTCTCTCTCTCTCTCTCTCTCTCTCTGGTGTAAAATAAAACTGACTGATAATAGAGTGGTTCTTTACCACAGTATCCAAATTTTGTCAAGCTTTAAGCTAACTTGAATCACTGGTCAGTACATGGTGGTCGTGTGAAGAGAGAAGTCTTAAGCTTCTTGGCTGTCAAGAGTATTAAAATCAAGATAACATCATTTATTTCTTTTATTAGATGAAGCAACACGCGCATCTAACTCAATACCAAATCATCAAGCAATGTTCAAAGTGTAAAACCTCAAAAGACGCTAACGTAACATGGCACGATCAAAAAAGTTGCTTCACATATCATTTACTCCCATCTCTTCCATCCAACGCTTGGATCCATCCATTAAGCCCGGACTCAATCTGAACATGAGAATGCAAAACTCCATCTGGTTTAGAGCTCCGTCTCCATCCATGTCTCCTTCAGCCAACATGCAGACGATCTCATCATCTCCAAGATCATGCAGGCCAAGAACGAGCGTGTTCTTCTTCAAGCTCTCGAAAGTGATGAGTCCTTTGGTAACATCCATCAACAAGTAGAATCCACTGCACAGCTCCCCCATGAATCCCTCAGAACCTAGTCTTTGAATCATCGACGGGAAGTAATCTTCAAAATCATACAATTCATCAACATCCATGATCGACATTGATTTGTCGTTTGGCTTGAAGAATACAATACCTTGGACTAACTTTTTTTGAGAGGGCAAAGGATATTTAATGCTGCATGAGCATGTGGATGTAGTCGGCTCGCTTGGGTTCTTGTTCTTTTGCATCTTTCACTGGGGCTATGTGGTAGCGTTATTTATGCTTGAATAGAAGGATGTTCTCCTTCCACGAAGCTGCATGGGTCTGGGGAATAATTGTAAGCTGCCTAAAAGTTCACCCACCCCACGTACGTACCTTTTCGCAGTAACATTTTCCGCTGTAGCCAATACCAGTACTGAGTTTGTTTGGACTAGAGTTTATTTGGATGATTTATTTGAGACAATTACGGTAGAACTTATTGTGTGCAACGGATCTTCTGTCTCACACCTTGTGCCACTATCTGTCCCACTTTTTATTATATTGCTATTTTTCCTTCATAAACATCATATTTTAGTTCTTTTTTGTTTCCTTAAGATTCAATAACTATTAATTGAGTAATACATAAAATTTAACAAAATCAAAAAATCAAAATGCATAAAAAATGAGATTTTTTATGAATTTTCTGCTATATTTTTTAATTTTCTATTATATATTACTTTTTTGAAGTTGTTGTATTTATTTTTTACTGAATTAATAGTTATTGAATTTTGAGAAAATAAAAAAGAATTAAAATATGATGTTTATGAAGGAGAAATAGCAATATAATAAAAAGTGGGACAGAAGATCCGTTGCACTTTTTGTGATGTGACGTATATAAGATAAAAAGGTGATTTGAATTTATGAGACAAATTTTTTTTTTTCAAATTATCTCTATCCAAACCTGGCTGACATTAATTTGGGGCCCTCAACAACTTTACTGTTAACCGAATCTCTTGATTTAATCAGGACTGTTGACATCAATTAAAGCAGTTGGGATGTGACCTAATCTAGTTTTATGTTTCACCCTTGTGAGGTTAGCATATAGTAAATGTCATGCCACCGACGGAATCAGAAATTTTAATTTGAGACATATATAAATTCTAGATTCAAAATAAAATTTGTTAAAAACTTTTGTAGGGCAAATAGCTTAACATATATAGAAGCTATTGAAATTTGTCAAAATTTTACGGGGAGAAAACTTGAATTGCGTGCCACCTTATACAGGATTCTATCCTGTTGAGAATTTGAAGTTTTTTTTTTTTTTTTTTATAGATTATTTTGAATAGTTGAAGTTCGTTTAGGCACGTGCCGGATATATGCGCTCATAACAATTTCTAAGCTACTTTAAATCCTTAATTATTGAAATGCTTAGTGTTTATAGGTGTATCCATCATCTTGTTCTCTATCTATATATAATACCAACTACTCCAAATATTTAACCAATGACCAAAGTTCTATGCTAGACTTTTAAGTATTGCAGATAAATATTAGAAATGCATAAATCAACACTAATCTCACGAAGTATTTTTTATTAAGTTTGAATTTCATCCGTCACTTTTTCCTTTTTCCTTTTAGAAATCTTTTGGAATGCACGGTAGTGCACGGCAGTTAGCCGAGCAAGAAATTTCCCTTTGGCAACGCCTTGGATTTATTTCACACACAAAAAAAAAAAACAAGAACACGTTGGATGCCTTGGAAAACTACAAAAGCAATGAACTTATCACTTACCTGTGCACAATTTTAACGTATAGTAGATTGAGAATTTTTTTTTTTGGATAATATAATATTTGGATAAGTTGGACTCTGATCATTATTACAGATCAGAACATGTCTCTAGAGCCCTAAGTCGCTTATAAGACACTTATAAATTAATGACCAACATAGTCATCACATTTGGATAATGGTAAGAAAATTTCTTTTCCAAGTAAATTAGCTACCACAAATTGTAAACTTCTTGTTATTCGACTTCATTTTTTTGCAATAATTTTATGAAATAAGTCAATGGAAAAAAAAAATAAAAAAATTGATGATCATCCTCCTAAAATCAAACAACTCACCACCACCACCCCAAAAAAAAAAAAGAGAGAAAACGATAAAGGTCAAAGAGAGAAAGGACGAAAGAAAATTCATGGTAAATTTTTAGTTTAAGAATGATTGCTTTTGCCAACTGAATCATCTCTGTGGAACTTGGAGAGATGTCATATGACTATCCTTCCCAAGAATCCGTTCTTAGATAGATCATTTTTTGCCTAAGGCCTCCACTAACCCGATCATATATAGGAAAAACCTTAATCTTCAGTGTTAAGATCATTTTTTGTCGAAGTTGAATCGGTTGGATCAACCGGTTCAATCCCGGTTCAATGAATTTTTTTAAAAATAATTTATATAAATATATATATATATGCACAAAATAAGACATGTAATGGACTAATTTAATACTTTATATGATGAAAAGTTTACTATTTTTTAATAACTTGAATTTTTAAAAATAAATTTTTTAAATTATAAGTTAAAACAATAAATTTCATCTCAATTTTAATTATATCTATATCCAACCCAAAAATATCACAATATTTTGAAATTATACAAAATTCACGTCTATGAGAAATTAGACATTGTGAACTTAAATTTTGATTTACGTTTTGGGATTTAGAGATTGCAATTTAAAAAAGGAAGTTTGGAGTTCGAAGGAAGTCAAGAGAATCGAAAATAGAAATGTAAACTTGATAAGAAACAAAAAATGAGATAAAAGTGAGTGGTTGTGGCATTAAATAATTTGGGTTAAAGAAAAATAATTCTTTTTTAACTTTTTTCAATTTAATGGACAAAAATAAAATTAAAAGATGGAAGAAAATATCAATAAATTAAAAATAAAGAGGTTTGATTAAAAAGGGAGTGATAAAAGAAAAGATGATAGAGAGAAAGAGAGAGAGTTGAAGATTAAAAAGAAAGAGTCATGAGAGAATGAGATTTTGTAAGATAAATGGAAAAAAGAAATATGAGTGTTTGTTTTATATAAATAAGTTATAAAAAAAACTAATAAAATGTGATGGTGCAACGATTGATACATTGGTTTTCTATTACGAAGGTCTTGAGTTCGAATCTTGATAGCTGCATTTTGCAAAACTTAAAAAAAAAAGGGGGAAGTTGAAAACAAGAAAATCGCCGGTTCAATCCGATTTGGTGGTTTTCACGGTTCAACTGGATTTTAACCGATTTTCTGGCAAAATCAACAATGGCATAGAAATGGACCGGTGCCATGGCCGATTCGCGGTTCAACTAGTCAAAATAACATAGTCTTTGGAGTCCAAATAATGCCCATCACTCCGCAACTTTCATTTTCATTTCGTTTCACCTAAAAAAAAAAAATGAAAAATAGTAGTCCATTTCAGAGACTCAATAATTATAGTAGTTTCAAAATTTCAGAAAGAAAATAAAAAAAAGGGTCAGTTTTCCAGTTGAAAGAGAAGATGGACTATTTAATTTTTAATTGTTCCCCCTTTTCCATCGTCGGTCATTTTGAAGTTGACACGTCGCCTGATTTATCAATTACGGTATTCCAGAATGTGGGACATTTGAGTAGGACGAGATTCCAACCCCTAATAGTGGTTAATAAGGGCGTCCAATTTCTTGGCACGGGTGAAGTCGACTCCGTAGCCACCAGCCGCCTACCACCAATTCCTTAAAGATTGGTAGGGGTGGGATGAGAGATCATTGGTTCAAATTTTACTTTTCACTAATTGTTACAATATTTGATTTTCTAAAAAATTTATATGAATGTATAGTATATCCGTTTAGTCTAATAGTGGTTCAGTTCCTGTCGATTTCCATTGGCTCAGTTGAGCCCTTCCTCTTAAAATAGGCTAGAATAGGTGTAGAGTAAATTAATACTGATCGTCAAAAAAAAGGAAAAAAAAAGTGAAGTCGACTTCGTCAAAGTTCAGATTATGGAAAACCAAAAGAAAATTCATGTCATTTCTAATCTATAAAGTTTTGACCTAAAAATTTCTACTAAACTGGTTAAAAAGGTAGGACAATTTGAACTGGACACTAAAAATTTGCTTAAGTTTAAAACTTTTGTAAGAAAATGAAGAGAGTAGACCATATTGTGGAAAGTCGAAATATTTGCAGTGCTTAATCAGGACTTAAAAAAAAATCCTTTTCTTTAAATTTCCTGAACGACTTTTATTATAGCCTCGTTAGAATGTAAGCATTCCATTGACCTAAGCGAAAATGATGTGGAAATCTTCTCGCCATAAAATTTAGAACAGTTTGGAGGGCAAAAAAAAAAAAAAAAAAAAAAGAAGAAGAAGAAGAAGAAGAAGAGGAGGAGGAGAAGAAGACAGCTAAATGTAACTAGTCCCTTGATCTAGTATCCTGCTTTTCTGATATAGAGCTCACGTATCTTATCGTTAAGTTAATTAGTTTTTTTTTTTTAAAGCAGAATTCTTTCTGTCTTTTTAGTGTATGAATCTTTGCTACAGGTTAAAAACCTTAAAGGAAGGTTATCATTGTAGGTCGGCATGATCATATGCTCTTGATAAAAAGACAAATAGGAACAGGAAAATTTTTTACAGGCGGGTCACACTTCACGGGCCAATGTCTTACTCGAACCATCCTTTTCTTGAATCTTTCCCATTCATGAGGAAATTTCGATGCAGCTTCCCATCTCGTTTTGAACCAGTTCCATGAAGAACCAGCAGGCGTGGGTTCAAATCCAGACGCAGTATACTTGATAGTGATATACGAGGATTTTTGTTACTTTGTATCGTTTAAGATTATAACAAAGATTCACAAAAAAGGTGTCTACAAATCAACGGGTGAAAATACCTAAAAATTAGACAGAGATAATGAAATAGAATCATATTATGTGGATCAATTTTTTCTATTTTATTTTATTTTTTTTGGTAAATGATCAATCCTTTCTATGCATAAACAGTATAACGGATTTGAATGAATGCTACATCATTATGTTAGTTTGAAATTTAACTCCATATTTTACACATGTGACATGTATCGAGTAGGAAAGATTTATCCTAATAATATACTACTTGAAAAGAACTAGTATTAGATAAGCGTGTCTTGTAATTTTTTTAAAGTCACAAATGGAACTGAAATTCGCATTTAGATTGTCGCAAAAATTGACATCTTAAAAAGTCAATCTAAGAAAATAAAATACTCAGGTTCAGTCAATAAGAAAAATGAGGAAGACTGTTTGGGTCATATCAATTGCCGCAAATTTAGCAAACGGAGCTATGTGAATCGATTCTGACTGGTTTAATAAGACTAAAAATTTACTGGGTTTAGCTAAGTCAAAAAAAAAAGTTTTTTTTTTTCAAAAAAGGTCACATCTAATTGGAGAAATAAAAATGATTTTGAAGTTACTTTCAAGCCAAACAAAAGGTTCTCCCAGCAGGCTCAGTCATAAGACATCTCTTTAAGTTTCTAACGACTCCTGCCCAATGGATGGATGCATCAACCTTAAAAATTCAAAGTAAACGCCAATGCTCTAACTAGTAATTCAAGAAGACTTAATAATGACAAAGTAATTGCTATAGGACCTATTTATTCAGCATTTCCAGGGATTAAAAATTGCATGCGAACTCTTCTTGAATCTGGAATTGACCATGTCATATCCTCATGAATAAAAATTATCTAGTTTTCCTCTCAGTCCTGCAATTCATTTCCCAGCCGTCAAATTTGAAAGGCATGGTCCAAAGAAAAATGTATAGAGTATTATATTCTAGAATAATAATATGTGTTTATGGTTCAAAATTCTTTCAGAGGAGCTGATTTTTCCTCTATAGAATGATTAGAATAATAGAGTGCTTTCACAATCTTGAGTTCTGAAACGGAGGCCAGTGGATGGCAGGCTGTAAGGAAGTTGTTTAGTTTCCCATTTTGTTCAGACATGTCAATGGAGTCTATATCAAATTCGATGTTTTCTTGCCTCCTGTTTCTTTTGATCCAATCCTGCTATGGAACTGATACAATCAGCCAAAACCAAACAATGGCCGACGGTGAGACTCTAGTCTCCACAGGTGAAACTTTTGTGCTGGGCTTCTTTCCTGTCCAAGATTCCACTAACCGATATCTGGGAATATGGTACAGGAGATCTCCTCAAACGATTGTGTGGGTTGCAAACAGGGTAGCTCCACTGACAGATTCAAATGGAGTTCTGACAATCAACAGTGATGGAAATCTTGTACTTCTCAATGGAACAAAAAGCATCATCTGGTCATCCAATTCTTCTTCGACAGATGCTCAAACGAACTTGGTTGCACAGCTGTTGGATTCTGGAAACCTGGTTCTCGGAAGAAACGATGATTTCAGTGCAGAAAGATATATCTGGCAGAGCTTTGATTTCATGACTGACACGCTTCTCCCTGGAATGAAGAAAGGAATAAACTTGCAGACTGGCTCGTACTTGACATCATGGAAAAATCAAAGTGATCCTTCACCAGGACAATTCACTTACAAACTTGACAATATTGGGTTGCCTCAATTTGTTCTTCGTCAGGGTTCAGTGAAGAAGTTCCGCTCTGGCCTGTGGAATGGACAGCGATTTAGCGGTTTTTCTGTGATGAACACCACTGTTATTGCAGCTACTTTTGTTTATGATGATAAAGAAGTGTACTATTCGTACGAATTGAGGTATAGCTCAATACTCTCGAGGCTAACGTTGAATTCATCAGGCATAATTCAGCGGTATGTGATGAATGAAGGAAGTTCTGATTGGTTAATCATGTATATGCTGCCCTATGACATGTGTGGAGAATATGGTAAGTGTGGTCCTAATGGCATTTGCAGGATCAACGGTAACCCAATTTGTCAGTGCTTGGACGGATTTGTTCCCAAATCAAAAGTAGATTGGGATGCATTAAATTGGGCTGGTGGATGCATAAGGAGAACCCCCTTAGATTGCAAGCAAGGAGAAGGTTTTATAAGGCTTAGAAATGTGAAATTGCCAGACCTCCTGAACTTTCGTCTGAATCGGAGCATGACCAGTCAGGAATGTAAGAGAGAATGCTTGAAGGATTGTTCTTGTATTGCTTTCACAAACTCAAATATTACCGACGGAGGTAGTGGCTGTCTGATGTGGTTCGGTGACTTGATTGATATTCAGGAGTACCATGACGAAAACAGCGAGCAAGATATATATCTACGGATGCCAAAATCAGAATTAGGTAAACCATCTGCATAATTTCTTCATATTTGTTCTTTAGCTATTGCAATTTGTAACACTTGAATCATTCATGCTAACAAATGCAATTTACATTTGTTAGTCATATGCATCCTTTGGTTTTCCCCATGAAGCCACAGTGATGTTTTCAGTAATTACTTTTATCAGTTAAAATTTTAACCTGCTAAACAGTAGGGATTCATGTCACTTGTCACTCATTAGCCTTATGAATGCAAACAGTGAAAGTGTTTTCAATGGTAAAAGTGAATTTTTCTCAAGGCAGATGCAATCCAAAATCAGAAGCACAAAAGGGCAGTGCTTATTCTAGTGATTCCATTAGTTTCTGGAGGGATGCTTGTCCTTTGCTTTTTCATCTGGTGCATGCTTCAGAGAAGGAAGAAGAAAAGAGGTAACAGAGACTTGTCAGACCTTACCATCCATTTACATTCCAAAGTATCATTCTTTTCATTAGTTCATGTTCTAATTTTGATTTTGTACTCTTAAGTGCAACTCCAACTCTATTGTTAGAGAAAGGTAAAGCCAACAGAAATTATAGTCCACTGACTAGTATCAATTTGTTGTAGGTGTCAAAATAGGCAGTGACGACATAGAATTACCATTGTATCAATTGGAAGCTGTTACCACGGCAACTAAGAGTTCTCTTTCTCTAATATAATCGGAGAGGGCGGATTTGGACCTGTTTACAAGGTAAACTTGCTTATGTTCTTGATTTACAAAATTGAACGAAATCATACTTTTTATTTGAATATTGTAGGGTCGATTGGAAAATGGAGTAGAAATAGCAGTGAAGCGACACTCACAAACCTCTGGGCAAGGTCTGGGAGAGTTTAAGAATGAAGTTATTTTGATCTCCAGTCTTCAACACCGAAATCTTGTAAGGCTTCTAGCCTATTGTCTTGATGGAAATGAAAGGATGCTAATCTATGAATACATGCCAAACGGGAGCTTGGACTATTTTATCTTCGGTCTGATTTTCTTTCTCTAATCTTTAGCAGCTAAGATCAATTAAAGTTGGCTTACAAAAATAATCGAGAACCCACTGATAATACCACCTCCTGCCTGCAGATCAGAGTAGAAAAAAGTTGCTTGCTTGGAAAAATCGCTTTGAAATTGCCCTGGGAATATCAAGGGGACTTCTTTATCTTCACCAAGACTCCAGATTAAGAATTATCCATAGGGATCTCAAGGCTAGCAACGTTTTGCTAGATAGTGAGTTGAACCCAAAAATTTCTGACTTCGGCATTGCTAAAAGTTTTGGAGGAGATCAGACAGAAGGCAAGACAAGGACGGTGATAGGAACATAGTAAGCACTGACAACCACTTGCCCTGGATTTGTAAAGTGGCCATTTCTTCTGACTTAAAATCTGATGTTTCGTGCAGTGGCTACATGTCTCCTGAATATGCATTTTCTGGGACATACTCAGTCAAATCTGACGTATTCAGTCTTGGTGTGCTCTTACTGGAGCTTGTGAGTGGCAGAAGGAACAGAATACTTGACCATTTGGATCAGCATCTGAGTCTTCTGGGGCATGTAATAAAACATGAAGCAATTCTTCTCCCCTTTCACTTAAAACTAAATTTCTTCACCTTAGTAACATGATCAAGCCTAGTATCTTTAATATCTCCAGGCATGGCTATTGTGGAATGAAGATAAGGCCTTGCAATTAATGGATGAGTGCTTGAAGGAATCATCTGTCGAATCCCAAGTGTTGAGATGCATTCAGGTGGGTCTGTTGTGTGTTCAGAAGCTTCCAGAGGACAGGCCAACAATGGCAGAAGTCGTTTTCATGTTAAGCAACGAGAATGTGTCGTTACCTCAACCAAAGCATCCTGGTTTCTTCTTAAAAGACAGTTATACGAGGGTATCTGAGGCATCAGCTGAGGAAAGATTTCAAACTAAAAATGCGGTGACCATAACCGTTCTAGAAGGAAGATAGAGAAGAGCCCGTTGGACTCGGAAAGCTCCTCGCAGAAGCTGGGGGCCTCATGTTTTTAGCCTGCTTTCAGCTTCCAACCTCCAGAAAACGCCTTACTGGCCAGCATTTTACCCCGCTGGAAGAGAAAATCCGATTATGCAAAGTCTACGTTAGATATTTTTTGGTTGAAACTGGAAGCCATAGTCCTAATAGAACAGCCTCAAAAGACAAGTAGCTGCCAAGCCATCCTGTAGATAACGTAGAAGAGCTTAGACCAGTGATAGTAAATTGCACATTATTTGATCTGATCTTATTTTTTATTTTTCTTTTCTTGGGATAATAGACCAGCTAGGAACCTTTTCTAGATTCAGAAACCACAAACTGAAAGATTTTGGAAATAACCTTGTGAACATGCATGCATAAGTTCTATATCAAAATGCGCCAATCAAAGGCACTTCTTCAAGCAAATGGACAGCATTTTTCAAGATCTGTACTTTGGAAAAAGCCTAACAATTGACGAGAGCACAAGCTAATGGACGAAATCTTCTAGGTAGGGGAATTAATGAGTACGTAGACACTAAAGAACAAAAGATGAACACGAAATTATTCTCAAATTGCAGAAAATGATTCTTTGGTATGGGAGGCTAGAAACCCGATTAATTTTGTTAGGCCCTTTTATCGTGCTTCTGATCAGTGTAGTGGTGATTTCTTAATTTCAACTTGATAAAATGATTTCATAATTGCTGTGACAATATTATGAAATAATACCCTTAACAAATTTAACTGATGGCTGATCCGTTTTTGAAGTCTTGTTGGCCGATCAGCAATCAAGTCAAAGCAGTAAATGGAAGCTTTTAATCGTACAATGGTATATCATTTTCTTAGAATGCAGCTGAAGGACAAAACAAAAGAGTACAATCCATCACTAATAGTTGAAGCATTCTGCAAAAATTTTGTTGCTTCATGTATGCTTTGGTAACAAGAAAAATGATGAGGGTGCCTTGTACTGTCTTTCCTTTCGAAGACTTGGTAATGTACAGACCTTGTACAAGTACACACAAAAACAAAGTAAAGCAGATTTTGTCCAATGATTGCAAGCATGAATAGTCGCTTTATGAATATGAGTTCAGAGAACCTTATGAGAAGTATCTGATGCGATTTACTCCTCATCTTGCTTCGAGTAGTGTGATGCTCATTTCAGCATTGACTACTATATTGCTTTCTAAGAAAAACCCAGGCTGTTTAGCTTCAGGCAGAACTACTTCATTTCCTAACATGAAAATCACTGTAGACATGTCAGGCCTATCATCTGGACATTGTTGAACACATAGCAGCCCTACATGAATTGATCGAAGCACTTCCAATGGATGACACGAGTTGACTATGTGCGAGTTGACTAATTCCAGTTCCCTTCCTTCTTTGTAAAGCTTCCATGCCTAGAAATTTGCAATCAGACTAAATAATTAATGCAGCATGCCTATGCATGCATAAGAATATGGGATTCTATATCAAAGTTGCTAGTTGTATGGCTCACATGTCCAAGAAGGTTGAGGTGGCAGCCTTGATGGAGAAATGGTCTGTTTCTCTTACCGCTGATGGTCTCTAGTACTAGGACTCCAAAGCTATATACATCTGATTTTACTGAGAAGAGCCCATCTCCTGCATATTCTGGAGACATGTAGCCACTGTTTCGCAAGAAATCATCAGATAAAAGATTTTCATGGAAATGCAAAAGGGAATTGACATTTTACAAAAACATGGAATTCTTACTGTGTTCCAACTATGCGGCAGGTGTTGGCCTCTGTCTCATTCCCTCCAAAACTTCTAGCTGTTCCAAAGTCTGATATTTTGGGGTTCATATCAGCATCCAACAAAATATTGGATGCTTTGATATCCCTGTGTATGATTCGAAGCCGGGAATCTTGATGAAGGTAGAGAATTCCACGACCAATGCCTTGGATAATGCTGAAGCGCTTAGGCCAATCAAGTACCTTGCTGTTTTCTCGATCTGACAAAGTTTCAAATAACTTTTAGTTGTTCTGTTCAACTAAAGAGAACTCCAAATGCAGGATCCACAATCAGTGAAGCTGTACATGCTGACCGCAGAAGTAATTTCTGTTTAAAACTGACTGAAATTCAAATTAATGAGCAGTGTATCTGAATGTGTCTGCATGCATGTCGTGTTTCATGTTTGTCCATTATGCAGCAAAAAGAGGTCTGAGACAAAATCCTTCTCAGAGGATATCTAGACATGTAAGAGTAGTGTGTAATTTTCTAACGGCTGATTTAGTTACAAGGAGATAAGAATGTCTAACCAAATATAAACAAATCCAGGCTTTTGTTGGCCATGTATTCATAGATCAGGATCTTTTCAGCTTCTTCAATGCAACAGCCAAGAAGCCTCACAAGATTCCGATGCTGAAGTTTGGCGATGCATATGACTTCTGTCTTGAATTCATCTGGTCCTTGCGCAGATGTTTTTGAAAGTCGCTTGATAGCAACTTCCTGTCCCTCCTCTAGGAGACCCTAATGCATTCACGTGATGTACTAAAATGAACTTTAATTATTCACTATTGGAAAATGTAGGAAAATGAGGTATCTTGAAACTTAAAAGTGAAGATGAGTCACCGAGTGTGAACCAGCTATTCAATTAACACAAAGTGCCAACTTCAATATGAGGTAAAAAGTTTTATACGGACGGTTTACTCAAAATCCAATTTTTGCAGGAAGTATAGCTTAGTCAATGAATATTGAAAGATATACCAGGATACTAAAAATTGTTCCACTATATATGAAAAAAGAAAGGTGTTGAGATATGCCAATTTTTTCTACGGATTTTATTAGATTGTGTTTGATATCAAAATAATTTAGTTAGTTGAAGAATAAGTCTTGTTAGGATATTTGTTAACAACAAAAAATATTGGTTTGTTAACAAATATTTTACCTATGATTTATTAGGTAGAAAATAATATTATCAAGTAGTTTTTTGTTGAGGTTTTTGTTAAGATTTTTTAGAGAATTGTTAGTTGAATTGTGTTGATTTGTTTCCTTGTAAATACTATAGGATGTTTATGAATGAAAAAACAAGTTTATTTTTCCAACTTCATGCATGTCTTTCATTTTTGCAACACTAAAGTGTTGTTACTAAATTTATATCCCAAAAGGTTAACAAAGTGGTATCAAGAGCCTATATTTTAAGGATTTGAGTCTTTTTTTGAGAGTGAGTGAACTTGGTGAAAATTTCTATTTCATTATAAAATTATACGCTTAAACCTTCAACATAAATAATGCCAGAAAACAACTTCTTATTCAATCCTCCAAGTTTCACCGGTGACAACTACCAAATCTGGATTGTCAAAATGAAGTCCTATTTGGTGGTCAGTGATCTTTGGGGTATGGTAGAGACAGATTCTATTATTGAATTACCGGAAGATCTAACTATTGCAGAGATGAGAGATGGGATGCAGTCAAATGGAAATCAAAAGTCATGGAGTGCATTCATTCAGCAGTTTTCGATGCAGTATCCACAAAAATTATGGTTTGTGAAACTGTAAAGAAAAATTGGAATGCTCTCAAAGTGGCTTTTCAAGATAATGACAAAATAAGATAGACGCAAGTCTTGAATCCTAGGAGAGAATTTGAACTCCTTAGGATGAAAGACACAAAAAACATCAAAGAGTACTCTGATAGACTCTTAAATGTTATGAACAAAATCCGGTTGATTGGGAACAATTTTTGGATGGCAGAGTTGTAGAGAAAGTCTTGATGAATTTACCAGAAAAGTTTGAAACCAAGATCTCTTCTCTTGAAGATTCAAGGGATTTCTCTCCAATTACCTTGCCAAAATTGATCAATGCTTTAGAAGTAGAAGAACATAGATGAGCCATAAGAACTGAAGAAGTCATTGAAGGTGTTTTTCAAGCAACAAATAAGGATTAAATTCGACAAGGTGATAGAAACAACCAAGAGAAATATAACAAAGATGAGAAGAAAAATGACAAAAAAATTTCCTGTTCACACTATAAGAAAATCTCATAATTTTCAATATATTGTTAGTTTAGACCTAACATTCAATGTAGGTTTTGTAAACTGATGAAACATATAGAGAGAGTTTGCAAAAATAAAGGAAAAAGAGGATATCAAATTCAGATGGTTGATGAACAAGATAAGGAGTAACTTTTCGTGACCACTTGTTTGCAAGCAATAGTTTCAGTACTGAAACTTGAAACTTGGCTAATAGATAGTGGTTGCACTCATCACATGACATATGATGAATTTATATTTAGAAAACTTGACAAATCGCAAATCTCCAACATTAGAATTGGAAATGGAGGTTATATTGAGATGAAAGGTGAGAATAGTGTTGCTGTTAATTATGATCCAGGTACTAAAATTGTTTATAATGTTTTGCATGTATTTAAAATTAATCAAAATCTGTTAAGTATTGGACAATTATTGAAGAAGAATTATTTTATCATCTTCAAAAATAGGACTTGTGTTATATATGACCGAGTTAGGAATGAGCTTTTCTCAGTGAAAATAAGAGGCAAAAATTTTTCTTTGAATTTGTCAAAAATTGACAATTCTACGGTGCAGTATTGTGAATCAAAAAACTGAGATGTTACTAAAATTTAAAAAAAGATCACTGAAGAGGCGATTGATGGAGCTTATGTTGTGAAGATTTATGAAAAACTATCTAAAGATGATGGTGGTGACAAAGTGAATAAAAAGCCATACAAAAATTTGAAGGATTGTTTTATGTCTCTCATAACAATCATTTTTTGTATTGCAAATTTCTTCTTTAGGTTTGTCTATTATGTATGGAAATTCCACTTTCAAGTTGCAAAAAAATCATTTGAATACATCAGAAAATTTAGTGTTGATTTTGAAATTTGGCTCCAGAAACATTGCAAGATTGATGATAAGATTGCAGACATTTTTATGAAAGTCTAGTCTAAAACAAAGTTCAAAAATTTAAGAAGACAATTGAAAATTTGCAGCAAAAATGGTAAAAAGGAGTATTGATATATGCAAATTTTTTCTTACAAATTTTATTAGATTGTGTTTGATATCAAAATAATTTATTTAGTAGAAGCATAAATATTGATAGGATATTTGTTAACAAAAAAAAAAAATATTGGTTTGTTAACAAATATTTTACCTATGATTTATTAAGTAGAAGATCATGTTATCAAGTAGTTTTTTTTGTTGAGATTTTTTAGAGAATTGTTAGCTGAATTGTGTTGATTTATTTCCTTGTAAACACTATAAGTAGGGTGTTTATGAATAAAGAAACAATTTTATTTTTTCAAATTCATACAAGTCTTTTATAAGCCATTTTTGCAACACTAAGATGTTGTTACTAAATTTATACCCCAATAAACCAACAAAAGGGCCACATAGTAGTGACTTGCCTTGTCTTCTTGCAGAGTATGGCTTTTTCAAAACTCACAACCCTAATCTCATGAATTTAGAAACAAGAAATTTTGTGACCAATGAAAGTAATCGAGGTTTTATGCCCCATCTTTTACAGATCAAAGATTCGATGCAGGCGAAACAGTGTGAATGCTGCAGCAGTATAAAGAGAATCTTTACCTTGTAAACAAGTCCAAAGCCACCCTGCCCAAGCTCGTTACCGTCTGAGAAGTTATTGGTGGCTTTAATTATCGTAGACAACTCAAAAAGAGGCAGCTCGAAATCTTTCTCATGGTTTGTGTGATCCCTGTCAAGGATATGTCCTGGAATTTCTGCATTGTGAGATATGTGGTGGACATAATAATTGCAGTGATAAATCCACTAAGCCTACTCAGATCAGCGGATAGAAGATGCAAGTTACCTCGTTTTCCCAGCTTTGGATATCTCTTTTTCCTTATCTGAAGAAACAAAATGAAGCTGAAGGCCAATAGAACCACACCAAGAGATAGTGACAAACTTATGACAAATACTCTTTTCTTTCCATTCGATCCATTCAAGGAGACTGAAAATTCAATACCAAATAAAAGGTCAAGTACTTTAAGACTTGGTGAGCAGACACAGCATTCTGGGGATATAAAATTAGTTCTGCAAATCTTTGTATTGCCCAACCTATTGATCACTTTCAAATTCAAAGCAAAGAAAGAACAGGGAACACACACTGCATAAAGAAAAGAAGATCTCAATGTAACTTGACCTAACGGACAAATATTTGCCTCACATAGCCGCTTTTGCCTTCAGTTTCAGCTCGATACTGCCATTGTGGAAAAACTCTCTAATAGGGTGGTGTACTAGGTGTTCAAACTTCCCTAGCAGAAGCTGCTGGATACCCTTACCTCCTATCCAGTTTAAGAGAAGAAGAAGACAGAGATGGCGAAGACTAAAAAGAGACAAAAATAAGAAAAACTTCACTTAGTTAACTTATCCCCGCTGCCTTGAAGAAACAATGTGAATTATGAGAAATAACCAGCCAGACCGTCAGTTTATAATGCACAAAAAGAAGTTTATACACTGGCATCTTCCATGATGTTAAGTCCTTACCGAACTCGGAAGAAGCCATCCTAATGTAAATATCTTGCCCAGCATCATTTATGACTCTCAGGTCAATTAAATCTCCAAACCAGAGCAAACACCCACTTCCACTTCCTCCATTGCTTATGTCTAAACTTGAATAAGCTGTACAAAAGCAGTTCTCCAAGCATACGGTTCTGCATTCCTCGAGTGATATGTTCCTATCATATGATGAGTTATGTGTATCTGGTAGTTTAAAGCCAGAATACTTCACAAATACATCTCCCTTGTGACAATCCAGCTGTATCTTGCGATTGCAGCCACTTGACCAATACCCCTCAGCCCATCTCTCCGGATACTTTGGTTCAAATTTGTCTAGACATCCACATGTAGCAGAATTCCCAACGTCGCAAACTCCATAAGCGCCACATAATCCATAACTGTCACAGTTATCTGTTGGCGCGGACAGGTATAATGTCCAACTTTGAGTTACATTATCCCACGTCCAGCGCTGTCCCACACCACTTTGACTCAAGGTAAACCTTGTAATAGTGGAGCTGAGGAGCTTGTAACTATAGTAAACCTCCTGGCTATTGAGAACTACTTCATAGGAGAATATGGGATTTTTTCTCAAGCCTCGCACTCCACTAAATCCTTGCCCGTTCCATGGTCCAGTGCGGTACTGCAAAACAGATCCCTTTTTCACGGAATTTTGTGGATATCCGCTAGGATCACAACTATATGTATATTGTCCCGGAGCTGGATCCTCGTAACTCTTCCACGCTGAGACGTGAACCTCCAGGCCAGTAACAAAATTCCGACCCAGCTTCATCCCTGGTAGAAACGTGTCAGTTGGATGATGGAAGCTCTGCCACAGGAATGTCTCTGGTTTATCATCAGTTGCATCTTTGACTACAAGATTTCCGGTGTCTAGCAACTGTGCAACTGGATTCTGTACAGAAATTGATGAATTAGAAGACGACCATATGATGTCATTATTACCATTGCGAAGAACAAGAAGTCCTGGCTTGATAACCTCCAATACACCAGATGTATTGACTAGTGGAACTTCTCTGTTGGCAACCCAAACCACGGTTTGGATTGATACATCGTTGTAGTACCATATACCCACGTATCTATTAGTCGACTGGCTTGGGCTGAAAAATCCAAGTTCAAAGCTCCCGCCGGCAGAGATCATCGTTTCACCATCTTTGATGGATTGAGTTAATGCCAAGGTGTCTGTGACACTGGCAATCTTCGGAGTCAAACACAGGATTCCAAGCAAAAACAGCAAAGAAAATCCTTCAACCGATTTCTTCATGCTTCTCATTTTTGTGCTTCAGTGCTCCGTATTTACTTCAATCCTCCCAAACAAGTAGATGAAAGACACAAAACTAACAATTGCAGATTGTAAACCAAGTCATCTGCCTTTCAAGCAGTGTCTTTGGACGCTAGAATTCCCTGACTTCCTTGGATTAGACCCTTGGAGTCTGGCTTTCATTTGGTCACTTTCAATGTAAGATTAATGCTACCTAATGTGCTAAATAAAAGATTACGCTCTGGGTGATTATTATATACACTACTTGCCATGGAAACCCAAGAAGAATTCACATTTAATGCATGAAGTCAATGAAACTAAACTTGGAAACTGATTTACTCGGCTTAGGCGAAATGAAGGCAGGCTTCAGAACGTTGAACCTTTAGGTAATTTCCAGCAAAATAAATGTCTTCTTAAAACAAATACAGACAACCCTCGAGAAGCTTTCACTTCTGTTAACAATTTTATAGTGACAATTAGCAAATTTTTTTTTTCCACATTAAACTTAAAAGACAATTTTGAATTCAAAGCAATTGTACTGGGTATACCGTTTATTGTGTTGAATAAGAAGAAACGGGTCAGTTACACTTTTTCTTTTTTGTTTTCTTTTGAGGAAGGTCAGTTGCACTTCAATTGCCATCAGATTGGCCAGTTGGATGGCCTTTGTCACGTAAGAATAAGAAAAACCAATCAATTTCAACTTCGCTGCCATCATTGACCAAGATCTCCTCGCCACGTCCTACTCTTTGCCCTTTCAAGTAGGATGCACTCCACTTAGTTTTTTTTTTTTTTTTTTGGTCAAAGGTCAACTTCTAAGTGGATGGCACTCCACTTGTCAAACATGAAAATCAATTGAAGAAAGAGAAAATTGGAATCTTGAGTTGAACTAGCTTAACCTTGCAGCTTCTGGGTAAAGAGGATCCATATATTGATATTCGAGGGGAAAATTCGCATTGGCCACAACTACACTCTAGAGTCCAGACACTAACAACGACAGAAAGGATTTTTTTTTTTTAAAAAAACAAAGAACAAATTGAGAAGGAATTTGATCATCGTACTGTGATTAACCTAAAAAATCCTTCGTAGTTAGCAGCAGTGAACTATACATTATGAGTTAGTTAGTTGGTCAGATTTGGGCGAGTTATAATTGAATAATGGGTATAATTGAATCATTGCATGTTGTTTGACAAGATTATTGGTAAGAAATTTAAATTTATTTACTTAACACTTGAGTTTAAATGTATAATTATTTTTAAATATGCACAAATAAGTGAGTCGAGTCAATTCACTACTTACGAATTAAATCGATTTAATGGAGAACCCATTTAGACCATTCAAAATTAACGGGTGAATTATTGGTGAACGAGTTTGGGCGGGGATGAACATAATGACACCTCTAATCACTGGGAGAGGAAATTGGAATCTTATAGTTGAAATAACTTACCCTTGCAGCTTCTGGGTAAGAGGGTTTTTTTATATTCAAGGGGAAATTCGCATTGGCCACAACTACCCTCTAGACACTAACAGCGACAGAAAGGATTTAAAAAAAAAAAAAAAACAAATTGAGAAGGAATGTGGTTATCGTACTGTGATTAACCTATAAAAAACTTAGCAGTGCTTAAAGCAGGCTTTGCAAGTTGACTTCAGCAAAGATAGATTGATAACGTCCTTGGAACTGTCTTTCTATTGTAGAAGACTTGTACGGTGGGAAACCTGTACAAGTACAAACAAGAACCACATTGAAGAGGAATTATGTCCTTTACTTGCAAGAATAATCCTCCGCAATGAGAGCTTAGAGACCTAATTACACTTGCACAATTTGTTGCTACCGTGCTTCTAAAAGGGTCATTGTGATTTCACCTCTTGAACTTGATGTCTGTGTGCTAGAAGAATGCTCATTGACTACATTCCTTTCCATGAAAAACCCAGGATGTTTAGCTTCAGGCAATACTCCATCATTTCCAAGCATGAAAATCGCAGAAGACATATCAGGCCTATCATCTGGACCATGTTGCACGCAAAAGAGCCCCACTTGAATTGATCGAAGTAATTGCAATGAGTTGTAGGAGTCCCCAAGATGCAAGTCAACCAACTCCAGTTCCCTTCCTTCTTTGTAAAGCTTCCACGCCTAGACATATGCAGTTATATTAACATGATAAAATTTATGCATGCATGCAGACGCAGGATAAAATGTTATCTAACTTGTATCACTCACATGCCCCAGAAGGTTGAACTGGTGGTCATGATGAAGAAACCCTCTGTTTCTTTTGCCACTAACAATCTCTAGAACTATGACTCCAAAGCTAAATACATCTGACTTTACTGAAAATATCCCATCTACTGCATATTCAGGAGGCATATAACCGCTGATTGGAAGTATTCATCAGAAAAAAAAAATGTCATGGAAATGCAACAGCCATAATCAATTATGATAAATTATTCTTCTATACTTAAGGCGGTTTTGTAGAGTTCTTACTGTGTTCCAACCACTCGGTTTGTGTTGGCTCCAGTCTCATTACCTCCAAAACTTCTAGCCGTGCCAAAATCAGATATTTTGGGGTTCATATCGGCATCCAGCAATATGTTGCTAGCTTTGAGGTCCCTATGTATAATTCTAAGTCGGGAATCTTGATGAAGATATAGAAGGCCCCGAGCAATACCCTGGATGATATGGAAGCGCATAGGCCAATCTAGTGAGTATCTCCCCGTTTGATCTGCCAAAAATTTCGAAAATCAGCTCTGTTACTGTTTTCCTGCCATTGAGATACTTAAACTAGGGATTAATCAAGTCTGAATACAGGATCTGTATCTGGTGAAGCTGCACATGCAACAACAGAACATAGGTCTATTTTTGTCGAGAACTGAATAAGATCTTAAACTATGAGAAGCAAACTGCTAGACTTGTTTGTATATATGTTTCATGGTTGATGTTAGTCTAACAGTTACAACAGAAAACAGTCATGTAATCCTTTTGCGACATTTTTAGACATGTGAAATAATGTAAAATTAAGTAGATTGTAATATGAGTTAAGAAAGTCAAACCAAATATAAAGAAATCCAGGCTTTTATTGGGCATGTATTCATAAATCAGAATCTTTTCTTTTCCTTCAATGCAACAGCCTAGAAGCTTCACAAGATTCCGATGCTGAAGTTTGGCAATGCAGATTGCTTCATTCTTGAATTCATCGAGTCCTTGCATGGAGTATTCTGACAGCCGCTTCACAGCAACTTCCTGTCCATCTTCCAGGAGACCCTAAACCATGCATGATGTGCACTTGATATGAATTTATCCATTGAAGATTAGAAAAAGCAGATGGTATAACGAAGCGAAGCATGAAAGAAAGGTGAAATTCTTGCTATAAACAATCCTTTAATCAAAAGTAGCAACAAGCTAAGATGTATAAACATATTAGGATATTGTTAACGGAAATTCCACTTTGTAGAGGAGGTACAACTCCTGACGGCTGGTGATCAACTTTGAAAAATAAAACAGTATGCCTAATAGAGCTTTTGTGCTCTATGGGAACGAAATACAAAATATGGTTGAATTTGGATTATCATTCTTGCAAACTAGCTTTTTCAATTTTTCGTAAGATGTCTGCCCAGGATAATAGTCTCCGTGAATCTCTGCTGAAATGAGGATCACAATTAAATACTGCTTAGTGTAATAGTCATTGGCTCTGCTTTAGAGCCAAGAAATTGTAGAGTGATGTAAGTAAACGAAGCTCCTATACCCCCAATTTCAATTGTCAATGAATTTGATAATCTTGAAAAAAATAAAATAAAAGGTCTATCTGTGAGTCGTAGCATAAACTAGAAATATATTTTATTACCTTGTAAACTGGTCCAAAGCCACCCTCCCCAAGCTTGTTTTGGAATGAAAAGTTATTGGTAGCTTTAATTATTCTAGACAACTCAAGCAATGGAAGCTCCAAATTCTTGTTGTTGTGTTCATCTGTGTAGGCCATGCTGAAGTTATGTCCTGACAATTCTGCATTCACAACAATATACTTGACTAGATAAATATTGACACAAAGCAAATGACAGTACCAGCTTAAATATCAGGTAAAATATCCATGTTTTACCTTCTTTTTTCTGCTTTGCAAGTTTCTTCTTCCTTCTCTGAAGATACAATATGAGGCCTAGGGCAAACAGAACCATAGCTAATGACAATGTCAAACTTATGGCAAGTTTTTTTCCTTTCTTTCCAACGGATGACTGTAAGGAGACTGCAAATTTTTTCAGTGCAAACAAAACGGTTAAATTCTTTTAGATGAGTTAAGAATTCAGATAAACAGACAGCTACATGTTCAAGTTATGGCATAAATAGTGATTTTTGAGAATTTCTATATTACTCGACAAATGTTATAGCAGAAATTTTGGAGGCATAAGATAGAGCAAAGAAATACTATAAAATACACAAAGTAAACATCATCTCAAGTTAACAAGAACTTAAGAAAATGTCCATGTTCCCAAAAACTATGCTTCCACCCTCGGATGGGTCCTAAGTTTCGGTGTGATTTAAGTGTGGCAGGGGATCATCCAAATAAAGAGTACTTTGCAGTGAGAATGATGTCCTCATGTCCGTTGGGATGGGTAGCCTACCTACCCTCCCAATTCTTTAGAAGAAAAATAAAAAGAAAAAAACAACATAGTGTAACAATAACTAACTCATCAGAAGTGTTTTGAAGAAATCAACATGGTTGCTGGAATCAATGTTTTGAAGAAGTATTTATTTATTTTTCTTTCCTGAAAATGAGAGAGATGCAGGTTTCAAAAATCCAGAATAATATAACTTTGCCAAAAAAAACTGCATTTTAGGATGTATAATTCTCACCCGACTCGGAATAAGCCATCCTAATGTATATATCTTCACCACCTTGCGACATCACTTTGATATCAATTAGATCACCAAACCAAAGCAAACAGCCACTTCCTCCATTGCTTATGTCTAAAATAGAATAAGCTGTACAAGAGCAATTCTTCAAGCACACAGTTCTGCATTCTTCGATGGAAATATTTGTATTATACGAGGAGTTACGTGTATCTGGTAGTTTAAGACTAGAATACTTCAGAAATCCATCTCCACTCTTACAATCCAGAGGTATTCTCCGACTGCACCCACCTGACCGATCTCCATTGGCCCATTTCTCAGGATTTTTAGGTGAAAACTTATCCAGGCATCCACATGTGGCAGAATTTCCTGTGTTGCAACTTCCATATGCTCCACATAATCCGTAACTATCGCAGTTATCTGTCGGCGCAGATAGGTAAATAAGCCAACTTCCAGTTTGGTTGTCCCATGTCCAGCGCTGTCCAACACCACTTGGACTCAACGTAAACCTTGTAGTAGTGGAGCCCAGAAGCTTGTAAGCATAATACACCTCCTTATTATCAATAACAACTTGATAGGAGAATATGGGATTTTTTGCTAAGCTTGGAACCCCACTAAATCCTAGGCCATTCCATGGTCCGGTTCGGAATTCCAAACTAGAGTCCTTCTTTATGAAATTTTGCGGATATCCGGTAGGATCACAGTGATATGTGTAGCCTCCAGGAGCTGGATCCTCGTAACTCTTCCACGATGAGAGGTAAACCTCTAGGCGAGTCACAAAATTTTGACCGAGCCTCATGCCTGGTAGAAACGTGTCAGTCGGATAATCAAAGCTCTGCCACAGAAACATCTCCAGATTATCTTGATTTTCATCTTTGACAACCAGGTTTCCAGTTTCTAACAACTGTGCAACTGGATTTGGTACAGATGTTGATGAATTAGTAGACCATATGATGCTGTTCGTACCATTTCGAAGAACAGGAAGTCCTGGCTTGATCACCTCCAATACCCCAGATGTATTTATGAGTGGAACCTCTCTGTTAGCTACCCATACCACAGTCGGAATTGATATTTTCTGGTACCATATACCTACGTATCTATTGTTTGAGTTACTCGGGCTGAAAAATCCCAGCACAAAGCTTCCACCAGCAGAAATGATGGTTTCACCATCTTTGATGAATTGAGTAGTTGTTAAGGTATCTGTTGCACAGGCAATTTTTTGAGTCAATAATAGAATTGAAATCGGAAACAGCAAGAGGATACCTTTAACTAGTGTCATCATCCTTCTAGATTTTGTGCTTCATTTCTCTGTATCTACTTCTATCCTCTGAAATAAGCGGATGAAGAGCGAAAAAGATAAACACTTCGAAGTTTTTGAAGCCGGGATTCACTTAAATTCTTCAATTAGACATTTGAGAGTTAGGATTTCACTTGATGGCCAGGTCAACATAAGAATCTTATCTGAAATCCTAATTAAATGATTCTACTCTGGCTGCTTAATTATTATACATTACATGCTGCAGACTTATATGTATTCACATTTAAGTTTGAAGTCAATGAAAACTGAGCTTGGAAATTGATACGAGAGTTTGATTAGGATGTATTTGGCTCAAAGCAGTGAAGTCAAGGGCTTGGTATCAAATTTTGTCCTCAAGAAGAATCGTTACTGTCATCAAGACTCAGACTATTCAATCTCTTCAGTGTCCACATTTAGAATATTAAACCAATAGGAATTTTCCTGCGATTGATGCCTAACGGAAATTAGTCCCCTAAGGGAATTTAAGCTTTCTGTCAATAATTCATAGAATTAGTAGAAACTTGGTTTCACAATAATTGAATTTAATAAATTAGAAAAATCTGGTCTTTTTCACTTCGGTTCTTATCAAATAAATAATTATTGCCCTGGATGGATGGGGAGAAGAAAAATATCAGTCGCAGAAAAAAAAGAATGAATCAACTTTAGCTGTGATTTCATCAATTGACTATATGTTACTTCATCCTTGTCAAAACATGCTTGCTATAATATGACATACTCCAATGACTTAGCTGTACTACTTGCATTAGTCAATTATGAAGGATGAATGGAACAAGGAAACCTTCAATTATATATTTGAGGAAAGATGATCGAATGTTGAGACGGGAACAATTCAAATTGACCGGAACAGCTCACCTATCACTTAACTTGCCATGAGGGGCGAAAAAATACCAAGTTTAGAGGAAAAATCATCACCAACCCTCAAGATTGTACTGTACAGAGGACTAGAAATGAATAATGAGTCGTCGGGAAACAGCAATTTATTTCAAGAACTACTCGCGGGAGTACCAGAAAGAGAATGGCAGGACAACGTCTGCAAAAACAAAAGACCAAGCAATCGAAGTTTTGGGTTTTTTCAAAATCCTTCTTACCAATATTCTCTGAAAGTGTCTTGTGCCAAATGCTTCACATGGCATTCTGATGTCGATCTTGGCATGGAACCGAGACAGAGAACTCAGTCTTCTATTGCTAGTTCCTAAACTAGTATAATGTGCCATCTGCATGAGCGATCGTACTTGACAAAATAAAAACCTTGTCATATAATTAATTCAGCGTCTTGCAAGCATATAATTAACCGTAGTGGGGAAGATTGAGAATTGGGAGAAAAAGGGAAACTTTCTTTGCTCATTTTTCACTGCAAATTTGTCATTCATCCGTAACTCGATTAGTACTGTCAAGTTTCAATTGATAGACCAGATTATTTTATGCAAACACAATATACTAAGTGTAAAAGTAGGAAAACTTTAATGACTTCTTTCTTTCCTTCTTCTTTTTTTTTTTTTTCCAAGAACAGAAAATTACAAATATTTATGATCACTACATCCTTATTAAGAGCCTAGGTGCGAAAGTTCAAAGGTCAACAGAGTGCAATTTCAGACTTTTTGTACTTGCTATTTGCATTCCGAACCGTGTTTAGCGCCGCGTTGTTTGTATCAAGGAAAAAGATAGTCCAACTGTGTTAAATCAAATAGCGTATCTATTTTTCATTTCTTTGTCGTGGACTATTTGCTAGATTGGCATTTCTTGGTAAGTAAGAGCTTATTGCGCCATTTTTTTTTCCAAAACGTTACTTGTTAATAGTTTGAATTGAAATTTTGGGAAGAAAGATTAGATGAGTTGTACTCGTAAAATTTTGCAACAAGTTGAATGTTTATGAAACAAATTAGAATTTTATGCATGGTCAAAGTTTTGATAAAACCTTGCACTTTAAAAAAGAAATTCTTTGACCCCTTCTTCCTTATAATTTCCTGGAAACTGTTGGCTAAAAGAACAGGGAAGAAAGAAAGGAAAAAAAAAGGGAAATGGAAAGCAATATCAATCTCCTTAGACCGTTGGACATTAATCCAAATTCGGTATAAGACAAAACGTTTTTTCTTTTTTTTTTGGAATTCTTTTATTGGGTCTTAGGATGCACTACCCTATTGAGCGAATCTTCTTTCGCTAAATTTATTTAAATTAGAAACTATTTTCCTCTCATAAAATTTTTTTTTGTGATAAGTCTAGTAAGAATGATTTTAAAATATAAATTAATCTTACATGCACTTATATTGTTAGATCCATGACTCATATGTATAAAATTTAGATATCAAATTCAAATTGAAATTACTTGTCGTCATACATACAACAATGATAATATATGCACCGTCAATATATAAAAAATTAATTCTTAAAAATATAATTTGACAAATGAGTATTTATGTACAATTTTTGTATATAAAAAAAAAAGGTACAACTTTTGTACTTACCACTAGTTCAGGCATCGGCCCAATGAATGTCGACACCCATTAAAGTGTTGAATCCAAAAATATCAGGTGCCCAAACCCAATAGAGGCCTGCCCGTAATGGAGTGTCTTATCGAAGTATCAACTGTAGGAAGAATGCTCTGGCAAGCCATTACTGCACTTGTCATATACGTTAGGTACTTTGGTTATAGTCATCTTGGGAAAATGTGGCTCACAAAACGGTAAACAGGAATTAACTAAAATTAAGGTCATATTTGGATTGTGAATTTTCATAGAAATTTTTTTTTACATATTTTAAAATTATTTTTTATCTCATATACATTATATCACTATAGTATACTTTTTTACAAAAATTCTAAAAAGTTATATACATAATATTTAATAGTAAAATAGTCCTTCTTTCTTCTTCTTTTTTTTCTATTTAAAGTCAAATGTATATTAACTCTCACTTTGTTCCACTAATTCCACAAACTAACAAGTAAGACCTAAAACCTGAGTAGCCCTTGTTTGGATTGCCGTTTTTCGTCGAAAAATTTCGTCATTATTCGTGATTATATTTTTTTATTATCTTTTTCTCTCACATACATCAAATCGCTACAGTAATTTTTTCATAGAAAAAGACGGAAAATACAATTCAAACGGCGGATCCCTATGTTCTTTTTTTAACTATCTTAGGTGACCATATAATTGCTTGGAAGAAAAAGAGGCGGAATGCCCATAACAAGAATTGGCAGCCGTGCTAGTCTGCCTTGACTCGTTGGTTTATGACCGTTGACCAATCAACTCTTAACTTTTTGTTGGCGTAATCCTTATTCTCTTCCTCAACACAAAGTCAAAGATACTTGGGCAAAGTTTTAAGTTTATTGTCGAGCTGTCTCTAATTATATAACCACGTCAGTTAGTACAATTCTCTAATTATATCTAATTTATATCTTCTTCTTCTCCAGTTCTAAAAATAATTAAAAAAGATACCCACACTCTCACGACCTTTCATCTAATTTATTGGATACCTTTTTGATAATATCGAAAAAGATTTTGTTTCAATTAATAGACGACTTTACCTTTCTTAGTTAACCTTAAACGATCAGCAATTGAACTAAAAAAATTTTGGGTCCTTAGGAGAAACTCTAAATCTAACTATATAAAAGCGGGAGTTGGAGAATGAACAGTGCCATTTTGGTCGAGCGGTTATCACGTACTCCCTCCGTCCCGTTTTGTTAGTCTTGATTTTTTTTTCACACAGATTAAGAAAGTGTAATTAATTTGGTTGGAAACATAAATTTAGATTAATAATTTCCTAAAATACCCTTATGCTAATCACGAAGAGTGCCAATTAATATCAGTTACAGCTAATGGTGCCAATAAATATCAGTTACCGCCAATAGTGCACCCTGATTGTTTCAATTACCGCCAATAGTGCCAATAAATAACAAAGATAGACTTTTCATTTATCTATGTATTGGAAAAGCTCAATGTATTCAATGTAGTAGGTTAGTATTTAATACTCCCTCCGTCCCACTTTGATAGTCCTGTATTCCTTTTTTATCTGTCCCAAATTGTAGTCCACTTTCCAATTGAATAATGTAGTTGTATTTTAATTTTCCTAAAATACCCTTATTCAATGTAAGTAGTTGTTACTATAAACCTACCCCATTTAATGAGAGTTGATTCTTTTTTTACCATCAATTCAAGTTCCCATAAAGTTGTACCATATTTAATGTGAGGGTATTTTAGGAAAATAACAATCTAAATTTACTTTTCCAACAAAGTTAACTACTTTTTCTTAAACTGTGTGAAAAAAGAGACAGGACTATCAAAATGGGACGGAGGGAGTAACAATGTATTAATAACAAGATATTTAATAAGGGTATTTTAGATAATTTGAAAGATTACTACATTTCTTAATGGGAAAGTGGACTACAATTTGGGACAGACAAAAAAGGAAAACAAGACTAACAAAACGGGACGGAGGGAGTAATTTTCAGCAACTTTGATGGCTTTTGTATTTGTTGGTTTTGTTGGCTTTTCGGCAACTCCATTTGCATCAGTCTTTGGCAGTTCCTTATGTCATTAGATTTAGCCTTAGTAGTCCTACATTCTTCGCTAATGCCATTTCCTGTTTCTGCCTTACTCAGGAGACCGAAAGATGCATGTTATAGTTGAGTGTTTTCTTTGTAATTTATTTGTTCTTTGTTCCTCTTTGTTTGCATCATTTTTGCCTAATTGTGATCCGCAGAGATAGGCCATCTTAGCTATTCTTGAGTATTAGTTTAGCCTTAGGTTTGTCTTATTTTTCAGTTATGCCATTCCTTTTTTCCTTCGTTCAAGCTGCATGCTATAGTTGTTTGATTGTTTGGTAATTTTGTTTTCTTCTGACCCTATTTTTTGTTATTGTTCACTTTTGTGGATGCCTCACTTTTTGTTTCTACATGTTTCTTTGAAACCCTCCTCTTCTCCGTTGGAAAATTGCCATTTTGACTTTGAGTAATCTACTGTTTTGTACTTTTGATTTGTTCATGTCATTTGGAAACCTATTACAGAGATGAGAATTCCCACATTTTCCTTCCTCTTAATCATGATGCTTGTTAAATTTTTCCCATTTTTACTTTTATTCATGCTTATTTATATTCTTTTATTTTACTAAATATCCAATGCCTTTTATATTCTTTGTTGCCTACATTCCTTACATCTAACTATACAATCAATATATTTATGTGATTTAATGTTATTATATACCTTTTTATTTAGGCTCTTTAAGTTGGAATGTTGAATTTAGTGATATTTTTTACTTTTTAAACAAAATTTAAACGTTAGTCTTGTATTTTTAGTACAAAGTTAATTTTGTGGTTAATTATTTGCTTTTGAAGTATTCTGTAAATGCACAATTATTGAGGAAACAATTAATAAATTATTATTGGCTTAACATGAAATAAAATTGTTAAGTGTTCTGTAAAGACACAATTATTGAGGAAATAATTAATAAATTACTATTGGCAGTAGTGACTTTAAAAAATGAATTTTATTACTGTGACATGAAATAAAATTGTTTGCAAAAAAGATCAAAGCATATATTGCAAAAAAATGAAATAAAATAGTGTTCTGTAAAATTGTTGAATGCAGTGGTTGTTTAGCATGTTCAGCAGTAGCTTTTGATTGCACGATTCCTCAAAATTGAACAGCAGAAAAAGAAAAAAAAAAAAAGAGAGAGAGAAGTCCAACATTGTTATCACAAATAACCAAAATCAGTTAAGGTGTCAAGGGTTTGGACTTAAAATGGTTTCTAATCCTACTACTTTTTAAAACATACAATTATAAAGATATATTAGTCTATATATCCATATTTACTCTATATAATTATTACAAATTTTTAATGCCCTTGTTTTTATTCTTATTCTTTTCATTCTATAAAAAAGAATAATTAGTTTGTTATTTACTAATAGCTTGGATATCTAATAACAATTGCAGGATAACCGCTCGACAAAAAAACACTGTTTATAGGGCAACTCTCACTTTTATATTGTTAAATAAATATCCATATTTAATGTATATATATAATTATTATAAAATTTTTAGCATATTCATTTTTCATAATGGCTCAAAATTGCTTTAAATTGAAAAGCAATGTTGTATGCTATTTTTTTATTATTCTTTTAGTCAAACATGCAAGATTAATTAGATTGTTTCTTACATTAAAAAAATTAAAGTACTTTAAATTTCAAAAACAATGTATAATACATGGATCTTAATGTGGATTAATGATCTAATATTAGTGAGCGGCATTTTACAAAAATATGAAAGAAAAATAATTGTTGTGATTATATTGATTAAATGTTTTAATTTGTGCAAAAAAAAAGGAAATATGCCCATATTTATGGAATTTAGTGAGTAATAGAGATATACATAAATATAGACGGGTATCTTTATAATTATCTCATCCAGACTACATAATTTATACAAATCATACCACACAAAATGTCGACACTGCATTGTTTCAATTATAGTACTTTATTAACCACTATAGTACAAAATATCCTCCATACTTCACAAACTATTAACACTATATTCACCCAACCAATTTACCGCACTATTATTTTATAATTCAAGTCAGACTTATAATAATTATATAACTCTCTACGTTATAAAAAATATATAACGATTAAAAATTAAATAATTTAACACGGGAAATATTAGCGCTCTGCGCAACGCGCAGGCGTCTCACTAGTAACAAAATAAAAGAGAGAGCCAAAGCTAGGATTGAAAAAACGCCTCTTACTTTCCTAATTCAAAGACGACAAAGTTCTGCATGAGAATAAAAAAAGGCGGCCATTGACCGAAAGCGAGAGGCAATTTCTTTCCGATCGCTTCTTGTAAGAGTTAGCGGGCAAGCCAGCCCAAGGCCAACCGGCCTTCGCGTAAAACTAGCTGTACTTTAGTTGTCTCCCCCCAAAGGGCTCTTTCTCTCCCACTTCTGAGAAACCCCCACTCTCCTTTCGACCTATCTCCATGTCCTATATACATCCCACAATCCCCCAAGCCACCTCACAAACCAAACATTCTACTTCTCTACAAGTTTTATCCAGTATCAACTCTCTCTTTTTCCAAAATGGCGTCCAAGTCTCAGTCAAATTTCCATGATTTCTTGCCTCTTATGGCTGAGAAGCTAGGTGGGGATGGACTGATTGGTGAGCTGTGCCATGGGTTTCAGCTATTAATGGATAGTGATAAAGGGGTCATCACATTCGAGAGTCTGAAGAGGAATTCTGCTCTCTTGGGATTACAAGACTTAAATGATGAAGATCTGAGGAGTATGCTTGAAGAAGGAGATTTTGATGGAGATGGGGCTCTCAATCAAATGGAGTTCTGCGTGCTCATGTTCAGATTGAGTCCTGAGTTGATGGAGCAGTTTCAGTTTTTGTCAGAAGAAGCTCTTCAACAGGAGTTCAACGATCATGACTTTGTCTTGTAATTTACCACTTCTGTTCAACACAATTCTTGATCATTAATTGTACAAGTTTGGATTTTTATGTGAGAATATACAGCAGTTAAATGACGAAACAAATTTATTCAACCCATTTAATTTGAATTTGTTTTGGGTTATACATTTTTCGCTGATTGATTAATAATTTTCTTGATATGAGATTGACTTTTGAGATCTCTAGATAACAGAAAGGGAAAAAAAAATCAAATATAGGAAGCTCTTCAAATTTACTAATTTAGTAGTAATTTTCTTTGCAAGTCTTGCCTGTAAAGCCTATAGTATGATGAATTCCAATTGCATGACTCCTTTGTGGCAGTTGCTCAATAGTTCCTTTTAACTCTTTTGCATTTTCCTTTTTTTCGCTTGGCACAGTAGCTGGTGGCATATCATTCAGCTCCCCAACCGTGTTCCAAAACGGTTCGCTTATTAGTCAAAAACTCCGACGAATCCACCATTGTTTTTGGTTTCCCAAATGGATCCTTTATCATCTTACATTATGTACAGGCATTCTTGTCTTAACTAATTCGAAATCATTGGTGTACACTTTAGAAACATGAATGGCAATATTTAAGTGTTCAGAGCTTGATGCTGGAAAGTTCTGCAGATGAACCAAATGTCTCCACCTTGCCAATTTGGCACTTTTTGTATCCAGGTGGTACTAGTTGTCGTATATCTGTTAGTTTCTCGGTTAATATTTTCCTGATATTTCCTGGTTTTAACTTCTGCAATGTAACATGCGTCATGACTGTTTGCGAGACAAGTACTTAAAAGCAAATTGAAACGTTTATACTTAGTTTATCTAAGGACGTTATGAGCAATTGTTACCACTTAATGAATTTGACAGCATGTAATTTAGTTGTTGTCTGCATTCAGTATTTCAGTTGTTTTCAGATTTTGCTCGTTCATCTTATGAGTTAGTTCCTCGAAGAAGATTGCGCAGAAGTTCTTTGCTATTGGGACTCCAACAATTGTAGTACTCTTTGCTCGTCCATTGTGTAGATTTTAGCTACATTTCCATAATATGTCTACTAATTACGTAGTATCTTTTCTAGAAAACTTTAGTGCATTCTATCGTCTATGCCTGGTAAATGTCTGTGATGCATCTGTCTATCTTCAACTTCTTATTAGATAACCTTGTTAAAAACCTGCTCATTGCTAAAAGTTCTGTTTTCATCAACATATTTTGATATTAACTTTTCAAAACCATCTGTTACGACTAGCGATTTTGTTGCTCTGGGATCATTTAGGGATGGTGAGAGCATAGAATGAAAGGGGTTAAAAGGTCCAGGTATCTCTGGTGACCTGTAATTAGACATTTAGTGCAAAAATGTCCCAAGATAAATGTGGCATTTACGTGGCTAAAAGATCATTTGTCTTGCCAGTTGATGATTGACATTTAGGAAATCTTGTGTACTACTTACCAGGCATCAAGCTTGGATGGGAATCAACGCCTGGTATTAATGACCTATTTCCTGGAATCCAACCTTACCAATGTGGAAGGCCCCAAAAAAGTGACATTGAAGGTGGTCCTCTGAATGGCTCGTTGTGGTTGAATTAACAGCCCAGCTTAGCAGGTCAATTTGGATTTATGCTTAGCAAATGGACCCTGTCAAAAAAAAAATAAAAAAATAAAAAAATAAAAAAATGGACCCTGTCAAAAATAACGGCTGGAAAAGAAACATGTCCTCTTGAGGGCTAATTGAATGAATCTTAAAAGGGTTCCTAATCCTGACACCATCACTACCATCACAGGAAACTGTAGGAAATCAGTGCCATGGGATTATTGAGTTCAAGCGTATTGATCCAATGTGCCACAAACAGTGCATGCATCATCCTTTGAAGTTTGGAATGTTTCTGAAAAAATCCTCCGGAAGCTTGGGAGTAAAATTGACCATTCCATGGGATACAACGGAAGCGAATCCTGGAAATCAAACTGACTTTTCATGTGTACATGAGGAACGGATCGTTGATCTGCTTTCGAGTATAGTGATTGTCAAACTTAAATTACTCAGGTTACTGATTTTTTGTTCTTCGTAAGGCAAGAAATTTTGTGTGGTAGATTTTGATTTTGAACCAAGAAATTTTGGGAGTTGTTCCCCTTTTACATATGAAGGTGTAGATTTGCTCAGAAAGATCGAGTAGCTGGTAAATCTGGACAAGCTGAAAGAGAATGTTCTTGGTAATCTGAGGCTGCTATTGAGTTATGTTCAAGGTTTCCTTCTTCATGTTGGTGTGACACCAGTTATTGCACAGGAAATTCGACTTGCTTTCTCCCAAGGCTCCAAGGATTGTTTCGAGTGCTTTGACTTCATATTTGGAGCTGTTTAGGGGCCTCTTAGCCACCATTGGATTCAGGGTTGTGAATCATCTGTCATTTTTTTGAGCAAATGTTACATGAAAATTTTAACTGCTCCCGGCAGGAGGTTCTTAGGAGTGTCAAAACAGCCTAGACGAGATCAAAGTGATTCGCACCAGCATATAATAGTTTATGGCGCCTATTACAAGTGATGTTCGGCGGAGAGAAGAATATAGCCTGACATTGGGCATTACTGCATTGGAATCACATTTACTGGTGCTGTAACATTCTGTCATGTAAATGTTTATGCTAGTCAAAGGTGTAAAGATGAGATGCTTGAGCTAAAACCTTAAAATGCTAGGTTACTTGTGTTTCCTCTTCTTACCATATTAAACTAGTAAATTATCTTTGAGGAACTCAGTTTGTATATCTCAAAAGTTGAAAGAGTGGAGCTGCAAAGATGTGCATGCAGATCATTTGAATTGATCATTCATTGTCATGAATTTCATCTGCTCTTTTAAATTAATATACAGATGATGACTGGAGAAGTCCTATAACTGATTATCATGACAGCTACGGAAAAATATCGAGTGGTACCTAAAATATGTGACGTATGGGGCGAGAATGTGACTCCTTCCTTGCTGTATGAGCCTGCAACTCTAGGGCATCCTTCAGCTCCTCAATCTTCAAGAAAGAAAAAAAAAATAAAAATTGGAGTTTTGGACCCCACGTCTAGGATATTATCTAGGGACATGAATCCTTGTGCAAGACTCATCATTTCTCGACTCAAATGTTGCCAAGCAACTAGACAGCGAGGGGAGTAGAAAAGTTGGCCAAAACAAGACAGGAGGAACTAAAGGGAGGAACATATTATTAAAGTATTATCTGACTTTTGCCGTAAGGAAGCAAAAATGAACAGTATCTTGAGTGCTGGCAACCTTGTTGAATTCTTGAATAAAAAGCGATATTGTGTTCATGGCAATGTGGGCCTTTCTTCTAGATCATGGAGACCAGAAATGCAGAAACAGAGGCACGGCAGTTGTGCCAACTGCCAAATGCCAAAGAAAAGAAATTCCCATCTTTGATTAGTGATCACTACTGATTTCATGCACCACCACCATGGAATTGCCTCTGTCTCTGTGGTGGTGACCCCTCAATAGATGTCGTATCCATTCATGGGCTGGTCCCATAGATAAAAATTGCATTAAATTAATTGGGAAAAACAAAACAGAAAGAAAAATTCCATATCAATTTCATTACGGGAAAGTGTTTTGCTTCAATGAAAGTAATGCTCACCAACTCGGATTCAGCATCCAAACACGGCAAATGTTAGGCAAGAGTACTAAATGTGAAACCTGCTGATGTTTTACTACTACTTAAAAACGAATTTCCATGTTAAGCCAGTTTTTAGAAATCTGTCCACATCTCTCTCCAATATTTGACAAGTAGTTTACTTGTAGGAAGTCTAGAAGATCTAATAGTGTAAATTTCGAGCTTTGGTCAGCCTTGCAAGCCATGGTGCGTCATCTTTGCGAATCTCTTGTCCAGCAAAAGTCAAATTACCATCAACCAACCAGTGGTCCAAATTCAAATAATTGGATCCAGGAAAGATTTATCTCAAGAGAGAAAGAGAAACATGAAAAGGGAATACACCAAAATTACACTACCGCTACAGGTATTTAAATTTTTTTTTTTCAGTCTTTTCCACCCTTGTCATCAACATCATCATTTCCCATACCCTTGAAAAATTCGGTCAAACAAAACCAGACATCTTATAGGCCAGCTTGCAGGATTCCGAAAACCTGATTGGTCCACATACCCAAAGCACTTTCATATAATTATCCACACGTTTTACACTCTAAACGAGCTCTCAACATAATTAGAAAGAAAAAAAAAAGTAGATTAAGCTGGCATTATCTGGACAGCCACTTCCTTTCTTTTTCTTTTTTTTTTTGTTATTCTAGCAATGAAAATGATGATGATGATGAGCGTGACAACAATATATCATCATTGCAGGGTCACCCACCCCTCTCGCTTGTGCAAAACTCCTTTACTAAGTAGCAAGTATTATTGTGTTACTATTATTCTCCTGTTGTTTTCTTTCTTTGACCGTAATCCACCAGTACGCATGGGCATGGCCACATGACCCGTCGGGAACGCCCGTCTGAGTCCTTGGCGTTGATTGGGAAATGGGAATGGGATGACCCCCAAAAATTTTGTTCATTGGGAACACAATTTATTCCTGTTAATCCTATCCTTATCCCTTGCTTAATTCCAATTTGGGCAATCAATCCAATCTTCTTTTTTTTTTTTGTCGATACGATAGACCTACAATTATTCTATGCTACAGAAAAGGGAGGACCTGGAGAGATCAAGAAAAAATCAGAGGGGACTGAACCACTTACCGGACCAGACGAGTGCACCCGTAGTGGCTTGCCACATTTTGTGACCAATGGTGGGAGGCAGGATTTGATCTCCTTATCTTCCACCCAACCAACTTTGGTGGTGGCCACTGAGCTAAGCTCAGTGGTTCAATCAATCCCATCCCATAGGTGACATCTGCCCATTAGGACGCCTATCATTCCTATGGTTAGCTAAGATGGGTTTTAGGTGGTGTCATTTTTGGGAAAAAAATGAAATGAAATGATTCAATTATCAGTAATAGATCACTTCAGTATTGCTAACATTTGATGCTCATTAACAATCTTTCCCTTCCATAAATAAAAGCAAGCATTATATCCTTTCTTACTATATCGCATTGAATTGTATATTTCAAGATGTGTCCATATATATATATATATATATATATATATATATATATATCTTATTTGCTTGATTTTTACATCTATTTTTGAGGCATGAATGTATTAGTATGCACACCTTAGTTATCTCAGAAGCATGATTCCTCAAAAGGTTGTAAACATAATCAATTGCATTTATCTGAAGCCCTAAACGTACCCATGCATTTAAAGTAATTTCTAAATGTCTTTTTTTATGCGGAGTTTCTAAATTTATTATATCCAGCTCTCCTACATTGATAGTAATTTATAAATTTCTTATGCCCGTGTGTGGAAAGTAACTTTTAAATTTCTCTTTTTTAGACATAAATTGCCTTGTTTGGATTGCGATTTTCCGTCGGAAAATTACGTCGTTTTCCGTTATCACATTTCCCTAATACCTTTTTTCCTCACATACATCAAATCGCTACAGTAATTTTTTCATGAAAAATCATGAAAAATGCAATCCAAACACAACAAATTATCTAGCTCTCATGTAGTAATAATACTAGATCTAACTTTGCAGGGGCGTGCTACTACACTTCGATAGTTATACTACGCATGCTTTAAATTTTTTGTGTAGGTACAAATTTAAATCCTTACCTGCAACTAAGTATGCATCTTATACTTTTCCTTGTAGCCAATTCCTCCTTTAAGGTGAGTCGGTTCAATTTTACTCAGCAAGTATGCTAAATGATACTTAATAACTAGTCTAAACACCCGTGTTATGCATGGTGGTGTCATTCAAAGTAAGAAATCTTTTCCAAAATAATTAATAGGTGGGATTTGTTTAACAATAGTTCAAAGTATGATAAAATATGTACATCATTTATGAATTGCCATTTTGATGAAAGTTGGCTCCTAAAATAAAAATAAAAATGTATAGTAGAAAATGATCTATATATGGATAAAAAATGGATGTAATAGCATGCTTAATTTGATTTGAAAATGAAATAATTACAAATATTATGCATTCGATTTAATAATGTTATATGAATGCACAAACATTTTTCATACCAATCAACTTTTAGTATGAAAGTCAATATTGGGGATTAATTAACTCTATTGAATTTTGTGAAGTTTGTATTACAAATGAGGAGGGACAATCTTTATATGAATTAATGCATTGGTTGAGTAATGTACTTCTATTTTCTTGAGAATTAAGAGCACACGGAATTCGAAATTAGTGTTTTTTTTACATTGTTTTATAAATAGTACTTTTATATAAACAAACGTGCATAAAAAATTTCTTATGAATTATACATATCTATTTTGCAGATTAAGATGCAAGTTACCAGCGAAATTTCTAATTCTATATAGCTAAGATGGCAAAGTGGTATTGGTAACTATCACTTTGCTTAGGTGGTCAAGGTTGTCCAAGTATCTATACTATATATAAAACCTGAGGAAGGGCTTTAATATTACGTTTAACATTTTATCGTTACTTTATGAACTTCCTTTTTCATCTTTATAAAAGCTACTTTTACTTTAATTACTTATAACTATCTATCACTATTTTTACTTTTAACTATTTAAGTATATATTTTCAACATAACTACTCCTAAACATTATAACTACCAAGATAAAATTATTTTATGAAAGATATTTAAAAGATTAAAGTTTACTTCAGCAATAAAAATTTTATTCAAAATATATGATCATAAATAGTATGTATTTTCTGATTGCACACCCATTGGGTGTGCATTGAGCACTAGTGTTAATAATACCCATTTGTGCATTACCGATTTTGGCTAACAAACATGCCCTTATTAACGCAATCCCACATTCCAAACGCCATCGTTACCTGTAAGATTCCATTCACTAAATAAATGTATTTAGTTAGTTATTAGTCCACTAATCACTACTGGTGACCAATTTTCACTAATCCGTATTGCCCCCATTATAAATACAGGCCTTGGTTCATCCCTTCCTTCTCCTCTCTGGTCCTCTCTCTATCACTCTCTCTATTCTACTCGAAACGATTTTCAACGCATTTGGGACCAAATTCTCCACAGCGTCGATTTCATGGCGACTAAGGTCTATATTGTGTGAGTATATTCAACTTCATTTTCTTTTGTCTCTGAGTTTGATTTAGTCGGATGGTTATATTACTGATAACGTCGATAAATAGATGCTCTTGGGAATCAATCGTGGTGCATTTCTTTTTGAATAGAAGGGTTTGGATTTCGATGACCTAATATGCAAAATATTTAGGGAGGTACAGTTTGTAAAACTCTAGAATTTTTAATTGTTTACTTGAGTTGTGCTATATGAAAATCATCAATGTTATGCGAAGTAATCTGTTTATAGTAATAACTAGTTTGTTGTAATTCTGGTAAGATTATGATTTTGTTGGAATTTCTGCAGAGGTTTTGGGGGAACGGAAGTGATAAAAATGCCGATGATCAGCTTCAGCATTTTCTATCATCGTATTTGTTTTATCCAGTTTTAAAATTCTAATTGTATTGAGCGTTCTATTTGATATTTCATCTATGAAGTATGGATAAATCAGGCAGGATTACAGATTCATGATTTTGATTTTGTACTTTTAATACCATGGACCTTGTTTTAAAGTAGCTTTTCTTAAGCAATAGATCAACGACGAGGAAGTGTTAGTGACATTGCAGAATTGTTTACAAAGATGATTCTTGTGGTAATCTCATGTCTACTTGATGCAGCAGATAAACTAAAAGTAATCTGATCTTTCTGATGATGTATATCTGCTTGATGCAACTACAGGGAATCTCTGATGAATGTTTGCGGCTTTTATGCTCTAGAAATCATGATCTTTTGATAGTTTAATCAGTGGACCTGCCTTTTTATTTCATCGAGCTATTGGTTATCTACGTGGAGTCCTTGTATTTGTTGCTCTGTTTGCAGAATATATGGTTATGCATATAGAATTGTTTTAAAGTATTTTTAGGAGATGCAATATGGTCTATAGCATTAATATAGAAGAAACAGGACGGTATTTGGTGACTTTGGTATCCTGCATGCTGGATACTTGACCGAGTACTTGATCATGTTTGAAGACATTAAAACATTCTTGTGATTCTGGTTTTAATCTTTGGGTTTCCTGCAATGTCTGCGTGCATTACGTGATCTGCTCTTCAAGTTTGTTTTTCTGCTAAGTCCTCATTTTAGTAGCACATAGTGTGGGATCATCCAATGTAAGCTGAATTCTGGATGGAGCCTTGAGAAATTTGGTGAATCTCCTTTACAAACCGGAGAATGTATTATCATGCACCAACATGGCTAATGCTTAAGAGATGTTCACATTTTTCTCTTTTTTGTTTATCTCATTGTTTGTCGTCTTCTGCTGGGTGTTCCCGAGATGTGTGGTGATTTTGCATGTGTTTTGCTTGGAAAAGTACTGTCTAAATCATTGATTTTTTTGGTGTTTTACACGGTTGACCAGGTTAGGTAGTTTGATTTAATAATGAGTTGGCATGGGATAGTAGTATAAGAGAATTACACAGCAATTCCTTTTGCATAGCTCTTCTTTCTAGCTTACTAGTAGTTTGACTAGATTATTGGGTAATCCACTTTCATTTCTCTGTAGGTACTATTCTATGTATGGACATGTGGAGAAATTAGCAGAAGCAATAAAGAAAGGGGCATCATGTGTTGAAGGAGTTGAAGCCAAAATGTGGCAGGTTGGTGATATTGTCGCATCATTTTTTTTTCACAGATAGGCAAAACACAAATATCACCTGAGTCTATATAATGTGCTCCTGCAGTGTTGTTGATGAACTTTAGAGTCACTGCTTAGGTGTAACATGTTCATCTGTTATAGTTTTTTCAGTTATTAGTTGCATTGTGCTTGCTGTTCTTAACAACACATTGTCCTAGGTGCTCTGCTCTTATGATTTCCATGTTATTCTTCCTTGTCATGTGTTACGCTCACGCATGCTTAAGTTTGAGCTTTTTTCATCTGGTAGAAAGTTTCTTCAATTAGTTAAAATTCTGTTGAGATATAGTTTTTTTGGTTGCATTGGTGTCTGGGGGTATCAATAGATGGTATGAAAAATCCTTGATGTTCTTTGGAACATGTTGGGGGATATGACTGAAATGATTAGCTATTGATTGGCATGGCCATCCAACTTGAGGAGTATCATCAATCTCCACAAGTACATTATTTGTAAAATTTTTAAACTTCTGCTCATTTATGTAAGAGATGTGTTGATTGCCTTCATTATAGTCCATTATCGCATCCAATTCTAGAAAGTTGCTTTTTCTCATTGGAGATATGTAACAAATTTAGTCTGTTTGGCACAGGTTGCTGAGACCTTGCCACAGGAGGTCCTTTCCAAAATGAGTGCGCCTCCAAAGAGTGATGTGCCTATTATATCACCTCATCAACTTTCTGAGGCTGATGGATTTGTTTTTGGCTTCCCGACAAGGTTTGGAATGATGGCAGCTCAATTCAAAGCATTTCTTGATGCTACTGGAGGCCAATGGAGGACACAGCAGCTTGCTGGGAAGCCGGCTGGTATTTTCTACAGCACTGGGTCCCAAGGTGGTGGGCAGGAAACAACTCCGTAAGTTGCTCCTTGATGATCTTGTAGATTATTGGAAACTTTTCGAGGTAACTGATCTGTTTTTCTTTGCGTCTGAATTCCTCATAGATTGACTGCCATTACTCAGCTTGTTCATCATGGGATGATTTTTGTGCCTATTGGTTACACATTTGGAGCCGGCATGTTTGAAATGGAGCAAGTGAAAGGTGGCAGTCCATATGGTGCTGGAACCTTTGCTGGCGATGGTTCTAGACAGCCGTCTGAGCTTGAACTGGAGCAAGCTTTCCACCAGGGCAAGTATATTGCCACTATTGCCAAGAAATTGAAGGGAGCTGCCTGATTTCTACTTGAAACAGTTTGCCATTTTTAAAATTTTTTGGGTTCTAGAATATTATACCGTATTATTTTTCTGATTGCAAAAAGTCGTGCATGCTTTGGTGAGAAATCTATTGTATGTGGTTTATAAGTACAGTTCTTTCTGTCAATGATTACCATCGCTCAAACTTGTGTCTATAAAAAAAGTTGTGTTGTATGTATGCGTGCGCATCCTTGCTCGTCTGGGGGGTATAATGGACTTCCTGAAGCCTAATGCTGTCTGTTTTCGCGCCGTTGTCTTCTGTTTAACCTTCTTTGTTTTGTTTTGTTTTGTTTTTCGGTTGGATGATTGGGGTGGCTGGGGGAGTTTTTGGGCCTCGCCAAGCCCGTTAATTGAGTGCCGCTGTTTTAGGCTTACCACCCGAGCCTATCAGCTGTTCGACAACTGGGAGTAATTAATTGGTTCGAGTCATGTTAATTTCAGTTTATTTTAAACAAATATGAGAAGACTTGAATTATTTCATAGTTTCCTTTCAATTTATTTTTTCCCTGATAGAAGGATTTACGGGAACGGTTCTGAAATAGAATCTTCATGCGTAGACTGTGGGTTTATAAATAAGACATTTTAATCAACCTTGGGCTGAAGCAATTCTAAACAACGTACGTTTTTGATTGTCTTATCGTCACCATAGAAATTTCCACCACGCAATGATGGATGACAAAGCTTATTATTAGTCGTTTTTGCACAAATATGTCGGTTGACAAAATATTAGCTCAAGTATTGCCTGTACTGTACATACTTTGCTTTTTAATATATTGTGGTACGAAGACAAATTCCTTTTCAGTCATTTTGGTTTTGTCCAAATTTCTTCTGCAACTTGATTGGGAAGCAGGCAGAAAAGGCGGCTTATAATAACTGCTTTTGGGCTAGACGCGATGTTTTGTGGCTTTGCTCGACGTGGTACGAAAATCCACTACTAAATCTCAAGTGGTGACGTGCTTTCTCTGTTCAACGAGGGGAAAAAACAGCAGAAAGAGGACCTGCCGTTGTCTTTTTATGTTCTTATTATTATTATTTTCATTTTTGTGCGTTTGACGCTTTTGCTGTTTGGTTTCTTTGCTTTTCTTTCTTCAGATTCATTCTGGAAGTAAAGAAACTAAGAGAAGCACGACAAAATCACAGATTTAAACGTCCACGAGCAAATTCCTAACCTTGGATGTCGTAGTAGTATTTCTTTTGTTATGACCATCATCATGTCTGTTACTTCAGCTTAATTCCCAGGTCTTTTCGTTCAATACTGAACTGAAGCACCAAAGATCTTATCTACATTTGCAATTTGCACCAAGCCACGTCTCCAAACCCAAATCTCGCATTGTTTCAGTCTTATCTCTTAGAAATAAAAGGAGGAGCAGCAGAAAAAGAAAAAGAAAAGAACAACTTTTGGAGGGTCACACTTAATATGCGACTCGACTCGTCTCGTCCGTGGTTATACTTAATTTAAACCGATTTGCACATAGCCACTCCCAGAAACTCAAAATTGAAGCGTCCCATCCCATAGGAAAGATTCGAAAGAAGTCTCTTGCATGCATAGTTCCTAAAAATTCAAATCCATTACGTTCTTATCCGTGCAATTTGCTAGAAAGTTGAGAATCACGTGTTGTTGAGCGGAATCTCCCAATTTTTATTAAAGAGGAAGGAAGACACACAGTTTTTTTCTGTACCACATTGTTGTCTTTCTCTTGACGATGAAACCAGACAAGCAAGAGAATATAGGCTCCTCACTTTTCAAGTTTCCTTTTCCCTTTTCCATGATTTCTATTGTTCCTTTTGTGACTTGTCTTGTTTTGCCTTTGCTCTTATCCCCATCAGGCTCTGTCAATCGAGGGAAAGAATGAATTCTAGGGTTTTGTACGACTTTGATAGTGCTAGAAAAATACTGCCGTAACAACTTGTTTCTGACGAAATCACATCTACGATTGACCAAATTAATTATACACTGCACTTCCAGTCCAGCCCATCAGTGCGCCTTTGTGTTGTGCCTGGATATATTAACAAAACCTAAACCTGTCCTGTCCTATGCTAAGATAATTGTAGTTCAGATCTCTACTCCACCAAGAGTTCGTGGCATAGTCGGTAGATGTCTTTAGCCCAACATTCTTCTTTTCCAATATTAAATGTTTCACATTTTAAGTTTCTTTTCTTATCCCCCTTCTTTTTTTTTTTTTTGAAAAAAATCAATTCTTCCTGTTGCTTTCTGCTTGCCTAACGCAATCCAGAACAACCGTGGTTTTCTTCTTCTTCTTCACCTCCTTGAAACGGGAAATGCTGAGATCAGGTTACAAAGTTGATGAAGATCCTATAGTAGCATCAAGGGAATTCTATGCCTACCCATGGCCACGAACCTCTCTCTATACATGCAGATAAAAGAAAAAGTCCAGAGGAATAACAACAAAACTAGTACTGCTTGAGAATACCATTGAGGCATTATTCCAACCTACATACACATGATTGAACCAATCTTCCGTTGCTCTAAATTGAGAAGTTGAGTATTAGCTACATTTCCAATTTGGTTTTATGAGCCACCTTATAAATACAGCGCCAACCAACCTGGGAAGACTCTGAGAAAATCGCATATAATTTATTGGACCACGTGTGGTTTGAATCGTTATGGAGGAACCAAACTAGATGGATGGATGGATGGATGGATGGCTGCCTTCTCTGTAGGGAATCGATCGGTAAACTTGTAGTTGAAGACAGTCAGTCATATTGATTGTATTATTGTAACCTTATGACAGCCACATGACGCTCTTGACAAGAATAATTATGATAGGTGAATAAATGCCCGCTTCTTGTATTCATTTATGCTTCTAAGCAAAGCCATTCTTTGCTGTGGAAATACAAATTTTATTCCAAAGCACTCGATGACCAGCTAGCTGGAAGTGCCGATTGGATACGCTGCTTAATTATATCTCTCCTCATGAATTCTATGGCCCAAGAAACACAAATATACTAATATGGAAGGAGAGAAGAAGAGAAAAAGAATAAGAAAGAAGAAGTTCTGGTAAAATAACCTATCAAAGCCCCTCGCTATGTATGGAGCCCCTCAAACAATCACCCCCCCGGGATGAGCAGACGTACTTTTCGTTGTTTTATTGTACTACTAGTAACTACTAAGGCTAGTAGATCCTTCTTCTGTGCTTGAAGTTGACAAGAGGGTGCGAATAGGATTGAAACTTTATGATTTCAAAGATTTCAATATGCCCTTTTACCATTAAAGTGTCTGTCTCCTTATCTTTAGGCTGGATTCATTCTGGATTTTCCTGATTTTTTACTTGAAAGAGAGTGATGTTTTTCTCGGAATAAAACTTTATACAGATTTTTTTTCCCTGCTTTTTCAGAATCTATAATTCAAAACATCAATAAAAGCAAACGATATATTATACAAATGATTTTGGGAAGAATCATATATTAATACAATCTGAAGACAAAATTTCTTTAGTAACACTTGACAAGTATAAAAAAAAAGCTGCCCTTAGGGGTCCAGCGATGGCAATATAAATTGGTTGGTAGACAGAAGCCGTGGCTTATTTGAGCCAGAAAGGTGAAGGTTGAGAAGATAGTTTTGGCTTTCTCTCCGCCTTCCAATGGAAGCAGTTTTATGTGACCATTCGATTCAAAGCACAAAAGCTGGTTTTATAGCTCTCGCAGTACCTACATCCCTCCCTTTCTCTCATTCAGGAGCATAAATTATGTAAGCTAAGAAAAGGAAAGAAGAAAAATATACCCCGAAAGGAGGAAGTATGGGCCACCCTCTGACTTCCACTAACATATTCCAAACACATAAACAAATCAAAAGTGAAGATTTCCAATCAAACTGATCTCCCCACACTCGTTCACTCCTATTCTGGAATTCAATTATTCCATCATTATCTCTCGCTTCTTCTCTCTTTCTTATAAAAATCAAAGGTAGTGCCAGCTCCATGCGCAGAAGAAATGTAACAACAAAAGCTCCTTTAGTCTTCCCCCGAATTATATTCATCTACAACATACAACAAATTTTGCTCTAAACTAATCTATATATGCTTATAAATTTCCTAAAACAATCAGCACCATTTGTCATTCCCTAACCAACCTTTAATCATAATTCTTCAATTATTACATGACTATATTCTACTACACTGGTCCCTAAGATCGTCCAAAGTTGCATCATTTTGCCTGTAGCTGGGCCAGCAACTGTTTGTCCTCTAAAGGGTCGAATCATTTTCTTTCTTTTTCATCATCTAATATCTCTCTCTCTCTCTCTCTTTCCCCCCCCCCCCCTTGTTTCCATCAGTTCGTCTTCCTGGATTAGCAGCACATTCACATAGCTAGCTCCAGTTTGGCTATCCTATCATCCCCCAGCTTGGCTAGGGTTTGACAAGATCTTGTTGACAAATACACATATTTTGCTCCTTCCCCCGATATGAATAGTTGCCTCATTGGATTTGCCTCCTCATCTGAATGTTCCCCCAAATGTAGGGGTCCAATAATCAACCGCAGTCTCATGGGTGACAGGGAAGGTGCTGGAAACTGGCACTAGACATAGTCCTCGACTTCTAAGGTCTTGCTTAGGTCCCTCTGGATCCTTGGATTTGTCCGGATTCTGCATAACATAAAAATGTTTCACGTTTACTTATGAATCCAGGATTTTGAACCTTATGCTGCAGTAGTCTCCTTATTAAGTTGGAGAGGTGTGGGAAGAAAGAAGCCAAAAAGGAAGACAACAAAACGAGAAATAGACACCCTTAACTACTCAACTACCAGGGCATTCGACTCTTAACTGACAAGATATTTAATGCTTAGGCCATTGTTGTCATTGAATAATAAGGTCAAGATGATCAAATGAGTCACACACTTATTACCTAGCATGAGAAGGAAACAAACAGTTATTTTCTTACCTGTTGGTGCTGCATGGGAGCACCGCTTTTCATGTATGGAGTGCTTAGGACCTGATTTTTAACATCAAACAAAACATTTATCAGAGATGATTACACTTTTCGATGTTCCACTATTGCTACACTATAGCATAATCATTTTCAAGTACTGATGAAAAGATTGTATGAACTTACATTAACCTGGTCATGGAGAAACTTAATGTACTCAATGGCTTCAGATAGAACAGAAGCTGTATCAGTCTGGAACACACGGGAACGAAAGAAAAATTAAAAAAGAAATATGGATTGATATCACCGAAAGTAGATTTTATGAAATAGCAAGAAAGTAATCTCTCTAACAAGTAACAATAGCATTCCAGCAAGCAATGTATGCATTTCTTTGAAAGTAGGAACATTTTAGAAGCTTACCTTTCCAAAAGGTGAAACTAATTGTTGGAGGGCAGTGATTCTGTCTCCCATCTTCTCTTTCCTCACCTGATAGATTTAAAAAAAAAAAGAAAAAGTAACCAATGTTCTTATCTACGGCTGAGAAAAAACAGAAGGAAACTGAATTCTTTTTAAGCATCATAAACTTATGCAATATCTACGATTTCTTCACACCTTAAAAGCTGGCATGGGCGCTGGTGTCTCGTTCCGGGGTCTTTTGTTGGATGGTGCACTACTGCTACTACTACTTTTCTTTGCCACGGGCAAATCTCGAACTTCGGACGCATTCTATGCAGACAATGAGTATCCGAAAAATTAAGTAAAAAAACTTTCAAGATTATAAATCCCTAGGCATAAGATTACATATGATCATGAAATTGAGTACTAGTATATATGCAGTAATTACCTTGGACTTTTCTTCAAAGTTCGGCATAGGAAGTTGTGTTTGCAGTGGTGGGAACAAGCTTGATCTGACATCACTCATTCCGGTTGAGGATGCATTCCAGAATGGAGTGTTGTTAGAGAAATGCAACTGACCATGAGGAGGCTGCTGTTTGGGTGGCGAATTTCTGAGAAATTGAGGGAATTTAGACCAAGAATTAGAAGGCATCAACTGATTACTTGTACTCTCCATCCCATAGCTCGTGGGATATGAATAATTCATCGATTGTTGCTGCTGCTGATGATGATGATCGGGTACTAATAGTCCTTGTAAAATACTATTTGGACTAGCAGCATAAGAAGCTGATTCCACCTGAAAATTCGGGCTTAAACCTTGGCATGTTATGGTGCTGTTACTACTGCTCATATTTGAACTAAACTGCGGTTGATCCAACGAAAGTCCCCTCTGATTCATCGGCTTGAATTCGGTGATGACCGAGGAATCATCAGGGCTCCCGGCATATAATTTGTGCCTCCACTGATGATCTTGAGAAGATGTTACTCCAGATTCTTGTTGAAAATTCGTGCTTGCGTCTTCTTGAAGCATAGAACGAAAACTGCTCTGAGGTTTTTCACCTCGACTTCAAAAAAGAAAGAATATTGCCCAAATTAATACTGACAACTTCATTTTCTTGCATGCTTCATGCACCAAACCAAAAAAGATTAGTAAAAGATAAAGCAAGAGAGCTTACAAGAGGGCAGCTTGGTTCCAATCCATGGTCTGAGATGAGAGAGCTAAGCCCATGATTTGTAAATTGGGGTCCGGTAACATGGCGCCTTCACCGCTGCCACCTGCTGAAGAAGATTCGTGGGCTTGCAGCTTTTGGGAGGAATGATCTACGGCAGCTGGGAATAGCATGGAGCCACCCGACATCGACACGGAAGCATCCATAGAAGACCTTGCCGCCACTATTTCTGTCGGCCACCCGAAGCTTCCCATATTAATGCTGCTATTCACTGAAGTTGATGCTGCTGCTGTTGATCCCCTGTCAAATCTGGTTCTTGATGATGTTGAGGAGTCCCACCAGTTGCCGCTCCCTACCTGAAATTCATCTGCCATGGCCTCAAAACTAAGCTACGAAATAAAAAAAAAAAAAAAAAAAAGCTACCTAGCTCAAAAGCTCTGATCTTTCTTTTTCTTTCGCTCAAAATTTGATCAGCTACATATGCAGTGTATCCATACTTGTATGTATATATATATTTAACAGGGAAGGCTATATAGCTTTCTGATAAGCTTTCTCCTGCTCTTGTTCTTGAGGGTGTTGATTTGTGAGATGAGCTTTGGTTTTTTTGAAAATGAAATCGTTTCGCTGCATCTCAGTATTTATATTGACGATCGTCGGGTTATAAGAAGCTGGCCAGGCATTTGAATGTTGGAGTTGAAAGAAATGGCCAGATGAACTTGGTTGACTTTTCAGGGGGTGATTAGACTATTGAAAGGCCCTTGTTTAATCAAATTCCGTGCTTAGCCAATTACATGAATCAAACAGTCTACTGCTGTTGAATATTTTCTTTCTTAATAATAGTAAATTAATCCAATACTGGAATAAATGCCTCTCTCTCTCTCTCTCTCTGATTTTATCTTACTCGCCGGAGTTTAGTACTAACCTTTTTAGTTAAGTAAAAAAGCTTTATAGCGTACTGTATGAGCTGGGTTTGTCCATCAAATTGCTTTAAAAGCTAAACCAGGCCCAAAATACTTTCTAAAACCCTGTCCAGTCAATGTACCATTGACGATACAGGACAAAAAGTTACACCTCATATCCAACCAATAATTCTACCGTTTCGTCAAAAAAAAACCAATATTGTAGGTGTATGTTTTCTGTATCGGTTGCCTGTATTTTGCCAATGGATAATATTTAAAAAATTTAGATGCTTTAAGTGACGTATGTTTGCATCAACATAAATCAAAGATGAAAAAGACAAAAATGGTGAACAAATTATGACATGCTTCTTGAATGGGTTTCTAAATATATTTTCTTGAATTTTAGAGTGAAGCTTAGCATGAAAAGTAAGGACAATACATCCCACCACCAACCCCTCCTCCCTCTTCCCCAAAAAAAAAAAGTCCTTACCGAGACAAGAGTTTCATGAATTATGTGTAAATATGGTCACGACTCTAAAACCATCAGTTCCGGTTTAAAAATCAATGGTTCCGATAACTGAAATATGAATTGTCCCTTACAGAGATGGTTCCAATCCGATTTCAATTTTGATTTTGATTTCTTTTAGTTAAGGTTTCGGTTCTTTTAGTTATGATTAAACACTTGTTGTTATAAAATTGATTCTAAGAAAACATGACAATAAATATTGAAAAAAATACTTCATTACTGATTACATTGAATTGGTTTTGGATTACAGACTTATGAATGAGATAGGACAATGAGTTGTTAGGCTATGATTGTGGCGGCCGGTATTGGGTGTTAACTATTGAAATTGAATTTTAAATTGGCTAAATATGTTTAGATAACAAGTATTTTTTTTTTTCGGATAGTTTGAATCGATTCTAAACCGCTGATTTTGATTCCGGTTCAAATTTTTAGTGAACATGAATCTAAACTTTTAGTCATAGTTCTGGCTCTGCTTCTGGTTTCAATTTCTAAAATTTAGTTTCAATTCCGATTCAACAAGCTGTCGATCCGATTTTCAATTCAAAGCTGAGCTGTGGCCACTCCTAAGTACGTGTTTATATCTCAATCTGCCACTTGAGTTCTGTCGATGGGCAGCAGATCGTCGTGCCTCGTTCTTCCAAAGAATCGATATTGGAAGAAGAAACTACTTTTTCATTAACAAAACAAAAACACGAAAAAAGGAAAAAGATTTTGAGTTACTTTTTTACAAGAAGATTCCACCGGTGAAACAAAGAACGATATAGCTTTTCTGATTCAGAAAATGGAAAATCCTCCCTTTCCCCTATAGTGCTAGTAGTCAATGTCAAAGGAATTTGGACGTAAGATTCGTTACATAAAAATCCATTATCAAATATCATAAATAAGGGAGCTCCTGAAGAAGGTTGACAATTAATGAACACTGGTGTAGCAAAGCTAAAACTGCAAGTGTCAATTTTGTCATTGATTGGTGCAACTTGTGATGGCTACCCCTATTTGTTAGGACCACAGTTCCATTACTAAACACCACCGGCATGTGTAAATCGCCAAATTTCTTAACAATCTTTAGTTTGGTAGGTAAATCTCGTTGTCTTTCCATAGCAGCGGTTGTACTTTTTTTTTTTTTTTGGTTTGCAATTATCTCAAAAAAAACGAGTGACAAAGTTAATGATTGTTGGTGACATGACCATGGAAATGGGAAATGGGAAATGAATGACCGAATGACGACATTGACTTTTTTCTCTCTCTTTTTTTTTTTCGTTTGATTTTTATTTCTTTCAAGATGAGCATAGATATTTGATCTCAAAATAAGTGCCAGAAATGGATAAATAACGCCCCTATTAGATATTTATTCTCAATATTTAATGCTATATTAATTAGACACCAGCATAAGGTTTATGAATTTTGGAGTGAGTTAAGGGCTCTTTCATTTACTCTGCCCAAACTTATCAAGTGCTATTATCACCCAGTTTAAGGCGTAATAAGCAGCCCGAAGCCAAACACTGGCTCATGCGCCAACCTGATGATTCCAGTAACTAAAAATGAAAAAGAAAAAGTATTATGCTATCATGATGTCAGCATAATTGCAGTTGGCGAGAATTTTAAGGAAAACGAAAGGGTGATGATATGGATTTTCGATCTCCATTACTTGATAACATGCCCTCACATCATCAATGTTATATACATACGCCCGGCAGAAATTTCTTTTTTTTTTTTTTTTTTTTGGGGACACCTAGCAGAAATTACACTTGAGTAGTCTTCCGAAATTTGCCATAATTGTTAAGGTTTGTTCACCTTATTTTTTTTTTTCATGTGTTATGTGTTCATAATTTTGATGATCCTCACTAGTTATCATGAGGGTGAAATCCAGGTCACATCTCATGTCTCCAATCTCATGGTGGATATATACTGTAATTTTAATTTGTTTCTAATTAGAATGCAGCTTGTACACCTTAAATTTCAAAAAAATAACACTAGTATTTGGTTTCTATAATAGTACAATAATTGGAACTGTTAATAATTGCATGCAGCAACTATTATTTATTTTCTTTTTTTCCATAAGCTTTGAGTAAATGACATTTGACAAGCCACCAAATTAACTTTAGAAACCTTTTTATACTCCATTGCCTTTGGAATTAATTGTTGGTCGGTCAGTAGCATTTTTCCCGAAAGTAGAAATTCATTTTCCTTATATACCCTGCTGGTTGCATATGTATGATGATTGATATCAAACATAGAGCATTAAGATAGTACATAAAACGACCTCAACGCTCTCTGTATCTCCTCCTCATCATCTACTTCTTTCTATCCCGATGCTTCATTCACTTTGCCGCCCATACAAGAAAAGGGCTCATGTGAGCTCCAAGCCCAAATATATCTTCTTTCTTTCCTTTTTTTTATTTTTTGTTGAGCCTAAATACATCTTTGATATAGGTGCAATGACCATTTTACATTTGTTTTCTTGAGATTTTTGTCTATTTTAGGGTAACAAGATGTTGCAGTTGTGTCCCAAAAAAAAAAAGAAAAAAGTTCAGAGCAAGAGCAGGAAAGGGCCATATTATTTTCTTAGAACGAGACACGATTTGTGAGAAGGTTTTGATCTAATATCTATTGTTAAAACTTTTTGATTCCTAAGTTTTTGATTAACAAGACAGTTTAATGCGTACAAGGGTATGTCACCTCTCGAAGTCAATTCCAAATCCACCCACAATCACTCTTTCGCAAAATTATTGATACAGTAGATGAATAAAGAAATCCGAATGGGCTGCTGTGGAAGGAGGAGGCGGTGGCATAGGTGGCGCTGAAGACGACCGGAAGATTAAAAATATCAGTCTCTCCCTGTCCATCATCTCCGAGAGAAAAACTACATCGGGGCAGCGTCATATTTCCTTATTTTGACTTTTGTCCAACGGGAACTTAAAAGAAGTCAACGAATGGGGTCCACACGGCACGCGTGCGCATGCTGGTACACCCGGGGGCCCACTTTGGAGACAGACCTAGGAGTCAGAGCCCCGAAAGTGACTGTCTCTTACTCCAAACATTCTCCTCTTCTAATCATTTCCATGGAATTTTGTTTGGTTTTCGTTTTTGGCGTGTACCCAAATAAAAAGAAAAACCAAATTTTTTTCGGGTCTAAATCCAAAGAAAACGTTGAAAAGATACAGCTAAGAAGTCGGAGCAGTATACTGTGCTAGCTACACAATTTAGTCTCTCTAACTACCAATAAAAAGGTAGGTATATATGCTAGTACTATATAGTCTTTCCAACCGTCAGCCGAGCCCTAAATGTCAACTGTGTCAGCTCTCGTGTTTTGTAGCCAAAACATTCCAACGCTAATTCTTCATTTTGGTAACGAGGACATTAATAGATCATTATTAATCATTAATTTCGGGCGCAAACCATTATTATTTCATTTTGCGACTCTTAATTAGCTACAACGACATTCAGTTAAGATTTCATTATTCCATAAACAAACAACTTAAATATTGGATGAATCATATTGTGCATTAATCGTAGGATTTAATAAAATACTCATGCAAAGTTTGATTGTCGACCTTACTTACTAGTAATCAAGTTAATACATGCATTGAGCTCGAAATACGGATCGACTTTGCCACTTATCTGCATCCTCGTTCTAATTAAACTTAAAAAGACTTCGGAGTCGATTATCCAAATCATTTTGTCACATCATAGAATTTTAGGGTGTCAATGATGATTTTACACACATTATAGTGCGCAGAGTTAGATGGGATATTTTTGGGTATGCTGCCAGTCAAGGGTTGGAAACTTGGAATTATATATATAATTTTGTGATATACTAGGTTCTTTCTCAGGGTTTAATCATGGTTATCCACACGCTTTGTAAATTTATTTGGCCGGGGGTGATTGGAAATGTGGAATCATAATGTGGATTTAGAGGTGTCATCACTCATTACATTGGAGTTACCAAACAAGTGAACCCATGGCACCTGATCATGATTTGTGGTTTTTTTTTTGTCTCGATGTATATAGATGCTAACAAAGAACGGAACAACATTGACGTTGGGGGGACAAAACAAATAGATGGTAAAAGATATTTGTGTTTGGTGGGTGGATTGCCAGTTCTTGAGGGTATCATTTTCTTTTACTGTCGTCATTATATTTCACAAGAAGAAGGCTTGAGAGTTTGGTAAAAGAGGGTTTGCAACTAATGAGAACTTTCATTTGTGATGGAAAAACGCTTAACATGACATAATTTATGCGGTTCTATTTTGCAGTTAATTATTGTACTACTTTGGATTTTGGAAGAAGCCAATTATGGTAATGAGCATCCACAGTATAAAAACCCTTTCAACTTTATCTTCATTAGTCATGGCCGGTAATCAGTATCACAAATTCAAGCCGCTTTAATTAGCTTCTTGTTAATCTGTCCAATATATAAGACATATTTTTCCCATTTGTCCAAGAAACTTCATATATAAATGTACTATTTGTTTAAGTGCGTGTGCGCGTTGATCAGATGATAACATTTTTAACCATTTAGTAATGCAGATGAAGACCCCAAAACGGAAAAGTAAGGAAATAACAAAGTTTGGATTGGATCATTTGTCAAACACTACCGCCCCATCAGCCGAGTGTTTCACAAATCACGAACCTGGAATTCAGCTGAACGAAGTCAAAGCACGGAACGGGTATCCATTAGACAGGACTGGAGTGCTCTATTTGTTCTTTTTAAAAAAAAAAAAAATAAAAAAAATCTGTAGTTATTTCGACAAAGTGTCGCAATTTAGAGAGTGCGTGTGTATATTTACATGATATGATTTAAGTGTCTTTACTAATGCCAATAGAGCACCCGTTAAAAAAAATAAATAAAAAAAATCCGTAGTCACAATTTGTGTACTTTGCATATTAACTAAGACTTTGAAGAATTGAAAAATTACTCAGAAATGTTAATTTAATCAAGGGAAAAAAATGTTGATTTAATCAGGGGGATTTCGCTTTTTCTTGTCCTCCATCTTAGCCACATTGAACCTTTCCTTACGGGAGCCAATCACATTACTGGATCATGAAGAGGAGGAGTCTGTATTCTAAAATTTGTGATCATCTTTCTTTTACAAGAGCCAAGCCCCCCTCCATCCAATTATCAAGAAGGAAAAAAAAATTTCCCTTCTGTTTTAAAACGTTCTAATTTTGGTGATCCGTAGCCAAGCCCCCCTCCATCAAATTTTTTTTGCTCCTCCTGTTTTTAGTATTTTCGTAGGAGTTAACTGCACGTCTGTGTTTGGCAGTAATATTTTAGACAGCAATGATGTACTTATGACGCAACTATGAGGTGGTAGCAAGCTGACAAAAGTCGACAGGCCTATGAGGATTTTCCAACAAGGAGTGATTACCTTGAAGCAATAGTTTATGAGACCATGAGAGATGGGGAACATATCACACGAGTGAGTGAGGGTGTGAGAGTGACCAAAAGCTACAACAGCCAAAAAGAATAAGCAGACTCTTTTCTTCGGGGGTCCAAAAGTCACCTTCATAGAAAGAATGGAACCGCCAAAATCAAACATCAGAATTCAGAAAATCAGAAATGAGATTATCGTTTCGGTCCACATGTTGTTTATTTCCCGAGTGCCTTATCGCTCTCAGACCCTTTCTTTTCTTTTCAATCTCTGAGTCAACCAGAAACTACCGCGTATTACAGCAAGGCACAGGCCAGCCGCCCAAACTTATCATGATTCCTGGACTGCCAAAATTTACTTCTCTCCAAACATTCATAAAAAAAAAGAAAGAAAGAAAAGTAATTAGAGCATTAATATATTCTTCATATCTGTTCTTGTCTCAACTCTTCATCTCTAAATTTTGTGCATCTTCAATCCTAGTTTTAGACGTTGGCACGAGATGAGAAAGATTTGAAGTAATAATTGAAAGAATTTTATATGTGTTTGAAATATATATATTCTCAAGATAATTACGATAATGTGTATGATGCTATTAGCATCCCGTGTCTGTTTATAGGAGTTGGGGTACTGATTAACTTTGATCATGGGAAAATTGTATCATGTAGTTTTTATAGGATATGCACCGGTCGATGTTCAGGCCTCAACCCGTCTACATTCTTGATAAAATAAAAAAAAAAAATCATGAAATCACAAAACGTTCACAAAAAGCATAATTTCGATCTGGAGAGGAAAATTGCAGAGGATGATATATGACACATATTCTACTTTTATTAAATAATCATGCAAATGTGTTTTATTTTCATGAGAACAATAGTGAATTTAAAAATCTTGAGGAAGTCCACCTCCCACATTGCCTCCACCATTCTATACGATCGACGTGTTGCCTTTACATTTATGCTGTTTCTATTGCAATTTTAAACTCTTAAATTTTCTTGAGCTATATGTACGTATACGGATAATTTCATCTTGAATCCTTGCCACGTCTATTGGTGTACGTACTGAAGAATCAACAATGATAACGCTAGCTAACCGTCAAGTAGATCATCCAAAATTTTCTAGCAATATAAAAGTTTCCACTATGAGCCAGATCCAATATGCATATTAGCAAATATATACCTGAGCAATTAGGACATAATTAAGGGTTCTCTTAAACTAATTATTTCTACTATTAATTACTACTGTAACTGATCAAAATTTTTAAGTAGTTTTAATAAATAAAAAAAAAAGCCTTGGTTTGAAGCCTTTTTATTATACTATAAAACTACTTGACGTGATTGAATCTTGAAGTGAATGTCAAGTGGACCAGCACAAATATCAGTTTACTAAGACAAAAGTCAATAATTTCTAACCATCTATGTTTAGTCAATCGAAATGATTTTAGAGTTTGACTTGAGGAGAGGTGACCACTGCAACTTAGATGGTGCAGAGATAAGTTTGTCTACTGTCTTCTAGTGTATCCGGACTTGATATTACGTACACAAGCTTTAGCAAACTTGTTTCCTTCCGCCTTGAAAGCTTTTTCCTACTTTGTGGGGCTCCATCTTCGACGCTAATGTAGCAAGCAAAATTCATTGGATTATTAGGAAATAGTTGCAAGTAGTATCATCCATTTATTTTTGATGATGATCAGGGATATTCTTCAAACCCCCCTTTTTCTTTTTTTTAATCTTTCTTTTTGTCGTAGTTGCAAGATCAATAAATGTACATAAAAGTCAAGTTCATACGTGAATATTGTATGAACTGAATTTGAGCTAGCTGGTTTATATGGAATTGTTTCATCGAATTCCGGAAGGTAGCATCTACCAAATGTTTAGTACTTGACAACGATAGGCAAACTTATCAGCAAAATTCTCCAGTTTAGTTCTTTTAACAGTCATATTTCCTCTATTTTAGAGAGAGTCCTCAAGCCAAATTAATGCTGGGTGCATGTGCCTTTTCCCCCGGCCCTTAGAAACTGTTAGTATTATTTTCAAATGTAAGCATTAATTAAACAAGTTTTTCTCATATATTTTTTGACGGTTCACCAATGGAAGCTCTTTTGTGAAGTGCACAAACTATATTGCTGCATGACATGCTTTCAGTTTCAGCCGCATCATGATGATTCATTCTGAACCATTACCACTAAGAGAATAATGTATCTTTCCAAACTAAGTACATTAAGTTTTTACCACCAAACTGCGTAACAAAGAAAATTTCCTTTTTTGAGGTAAGGAGGTCAAGAAGAAAGTTTTTGCAAATAGTGCATCTGTTGGATCATTCCCTAAGATCTGGTGAAAACATTCGCCATGTGACTGAGCAGAGCAGCATCTGGTTCGAAGCGTTCGAACCATCTTCTTCCTCTTGACCCCTTGACCTTCCCCTTCCCCTTGTATCAAATATATGTATAAGATCCCATAAACCACAAACGAGGATAATAATAGACTAAAAGTCCTTTACAAAAACAGGCCTAGCAACTAGTAGAGCTCTAATTCTAGCTCTTGAGCACCACAGCAGTAGAAAGAAACAAGTAGGCTAGCTAAACTAGAGAACTTTTGTTTGGATAGGTGGTTACTTGAAATAATTACTGTAACACTTTTTATGTTGTGATGTATATGAGATAAAAAGGTGGTTGAAAATCGTGTGTATGATACAAGCAAAACAAAATTTGAGATTTTTATTTGAAAGTCTTGCAATCCAAACAGAGTTTTGCAAACTCGGAAGATCATCAGTGACACATTTGCAAACTAATTAATAGAGTTGTGACATTTAGATATATAATATACGTACATGACTTGAATTTGATTTCAACGAATACGCAAAATTGCTTTTTTAACTTGTGGCATACTTTTTACGTGGAGTTCGTCTTTTCCTGCTGCACGCATGCTCCAAAGGCGTCCTGATTCTTCTGAATATCTATTTCTTTTAAAAGACGCCAGCCGCTACAGCTGGGTAGAAAATTGGAATGGTGCTTAGGTAGTAGCATGAGCTTTAACTTTAGGTGCCAAGTTTCCTTTTCTTATATGACTTTGTATCTTCTGGTTGACTTTAGTTGAAGTTGCTGAGATAAGAGTTGAAATTGGGATACACGAAGAGCATATTGTAGTATGGGGATGGAGATTGAGGGTTGACTAATATTATAGAAACAATTTGACTAGTGGGCACGTGTCTTGTCACCTACTTAGAGTTCTCCCCAGGTGGGTTTGACATGGCTGATTGACCATGCTTCATAGTAAATGATAAAACTCGCGTCTGCTCGTACTCGGGCCCTCCTCCGCTCGTCATCGCCACTCGAGCTGAAAATTAATGCTGTAAAACTTGACCACCACCACAACTTTTGGTTTCTTTTTTGTAGGGTTTTATCTCTTTTTGCCCCCTTTTTTTTTAGGGTTTTTTTCGTCATCAGCACAACATGATGGCGGTGGCGAATTTGCATTGAATAAAATTGTGAAACTTTTGCACTAGCAAAGTCTGATGCATTCACACACAACCACCAACCCCCATGCGTCCCCCCCCCCCCCCCCCCGCCACACAACCCAAAAAAAATCCTCTCCCCTCCCAATTAAAAAAAGAAAAAAAAAGAGACCCAAAAACGAAAAAGTCTAACTGAGCTCAACCAGGGTTATATTTGGTTATGTTTGTCATAACAATTGATCGAAAGAGAGATGATACTGGATATGTGACACTGACACAAGTTTCTCAGCTGTAGAAAACAAAAAATAGTGGCCTTATTTTCTTGAATCATTAGAGTGGCGGTGAAGTCTTTTTATTTTTAATTACTTTTTTTTTTTGGTGTGCAAGTTTATTCATCGACAAAATGAAAGTTTGCGTTTTTTTTTTAAATGTTTTTTGGCCAGATGGAGGCTATGAAACCAAAACTACAAAGAAATAACAAGACGATGAATCAATCCCATATAAAACTGAGAACAATAAAGCTGAAAATTCTTTGGGAGAATCCGTTAATAGTTTGAGCTCGAGTGGCATGCTCAAACTCATCTTGGCTGGAACATCTGTACAAGAATTCCTTTCTGTCCAAAAGTGATTTGATTTAATCTTCAGTCCCAGTTACAACAGATTTGTGTCTGTTTACGACAATAGACTTCGTGTCTACGTGATATCAGACGGAATCATGTACAATTTGCATTATACATACGCAAAGCTATCGTTTCGATGAAAAAAAAAAAAAAAATCAAGAATTACGCCGGCGATATTTGTGCTTTCGGCTATTGATGATAAAGATGTGAAATTATTGCTACATGTTTTATGGGCCTATTCTTGGTTTGCCCCACTTCACATCATCATGAAGGTTCTTTTTCTGTAGGCCTTACATTTCAAGTTGACTCACCTCTTCCCGCTACATTGCAAAATCATGCAAACATGTGTCCATGGAAGGCCCATGGACTTTTCCAAGCAAGTGTTGGGTAAAATACCAGACCGGATGAAAATGACGCCGGCGATATTTCGGCTTTCGGCGATTGATGATGAAGATGTGAAATTATTGCTACGTGTTTTATGGGCCTATTCTTGGATTGCCCCTCTTCACATCATCATGTAGGTTCTTTTTCTCTAGGCCTTACATTTCAAGCTGACTTTCCTCTTCCCGCTACATTGCAAACTGATGCATGCAAACATGTGTCCATGCAATTCGTATTTTGGGCCATCCACTTTCCAAGCGATGGGCTGGGTAAAAGAGAATCAATTCTAGCAAAATTCCATATGTCGTGTGACTGATTCCCTCCAAGGCCAAGGCCACACCCTAAGATTACGACAACATTATAAGAAAATGATGGTCTTATCTGAGCCCACACGTGGCATCTCAAAAAGATTGTTCTCGGTATCTACCGGTTTGGATTGGTAAAAGCCAGTAGTGAATTCCCACAGCAAGCCCAATCCCTTTTGATCGTATGTGATGTGCTTTTGGTGAAGCCCAAAAGTGTCGAATACATTTTTAAGAGGGCCTATTTGCGAAGAGGCCCGTTCATAGCTGTCGTCCGGATGGAATTCAGGGTAATTCCGGTCATCTACTACCGACAGTCCGTTTGTGAGGTTGGAGGTGGAGTCATCATCTTTCAGGCGCTCATGGATTCCTTATTGAGCGCATATTCCACAACTTCAGACGACGAAGATGAGAGTATGGCGCGAGCCAGGCCCGAATTCCCTGCAGCTAAACGGGCAAAACCCGATTCTCCTAACCCAAAACCCATTACCACTCCATCATACCGCCAAAGCCTCAGCTCGAATCTCCCAACAGAAGCAGAAGCTCCCATTCCCGGCAGATACATATCAAAGCGAGAGCGAGCGGCCTTGGCATCAGGCGGCTTGGTTTCTGACCCGAGCCCGCCTAGTCTTCCCCTAATATCACCGGGTCCTCTACTTCCCTTGCCCTTCTACACTCGTGTCTGCTTTCGATTTTGCCTGCTATTCGTGTATGTTTTCTATTTGTGAATGGGTTCTGGGCATCCTGAATTCTTTGGATGTTATTCGAAGTTATTGACAATTTTAAGTTTTTTTGTTAAAGGAAGTTTTTGTTAGACTTGACGGTCATTTTTGTATTCAGAATTGGCCCATCCAAAGATGGCCGACTAGGAAAGGAAATTTGTCATTACAGGACAGTAGCTTAGCCTTTTTAGTTGTTCAATTTCGATCTATTCATGTTTATAATTGATCTTCCCTTTGGGTAAGTTGGGATAATATGAAGTTGTACTCCTATAAGAAAGTGAAAATGCTAAGGATTGAAATTTCACCAAACTTAAGTTAAATTAAGGTATAAAGAAATGAACTTTGAAGTTCAATTATCTAAGAACTGACTAAAGCCACCGTGTTGTATTAGACCACCAGGATAAAAGTTCAGTTATTGTCACTTCACTACTTTTTTGTAACATTTTTTTTTATATAGTTCGATAGCTTACTATTAGTTGTTGTGCCTATATAATACATCAAGACGGGACTCAACAGGAAAGATTGGAGGTCTAGAATGTGCACAGAGTTAAAAGAAATTAATTGTAGTAGAATATGGGCATAATGGAGCCGTACCTTGTGGACAGATTAGATTGATTCAGGTAAAGCATTTATCTATAAAGTTGAAATATCCATCATGATAAACATTGCAACTAATTTTTGTTTGGCTCTGGGAACAATGCAAAGATATTTTCTTATCCTTTATCTTAGCAAGAGAGTTGGAGGGGGATGGCAAGACCAAGGATATAAGAATTTAGGAACCCTTTTTGCTTTCTGAGTTGCAAGTTTTGGGTTTTGGACGAGTATGCAGAAAATGTTTTAGGGGGGTTTGAGTCCCATGGCCTGGCTTCTATGGGTTGCAATTTCCATTGATGTGAGTGCTCTTTTGCCACAATTCTATTACTTAAACATCTACATTACTGACTCAGTTTGTTTTGTTGTTTCAGAACTGGGAACGCTTTCAGTATCTGAGTTGCCACATTCTGTGTTGTCAAAATTGAGGCATCCAATGAAGGGTCGTGCAAACTTGGGCCAGACACCTGAAGCTGTTACCATAACTCTTCATGGACACACAAAGCCTGTCAACACTGTACAATGGTCTAGAAGTCATGGTGGGTACTTCATGTAGCCAATTTCTTAATAAAGACGTGGTCCTATCTTCCTCATCCTCGCTACACCCAGCATAATATAAAGAGAATATATCCAAAGCGCTTTTTACTTGCTACCTCAATTGTTTCTTTCTTCATGATTGTTTCAGTATTAGTATGTTCTACTTGTGTGTTAAATATGTGTTGATATTCATGGTCTTTTCTAGTGATGGTCTGATTTTGATTTCTGTTGCAAATTTTCAATATTTTTCATTGGAAATCTGATTGTAGGGTAGGATAGACTAGCAAAAAAAGCCTTGATTGCTTGTGCTACACGTCCTTTATTTGGGCCTAGCGGGCATATGAGGTAAGATTAGAAATTCATGTCCTTTGTGTTGGACACTCCATTAGACTCGATACTTTTCAGGCTTTGGGCAGATGATAGATAAAGAAAAAGGAGAATGTTAGGTAAGGCTAAGTACAAGATATTTGTGTGTTAGATTGGTTGTTAACTTAATGAAAATATAAGGTAGTACCAAAACCAAAATGCATAATCAAGCATTCAAAAAAAGTTGCAATCTTTGCTCTTATGCTCATTCACTCATCGTGTAATGCTAATGTTGAGTTTTCTTACTTAAGGAATGCAGCATTAAGAAGTTCTGAAACTGAGGTCATTATGTAAATTGTCCATTCCATACCATCCTTGCATGTCTGATCTGTTCCAAAGTTTAGTGTTCAGCTCATCTTCTTGCATCTGCCGGAATGGATCACACTATCTGCATATGGAATGTGTGGAGTGGAGAGCAGAAGAGGGCACGTATACTTAACTTTCACAAGGCTGCTGTGAAGGATGTGAAGTGGTCAGAGCAGGGACTATATGTACTATCTTGTGGATATGACTGTTCATCAAGGTTAATTGATGTTGAAAGGGGAAGAGAGGCTCAGGTTTTCAAGGAGGATCAGGTGGTTGGAGTAGTAAAGTTTCATCCAGATAACTCCAACATTTTCCTCTCAGGGGGTTCAAAAGGCCTTCTTAAATTATGGGATGTTAGAATGGGTAGGGTGGTCCATGAATATACCCGAAGTCTTGGTCCGGTCCTTGATGTGGAGTTTTCTGCTGATGGCAAGCAACTGATTTCTTCAAGTGATGAGTCAAGAAGCAATCTCAGTGAAAATTCAATAATTGTTTGGGATGTTTCACGACAGGTTCCGTTATCTAATCAGGTAAAATTCTACACAGTCCTCTCTGACTTTCTTAGGGATTTCTATAATTTCTGATAATGGCTTTGGGGATATTTTTCGTGAAATGAGTCATGAATTGACATTTGTTTTATAATGATGCTAGGATTTTGTATTTTACATTTTTTTGGGGTGCTATGGAGGGCCTAAGGCCCGTTACGTGCTAGGATTTTTATTTTATTTTTTTTGGTATTTTACTTTATTTTCCTGACTGACCTTGTTAAGATTAAACCACATATTAGTAATGTGGATCCTCTGTATCTGTTTGATGCAATATTAGAAATGGTTCTTGGCGAAGATCGGTGGAAAGTGAGAAAGACAACAATAATATGCTGTTTAACTACTTCAAAGTTTTCTTTCATTGACACCCACATATTTACCCTCTTCAGGTTTATGTTGAGGCATATACCTGTCCATGTATCAGGTACCACCCCAAGGATCCATATTTTATTGCCCAATCAAATGGAAACTACATTGCAATTTTCTCTTCCAAGTCCCCCTTCAAATTAGATAAGTACAGGAGATACGAAAGTCACGGAGTTTTTGGGTTTCCGATCAAATGCAATTTTAGCTTAGGAGGAGACATGGTAGCCTCTGGCTCCTCTGATGGTTGTATCTACTTTTACGACTCAACAACATCTGGACTCGTTAGAAAGATCAAGGCTCACGAGCAAGCCTGCATAGATGTTTCTTTTCATCCTGCCATACCTACAGTTGTTGCTACCTGTAGTTGGAATGGAGAAATTTGCATATTTGATTGAGCTGCTGCTAACCAAGCATGACATTCAGATTAGATGCAGTTTTGAACACCTGCATCAACTTACTTCAATGGGATGACACAGCCACTGTTTTGGCATAAAAAATTACTCCAAATAATTTCTTAAGCTAGGTTTGGCATGAAAATTTGGTTAGGCAGATGATTGGAGTTCAGCATTATGTATAGATTTTGGGGTACATTTTTGTGCTCTCACGAGTCGCTCCCTCTTTCTTCTTGTTTCTTCTCTTGTTTGTAGTTTTTCTTGGTGAAAAGAAAACCTTTGTGCTTCATGTGCTTCGACTCTTGATGTACTTGGCCCCTCAAAATGTACTTAAAATTCTTAAAATCTGAGAGATCTTAATGCGGTTTGTAGACTTGAGTTCAATTGTTCGTGTTCTCGCTTGGTAACAAAGCCATGGGGAGTCCGTTATAGAGAGCCGGCATAATATGAAATGCTACGTACAGATGTCAAGAACTGCTCTGTTGAAGATACTGATTGGACTTGGCATGGTGCATTAACCATCCAGTGGAGGGTTTAGTGATGCTTAGGCATACATCTTATTCCATGCCAAGCTAAACATGCATCCGATTGATGCAAACAATCCTATTGAGATTTGCCTCGACTACAAGGCTGCTGGAGTTGTAGATTCTTGGTCATCACGGGACACTTTGTGTAAGTGAACATAGTGGATCTCAAATCAAAATCTGCACCGGCAGCACAAATTTTAATGATGACTTTCTTGAATGGTCAACGGTGAATAGTGTCATCACCAGAAAGGAGCATTATCAAATTATAGGAGCTAGACATGAATGATCAAACTCTACGTTCGGGTCATTGGTAAATCCTACATTTTGTAGATTCACTCTCCTTGTAATATAATCATAGCCCTATAGGGACCTATATAATTTTCGTTTGACAAGGAGTCCAGAGAAAAAGAGAAGCTTGATGTTTCCAATTATACGAAAAGAGGTTGAGATATTTGAGACATTAATGTGGGCTTTAGCCTAGCTGCTGGTTAGTGACTGGGCTAATTGGTCCCATATGATTCTGAAATCTGCAGCTTTGAAACAAGAAATACTTTATTTCCACTTCTAAGGACGTTTGATGGTGAGGATTGAACTGCAAAAGACGATCAAAATTGCATTGAAATGGTAGGATTCGGCTCGTACTTGGCAGATAGAGATAGGCTATGCCGCATCTGCGTCTAGATACTCCTAACCCGCACCTAACATCATTGCAAATGTTTGAAGGAAGCTGGGTGTGGGGGCTAATGTTTTAGCAGAGCTGATGTTCATCCACATTTCTTTCATGAGAAATAGGCGAGAAGAGGGAGGGGGGCAAAAGGATGGTTGAGCAAGACAAAATTATGGGAACTCTCTTCCTATTGTTTATGGGGTTCATTTAGAGGGAGACATGACACACCACCTCCCTTTTTAGTTGTACCAGTAACTTGTAAGTGGGACCTTCTTTCAATCCAGGCTCCTATGTCTTCCTCTCAACACCGTCACACACGCGCACGCGCGCACACACACATATTAGACACTTATAGAACACATAATAGAGATCAAAAAAATATGTACACTGTTAGTGTAGAAAAGATTAATATATATATATATATTTCAAAGAAGTATTCAATGCACAAGGTAGAAGAGACACAGCAAAATTTCCCATACAGCAATGGCCCACAAACCCCTTCACAAATCTCCTCTTTTGGGCACCGTTGTTAATGGAAAAATAGGGTAACCTTTGATTCTTGAAAAAAGAACAAGAATTTACACAGTTCTGCTGCCTACATTTGCCTATGTTCACAACTTTTATTTTCAAGCTCTGCATGAATGTGTCCCCCACATTGCCTGGTTCAATGCTTCCCTTCAAATTTGTTGTACAAGTTCTTGAAGTGTCAAAAAGAAAAGGCAGGGAATTAATATTAAAAAAAAAAAACTCACTAACAAAAAAGGGGGTGGATTTTCCCCCTCCATATGACTCGAATCATATTGTAAAAGAGTGATACTTTTTAAAAGAGTACTTTGGTGGTCAAGCGGGCGTCGGTCCCGCAGGCTGCGCCAACAGGCGACATGAAACGATGGGCTAAAAGGTTTCATCTCTATGAGCCAATCACTTGGAATGATCCCAAACTTCTGAGGTCCAAGTCAGTGGCTATATTTGTGTTTCGATTAGGGAACATAAAAGAAGATTATGGGCTATGAGGGAATCTAAAACTTGTAATTAAGGACGTAAGTTTTAGTGCTTTGGAATCACAAGGCACCAAATTTTTTTTATTTTTTTCTTCTCCTTCGTCTTTATTAATTCATACTTTTGATCCATCTTGTCGTGTTTTCCACTTAGGATTGATGTTAACCTTCTCCTACATAGTCGAATTTTACTTAGGAACGCTCTCAACACACAAAACATTATCTCCAATCTTCCAATCCTGACCTCCAAAAGTGAGCGACAAACTCATTTTATTTGGTACTTATCATGTGATTTGTAGCCGCGGCCTGGCTCGTGACCGTATGTCTGGCCGCCCTTTATTTGTTCCCCGGCGCCTGCCTGTGTGAAATTTAGTCTTATTACTTACACAGTCTGGCCAAGCCACTAATTATGCTTTTCTTTCCAATTTGGGAAGGAAGCATCCCTTCCTTTCTAAAGATGAATTTGTAATGTTGTAGGCCATCTGGCAATTAAGCTGGGGTTGCCATTTGCCACTTAAATATTAAGATATATATTTTGCTAATCCTAGCCTAGGGTGCTCCACGGAGCTAACCTTCATGATTACAGCCCCATGCCTCGCTCTTGCTATAGGATTTCGAGTGTTAATCATTTTGTAAAAGGCATCACCAAAATGTTTAAACGGTACCGTCCATTGATGGTTAGATTTCTATAATTAATTATCTGAAAATGAATTAATACTAAGTCAACTGAGGCAACTATTTGTAGTCTACAAGCCTTCTCTTCGTGCAACTGGTGACACTCTTTTGTTGTCAAATTAAGAATAACAGCATATATATATATATATATATATATATATATATATATATGTGCGCGCGCGCTCTCTGAATTAGACTTTCATTGATACCACCTATACGCACTTTCTTTCTCTCCCTCAGTTGACCTTTAGAAAGACCTAAAGGGCAAGTCAGAAGTATGAATTTGTTTATCTTATTTCAGAAAAAAAAAAAAACCCATTCTTGCTGGATCATCTTTTTCTTCTGATATGATATATGGTCGATCCAAATAAACCAAAGAATTAAGAATTTTCAGGTCGTCATTACTTTTAACCTTTTTGTACTCCGAAAGGCTTAACTGAAGAGCTTATTTCCCAAATCCGTTGTATTAATCTATTTAACTGTAAAGCTTTTTGTTGATTTCAGAAATTCAAATCACAAACTACGAAATGAATCCCATTTCACTCAGAGACAACAATGAATGTACAAGACTGGAATCTTGACAGTTCATTCAAAATCAAAAAAGTAAAGGGAAACTTTTGTTTTGTTTTGTTTTGTTTTGTCAGTACAGCAGACTTATTGAAGCATTGGCCGCAGAAAGGAAAAGAAAACAAAATTATTTCTGCAGTTGCAGATTTATTTAACAACAGGTGCGTGAATAGTGTCCGTAATGTTTTTTTCCTGGAGCACTTGACCGACAAGAGTGCAAAAACAGTGAGAGGATAAAGACCACCATCCAAACAATTCTACCCCAATCCATTTCATCCTCACCAACTAATGTGGAGAAAAAGATGGCCAAATAGACAAGAAAGATTCAAGGTTGAAACACCTATTCCTCATCTGGGGTAAAATCACCATCCATGAAAGTGAAATAAAGACCATAAAGCTGAATTAACGACAAGTCGTACAGGCACACAGGGAAAAATGAAAAGAAGAAGCCCGACTCATCGGCGACTTTTTTATCCTAGCTCACAAGACTTTTGCTCTAACTTGCAGATAAGGACTTCAATTTTGACACCAAACCCTTTTTCAAATGACTAGAGAAAAGCACAAAACGATGAATGTATATGAGTTGAGCAATGATCAAGACTTGAGTGCTTTTGATAATTTTGTGGGAGAGTGAATAAGAGGAAACACACACTAAAATTTAAATAAAAGCAATTTGACTTTGGATAGCAACAGTGTGTACTGCGATATCCAGTTGTTACGCGAAGTGGAGAACACGATCACACCAAATTATTTAACCTATCTATCAAGGGCTTTCCTTTCTTTCTTTCTTTTTTTCCCCTCTTTCTTTTATTACACATAGTTGGATTTTAGTGTGTCCATGCAAATGCAAGGACAACCATGTCCGGAACTCCGGATATTTGTACAACCACGTACAAAACCAAACGTCTCATAATAATAGCTTTCCATCTTAGTGCGTGAATTTGCACGCTATCATCACCGTGGCATATTCAAGCCATACAATGGTTTCATCAATCACTCAGGATTACTTTTTCTTTTCTTTTTTTTTTTGGTCTTCGTTATAGCGAAAAGATCTTTTAGAAAATGAAGGAAAATGAAGGCTCAGCCAAAATGACGAATGAAAATGTTGACCGTAGTCTAAGACTAATCTCTTCTAAAACCAAGACGAATAATGAATCCCAAAAAGAAGCGGCAATGGATATCGTTAATGACAATATTCACCCCTCAATATGTCGGTCGACTACTTGTAATCCTCATTCAGAAATTTGCTTGCCAATGCAACCAAGAATAAAGAAGAAAAAAATTTTTTTTGCCCAAAAGAAAAAGGGATATAAGATGCTGGGAAACAAAAGCCAACTGTATACTCCAGCCCTAGTCGGCAAAGTATGAAGGTCTTGTCTCAAATATTTGTCCAAATACCATGCATGATTAGAATTTTGTGTGACAACTCTGTATGAACGACCAACAAAAGTAATGTAGCCAGCCTCCTCAATTAGTGCATCATCCGGCAACTTTTACTTTTTAGGGCTAATCGGGCTTTGCATTGTGTGCAATAAAAGTTGCATGGTATGCAACTTTTACTTTTTAGTGCATCATCCGGTAAGTAATACACTATTTTGAGACATTGGATTGCAATGCACAGTGGTAGTATCCTAGTGTTTGCAACTTTTCTATTCTTTATTTTTTTTTTAGTCTTTCTTTTGGTGTACATTGCTGCCAAGCATTGATAACCTCAACCTCCTTGACCACAGTTTTTTTTTCTTTATCCTTTAACCATATGTTGCATAGCCCTCATGATTTTGCTATTGCATGGCTAGCCTTTTTTACCTGGTGAAGAACAAAAAGATTCGATCAATAATTCAACCGGGCTGGGATGCTGAATGACACATTGACAAGTCTAGACTCTAGCGCCCATCACATAACAAAGGGTGAAATTAACTTTATCCCTCGTGATTTAGCAATTTTTCATATAACTCCCTATAGTTTTAAAGCTATATATAACCCTCCCTATAGTTTAGATTAAAGTGTTAAAGTGACGAAAATAATCTTTTGTAATGGAATCCAAGGAAATGTCGAGAATATCCTTATTTAAAAACTAAAATAGCTGAAATGACCAAAATATATAAATGAAATATGTATGACACTTTAACGCCTTATGATATTGTATTTTACTATATAACTCCCTTATAGTTTAGTGCTTGACCACATAACCCATTTATGGTTTTCAAAATATATATATAACACCCCGTAGTTAATTAATAATTTCAACTTTATAGAGGAATACTTTTGACATTTTAAGTGATTCGGTTATACAATGCAAATTTCGTTACTTTGACACTTTAATCTAAATTATTAGGAGATTATATATAGATTATCAAACCGCAAGAGAATTATGTGAAAAAGTGTTAAACCACAAAGGGGATAAAGTGTATTTTATCCTATAACAAATGCATTGGAAGCTATGTTCTCTCGGGGGGCTGCGTTTAAAGCAAAACACCATGAAAACCATGATTCCTATTCTTATTGCTGCAAAAAAGATGAGAGGCTGTACTAGAAAGTGGAAGCTAGACACACAAAATTCAACCACTTTGCCAGCATATGCTCCAGCAATGTCACCCAAGCAAATGCTTTCGATGTAATTTGCATTCTCAGGTTTGATGCCTAGCATTAAATAAAGGATTTTTTTTTCTAACAAGTGAGAGTTTTTGAATCCATGTTCTCCTACTTACAATCATTCTCACCTTACCACTCAACCCAACCCTCCACCTAGATAAAGGATTAATCTTCTCTTCATTGACATTGCATATATTTAATTGGGTTTGGATGCATGTCATTTGTGCAAAATTTGTATTTCAAATTTGAAAATTTGATAGTGTATACAACATTAATTCATAAATGTAATTTATTCTGGTTTGTTAATTTTGACCAAAAAAAATTCTTGCATTTTAAAACCTATGGCTAGTTACCATATTCTTGATTCGTCCAAACAAAATGAAAATATAAAATGGCTTCTGTGCAATGAAAAGTAAGAGGAACCAAGAAAGAAAGTACATGTGATAAAAAGAGAGATTGCTATACAAATTCGCATAGACGTGAATCTTTAGTAGCCAATCAAAGTGAAGTCTAATCCGCGTACTTTGCTCTCAATTAATTATGGATTATTGCCAGAATGTCACACAATAGGCAGGATCCTGCCTTAACGATACGGTTATCGCAACTTTTTGGAATAACGAAAAAATATTAAAAGGTATAGTCGTAGTATACAACATTTATCTTACTGGCAATTATCGTCCCTGCTATACTGAAAAGGAAACATATATGATCAGGGACCACATAATTGGTCTCCTAGCTGATTAAGTCGTGCTATTAAAATGGAGTTTTGGCCAAATGTTTGCGTTTCTTATGATGCGGGCAGGAATTTGCATCGGAGATTTGACAAAGGTGAATCTTTCATGTACTGCATTAACCATTGGTTCTGCAACAAGATCTTGTCTGAACGTGCTTTACCTCCACAAACGCGCACACACACAGTTGATATTATATTATTGATCAGAGACCACCATTAAAATGAGAAAGAAGCTTTCAGCAACAAATTTGATCAGCTCACGTGATGGCGTTTTGCTTACTTTACGTGGGAAAAAGGACGGACAAAAGAAAGAATAGTTGCATGCATGAAGATCTGATACATTTTGCATGGTTTGCAGTGGTAGACGAGCGTTAATAATTAGTTGTTTATAGAAAACACTTTCTGTTATTGTGACATAATAAACATTAATGTTATGGCTGGAAATAGAAGTGGCAAAATGGATTCATATCCACCAATCCATCCATATAAACCAACCTTAAATGGATTTGGATGATCCATATAAATTCAATGGTTTTAAATGGATAACCATTTAAATCCAATTATATTGGTGGATTTAAATGGATTATCCATCTTATCCATATACATCCATTTAACTTAAAAAATAGAAAACACATTTATAAAAATGTGAGATAAAATCTTGTGGGACCATCTATTCTTTTCTTCATAACTTTCTCATATGTCAAATTAATTTTGTGGGACCACCTATTCTTTCTTTCCTAACTTCCTCACATGCCAAGTTGCTAATAACATTAATTGCATTTTATTTGCTTATAGTTCCTAGACTTCTTCCATCATTTTCAAAATTATATTTTAGTCTCTACTCTTGTTTTTTTTTTTTTTAACTAAACTCTCACGTAGTAATGATTGCAAACATTTATATTCTTAAGTAAAGAAAAAGCGAGAATGCATCATGCAGTGTCAAAATATTTTTTAATTTTTTAATTCTTTTATTTATAAAAAGAATTTTTCTAATGAGTGTCCCCGCAACATTGATTAAAATATGTAAATGACACCTTTTTTTTTTTTTTTTTTCCAAATCCTCGTACTTGCAATCCTTCTCCCCTAATCACCCAACCCAACTATCCAAAAAAAAAAGGCACCTAATTTATTAAGTAATATAAGGTAGCTTGTATATCAATGGTATAATAAGGAGTTTCATACATTTTTAGGTACTACGTGCACATGTGATGAAAATATTTTACTTGTCAAATAACATAAGATTTCTTATTAGAATTCCACTTTAGGTGATTTAAAAATAGAACTTTGGGGATCTATATTTTTTGGAAAAAAAACATTTGGATCTTAAATTTAGGATTTGGGAGAGTAAATGGATAAATGGATGGATCATGGTTTACACTATCCATTTAAATGACATCCATTTAGATCCATTTATTAAATGGTTTTAATTGGATTGGATCAATTTGATCCACTATCCATTTAACTAAAACCATTTATCAACCATTTATCCATTTTGCCACTTCTAGCTGGAAACATATATAGCAAGAAACTTTCGAAAGAAATAGATTATGGCCCGCGCATCGCTACTATATACTTCTACGAAAACATATTTCTGAGGAAACATTCTTTATCAAAAACAGGTCGTTTTTGGGGGGGCTACAGACTCTATTTCACTAAATTTCACTCACTCACTCACTCACAAGAGAGTGCAGAAAATATTTGCATGGAAGCTTGCTTCAATTGTGCATGGTTTTGGAGCAGTACTAGTACTCGGTTTTGCTACTAGCAAAGTTACTACTTTTATTTCACTTTACCGTGAACGAAAAGATAATGTGGGTACAAAGATTAAAGAAACTCGTCAAAAAGGATGAGGAATATGTTGTGCATTTTATTAACTAGTGCAATAATCAAATGCACGCTGTAAGATTCTTACAGCTGCTACCACATCAATCATTTTTTCTTTTTCTTTTAAGGCACCACGTCAATCTTGTTGCCAACACGTCCTTTTTAGAGCAATACTCTTGGCAAATTATAAAGCTTAGCTTTTGCTAGATTTTCTATGAAACATAGATCGTTGGTATTCACAAATTGAAGCTCATTCTAGGTTACTGCAGATTGGAAGTAGAAGGTTTTAGCTTGGGGAGGTTTGAGTATGGTCTAATCCATCATTAACCTTTTTCCAAATTCAACCATGGGAACTTGATGTAGGGGTTCTACGAAGTGAATAATCCTTTATCCATCTTCACTAATCATGGTCAGTTACTATGATTTTATCAAGAAGTTAATAAAATCATCTATCGCTCTTTTGGACCAAACTATTTGATTCTTGCGGTTATTCCACCAAATACATTTGTTCACAGTTGGGCACACATGTCTTTTTATATTATTTGCTGTCAATCATCTTTAGCTGAATTTACCTTAGTCATCCAGTTTTACTCGATGCTACTTGAGTAGACACCAAAGTAATCCTCGTTATTTTAGTCATCTTTCACAACGACAGAATCATTCTTGATAATCAATCTCGACAAGAAAGTCTTTTCCTCTGTTCAAGTAGGTCGCAGTCATGAAAGTACTCATCTACCTTAATTGCTCGCACTAACTACCTACCCAAATCAACATAATCAATCATTTAACAGAATAATCAAAGCATTACACCTAAGTTGGCTTGCTTTTTTCTTTTTTTTTTTTCCTTTTCTGTGGAGCGGGGTTTTATTTCCGCTCCCTTTAAAACCAAAATTGGCTTTCTATTTTTCGCAATTCAAATGAAAGAGAAAAAGAAGAAGCTAGGTGGCTTTCCAAGGCTAAAACTTGTGTGCGAAAACATGACTGTCTGTTCGCAAAATCTGAAATTTTATCTCAACCAAAATACCCATGTGTAGTTATGAGCACCCTTGCCCCAAAACCAGAACATGCGTGAGTTGCTTGTTTTACTTAACGTCACTGCCTTACTAGATATAGAAATAGACCCCAATCCCAGTCTGCAAAGCAGAAGTAAGATACAAACTGTGTCAACAAAAAAAGTTTTTAGAGAGAAAAAGAACTTGTCAAAATTCTATTCTAGAGCCATTATTGATTGTTATGCTACAGGGGCAGGCGAAGGAGAATGAAAAGCTGGAAATATGGCAGACAAGATTGGAAGAGCAGGGATTGCGAAGGTGGTTTCAGAGGGTTGCCCAGCCACTCTTTTCTAAAATTGATCTTTGGGGGGCGCAAATTCGGTGGCAGTATAAAATTCCTTGACATTTCCTCGAGACGTTAAAATTTTTTTTATAAACGTAAAAAAACAAAACAAAATAAAATAAAATAAAATATCCGGGGGGGTGAAAGTCAGAGGTCAAAGATTTGCATTACTGTCTCTGTCTCCCACATCAAACCCACATTAATATCTGCACACATTCTTTTGATCAAAATAAACATTCCCCAAAACCAAAATCCCTCTCTTCCTCACAGCACCAAGCACTAGGCGCCCCACTTGGGTGCGGGCCTACCTGCTGCCTTGGTGCACCCGCCTTCCCTCAATTTCTCCCCCTCCACTAAGCAGCACTTCTCCCCCAACACAACCCCAAAAAAGGAAAAAAAAAAAAAACCCTTTTCATATTTCTTTCTTTTTAATTATTAATTCCAAAATTGAATACTTTCACACTAGTTTGTCTCCCTTCCAGCCGTTGGATCAGGTGACCGGTCGTGGGAACGGAGGAACTTGGACCGTTGGTGGTCAAGGATAATTCAGAGGTCAAAGGCGGCCATCGTACTATAGGACTCTAAATGATAGTTGACTTGACGTGGCCCAAGAAAGGGAAGAGCGAGGGACAGGACACGTGGCGACGAGGAGGGGCCATGACGTGCACGTGACGTGAGATTTAGGACCCTGTTTTGGGGCAACAATGAGTCTTGAAGTAGGGTGGTATTTTGATTCATTTCAGGGATAAGAAGGTAAGCTGCGAACATGGAAATTGAGTAGTGGTAGTAGAAGTTCAATGCAAACTTTCGGTGATGATGTTGCTGACTTGGCGAATTTGTCATAGTTGACCTGGGCTGGGATGGTTTTCACCTTTTTTTTCATGGAAAACAATCCAAAACTTTTGTTTGGACCAATTATTAGAAGGCAAGGTTTGATTTCGATACAACCCCAGGCTAGTGCTAGTTTTTGGGATCTAAAGATTCCACTGGTCAAATGAAAATGGATAAGAATGCTGTTATGGCTACTCTTTCATGCTCCTATAATCCTATGATGTTGATTGAAATTCGAGAAATGCATAAAATAAGTTGCGATGGTGGATGATGAACCTTTGTTATCCTTCCAAAAAAAAACCCCCTTTTTTAGTACAACTTGTAAGCTAAATGACTGAGTAATTAGCGTACATGTCTTAAAGTAATTGATTAGCGGACATGTCTGCTAAGGAAGCAAAACTTCGGTTTTCTCATGCTGGGGAAGGAAGGACACACTTAAACCACACTACATCTGCTAATTCTATCTTCAATTCCTCTGGTATTTAATTTATACGTTCGTTTGAGTTTTTTTTTTTCTTTTTTAAATCATGACTCCAACTTATCTTATCTGCCCTATCAAGCACTGTTATCTTCTGAATTAGTATAACTCAAAAACTTTTTCTTATGGCTAATTTTCATGTTTCTCTCGCTTAACATATCCTTCACAAGTATTTGATGTATGTGGGGTGGAAAGGTGATTGAAATATGTATTTACAGAAAATCTAAAAATTTTTGTGTGATGGAAAGGCGGAAAGGTGAGCCTTACACATGATTGAGTCCAGTTAGTAACAAAATTGCACCTAACATTTGTGTTCGTATTAATCTAGTGTCCAAAAAGTCCTAACTTTCACGTCAACCATTGGCAAACATGGAACAAGTTTTATCTTCAAATTTTGTGTTTTAGACACTTAAAGTCAAAAGTTAGTTATTCTTCAAACAAAATTGGAAAAGTTCCAATGTTTTGTCACTTTCATTTTTATAGCTCATTTTCGTGCTTGCGGTTTGATCATTTGTCAAAAGCAGTACAACCATGAATAGAATGCGTATTCTAACTTTATCTATTGCACCACGAGGTTCCCCAAGGGAAGAGGATATCAATTTGTTGATTGTTCCTTGGTCCATTGGAAATGAGCGAGCTAACATTTCTCTAATGGAAGAGGAAAAATCCAAAAGACGAGAAAAGCAAATCTATGATCACTATCACTTCGACTAGTCTTATTCTCAATATTTTGGCTAGTTTGTGGTCTAATTTTGATTCAAATCAACTCTCCGGCTTGAAAAAACAAATGGTAAAAATTATACAAACGGTTCCTCACATATTGGCATTATAACTTTTACATCCCTCGCATGTAAAATAATAATTTTTTTATCTCACATATATTAGTTTTGTATCTTTTATATTCCTTACATATGAAATGATAACTTTCGTTTTTCGCAAATAAAAAACATACATTTTTAGTCCCTTAAATTCATTTCTACTAATATTCTTGTCAGAAATAAATCACATGCATCTCATGCCTTGTAAATTTTAGAGGCAGAATTAGAAGATAGCAAGAAAAAAAGAGGAAAAAAATGTCCTTCACATCTCTTTCTTGGTCTTATTTTTCTAGCCAAGAATGTAGAAACAGTCGAAGTGAGCCCTATGCTTGTGGTGTCACCATTAAGCGTTGGCAGCCACCACTTTTGGTTATAAAATTTCATTAAAATTCAACTTCCCACTCAACTTTTTGCATAAAATCTTATCCCGATATTAGTTTTACAAAAAATGAATGAATATGGGTGAAAAATAGAAAAAACACTAGCTGGTAGAATCTAATTTCAATATTAGTGTCTTTTCTTTAACCTTACAACTAATAGAAAAAATGCTAGCGAATGTTTTTTTCGATATTAGTTGTGTTAGATTCTGTACACCATTATTTTTCTTTAACTTTCACCCACCTTCATTTTTCTTTTTTTAATAAAAAAATAACATCAAAATTTTGGTGAAGTATTATTGATAAAAAAATGATAGCAGCCGATGGCGACACTACCAGCACGGTGGTCGAAGGCAGCTGTGGTTGGTGTCACATTCTTGGTTACAAAAATAAGACAAAAAAATACAAAATCAATATACGAGAGATGAAAAATCATCATTATATAAGTAAAGTATGTAAAAGGTACAAAACTAATATGAGAATGATTTTCCCAAAGAAATTTTTGGTGATTCTCAACAGATTTAGTTAAAAATCAACTAGATTTTAGCAAGCTAACAATCTAAGAATCGGTTCAATTTGCTTTTTCTTTTTTTGTGAGTTCTTGAGAAATTTAGTAGAAAAATAATATTATAACAATTTTATGATTAGATATAATTTATGTGAGATAAAAAAAGGTTGATATATATATATGTGTTAAAGGAATATATCTAAAAACCCAAAATAAAATGTGTACAAAAGAAGCATTCTTGGGGCTGAACAACGGATTGAATTGCAAACCTAATACCCGGAATTTGAGTGAGGGGTGACTTTAGCAACCATCTGTACGGTTACACAGCAATGCTACGAAACAAAATAAAATGATGGTTAGAAGACAACATGTCGCAAACTAATAGTAGTTTATAGCCGTGAAGTCACTTAAATTGATGTTGAGGTTCTAGCTTTAACTTTTAAAATCTCGTATTCCTTCCATAATAGGAAGGTACTTCAACTTTCTTCTTTACCCCCTTCATCATTTGTAAAACCTCAAAAATGGAGAAATGAATTATTGTCGGTCATTTGCGTACATAATTCATAACTCTAATGTCTAATCACGTAGACCAAGTGAGTTTTGGTACCTTCATCCGGAACTGTTTGTCAAGTAATGATTCTTCATATTTGTTGTATGTATTGCATTTTAATTATATTTTCTGCCATTAATGTACATCTTATAGAGTGAAAGTATGTTTTGCTTGTGTTAAAAAAAAGTTATAAACAAAGGAATTAGTGAAGACTGAATTACCTATTTGTAGAAAGAATGGCAAATTATGCCTTGTTTGAATTGTCATTTTTCTCTAAAATTTTTTTACATTTTTTTGTGAATATATTTTTTAATTATTTTTTTATTTCACATACATTAATCATTACCGTACATTTTTTATAAAAATTTCACAAAATATCAATTTAAACGAAATCTTTCCTTGAACTCTTTTTCTTGTAATGCCAAAGAAGAAGAGGGAGTCACCATAACTAGCAAAAAAAAAATTTTTTTGTTGCAACCATAACATTTCTATAACCTAATCTATCATATTCGACGGCAAGGATTAGGAGCCTATCCTATTCTACGGCAGAGATGGGGAGCCTAAAGAAATTGTATAAAGATTTAGCAAGTATACAATTCTGATTAGATCAAAGGAGTGATCTGACATCTATTTTGAATTTTTTTTACTGTATGTGGGGTTCGAACCTTGATCTACAGTCTAAAAGAAGACTTAGTAATCTCCTTTTTGGTAGTCATTGAGCCAAAGTCAATGTTGTTAAATTTAGAACGGATAGTGATTCGGTTAAACTATTAGGTCAGTTCTCAAAAATCCACTTACATCAGCATGATGTTATAATTATTTTATATTTTTATAAGTTTCAAAAATATTGAAATTAAGTTCTTGGTTATATTTGGCCAATCATGAAAAAGGTTCCAAAAATATTAAACTTGCAATCAAATATACACCTAATAATTATATATAAAAATGTAAATTCATGATTAAAATATGTCCATTCTCCAAAACTACTTGAAAAACTAAACTAAAACAAATTAATACAAGTTGGAATCACGGATGCTAAATTAATGAGATCATAGGGATGAAAACATCTTGATTTAGAGATCATTTAGAAAAACGAGTAATTTTGATATTTATACTAAATGGGTGACGTTTTCTTATTCTTATTAATAAATGAAAATGTTACAATTTAGGTAATTCAAATTATATTTGAAAAAAAGAAAAAAGAAAAGTTGGAGAATTGAATCAACCAGTAAAATCGAGTCACTAGTTAACGAATTTGTGATCATTTTGACTGATTTTTTACCAAAGCAAATTGCAAATCAGTTCGAAAAGAAAGTAGGTTCATGATTGATTGATCGGTCCGATTCGAGTCTAACAACACTGGCTAAAGCTCAATGGTTCCATGGCTAGCAAATTGTAGCCAGTCATGAATGAGAAGTGATTAATAAACGGACCCAGACATACGGCTTCTTCTAAAACGTGTGAATGAAGCCAAATAGAGATCCAGCTGTCAGGTGACCTGAAGTTCATTCCCAATCCAACACGTTTCAAAAAACGACACACCACCGCCAGTTGTCAATTCCTATCGGGACATACCGTACACCAACCATTTGTTTACATTTCTTAAACTCGGATAAACCTGCAGTTCAGAGATTTAATAGCTCAAATTATCCTGCACCACCTGATAAAAAGTACGGCGCAATTTGTACTATTGAATTTTTAAAGATTGGATCTACTCAAATGTGAACATCTTATTATTAGTACTAGCATTAATTGACGAACCTCACAAGTAGTAATTAGGACAAAAAAAAAAAAAGAAAGAAACCTTGCAAGTAGGCCACTACTAATACGATGGCCAGTAACTAACTGACTAATTAATAAAATCATTGATTAGTAGCAGCGGTAGTAGTACTTTATTATTTATAGTGCTGTAAGAAAAAAGTAAAAACTGAAGAAAGAGCTTGCTTTCTGTTACCGGGAAATGAAACGAGGAGACTCTCTGCTGGTACATTAAGGAACAGAAACACCCGCAGTACAAGCACGCATGTAACCAGACCGAAATTAGAGGGCGTTGCCATTTGCATTTCTGGCAGCCAGCCTACCACCCAACCTATGTACTATATATATATATATATAATCAATTCTCAGGGGGCCTTAAATTTTCCTTGAGAAGAGAAGGTGAATTCATTTAACCGCTTGCAAGACGAGGCGAGGCAAGTCTAATGCAAGCTAGGTTACATAGTGCGAGTACCACTTCTAGTTATTCGTAAAACTTTCTCGTAGGAATTTGTTTTGCACCAAGAAAATTAATACCTTAGCAAATTTGATGAAATTGAATATGTATAGATATTTAATTGGTAGCTTCTTACAACTGCAGATAGCAATCAACACTACTATTTTAAAATTGAAAACAAAAAAAAAGATATTTTTTTAAAATATGATTGTACCCTATTACCTTTTATTGTAAGGGTAAAACAGATAAATCACAAAACAACGTTACATCATAAGTCCTCCAAATTTTTTTATATAATATAGGTATATACTATGACGAATTGACGTGACAAAGGTCATTTTTTCATTTTGAGTTAGAATAAAAAAGAGTGAGAGAGAGAGAGAACTCTAGCATCAAAATTAATGGTGCAAGAATATCACAAGCCAATTAGAAGAACGAGATACATGTGTCTCATGCGGGAGGAGCTAAATTGGCCAGAAATTATTAATGAAGCTACAGTACGGGATTACACCGGCCAAGAATTTCCCCAAACAAAAAAAAAAAAAAAAATTTCCCGTTAACTATAATCTCTCTCTTAATTGTTTAGGCACTTGCTTACTACTCATGCAGTTGTAGTTAAATTCATGACTATTTTGGTAACCTGAAATTTACAAACCCCCCCCCCCCCCCACCAAAAAAATCCCCCTCGCTTCTTCAATGATTACAATAGCAGTATCAATTAACGTGTATATGGGAATGGTAACGGGGAAGTTTACTGGTACCGGACCCCTGAGGGCATATTCTTCCGATTTTGGGGTCACCGTCACCGGTTAGTTGGCGACTTAGCGTATCAAAGTCAAAATTAGGAGGAGGATTATGATGTGGGGGAACTTTGTTGCTAAAGTGACTGCTGGTGCCCCACTCTGACGACACCTCCGAGATCAGATTACAGGAAAAAAAAAAAAAAAAAGAGAGAGAATAGGACGAGTCTTTTGTGATAAAAAAAAATTAAATACACATAATTATTAAAGATTATCGGGGTGTTTATTTTAAGCTTAAAACTGGAAAGCGTACCCTTTTCATTTTTAACCATTTGGGTAAAGCGGGCAAAAGAATAGTGTTGCAGCCTTTTGTGTTTGCCAAAATTATTATTTTTTTTTTATAAAAAGGAAAATTTAGAATTTTCTAAATTTCCAAGAAACATGAAGAAGGCATTATATTATAGAATTATGAGCTGCCTTCATAATCACACCTGTAGAGCTCATGGCAATTCCTAAAAATTGGCGTGTGATGAAGTTAAACACAAAAATTTCTAAAAGTAGGTTTGGAATAACTGAAATATGACACTAGCCAATTTCCTTCTATTAGAAAACAGAACCACTTTTTTTTTTTTTTTGGCCTTTGGTTAAAATAGAATGTCCATTCCAAGAGCAAAAGCTTCGTGTTGAATTTCATTGCCATGATCACGAGAGACTCTGCAAGTCATCATGATACTTTCATAAATCCTTAGGCCGAAACCAGTTTTGCTGTCTTAATTTTAATTCCTAGCAATAGTCGGTCAATACTGAATTGCTTACACAATTCTTTCGATAGAATTTAATCAAGTCCATTCGATAGAGCCTCACATATGCATCAATCACTCATCCTCATAATGTACCTAAATTCTAGCTAATAGAGACGGACTTAAGATGCCTAAATTCTACTGTTCATTTTCTGAAAATTGGGTAGCAAATAGCAATCAGGTCCTGCTTGACAGTTGTTGGCTCGGTGATGTTGTTATAAAAAAAAAAAAAAAATTTGCATAATAGATTAGTGAAATGAGATAACGAATATAGCGAATTTATTAATACAGTATAGCGAATTTAGACACTCACATAGTGACAAAGCATCATCTTTTGGGATCAAGAACAGTCTTCTTCCAGGTAAAATCCGGTTATTAGTGATTCGCCTTCCAGAAAAATAGCTTAAAATTCACTTTTAGGGTTAGAAATTGCTTTACTAGCAGCACCATGGACAAATTAACAAGGAGATAGATTCAATGAAATTAACCTCAACTACGGCTATTAAATGAAAATGCAAGAAAGCAAGAAAATGGTACTACTTGGTAGACTGCTAGAATTGTGACAGACAAATTATATGAAGCATGAAAGTTTCACGTCTTCGTGAGTCATAAAGGCAATGTTCCGAAATGGAAAACACAAATGCCACAAAGGCCCATGTTACTCTCTCACTATCAAAGGCATTCGAGCACCACCCCCGGCCCTCCCCCTTTCCCCTCCCTCCTCAGTCCTCTCGCATCCCCTCCCATTTGGCCATTTTGCATTTTTTTTCTTCCTTTGCACTTTTAAACGCTATGTAAGTGGACCACATCACCCCGTTCCCGTTGCCATTTCTCTATATAAACCCCCCTCTTCTCTTCCCTTCTCCCCCACACACCCCATACCCGGAACAGCCAGCAAAGGAAGAAACTCTTGTCCTCCGTCCCTCACTCCTCCCTCCTTCCTTTCATAGTTATTTTCTCTGTCACCAATTTGCCAGTATTTCTTTTCCTACCACAAGAGCAATCAATATGCCTGAGGCACCAAAAGATGAGGGGGCTTATGCTCATGCTCACGACGACGCTAACACTATCTACAGTGTTGCTGAGGAGAAAAACAAGAAATTTCTTCAGTTTATTGAAGAAGTCACCGCTAACGCTGACGAGGTCCAAAAAAGGGTTCTTGCTGAAATCTTGTCTAGGAATGCCCATGTCGAGTGCTTAAAAAGACATGGCCTTAATGGTCAGACTGATAGAGAAACTTTCAAGAAAATCATGCCTGTCACCACTTACGAGGATATTCAGCCTGATGTTAACCGTATTGCTAATGGGGACAAGTCTCAAATCATCTGTTCACAGCCCATCTCCGAGTTCTTGACAAGGTTTGTTTTTCTTTTCTGTAACTAATGCACTGTTTTTGGTCATGTGACTTGTGTCATTCTTCTTGCATGTGCTTTAACATATTCTTTTTTGCCAGTATTCCTTTCTTTCTTTTTCCTTTTTTTTTTTTTTTCCTTTTATTCTGAAAAAAATGAGTTGTCTCTTATAGTATCTACCTCTTATCATTACATATGTTACATATGTATCTAATTTTTTTTTTCTATACAGTTCTGGGACATCTGGTGGAGAGAGGAAATTGATGCCTACAACTGAGGAAGAACTAGAAAGGAGATCATTGCTTTACAATCTTCTGATGCCTGTGATGAGTCAATTTGTTCCCGGACTAGAGAGAGGCAAAGGAATGTATTTCTTGTTTATCAAATCTGAGGCTAAGACCCCAGGTGGGCTAGTGGCTCGCCCTGTTTTAACTAGTTACTACAAAAGTTCCCACTTTAAGAACAGGTCTTTTGACCCTTACATGAACTACACTAGCCCAAACGAGACCATCTTGTGCCCTGACTCTTATCAGAGCATGTTTTCCCAAATGCTTTGTGGGTTGTGCCTAAACAAAGAGGTCCTCCGGGTTGGTGCTGTTTTTGCCTCGGGTTTCATCCGAGCAATCCGTTTTCTTGAAAAGCATTGGTCACTTTTGTGCAATGATATCCGAACTGGAACTCTAAACCCACAAATTACCGACCCGTCTGTGAGGGAAGCAGTGATGAAAATTCTAAAGCCTGACCCACAACTTGCTGAATTCATTGAGGGGGAATGTGGGATGGAGTCTTGGCGAGGGATTATTACTAGGTTGTGGCCAAACACCAAGTATATTGATGTTATCGTGACTGGGACCATGTCACAGTACATACCAACTCTGGATTACTATAGCAATGGCCTACCTCTTGTTTGCACCATGTATGCTTCTTCAGAGTGCTTTTTTGGTGTCAATCTCAACCCTCTATGCAAGCCAAGCGAAGTTTCCTATACCCTCATTCCCACCCTGGGATATTTCGAATTCTTGCCGGTTGACAGAAACAATGGCGTTACAAATTGTATTTCCATGCCGAAATCCCTCAATGGGAAGGAGAAACAGGAATTGGTTGATCTCGCTGATGTTAAGCTTGGACAGGAGTACGAGCTTGTTGTCACCACTTATGCAGGTAATATTCTGTTCATATTTTAATCCTAATAAGACTATGGTTAAAATACTCTCAAGCCTGTATGTTTTCAAAATGGCAATCCTATCCTAACCTTTTTTTTTTTTTTTTCCTTTTTTGGGTGGGTGGTCAATCTTTCAGGCCTTTATCGCTATAGAGTGGGAGATGTACTAAGGGTTGCTGGATTCAAGAACAAGGCCCCTCAATTCAACTTCATATGCCGCAAGAATGTGGTCTTAAGCATTGATTCTGATAAGACTGATGAGGTTGAGCTACAAAATGCAGTGAAAAATGCAGTGAGCCATTTGGTCCCGTTTGATGCCCAGGTGACAGATTACACTAGCTATGCTGATACCACTACAATTCCTGGACATTATGTTCTTTTCTGGGAGCTTAGCCTGAATGGCTCGACCCCAATTCCTCCTTCAGTTTTTGAGGACTGTTGCCTGGCCGTTGAGGAGTCGCTCAACAGTGTCTACCGCCAGGGTCGTGTTTCTGACAAGTCAATCGGCCCTCTTGAGATCAAGATTGTGGAGGCTGGCACATTTGATAAGCTTATGGACTATGCCCTTAGCTTAGGAGCTTCAATTAATCAGTATAAAACTCCCCGTTGCGTCAAGTTTGCACCAATTGTTGAACTTTTGAACTCGAGGGTTAAGGCCAGCTACTCCAGTCCAAAATGTCCCAAGTGGGTTGCTGGTCATAAGCAGTGGAATATCAACGTGAAATAAGGAAAGCTTGGAAGCGCTCATCTTGGTGGTAGCTGTCTTTCTTTGGATATCCCCTCCCCAAATTGAAAATTAAGGAAAAAAAACAAAGAACTGTTTTGTGATCATCCATCTTAGTGCTTAGGAATTAAAGCCCCGTGTAGGTTAAACCCCCATGATTTTAATGTTTATTTGAATCTTTGTTCAATTTTAACTGCTGCTCCCTTATTATGATAGATATTTTATTTAACCTCTTGTATAAAGCAGTTCTTGTTCTAGTAAGGCCCTTCTTCCGATTTTGCATTTTACTCTTATTATGCTGCTTTTAACTCGTAGAAATTATTTTAACAGATGTACTTTACAGGTGTAGTATTGTGTGTGTGTGTGTGTTTTTTTTAGGTTGGTTCACATGATGGTTAGTTAAAAAAAAAAAAAAAAAAAATGTAGCTCCACTGAAATTATAGTAGTATGATCCAAGTAACAGGCCCACTGTTGACTGCATGGTTCCAAAGCGGAACCTATATTTTTGTTATTTTAGTTTACTCCTTTTGGGTATATGCACCACATCTGATGGTGCCAGCTGCATTAGCTGGAAATTTAACATATTAATTTCATGGGAATTGTTTTCTTATTTCCAGCCAGGAATCCTGCCCACTTAACTCTCATGAGCAGCTTATGTACTAGTAGAACTGCATAGAAAGCATACCTGATTTGCTTTTCAAAATCCTTCCTTTTACCCTTTACTTTTTAGGAAAAGCAAACCAACTTTATGTCCCTCATAATTTAGCTCAGACTCGTGAAATTCATTGGTATTCTAGTTACTGGAAACGTTGTTAACACTCAGATAGCCCTCAACTTCAGTCAATTCTTTACTCTTTTAAAAGTAGATTTATGAACAAAAAGCTGTCCTCTAGCCTGTTCAGCAGGGGACCCAAGGCCAAGACTTTAGATGATTCATTAATTGAAAGTTATAGCGTACGTAAACTTTCCTGTAGTTATTATTATTATTGGGATAAAGTGTCAATTGCCCATTTGTCTATGGCATGTAAGTAAGACTGAAGGGAGATAATTAATGGCTTTCTTTCTTTCGTTTCCTTTTCTTGTTTGCCCTTTAGGATATTTCAGTGTGTTCACTTGTGGATGAGACTGCTGCTTTTATGCTAAGCTTCCAACTCTTCATATCAAAAACAAAGAGGGGGGCAAACCTACGTTAACGTGTAGTGCTTGACACCTATCAGAAATGAAATAATAGGGCACCATAAGCTAAATGATTCCATAAAAAAATTGTCTTGTTTCGAAGATAGGGTGGCAATAAGCTAATCCATTCCGCACCAAGCATTTTGCATTGCATCATGCTTTTCAGAAATTGAATTGATCTGACTTGTGAAATGAAGCACACAAAGTTGCTAAGGATTTGAACAGCATACCTATACTTTTTTACCCTTTTCTTTCTCTTTCTTTCTTTCCTTTTTTTTTTGTGTAAATAATAATTAGGGTTGCCTTGAACAACAGCATATGTTATTAAATTCCTGAATTTTGAGCTCAACATGAACTAGTAATTTATACATTGACTTTGTTATTTTTGGATATACGAATTATCAAGCTTACTTTTGTAATGTTTATTTTATTACTATAAGAGATGGTAGTATGGCTGCAAACGAATCAAGGCCACTCAAAATTTGTTGAGTGCACATAAGTTAATTGAGTCTACATTTAGACACATTCAATCAATCTAAACCTAGCTCAAGTCAAGTTGAGGGAGCATGTTGTGATCGGCTTAAAAATTCATCAAACTTAATCGAACTCAAACAGCCCTTGATGATGGCAAGAAATTGGCCGGTTAAAAATGAATGTAAACAAAAATATACTTGCCATTGAAGGAGGAAAAGAAGCTAAGAGATGTTTCGAGTATCAGGATCAAAACGGACTAAAAATTGCATATAAAATCTGAGGCAATCAAGTCACGTAGAAAGGAAATTTTATGTAACATTTCCGGTCGAGGTAGTTTGATACTTGCACTTCACAATTTGATGCTGGGCTCCATTATTGTCTCGCTTGAGATGGAGACGGAGACAAACGGATTGCCAGCAGAAACAATTCTTCAATTTGCTAAAAGTAAAGTTATAGCAATGAGTCGGGTAGTTGTGCTAGTCAACCATTGCTGATAAAATACAAGAATTGATTAGTTAACATCTAAAAGATATCCCACTAGGGACATAAATCTCATACCAACTCGTTGATGTTCTTTGCTCCATTCAATTTTCTCATGGGTTATGAAGAATAATTCCTCTCCGATTAGACAAGTCTAAGCAGTAGTGAGAAGTTGATGCAAAAAAGAATGGTCGTCGTGACATCCTCCAACGGGAGAGTTTCTGGTGGTAGAATAAAATGACAAATAAGCTTCTTCGTAATCTACTTTACCCTTGTTTTACCACGGTAATACTCAAACTAGATGGTAAATTATTATTATTATTATTATTATTATGATGTTTGTCAAAAAATTTTTGTGGTAAATTATGAACTTACAGTTGAAAAGCTTCTCTTGAATTTGTGGTGCTGGGGTGTGTGGAATTGGCCCTGAATCCCGATTTTAAGCAGAAAATCCTAGAAAGACAGAAGGACATAGGTGTAGGCAGAAGACAGAACATAAAAGAAAAGAAAATAAGAAAATAAGAGAGGTGAAGGACGGATAAGATAATGATCGATTTTAATTCAGAAAATGTTCCCCAATTTGCCTTGTTAAAAAGAAACAAGGAAAAAACACAATGTGCAGGGCATTCAGACAAACGGCACTGCTCTGAAAGCACAGAGAGGAAAAGCAGAGAGACATGTGCAGGGACAAGTTCAGAGAAAGGATCCTGATTAAAGCTTTGATGTGGAGGATGATGTAGAAAGATAAGAGGGAGTGGGTTTTGAATTGTAGTGATGTGTTTGTTTTGGTGCCTCTGTAGCAGCGGTAGTGACTGAAGCAAACTTGCAACGGCTGTAAAATCATCCATCATTTGCATTTTGTCTTCATCATTTCACTTCCACATATTTCTTCCTTCACGCAATTTGGATCAAGCTTCATTGATGGTGAGCTCTATTTCCTTGAACAAGAAGATTTTTGAGGTCTCTGTTCCCAAACTCAATTCCTTAAGCAGCCGAGGATGTTTACACTGTATACATATTTGGAAGGAGTGCTATTTGAAATGATTATTATAATATTTTCTGCGATTTAATCTACGTGAGATAAAAATATGATTAGAAATAACGATAAGTGGTTTATGTTGTATATGATACAACTAAATAAATATCTACAAAAACATTTTTCTCCTTCTAGGTAAACTGAAAAATCCAAGTTATAAGTATTTTAATTTAGAAAATTATGATTTGATTAGCAAAAAATACAAAAAAAATTATATACCTTCGCATTAGGGTCGAGTTGACAATACACTTGGAAAAGGATTGTAGTAATTTGTGTTTAATTTCAACAATGCATAATTCATGCTCTAGCAAAAAGATTTTTAGTATTTCCTTTTCTTTTATTGGAATATGATATGCAATAACTCTATATATATATATATATATATATATATATATATATATATATATATATATATATATATATATATACATGCATATAGACACACACACACAATAACTCTCTCTCTCTATATATATATATATGGTCGTGTTAATTGCACACGCATATTGTGTTTATCTTATCATAGATTTTTTAATATTGTTTTTATTTTTCTAAGATCAGTAGAAAGTGACTGTTATGCCATTACGAACTATATACTTAGAAAGTAGTAACATTTTCTTAAAAAGGATAGGTAAGATTAAGTAAAAAAAGTATATAAATGTAGGAGAGGATAATAATTATTAGTACATGTATGTATATATATATATATATATATATATATATATATATATATGAATGGCTAAAAAAAATGAATACTAAATGTATTAACGGTGGCATCCGTTCTTTAATTCAAGCAGCTCAAATTCATTTAGTACTTGATAGGAAATGGAGTCGAGTGAATTGTTGAACCAATCATACCCGAGCATGCAAATTGTCTGACACAATCCAACATCTGAGCTGAGTTGTGTTAATTACTGCGCGCATCACATAGTTGCAGGGTACGTCAAGAGTTTTCATTGTAGAAAGATTGTTGTTATATGATGTTCCGTATGATCAAATACAAGATGAGATGTTTCTTCGAAAAGTGGGTGTATCAACAATCGTCCAGGACATTTGAAATCATTTCCTTAATTGAAATTGTTTGAAGAATGCCGCGTCTGTGCATCATTGTCGAGTTGATAGAATTTCTGCGTAAAAAGAGAAGTCTATCCATGCATTATCGGTGTCTTCTACTGAGTTGAGATCTTGCTCAGGGTTTCCATCAGAAAGAACATAACCGCTAATCCTACTATTATTATTCATGAGATAATGAACATGCAGTTTAGTTTTACAACGTTGTGAGGTGACTTTCAAGTGTTGCTCGTATATACTTGGAGTTGGAATCATTCATTCTTTAACGCCTGTCCTCTCTTTACTTGACAAGTACTGCAACACTTAAAAAAGCCATCCTTTCAATCCACACCCATACATATATATATATATATATATATATATATATATATGCATATATGTTCATGAGTTGCCTGATCAAATGATCATAATGCACCTCTTAATTAAGTCAACGAGAACGTGTCCTTTCTCGCTTTAATTTGCGTCTGTTGTTTATGCCAATGTGCTTTTCTGAAATACTCCAGTTAATTGAATTGGAGATGGCAAATCACTGAAGTTGGTAAGAAATGGCATCCTCTTTGGAAATCGAAGTTAATAATTGGACAAAACCTCAATTAATAATCACTCATAGCGAGAGTGTTTGGTCCGTTGAATTACAAAAGCATGCATGATAGAGAGAGGCAGAGAGGTGTTGGAGGTCATATATGCATTAATATCCGTGATATATTTGGGCAATAATGGTGACCGAAAGTGGAGTTTTTTCTGAAGGCGATTGAGAAAGACTTGAAACCAGAAAACAAGAGATGGAAAAACTTTAAAAGAGTGATAGTGAAACTGAGTTCTGCTTTTGGAGACAGTCCACCCAACCATGAAGGTGACTTAGAAGGCGACGCTGGTGAATAGTGACAACAGCAATAATAAGAAGCTCCCTCTCATTTCTGCATCCTACCTCCTGAACTAAAGCTGACCCCTCCTGCATTCATGGTTGGTCAGGCGGACAACGATTTCTGCGTAAAAAAATACCACCACATTATCCGTAGTTGCGCGTCAAAAAATAATTAAAGTTTATGTGCTGAGACAGTTTGATCAGAGTCTTTCTTCAGCAATTAATAATGGGATGAACATACCCTAATTTAAGACTAAAGAAAATAATACTACTATGTTCTTTTCCACAATTTTTTTTTTTTTTAAAAATAATAATCAAAAGAATGGGTATCGATCGATGGTCCAAATTAAAAAGGGCCATCTGCCAAGGATAATTAATTGATTCATAATCTCAATTGGCCATGAATAACAAACAGCATGCGCGTAAGGCAAGATATGAGTCAAAATTAGCCTAACTTGATTTGGATATATCTAATTAATTACTCAAACGTGGACTCGTGGTTTTGCTCTGCGTGGACCGGACTATGATTGCAATTATTATCCACTGAATATATATTTGCATACAGCTGAAATTAGAACAACCAAACATATTTATGATGATTGAACTGAAAATCTATCCCTCTTGTTTGTTTTATCCGATCTGATTGTTTTATTAGTATATGACATTATAAATAATTTCTTCAGCTCACATCACATGTGTGTGTGTCATGTGTCATATATATATATATGTATAAAAGGGAAGACGGTGAACATAAGTGACTAACTAACTGACTGACTGACTAATAAGTCGGGGAGTTGATTCCTTGAGAAAGGGTAAAATTACAGAGAGAGAGAGTTGATGATTGGGAAGCAGCAATTGATTTTCCGATTTCACCAGGTCTGATAAGCAATCGGCATGTGCACTGCACGAAGTGACTTGAGGCTCCAATTATTATGGGGCGCTGGCTGAGACAAAAAGAGGTATTCATGATTTGACTTGGATCCAAAACCAAACAATTCTTTGAATTGGAGATTTTGGACACTGACAGATTCGAATCCGCGTGGAGGATTAGGATTTCTGATTAGAACGATCCTCCAACATGAATTCCAAATCAACGTGCAGCTGCGAAAATTTTGTCACTACTCTCACTCCCAATAAATAATTGTCAAAATGGCATTAAGAACTCATAAGCGCTCTGCCGGTGGTGCTTAATTAAAAAAGGTTCATAGGAATACATACATATACATATATATATATATATCAAAAGGCCAGTCTTCACTTCGATCACCCTCCTCCATGTCTCCTCTTCTAATTCTGTGCTTGATTCGCAAAGATGGCTCCTTTGAGGGATACATGCATGATCAAATTACATGTGACTGAAGAAACGATGACGTATTTAATTGTCAATTGATTAAATCAAATCAATTTGTAGGACCTAAATCTTTTGAAACATTCGGACCCCCGAAGAATAGACAATGCATGGAACGATAAACACAGAAATTTATTACTAGCTCATAAATTAGTGACGGATTAGTTAAGAACCACTCAACCAAAAGCCCGGATTCTAGCTAAAAATATGATAAAATCACGTGAAATGTCCACATTCGTGGGTGACCGCGAAGTATCAAGGCAGCCCCCTCCGGGTCACTTCACACGTGTTGTACCCGAAAAAGACACTGGATTTCGGCAACTTGGACCTACCCGAAAGAGAATGTTGACTTTGCCTCGACCTTAAAAAGCCCCACCCACACGTGAGGGCTTTCTGTTTTATGCTTGCTTGTCGGGCCCTGTGCGAGAGGCCCAGTTGGCCCATCCGAAAACGCTGTCTCCAGCAGTCGCAAATGCTGCTGCATCCACAGCAGTTGCATCACAGGCAATTCCGGCTTCAAAAGTATAATTTAGGCCTCTAATCCTGAAGAAAAATATCATTACGATTACTAGTTGTTGTTATGTGCATGAACTTGTTGAGGTGACATAGCGTCATATGTGACACAATAATGCTGCCTTCTGTATTATTAGATAAACCATTGCCATTGCTTAGACACACTTTCTTAACTTAATAATAAATATTAATTAACTTCCTTTCTTTTTCTTTTTTTTCATTTCCAGAACATGTTAAAGATTAACTTGTTTGACTACAAATGCCACAACAAGCTTTTCTTCTCAAATAAAGAAGAAAGTGAACAATGGTATATACCCATATAAATACGTATCCATGAATTGTTTTGGGGGGTGAGGTGATGGAGTGCTGTCAGCTGTGTAGGATATTCAGACGCGTAGAAGATAGAGAGTATTTGATGCTGCAAAAGGTGCACGACTAAGACAACGTCGGTCCTTAGTTGTAGTTTGTTAATGTTATCCCGATAAGTGACGAGAAGCTATTGGGAAGTCTGCATCTATATTATGTACTCCTAACATCTATAGCAGCGGACAAGCTGTTTTTCTATTCGTGTCAGAGATAATCTAAAGACTTGAAAGAAGAATTAAAGCAATAATATACGATGAAAGGTCTTCACAATGATGATGCATGATAATGACATGATCACGAATTAAATTTGTTATCAAATCGAAGTGGATAAGAAATGTAGGGAAAGAATGTGGCAATTGAGACAATAATTATGTTTGACAGAGAGAAGGCATTAAAATAAAGAAAGAAATAGGCCTCTGTTCTGTTCTGTTATCAAGGCAAGGACTCTTTTGTGGTCTTGTTAAGTAGCTGTTTGTACAAGTGTATGGTATTGGTAGGCTCAACTCAAAGATTTTTCCTTTAGTTATTACACAAGGGGTAGTTATCAAAACCTGCTTCGATCATTTTGTGACAGCTTCAGCTGACTGCTGCTACGATTGGAACTCGTTAATTTAATTTATTAGCCAAAGTCAGGAGTTGTTTGGCTAATAAATTGGTTGGTTGTAAGTTTAGTTAAGTGTTTGGTATGCACAAAAGTCCGCTGCTGAAATCACAGCAGACTTCCATTTTGAATAAACTGCAGGAGACAGAGAGAGAGAGAGATTATACATATACACATATATATCTTTCTTGTGTTTAATAATACATGATGATAACGATGCTCAAACCTCTAACGCTAAAGGAGTTGGTGGAATGTAGACATTTTACAAGGAATATTTGGACTTTTTCAAGGGGTAAGTGAGTGAGATGAGATCTTTGGCCGGTGACATATGCTGCAGAATTATCAAGAAACAGGTCGAACTGGTGCAATTTGCATGGCGCGGCATGATTAATCATTAATCCTTCCTCCTCAGATGTCTTTTGTCTCAGTATTAAAGGGCAAAAAATGCTGCTGTTTATTTAAGGATTCAAAAGCAATTATCTCCAAAATGTGGTGACATCCAAGCTTAATTAAATTTTAATTGAGAAAAAAGAAAAAACAGATGATTTTGGACCCCAGCTTCTGGAAAAAAAATTTTCGATGATTCACGTATCCATTCTATAGACAAACTCAAACGTCACGAGCTTTTTTTGGTCCAGACCCAAACCAGGAGCAGACCAAGTAACAATCGCTGGAATCAGAGTGCCTAATGGGCCGGTCAATCCATGTTAATGACAATGTCCAGCGCATCGAATTCGCCTGTGAAGTTTCTTTCACCCTCTTTATTTATTTCATTTGTAGATAGTGTACTTTTTTACTTAAAAGCTAGCACTCAACCATGAAATCTCGCCCCGTCCCACATCGAAAGATCGTGGAATAGTTACTCTGGATTTAAGGTTCACAGGTGATCCGTTTGGTCACCAATTGGCTGAATCGGGTTGCTTTGTGGGTCCCCCTTGTCTTTGATGACTCTCTGAGTGTTGATCTAACTATGTGCGTGAGTTTTTGCCGTCCTGTGAGACAAAAAAAATCACTTATTTGGCGAGGTTGTGCTAGGGGGGGGGGGGGGAAGGGGGCTTCTGTATCCCTCGTCTTCTTTTTTGCTTTCCAAAGCATTTCAAAGTCATCTTTCAATAATGTTGGCGTGAAACCAAAACTACACTTACTTGGTTGTATGCTTCCTGCGCTTAACAAAAAATTGCTGATAAGTAGCGCAAAATCCTCTTTATACGAATAGCTATCAGAAGAGAGATTCTTTGTTCCCCCCACCTCCAAAACACCAAAACAACAAATTGCTCCAAACAGATTCTTTTGAGTTGTCTAATTCCCAGAAATTCTACAGCAAATGCAGTTAACCGCTTTGATCAATTAGGGAAGTGCAAATACAACACGGTATATCGTGCATTTCTTATTCCATGATAGAAAGCTTCTTTAAAAAAAAAAAAGACAAAATCTTCTTTTAAGACAACCAAAATAGTTGAGATTAACAGAGAAATCCAACTTTGTGGTACTCTCTGAAATTACAAGGAGAGTGAATCTGCCTGGGGGCAGTCATAAATGTAGTAACCACTTTATCCCACGGCCTGTGAAAAACTGGTCAAATGCAGTATTCAAGGACTTCGCTGTGACTGAGGTTTGATGATCGAAGCTTGTATGATGATATTCACAATAGCCTGGGGTTCTAGCGTAGCATCAACCTTAAGCACACCTTCAGATTCATCAATATGAAGCAAATCCATTTGGGACTGCAAGAGCTTTGCGGGCATGAAATGTTTCCCCTCTGCGGCTCTCTTCTCCAGCCGAGCAGCGAGCACATCAGCCTGAGCATGCAACAATACAAATTTGACTATAGAAATGTAAGAACCTGGTTCATAACTTGGGTCTGCAGATCTAAGAATTTCTCTGTAGTGCTTTTGTAGAGCTGAGCAACCAAGGATTACAGTTCCTCCGTTCCCTGTACTTCTTCTTAGGGCATCTCTCAGTGTTTCAAGCCACGGTATGCGATCTTCCTCAGATAGAGGTATCCCATTTCTCATTTTTTCTGATTTTAATGCAATTTTCACCGGTCAATATTGTCACTAATCAAAACAGGTGGACATGGCAGGCAAAATGCCGGCAGAAAGAATTACCTCTGTTAGCTTGTGGATGGTAATCATCAGCATCGATATAGCAGCATTTTAAAGCTTCACCTAGCATCTGACCAATGGTTCTGCAAATGCAAAATAATAATACCAATCGAAAATGAGTATCACACTAGTTTTCTGGAACACAGTGAAGACGTAAATATCCAGAGTTAAACAACTCATCTAGTAGTCTACATAAAAGCAACATGAAACAAAGGAACCTTTAGTTGACTGAAGCAGGTGTTGGCTAATGTCCTGAAGTATAGAGCTGAAAGTGTATACCTTGGTAACTTCACAACAAAATTTAGCAGGGCAACCAATAAAGCCAGGTAAATACGCCTTGGAGCAACATCTAGAATCTACTTTCGTGCCATTGTTTAGCTGTTGCTTTAGGGAAAAAAAAAAACAAAAACTTGGAAATGTAACAGAAGTATTTACATTTTCTTCCTAAATGAGAAACTTTCAGGACACTACGTAGATGCAGAAATACAACCTAGAAAATATTGCAACTTTTGATATATTACTAATTGTTAAATGAAAAAGTAGGTTCCTATGGCGACACAATTTATAGGACATGTAAAACTTCCATTCTTCCTAGTTCAAAGTTCACTATAACAGAAAGATCAATACCATTCTTCTGCGGCCATGAAAAGATCAACAACAACAACTAATACCTCAGAAAAGATTGTATCGATAAACAGACATTTAACGATGTACTACTAGTGAAAAAGAATGGAATCAAATAGAACTTTTGACTGAGGTTTGAGACTCACGATTTCCCAGCACCGCTAACTCCCATTATGACAATAGCTTTTCCTGTGGAGCAGAATGCATCATCAGAAATTGATTAAAAATAATAAAACAGGAACAAGAAACAGAACATTCAGATTAGATATAAACAGATTTTCGATAGACAATCATCCCCAAAGTCAAAGAGAAGATGTGAAACGCAGAAGCCAAGAACTACCTTTCCAATCCGGTGCCATATCTGCGCAGATCAGAATAGATAATCTTGGGGGGGGGCTTCAGCTCATGAAAACAGATACAAAAATCAGAAGCCCATTTGACATCTTTACCAAACACTGCTTCCTCAAGAAATGCCCCTATACATAGTGTCGAAGAAAATTCAAAAGATAGGACATTTCCGGATAATACTTCATTGGGCATTCTCATTAATTATTCTCCCCAAGATTACCATTAAGTTTTGACTGAAAGTTGACAACCCAAACGAGTTAACAGCCAAAACTAAAGAACGAGCATCTGAGCCTAAAGACCAGAGACGTTAAACAAGAAGATTTACGAATGATCCAAGAGCTTTAAGTGCTAACAATCACATTAAAAGAGCTGAGAAGAATTTGAAAGACAGCAATCAATTACAATTGAAAACTGTACTTACTCGTCGGCGGTCTAATATACCAAAGCAGCCAACAAAACAACAATAAAGAAAAAGGTTAGATGATTTTGCAGATTTTTTTTTCTTTTGGTTTTGTTATTGGCTTTCCGGCGTTTTATTAATAACTTACCTGGGCTATTGCCTATTGGTGATGATAATATTTGCTGGTACTGCCGTGTCAGACGTTTGAGCGCAGCAGTAGTAGGAGGAAGAACGATCGAACTTGTCCACCGGCCACCAACCACCCAAATCCAGGCCGTACATCCTGTATTTACCTCAATTAGTGCTGCACGAGCTTCTTCTTCTTTTTTTTTTTTTTTTAATAAAGATAAGACGGAAAATAAGAATGTGTTAGCTTTGTTATAGACTGACTGCTCTTAATTAGTACTATTATCTTCCCAAATAAAATTACAGATAACTCTTATTTACTAATTTTTTTCAATTTTTAAAATTCCTAACGATATAAAATAGTAGTAACGATTTAGAGAGCTGTATGTGTGTTCATGACTTTGAAGTTACCATCCTTAGCATAGTATGAAAATACTCCATGCTTCATCTCTGTGCATGAGAAGAATAGAGAGTTACTATTGAAAATTTAGAGAATGAAAACCTGGAAATATGGCAGACAAGATTGGAAGAGCAGGGATTGCGAAGGTGGTTTCGGAGGGTTGCCCGGCCACTCTTTTCTAAAATTGATCTTTGCGGGGGGAGCAAATTCGGTGGCAGTATAAAATTCCTTGACATTTCCTCGAGATGTTAAAATTTTTTTAATAAACGTATAAAAACAAAACAAAATAAAATAAAATATCCGGGGGGGTGAAAGTAGCGGTCAAAGATTTGCATTACTGTCTCTGTCTCCCACATCAAACCCACATTAATATCTGCATACATTCTTTTGATCAAAATAAACATTCCCCAAAACCAAAATCCCTCTCTTCCTCACAGCACCAAGCACTAGGCGCCCCACTTGGGTGCGGGCCTACCTGCTGCCTTGGTGCACCCGCCTTCCCTCAATTTCTCCCCCTCCACTAAGCAACACTTCTCCCCCAGGCCCCAACACAACCCCAAAAAAGGCAAAAAAAAAAAACCCTTTTCATATTTCTTTCTTTTTAATTATTAATTCCAAAATTGAATACTTTCACGCTAGTTTGTCTCCCTTCCAGCCGTTGGATCAGGTGACCGGTCGTGGGAATGGAGGGACTTGGACCGTTGGTGGTCAAGGATAATTCAGAGGTCAAAGGCGGCAATCGTCCTATAGTACTCTAAACGATAGTTGACTTGACGTGGCCCAAGAAAGGAAAGAGCGAGGGACGGGACACGTGGCGACGAGGAGGGGCCATGACGTGCACGTGACGTGAGATTTAGGACCCTGTTTTGGGGCAACAATGTCAGGGATTTGAGATCTGGTGGTATTTTGATTCATTTCAGGGATAAGAAGGTAAGCTGTGAACATGGAAATTGAGTAGTGGTAGTAGAAGTTCAATGCAAACTTTCGGTGATGATGTTGCTGACTTGGCGAATTTGTTATAGTTGACCCGGGCTGGGATGGTTTTCACCTTTTTTTCATGGAAAACAATCCAAAACTTTTGTTTGGACCAATTATTAGAAGGCAAGGTTTGATTTCGATACAACCCCAGGCTAGTGCTAGTTTTTGGGATCTAAAGATTCCACTGGTCAAATGAAAATGGATAAGAATATGCTGTTATGGCTACTCTTTCATGCTCCTATAATCCTATGATGTTGATTGAAATTCGAGAAATGCATAAAATAAGTTGCGATGGTGGATGATGAACCTTTGTCATCCTTCCAAAAAAAAAAAAAAAAAAAAAAAAAAAAAACCTTTTTTAGTACAACTTGTAAGCTAAATGACTGAGTAATTAGCGTACATGTCTTAAAGTAATTAATTAGCGGACATGTCTGCTAAGGAAGCAAAACTTCGGTTTTCTCATGCTGGGGAAGGAAGGACACACTTAAACCACACTAGATCTGCTAATTCTATCTTCAATTCCTCTGGTATTTAATTTATACGTTCATTCTCTCACTATGAGAGCCTCTTTCTCTCTACTCTAGAGAGAGAAATCTCCCTCCTTGGGAGTCGTGCTTTCTTTTAACAACATCTCAAAATCCGAAGCCCAAAATAACTGATTTTTCAGCAAATCTCTTTCCATTTTTAGATTTCTTTCCAAAATAAGCATTTCTGTTAAGGATTTCAATCTGTCTTAGTAGAGCTCGAGCTTTCACAGCTAATAGCCATATAACTCATCATATAAATTTTGCGGGATTGTTCGTTGTGTGTTTCGCTGAGTTCTTCCGGTCTTTTACGCTCTTCTGGTTTGTCTGGTTTTTGCAGGTTTTTAGATAGACCGTTGATCTAGGGGCGTAGCTGAGAGGTCAAGGAGACGAAGTTTGGGGAACTGGAATACGGTGACGATTTCGGAAGCTGAGCTGGTTCTGCAACGATCTGGATCTGGAGGCAGGATAGTCTGTGGAATCAGTAAGAATGGAACAGATAGAAGAGGTAATGCGAAAATTCTCCTTATCTGAGAGTGAGAGGGAGGGAGTCTGTTTGGGGAAGGAGGAATTGGAAAAGGGAATTAAGGAGTGTAGATCAAGCTTAATAGGGCGAGTTTGGGGAGAGAAGGTAGCTAATATTACTGGCATGAGGAGTTTTGCCAGCAGTGTGTGGCCTCAGTTGAGAAATGTTAAAATTACTGAGATTAAGGTCAATACGTTCCAGTTTGTATTTGAATCGAGGAAGGATATTGAACTGGTGCTCAGCAAAAGACCTTGGATCTATGATGGCCAACCTCTGGTATTGTTGGAATGGCAGGTGAACCTGGAGGAGGAGGAGCAGGCCTTTAGTAGGACCTTAGTGTGGGTTCAGGTTTGGAACTTACCTCTTCACTGGATAACAAAGGAGGCTGGGTGTAAGATAGGAGGAATATTTGCGGGGGTTAGAGAGGTTATTATTCCTCAGGGAGGAGGCAAGGAGGGTAAGCATCTGAAAATTCTGGCGGAGGTGAATCTTAGCGAGCCTTTGCCTAGGGGGACTATGGTGAAGAGTAGTGGAGGGACTAGATGGATCGAGTTTAGGTATGAAAAATGTCCAGATTTTTGTTTCTGTTGTGGGAGGGTAGGACACAATGAGAGGATCTGTACTAGGAAAGGGATAAATAGTGACAGGGAGAATCAGTATGGCAATTGGCTTCGAGCCAGTTTCCCTAGGAGTCCAAGGAAGAAAGGCAGGAATGAAGGGGAGCAGGATACTGCAGAAAAAGGGGGTTTCAGGGACCAAAATTTAGATGAGGAGAAGGGGACTCAACAGTGTCCGTTACTGACCTACACAAAGGAGTTTCATAGGGGGAAAGGGAGGGTAGAAAGTTCATCCCAAGGGATGGAGGGCCAAGGTACAGTAGTAAGGAGGGGGCCAGGGGAGGAGGAGGAGGGAAAGCAGGAAGGTGAGGGGGGTATAAAGCATGTGGGAGGGGGGTATGAGTTCACTCATGGGGGCCATGTGCGGGAGGTGGTTAAGGGAATAGCAGAAGTGGAGAGGGAAGGAGATCTACTGAACCTCAAAGAAGTAGAGGTGGTGAGTGTGGATAAGGGAGAGAGTAGTAAGGACACCATGTGGGTTGACGTTGAAAACAACACTAGGGTGCTGGAGGGAATGCAAGGACAGGAGGGGGAAGGGGGAAGGAAAACAGATCTTCAGGAAGGTAAGGGGCATAAAACCACTACAGGGAAGTATAGGGTGAGTAGAACCTGGAAAAGACTTGTGCAAGAGGTGGGAATGAGGAAGCCACTGGCTGAGATAGATATGCAGCATGGCCAGGAACCAGGGAAGAGGAAAATGGATGGAAGTGGGGGTGAGCAGGCTGGGAATTTGAGGGAGTTAGAGTGCAACAAGAAAGCCAGATTGGTTGGCGGGGTGGAAGATGTGATGATGGTATCTGAGGTGGTGGAGCCCTCCCTAAATGGGGCTCCCACACCCCAATGAGAGCTCTGGTGTGGAACTGTCGAGGTGCGGGGAGCCCCTTGACAATTCCCCAGCTTAAGGAACTTGTTCAAGTCCACTCTCCATCTCTGATTTTCTTATCAGAGACAAAGAAGAAGAAGAGTTTCATTAACTGTGTTAAGCAGTGGGTGAAGTTTGATGAGCTGTTTGTAGTAGATCCTGTGGGGATTGCAGGGGGTTTAGCAGTTATATGGAAGAAGGATATACAGGTGAAAAGCATTTTATTCACTAGTTTTACCATAGAATTATTAATAGGGGATCATAGAGGTGGTAGAGATTGGTGGTGTGTTTGTGTGTATGCCAGTACGGATGATAAGATTAGGGAGCAGCAGTGGAGGGTATTAGAGAGAAGGACACAGGTTTGGGGTGAGTGTTGGGCCCTTATGGGAGATCTGAATGATATTACTTCTAATGGGGAAAAATGGGGGGGTAGAATTAGGCCTGCTAGCAGTTTTGAGAGCTTCAATGGCTTCATTAATAGAACTGCTTTAATAGATTTAGGTTTTGTGGGAGTACCTTGGACATGGTGTAACAACTGGAATAAGGAAGGAGAGATTAAGGAAAGAATTGATAGGGTGTTAGGGACAAGGCAGTGGTGTGGAAATTTTGGAAAGGCTAGAGTTACTCATGTGGAAACAGAAGCTTCGGACCATTGTGCCTTAGTTTTGGATCTGACCCCTGTGGAAACGCCAAGGAAGAGGAGATTCACTTTTGATAGGAGATGGATCATGCAGGAGGGGGTTGGGGAGGTGGTTCAGGAAGCTTGGGAGATGGATCAGCAGGGGTCAAGATTATACAAAGTGCAAAGGAAAATTAGGCAAGTTCGAATGAACCTGTTGAACTGGAGCAAAAAGCTTAATTTGAATTCAAAAAAACAGATAAAGCAGATTAAGAAGGAAATTCAGGAGGTAAAGGGGAGTCAAGGAGGAGAGGGTAGAGCAAAAATTACTGGATTAAAAAGGAAGTTAGTAGAGGCTTATAGAAGGGAGGAGGTCTTTTGGAGTCAAAAGGCTAGGATTAAGTGGCTTCAGGAGGGGGACAAAAACACTAGCTTCTTCCATGCCAGTGTGATGAGTAGGAGGAACAGAATAGGATTAATGGACTTAAAAGAAGAAGTGGGGAGTGGTGCAAGAATGAGGAGGAGATTAGGGAGGAAATTGTAGATTATTTTCAGCATCTGTTCACGACAGATAAACCAACAGATTTCAATCCCATTTTGGAGGAAATTCCACAGACTATTACTGCTGAAATGAACAGAAAGTTGACAAGGCCAGTTTCAGATGAAGAAATCAGTCAGGCAGTCAATTCCATGCATCCAAACAAGTCTCCTGGACCAGATGGTATGTCCCCTATCTTTTTTCAAAAGTTTTGGCATGTTATTAAAAGTGATGTTATCAGTGCTGTTCAAAGTTTTTTTCACTCTGGTCATATGTTGAAGTCCATAAATGAGACCCTGATCAGTCTAATTCCTAAAACTGAATCCCCAAACCTGATCACAGAGTTTAGACCTATAAGTCTGTGTAATGTCATTTACAAGATCATTTCCAAGGTCTTAGTCAACAGATTTAAAACTGTGTTGGACTGTTGTATTAGTTCATCTCAGTCTGCTTTTGTGCCTGGTAGGCAGATTTTGGACAATGTGTTAATTGCACATGAGAGCATTCACTTCCTAAATAATAAAAGAACTGGAAATGATGGTTATATGGCTATTAAGCTTGATATGTCTAAGGCTTATGATAGGGTAGAATGGGTGTTTGTGGCAAAAATGATGCAAAAGATGGGGTTCTGTCCAATTTGGATCCAGTGGATTCTAGGGTGTATTACTAGTGTTACTTATGCTATCAATATTAATGGGGAGAAAAGGGGGTACATTAAGCCTACTAGAGGCTTAAGACAAGGGGACCCTTTATCCCCTTATTTGTTTCTGGTTTGTGCAGAAGGTTTTTCTGCTCTACTTAGGAGAGCTAATAGGCAGGGCAGTATGCATGGAATGAAGATTGCTAAAGAAGCTCCTAGTTTGTCGCACCTCTTTTTTGCAGATGATTCGCTAATCTTCTGCAGAGCGAAGGGGGGGGAGGCAGTGCAGCTGATGAAGGTTTTGGAAGACTATGGAAGAGCTTCAGGCCAGTTGATAAACAAGGATAAGTCCTCTATCTTTTTCAGTAAAAATGTCAAAGGAAGGAAAAGGGTAGAAGTGCTTAAGGAGCTGGAAGGTATGAAAGAGGTTAATCAAATCAAATATTTAGGACTTCCTATGGTCATAGGAAGATCAAAGAGACAGGTTTTTGATTTTATTAGGCAGAAAACAGTTAAAAAACTTGGTGGTTGGAAGGAAAAACTCCTGAGCCAGGCAGGAAAGGAGATCCTTTTGAAATCAGTGATTCTAGCTCTTCCATCATATGTTATGTCTTGCTGTAGGCTGCCAAGGACATTGTGTAAGAATGTGTGTTCAGAGATGGCAAAGTTTTGGTGGGGGCAGAAGGAGAATGAAAGGAAACTTCACTGGATTAAATGGGAGAGAATGACTGATATTAAGGCTGAAGGTGGTTTGGGATTTAGGGATCTACAGGATTTTAACTTAGCGCTATTGGGGAAGCAATTGTGGAGAATCCTGATGCAACCAAACTTGCTGATGAGTAGAGTAATGAAAGCCAAGTACTTCGCTGGGAAGTCCATATGGGAGGTACAACAAAGAGGTTCAGATTCATGGTGCTGGAAGAGTCTGTTAAGTGCAAAAGGAATACTAGCCGAAGGATTAAGGTGGAGGGTGGGGGATGGTAAATCAATTCATATTTGGGAAGACAGATGGCTGCCAGGGGTAGAAAATGGGAAAGTAAGGTCCCAGGAAAAAGATGACAAAAAGTTTCAAAAGGTGAGTGAGCTGATCAAGGATGGAAAATGGAACAGGGAGGTGGTGATGCGGGAATTTGAGGAGGAAGACAGATGGCAGATATTAAAGATCCCACTGAGTTTGGGAAGGGTCAAAGATAGGATCTATTGGGCGAAATCCAACTCAGGGGTGTATACTGTTAAAACTGGCTATAAGCTGATAAAGGAAATGAAGAAAGGACAGTGTCAGACTAGAGGTGCTCCAGAGCCAAGCATTAGCAGGAGGATTAAATCTCAAAGTTGGAGCTTCCTGTGGGGATTGAATATGCCAAACAAGCTTAAACACTTCATCTGGAAATGCTTACAAGGAATCCTGCCAACTAACACAGTAGTGAAGGGGAAGTGTGGCAAGGGGGACCATATGTGCAAGTGCTGTGGAAATAGTTCTGAGACATTAAAGCACTTGTTTTTTCTGTGTAGTAATGCTACAGCAATCTGGGAGGTGGCACCATTAAAGTGGGATGGGCTGGAAGTGTTTAGGAATAGTTTTTGGCATTGGTGGGAAGAACTTAGAGGAGCTGTGGTTCGGGAAGAGGGGAGGGAGCACATAATCCTCACGGTAAACCTCTTGTGGCAGATATGGAAAGCTAGGAATGATAGGCAGTTCAACAATAGGAGTTATGAGCCTATTGTGGTGGTCAACAGAGCACTGATGGACTGGAATGAGCATCACCTGGCACAAGGGAGGGGGTCAAGATATGAGACTATGGCAAGTGGAGAGAAGGAGAGGGATAGGGGATGGGAACGACCTCAAGAGGACTGGATCAAAATCAACACTGATGCAGCCTTAGATCAAAAACATAACAAAGCAGGGTGGGGTATAGTGGCAAGGAATGGATCAGGGGAACTGGTAGGAGCATGGGCGAGGCCAACTGAAGGCTGTGCAGAGGCTCAGGTGGAGGAAGCTTTGGCTCTAAGAGAAGCAATGGTAATTGCTAAGCAGATGGGATGGAGGAAGGTAGAGTTAGAATCAGATTGCAAGCTGGTAGTGGACAAAATCAAAGCTAGGGAGGAGGGAGTAAGTATAGCCACCATCCAGACGGATATCTGGAGTTTGATACAAGATTTTGACAAATGTTGTTTCTCCCACACTAAAAGGGGTAACAACTCTGTAAGTCACAATTTAGCAAAATTTGCTATAAATTTGTTTGATTCAGCTGAATGGAAGCAAAGCTTCCCAGCATGGCTGCTGGAGTTAGCTCGAGCAGATGTACAGGAGCAGTTGCTCTGACTTGATATCTTTGATACTTAATACAATGTTATCGTTGGGAAAAAAAAATTTATACGTTCGTTTGAGTTTTTTTTTTTTTTTTTTTTAAATCATGACTCCATCTTATCTTATCTGCCCTATCAAGCACTGTTATCTTCCGAATTAGTATAACTCAAAAACTTTTTCTTATGGCTAATTTTCATGTTTCTCTCGCTTAACATATCCTTCACAAGTATTTGATGTATGTGGGATGCAAAGGTGATTGAAATATGTATTTACATTTTTAGTCCCTTAATTCATATCTACTAATATTCTTGTCAAAAATAAATCACATGCATCTCATGCCTTATAAATTTTAGAGACAGAATTAGAAGATAGCAAGAAAAAAAAAAGGAAAAAAAATGTCCTTCGCATCTCTTTCTTGGTCTTATTTTTCTAGCCAAGAATGCAGAAACAATCACGGTTGCCTCCGGGCCCTATGCTTGTGGTGTCACCAATAAGCGCTGGCAGGCACCACTTTTGGTTATAAACTTTCATTAAAATTCAACTCTCATCCCACTCGACTTTTTGCATAAAATCTTATCTGAATATTAGTTTTACAAAAAATGAATGAATATGGGTGAAAAATAGAAAAAACACTAGCTGGTGGAATCTAATTCCAATATTAGTGTCTTTTTTTAACCCTACAACTAATAGAAAAAATGCTAGCGAATGTTTTTTTGGATATTAGTTGTGTTAGATTCTGTACACCATTATTTTCCTTTAACTATCACCCACCTTCATTTTTCTTTTTTTTAATAAAAAATAATATCAAAATCATGTTGTTTGCCAAAAAAATGTGCAGAGAGTTCAATTTTGTGAAGTATTATTGATAAAAAATGATAGCAGCCGATGGCGACACTGCCAGCACGGTGGTCAAAGGCAGCCATGGTTGGCGACACATTCTTGGTTACGAAAATAAGACAAAAAAAATACAAAATCAATATATGAGAGATGAAAAATCATCATTATCTATGTAAAGTATGTAAAAGGTACAAAACTAATATGAGAATGATTATTTGTATGATTTTCCCAAACAAATATTTGGTGATTCTCAACAGGTTTAGTTAAAAATCAACTAGATTTTAGCAACCCAACAATCTAAGAATCCGTTCAAATTGCTTTTTCTTTTTTTGTGAGTTCTTGAGAAATTTAGTAGAAAAATAATATTATAACACTTTTATGATTAGATATAATTTACATGAGATAAAAAGATGGTTGATATATATATATATATATATGTTAAAGGAATATATCTAAAAACCCAAAATAAAATGTGTACAAAAGAAGCATTATTGGGGCTGAACAACGGATTGAATTGCAAATCTAATACCCTGAATTTGAGTGAGGGGTGACTTTAGCAACCATCTGTACGGTTACACAGCAATGCTACGAAACAAGATAAAATGATGGTTAGAAGACAACATGTCGCAAACTAATAGTAGTTTATAGCCGTGAAGTCACTTAAATTGATGTTGAGGTTCTAGCTTTAACTTTTAAAATCTCGTATTCCTTCCATAATAGGAAGGCACTTCAACTTTCTTCTTTACCCCCTTCATCATTCGTAAAACCTCAAAAATGGAGAAATGAATTATTGTCGGTCATTTGCGTACATAATTCATAACTCTAATGTCTAATCACGTAGACAAAGTGAGTTTTGGTGCCACTCTGCTTAGAGCCACCATATCAGAGTAATAATTTGCTCTCTGAAGGTATTCCCGAACACAATAGCCTCTCTCCTTTGGGCTTTCAAAAGTTCAAGGGACTTTTATCACAAGAGCAGATTATAACAGAGCTATAATGAGCTGAGCAACACGCAGTTACAAGGATCTCTCGGCCTTCCCTGGTGAAATAGGAAAACTTAAGCTACCATAAGATATAAACTCGCTAAACCTTTTATTTGATTTTTCCTCGATGATCCTTCCAATTGGTAGGTCTCATCTATTTATACAACAAGCTTGGCCTCATTAAATGGCCTTTCGAAAAAGTAAAAGACAAAATACAATCTTGGCCTTTGAGAACACTTGGCCTTTTGGAAAAGTAAATATTAAATAACCTTTGGCTTTGGGAAAACCAAAGGTTGTCCTTTGAGACAAACAAGGGACAGTCAATGCATTGGGTCTTTAAGAGGACCCATTTATGTCAATATCATTCCATGCCCACTGGTAGTCATCATGTGGTGTGTCTGATGGGGTGGTGTCTGGATCAGTAATATTATATAGCTCGATGTGATCTTGATGTGCTTCTTTGTTTCTTCTTTTATTTTCTAAACTTTTTGCTTCTGATCGATTTTTGAAAATATAGGAAGAAGTAGCAAGTGATGTTGTTGTAGAAACCTGTGATGTATCATAGGGGTCTTGGGAATCTTGCATCACAGTATCATTCATCCTATCTTGATATTTCTTTTTGGCTCTTTTAATTCTGTTCCAATGAGGGTGACTAGAATGATAATTCCAGGAACCATAATGACCGGGCCAAATTTCAGGAGGAATGCATCTGTTTTTTTGAAAAACTAGTTTTGTACCCATTCGTTGAACGGGAATCGTCAAAAAAAAAAAAACTATTTTGTCAATTTTATAAAAATGTCGATATAAAATACAGATTTAATGTATAATCTATTATAACTTGTAATGTATAATCTATTATAACTTGTCTTAAGTATATTACTATGTAAAGTATACAAACTTATATAAATTATTCTTATAGAATAAATTTGAACATCTAATTCAGTGAATAATAATTCAAAAATGAAAAAAATAACATTCAACAATATCATAACATTCAAAAACTTGAAAATAAACAAAAAGTGCACTAAATAGTATCAAATAATATTCTACTCTTCAGAAACTTGTTTTGTTTTTCTTCTGTTTGAACATTCTCCTCGATTTGTCCGTGCAACTCAACATTTATTGATTTTCCATTATCACTACATGATAGCAAAACAGGATTTAATTAGCCACACTATTTATGGTATTTGATGTATTAAAGTGGGTAATAATTTTATAGCAAATTGTATTTGTAGACTTAGTTGACTCTATATTATACCCATGAAAATCTTGTTGCGTTGACCCTTGAACACCAACATACATAAATTTCACAAAATGAACCAAAATAAATTTTTCCCTTTGAGTTCATGATCACTCAAGAGGCATAGGCCAAATGCTTATAATATGAATATTTAACAGCAGTGTCAGACATAACAAAAAAAATTCAACTAAAGTAACTAATAGTAATAATAGCTAAAGACACAAATTTCGTGAAGAAATGTCTTAGTCAATTGATTATTAAAAATTTAAGAACAACATGAGACGTAATCAACAATAGCATTTACTTCAATAAAATTCTTACATTTGAAGATGAACATATTTTTTAAAAAAAGAATCTTTTGGCTCGCTGAAAACAATTTCATTACAAAAATTCTGGACAACAAAACACATGAAAATTTATATATATGAGGTGAAAATTTGATTAAAAAATATTTACGAAAAACATACGTAATTTTTGAAAAAAAAAATGGCAATCCATGCAAAACCTCGTTAGTCAAGAAAATTGTCAGTCTACCGAAGTTTTTACTTAGCATAGTTGCATCCTTTTTAAACTTTTCATTCATCTTGTAAACTTGAATCTTTCAACAATTGTTTGTTCTCATTTTTTTTGACATGTTTAAAAAATGAAAATTATCATGCATTCAAAACGGCCCAATAGGATTCCGTTTTAGTCAATGTCATGAGATTGATCTTCGCATTAATTAGTCAAAAGAAAGACTCCAAAGCTATCTACAGAACGGGTGCACCCATTTCAATGTACTGACGCGTGCATGACTGCATGTGCGATTCCCTTAAAACTTTTTTCTGATTCGATACATGTGACCAATTAAAGAAATTCGATGGAAATTCCATTTGACAAATTTTCAACGGATCTTGCTCGTTTTGTCATGTTCTGCTTACAAAGAGCAGGTGGAATAATTTTATCACTCAATTATTTAGAGTTATCTACTTGGGACAGTAAAATAAATATTTTACCCAAAGTGGTCTTTGAACCAATTAAAATATATAACATTTTGGGACTGAAAACGTGCATGTTAAATCAATTCCTATGTCTTCATACAAAACAAACAAAATAAAACAAAAATAAAATAAAATTCAAGATATGTTACTAAACTCTTATAATTAAAGATCAACAATATTTTTTTTTTAAAAAATATGTATTGAAAGAAGATGTACCTGATAATCAAGAGGAGGTTGGAAACTCAAAATCGATACTTTAATGTACCAATCGCTTGTACTGAAAATACCTAACCATGAATTTGATGCTTGAAATCAATAAATTAGAGGCTATATGGAATGTAGGCATAAGAAATAAGAATTGATAAAAATATAAAGAGATATTGATAAGAATATTAAAAGTAGGTTTATCTTGATTTAAATTGCTTAAAGTACATAACTTTGGGTAGGAAATAAGAATCCTATAATATTAAGAATTCTTATAGCAAATAAAACCACAATCGTCCAAATAACTATTTTTTTTGAAGAAAATATGATTTATTAATTGAAATTAGTTACTTTTCTACTTTTTGTAGTGATAACAATTCTTATCAGACTAAGAATTGATATATCTTATCGGACCAATCATATAATATAGGAAATAAGAATTGATATAAATTCAAACAAAAAAGGAGCAAGCCACGTAGGAAACTACTTGCCGTCTCGTTAAGCCACGTAGGAAAGAGAAAACATGAAACGATAAGAATGAAAATACGACTTTATTATATATATATGATGTATCTCTGTGCTTCTTCATATTCATCATCAAGGTCTAAAATAGTATGAGTCATTTCCTTATAAATAACTGCACTTGGACAAGATTGAATTTGGTTGTTTATGAGGCTGCAGGGTCTATGGAAATGAAAGAGAACATATTTAGTCTGAGTTGAGAATAATCCAGACCAATACGTTAAAGGTCGAAACCATTGCAAAAATATTTGGAGATTTGGATTTAATGGTTGATTAAAAAATGGTGATTGGAATTCCATCAAAATATGATATTGATGGCAAAGACACCAAAAATACCATAGCAGTGGTTTTGGGAAATCATCATGTCTTGCAATGAATATTTGACAGAAAGGGTATTCAGGATTAGTACCAAAGGGACTTAGAATTGATCCTCCATATGAACTAAAAATTTCTAGTTCATATTAATTTCGGATTCTTTCAATGTCTTCTTTTTCCCATGGATAAGGAATTTGGTAAATATCTGGGGGTTCTGGCTGGACGGGTGTAAACATAAGACAGGGTAGAACTGAATTGGTTATGGTTTGTTGAGGTAAAGGTTCTTTCCTTGAGAAGAAATCAGCAACAATATTTTTCTTTCCTTTGATATGTTTGACTTCAAAGGAATATCGTGAAAACCATGCTTACCATCTTAAAAGTTGTGGGTTTGGGATTATTTTTTGTTGGAATTGCAGCATTTTAGGAAATGATCCCATATCCATTTTAACCAAAAAATGATGAGATATTAAGAAGAAAGAGAATTTCTTTGTACCATTTCGTACTGCAAGAATTTTTTTGAAAGTGGAATGATAGTGTTGTTCAGAATTTTTGAATCTTCCACTGGCAAATCCACAACAATGTCTGGTTCCCTGGTCATCTTCTTCAAGAAGAATTGCTCCCTAATATCTGTCACTGGCATCAGTTTGATGAATTTTCTTTCCTTGAGAAGGGATGTTAAGGGTTTGAAGTTGTTGGAGAATTTCCTTCAATTTTTGGATTGCTTGGGTTTGAGAAGATCCCCACAGAGGGGGTGTCTTTTTTAGCATTTTAGTCAGAGGATTAATATGCTTTGCTGCTTTGGGAATAAATTCCCGTACATAGTTGACAATGCCAAGAAATTGCTGAACTTGTGTTTTAGAAAGGTTTTCCTCAGGAAAATATTTGACAGATTGTCCAACATGTTGTTTAGGAGTGCATGTTCCTTTAGCAATTTTCATGCCAAGGAATGAAATTTCTCGTTGTGCCAAAAACATTTTCTTTTCAGAAAGTATAATCCCATATTGTTTAACAATATTATGAAAATCTTTAAGCAATTTGAGATGTTCCTCAAAAGTATTGCTGAAAAGAAGTATGTCATCAATGTAAATTAAAGCAGAATGTAGGATAGGCTGCAAAATCTTTATCATGGCTTTTTGGAAAAGAGAAGGTGTTGTTTTGAGACCAAAAGGCATAACCTTCCATTGAAAATGATGATTTGGAAAACAAAAACCAGTTTTGTGCCTATCTACAGGATGAATTCCTAATTGCCAAAATCCAGATTTCAAATCAAATTTAGAAAACCATTTTATTTTGGAAATCTGAGTAAAAAGTATAAATCTGTTAGGAATTGGAAATTTATCATCAAGTAGGAAAATATTGAGAGGTTGATAATTTATTACCAATCTCATCTTCCCTCTTACCTGGTCGGACCTTTTATTTACATAAAAGGCTTGACATGCCCATTGAGAGTGAGAAATCTCAATAAGACCAAACTTCAAGAGTTCCTGACATTCCTGTTCTGCAAGCTGAGTATCATCAGGGTTCATCCCTGAGTAACTTGCTTTTGTGGGATTTATATCTTCATTCTTTTTGAAAAGAAGTCGGATATAGAAATCAGGGTTTTCCCACAAAGGGTGATCACATTTTTGTAAAAACTCTTGATGGTTTGAAGAACATGATTCTTGAATAATTTGAGCATGAATCTTTTGGAGTTGATCTTTTTCTTCTTGAATCAGGTATAATTTAGGGATATCAATATAAGGTTTAAAGAACTTTTTTGATTTTATCCCTTGACCTATAACAAGATATTTATTTTGCTTGTAAAGATCAAATCCAAGTAAAAGATCTTTTCCAGTAAAATTTGCTCCCAAGAATTTTGATATAACAAGACAATCTGGGAGAAGTTTTAGGGTAATGGGATTTTTTGTAATAAACTTGGTTTCAAAAAGATTCCCATCAGCTCCCCTAAACTTATTGATTTCTGGAATCCAATACATATCTGGTAAAATATCCTTTCTCATAATTGATGTATGAGCTCCTGTATCAAAGAATGCAATTAGAGGAATAGACTTAGAATATTTATCCAATCGATTATGAATAAGAGTTTGTGGATAAACTTCCTTTTTATGTTCCTCTTTGTTGGCCAAGGCTGCAACAGGACTTATGATAAGGATATTCTCTGGGACCTGTAAAGCAAAGAGAGTTGAATCAGTTATTTCTTCTTGTTCAGAAAATTCAGATTCTAAATCGGATAACTAATAATGAAGTTCACTTTGAATTTCTGAAATTAATTTTACTCCCTTTTGGTTGTTTGGACAATTTTTTGCAAAATGTCCGGACTTTCCACAAATGAAACATTTGTTTCCCTTGGTTCCTCTGAATCTTTTAGACTTGCGTTTGAAATATCTCCATTTCTTCCTAAAAGATTTTCTTGGAAAATCCTTGTAAGATTTGCTGAAGCTTTTGAATCTTTTGAATTTTCTAAACCCTTTTCTTCTTTTGGATAGAGCACAAGCCTAGCATTTTCCTTTGGTAATCAGTTCTGGTTTCTTGCATGCTTGATCTAAACAAACATCTCCTTTGAGGTATTCTCGGATAACCTTCCTTTTGTTGCAAAGATCATCAAGAGATAATAGGACTGATTGTTTAATCTGTCCAGGTGTCAGATTTAATATAGATCCATATTTATTATGGATATACATTTCTGCACCATCTGCAAGAGATTTCGAAAGTGAACTGATAAATGCCTGTTTGAGATTAATATCTGCACCAAGAGAATAAAATAACTTAGTCATCTTTTTAAAATATTTATTTATGTCTCGACGATCATAAGATAAACATTTCATCTGGAAGAATTCTTTTCTTTTTGTCTCCTGGCTTTCTCTGACATTTCCAATAAACGTCAGATGTAATAGATTGATGTTTTTCATGAAGTCTTGTTTAGTCAGAAATATCATCTTGTCTGCATCTCCAAGAGTTGTCCACCAATTTTTGAGAATTCCTGATAAATGAGCTGTAAAAACAGAAAGAATTTCAAAATGAGATTCTTCAGTAAGATTTTGTGCAAGCATCCAAGCATGAAAATATTGGAATTTTGCTTCCCATTCTTTAGGAGGAACTTTATCAATTGTAAACAGAGGTACTCCCTTGGATTTAGGAAAACTATTCCTTTCTGGTCTGTTAACTGATGTTTCTCCTATTTCCTCATCATCATCAGGTTCAACTACCTCAGGTGCATCAGCCATGTGAATTGTAGGAATCTGTTCTATTTCTTCATTAGATGATTTATCAGAAACAAAGGGAGTTTCTTCTGAGCTTTGAGTATCATCTGAAGTTTGTGAAGAGCAACCTTCTTCTGTCGAGACAGATTCAGAAGATTTGGATTCTTTGACATAGGTAGAAATATATGGAACTGATTTGTCATGGAGTTCATGTAAAATGGATGACAAAGGATTGTCATAAACCTTGGTAGCTTCTTTTGCTTTTGTTTCCTGTTCAAGAGAAAAAACAGGATTAGTATGAATATTATACATCAATGAAGATGGAGGTTCTTGTGATGAAGATGGTGGTTCTTGGGCAATCTGTTTATTTTTCCTTTTTCTTTCTTCTTCTGCCTGTCTTTCTTCTTTTTCAGCAAGCTTTCTTGCTTTCTCAACATTTTTCTGAACTTGTTTGTTCCTATGATATTCTCGTAGAACTTCTCCAATATCAAAAGGTTTTGAAGCTGGTTGCTGCTGATCTGGAAAGAAAACTGAAGGAGAGGGTGTAGTTACATTGCCAAAATAAAAAGGTGTTGGCCAATTTCTAATGGGAGTTGCCCCAAAAGCTGAGCTTACCTTGGGAGGAGGTGTTTCAGGTCCTAAATCATATTTAGGAACTTCTCCTGTAGTATACAGAATATGAATTTGATTTTGAATAAATTTAGTTTCATTTTCTTTATTCAAAATGAATTCAGCTAATGAAGATAGGTTTGAAGGTAAATATATTTAAGATCTTCAAGTCTTTTTTCAAAGACAGAAATCATATGAGATACTTGAGAATTTTGTGTTTGAACAGTAGTATCTATATGATTCACCTTACCTTTGACCTCAATTACCTCTTTATGAATGGTGGTAAGAGCAGAATTTGGATCAGAGAATTTTCAGTTTGCCAATTAAGAACATCTTCTACTGGGTTTGGCGTGATAGTTTCTCACTGGGAAGAACCATAGGAGCACTATTTTGAATTTTTGGGGTATGTCTGACACCATTTTTGTTGAAGGTTTCTAGTTTGGGAAAATCCTCTTCCCGAAACATGAAACATTCTTGAACCTTTGGAGTGTGGTTCTGAATCAATGGTTCAACTGTGCAAAAGGATTTTGGTTTCCAATTTGTTTTCATCTGGTCTGCCTCCTTTTCTAAGATATCAAGACATTTTTGGTAATAAGGATGAAGATCCTTTTTTGAAGGAGGAGAAAATCTTTTGGATGTTTCTGGAATCCAATCTGAAGAAATTTGATAACCATTGAATTTGCTTCTCTCAGAAACAAAGGCATCTGTGCCTGGATCTTGGGGATTCAGATCTGGTTTGCAAGGTCGAGGTTCGAATGAGTGAGTCTTTGATTTTCTCTTTTTGGAAAGATCTGGTAGATCAGTATCAAGAAGCCTTTCCAGTTGACATTCTTCACATTCATTGCAAACATCAAAATAAATATGGCTAGATATAGGGTCTTGAAACCATGAAACAGGAAGTCCTTCTTTGTCAAAATACTGAATAATATCCTGACTTCTGTGTACCGATTGAAGATTTTGGGGATGATCTTCATGTATTTTTCATTGTTTCTCAAATGCTAATGGATAATACATGGGAACCTATACACACATAATAGAAGGATGTGATTTAGTAATCATAGGCTTTAAATGAGAATGATCAAAAGAGATAGAAGCTCTCCCTTCTGAGATTTGAGATATTCTTGAGTTTGAAGACTCAAGAGGCTCATTTGCCTAGGTGTGCAAATTTTCATAATCAGTAATCCAACTATTTGGTAATAATTGAATTAATTATAATTTAAAATTTTGTTTTGGTACATGTGTGCATGAGACACTGTTCTTCTCATCTACCCGAATAAGAAGAGCATTTTCACCACCTGGGATTGTGAGATCAAGTGCATGATTCTGTACACGATAAACCATCTGGTAGTGAAGAATAGCAGCTATTGCATCTGATACTTGTTCTACCCCAATAATTTGTACCTGCACTTTAAGAGCATCTAGCAGATGTGGATCTGCTAAGGACATATTAAAATTATGAAAGAGAATAAGAAAAACAGTTCCAGCATTAAGAGTTGTTTCTGTGGTTGCTATACAAGCATGCTGGTATTGTTTAAATCTTGTGTCAAATAGTGCTACACGAGCAACTACTGGGAGTCCTTTTCTTCTATGAAATAATAAGGAAATCCTGATTGTTCCAAAGTGTATATGGATATAACCTTGCTGTTTTCATTGCATAGGAAAATCATTGGGAATATGCAAAGTTATAAATTGTTCCTTTTTAGTAGCAGGAATTGGGTGTTGGTCCACCTTTGATGCTTGGATATATTCTTTAACTCCTTTAGGATAAGATTTAATCAAAGATTTTATTACTCGAGTAGGAAAAAAAGATTGTTTACCAAAAGCACTATATTAATTTATAACAGGAATAGTGGTGGCTGTCAAACTACCAAAGATAAAATTTATAATGATACCTACTCCAAAAAATGAGTATAGTAGTGAGTAGGGTCATCTCCACAGGGAACTGGTAGATTTATCGCACACAGATAATTGGGGAATTTTTTGAAGAGAGATAAATAAAACAAATTAAAGACTTAAAATTACTAAATGAACAATCACAATAAAAGCAAGAACTATGGAATGTAATAAACAATTAATTGACACAACTTAGTCATGGAGATAATCTTGGCACCGGTTCACACAATTGATCATAGATACCTAAATTAATTCATGCGTTAACAAATAAATTGGTTCTAGCAATTTAGCAACCGCCAAACTCCCAATCTCTCCTTAATTTTATAGTAGTTCAGAGACGCTCGTAAACTACCTTCTTATAAAATAGACAACCCCAGAGACGCTCGAAAGATTTAATCTAATTACAGCTTTAGGAATTAGAGAGACCCAATTCTAGTTAACAAACACACATGTGGGTTCATTTAAACTAGATTAATTATCCCTACGACCCAGATTAGACTGCTTGCGAGGCAATGAAATTGGTATCGTTCGCCACTAAATTAAGACATTCAAGTGATACGCACCCCTGTCCTAATTGGCGGTATATTATTTAGACAACTGAACAACTGGCCACATTAATTCAATATATCTAAACAATAACAAACAATTCAACCAAAGAATAATTAAATACTTACAAACGTAGAACTTAGAATAATAAAAATGATCTCACAATTGTTTGTGTTCCAGCCCTTGATTACTTCTCAACTAGATAAACGATCTAGTCTTGTCGCATAGTCATGACAACAAAGCAATTCAAAATTTTCATGGAGTTTAAACGATGAAAAGTAAAAGATGTAGCCGCTAGCCTAAAACTTGCGTTGAGAAGTAAAAGACCAAGACGAAAAGATGAATCCCTAATCTATTACAGTCCTCCTATTTATAGTGTTGCCGCCACTTCTCTTTCCGTGTCGAATTGGAATTTGTTTCTCACAAGATTGCTTCCTTATTTCTCTCCTCAAATTGTTGCCAAAAGTCTCCTTTGATTCTATTTCCTAATCCTACGCAGGTTCAGACTTTGTCTCTAAAGAATAGCAAAAGCTCCAGGGATAGGACCCACGATCCATCTTTTTCACGCAGCTCTGCGTTGTCTAGCGTGGGCAAACCAGAAAAGGCCTAGTCTTCTGGAATTTGCCTCTTTTTGTCACTTTTTAACACCACTCTCCTACAAATAACACAAATATCAAATATGGACAGAAATTCAGTGTCTTGCACACTAAGTGACCAAAATTAGGACCAAATAACAGCGAATAAAACGCATAATTATCTCCCTATCAAATAGAGGTAGGATTAACCACCTCTGGTTCAATAGAAACTTCATATAAATAATCTAACTTATTACTATTTATTGTTTCTATCTTCATACCACTAGCAGTAGTAATAGTAGAAGATTTAGAAGAAGAAGCCATTAGACACGACTAATACTTAGATCTGTATTTATCACAACTTTCTTTTTGGATTTTTGAATATCTTGGAGCATACGCTCCTGAGTACAAATAACAGAAATACGATGATACAACAAATCTATTTTAACTTGTCTACTTACAATACTATAAGACCACGAATGCAAATATTCAGAAAATTGTCTAATAACGTCTTTATATGACTCAATTCTATCTAAACACTCTTGTTTACTAAGGTCACAATACTGATCAAACAACTGAACATCACTATTTATGCAAATAGTTTTACGAATATTCTCATACCATATGCATTATAATTACCATAATGATTTTGTACCCATGCCATGAGTTCTTCATGTTGATCTACTATATTCATGTACATGCCAGGATAAACATCATTATATTGCATTAAATAAAAGAGGGAGTTTTGTTTTTGAAAAAAGTTTCACCTCAGATGCATCAGCCATGTGAATTGTAGGAATTTATCGTGTACAGAATCATGCACTTGATCTCACAATCCCAGGTGGTGAAAATGTGTATTATTCTGCCATCAATGTACATCTTATAGAGTGAAAGTATGTTTTGCTTTTGTTAAAAAAAGTTATAAACAAAGGAATTAGCGAAGACTGAATTACCTATTTGTTGAAAGAACGGCATATTATGCCTTGTATGAATTGTCATTTTTCTTCAAAAAATTTTTATATTTTTTGTAAACGTATTTTTCAATTATTTTTTATCTCACATGCATTAAATCGTTACTGTACATTTTTCTATAAAAATTTCAGAAAATATCAATTTAAACGAAATCTTTCCTTGAACTCTTTTTTTATTTTAAATGCCAAAGAAGAAGAAGAAGAAGATTGAGTCACATAACTAGCAATTTTTTTTTGTTGTAAAGATAACATTTCTATAACCTAATCTATCATATTCGACGGCAGGGATTAGGAGCCTATCCTATTCTACGGCAGGGATGGGGAGCCTAAAGAAATTGTATAAAGGATCTAGCAGGTATACAAATCTGATTAGATCAAAGGAGGGATTTGACATCTCTTTTGAATTTTTTTTTACTGCAGGTGGGGTTCGAACTCTGATCTACAGTCTAAAGAAAATTTAATCTCCTTTTTGGTGGTCATTGAGCCAAAGTCAATGTTGTTAAATTCAGAATGAATAGCGACTCGGTTAAACTATTAGATCAGATCTCAAAAATCCACTTACGTCAGCCATGATGTTATAATTATTTTATATTTTTATAAGTTTCAAAAATATTGAAATTAAGTTCTTGGTTATATTTGGTAAATCATGAAAAATATTCCAAAAATATTAGACTTGCAATCAAATATATACCTAATAATTATATATATAAATGTAAATTCATGATTAAAATATGTCCATTTTCCAAAACTACTTGAAAAACTAAATTAAAATAAATTAATATAAGTTGGAATCACTGATGCTAAATTAATGACATCATAGAGATGAAAACATATTGATTTAGAGATCATTTAGGAAAATGAATAATTTTGATATTTACACTAAATGGGTGACGTTTTCTTATTCCTATTAATAAATGAAAATGTTACAATTGAGATAATTCAAATTATATTTAGAAAAAGGAAAAAAGAAAAGTTAGAGAATTGGATCAACCAGTAACATAGGGTCATTGGTTTAGTTGATTTTTGATGATTTTGACTGATCTTTTACCAATGTAAATTGCAAATCAGTTCAAAAAGAAGATCGGTTCACGATGGATCGATCGGTCCGATTCGGATCCGATAACACTAGCTAAAGCTCAATGGTTCCATAGCTAGCAAATTGTAGCCAATCATGAATGGGAAGTGATTAATAAACGGACCCATACATACGGCTTCTTCTAAAACGTGTGAATGAAGCCAAATTGAGATCCAGCTGTCAGGTGGCCTGAAGTTCATTCCCATTCCAACACGTTTCAAAAAACGACGCACCACCGCCAGTTGTCAATTCCTATCGGGACATACCGTACACCACCCATTTGTTTACATTTCTTAAACTTGGATAAACCCGCAGTTCAAAGATTTAATAGCTCAAATTATTCTACACCACTTGATGAAAAGTATGGCACAATTTGTATTATTGAATTTTTGAAGGTCGGATTTACTCAAGTGTAAACATCTGATTATTAGTACTTGCATTAATTGACGAACCTCACAAGTAGTAATTAGAAAAAAATGCAAGAAAGCAAGAAAATGGTACTACTTGGGTAGACTGTTAGAATTGTGACAGACAAATTATATGAAGCATGAAAGTTTCACGTATTCGTGAGTCATAAAGGCAATATTCTGAAATGGAAAACACAAATGCCACAAAGGCCCATGTTACTCTCACTATCAAAGGCTCCCCCTGGCCCTCCCCTTTCCCCTCCCTCCTCAGTCCTCTCGCATCCCTTCCTATTTGGCCATTTTGCATTTTTTTTCTTCCTTTGCACTTTTAAACGCTATGTAAGTGGACCACATCTCCCCGTTGTTATTTCTCTATACTAGGAGGTATAAACCGCGCTCTGCGCGATAGAGATAAAAACTTGTATGCCCAGTTTATGTTTAACAGCTGGGAATACTAAATGAGAAAAATGCTTATTCATTTAGAGCTCAAGATTAATAGCTAGAAATAATAAATGAACCAAATGCCTATATATTTAGGACCATATTTAATTTGCATGTATTTGACAGCTAGCCTTATGCGGATTCTTTTTTAATTTTCTTCTATTTTGGTCTTATAATGAAGGTTTTGGAGTTGTACAAATTTGAGCATGACTGTGAAGCAGCTAGGAGTTGGAGAAAACCAAATTTTTGGAGTGATAGGATGAATGATTACTTTATGCTTTTGGATCATAACTTTTACCGAATTTGTTTTGGAAGGCCTTTAACATGCATCCTTTGCTGCTTTGCTAATTTTAAGGTCACTTCTATTTTTTCCTAGAGGAAATAATTCTTTTGATTGCTAGGGTGGCTAATTGAACCTTTTCTTAAATTGTTTAATTGATGAAATTGGCATTATTAAATTGATTAGCAAATAAAGAAAGAAACAAAAACATAGCGGGAAATCTCACGGGCCTCAAAGCAATCCCAAGCTATGTCTATATTTTTAGATTGCACACTCTTAAGCATTGTCTGAATAAGAGTTTCAATTCTATCCACATCCTTGATGTTTTTTCCTTAGAGATCAATGAATTAATGCCCTTATCAACCAACCATTGAATTCACAATTTGGTACATGCAACTTCAAGCCGGGATCGCACTATTTAATGCAATATTAAGTAAGAAAATGTTTGCACTTTCTTCTACACAAAAAAAAATTTCTTTTCCCGGGAGGAAAAAAAATTCAAGGATACAGTCGAAGAAAGGAAGGAGGTTAACCTTCCATCAGAAATGCCAAATAAAAATGTCACCTTTCAAAAAATTAATATAACATTCTAGCTTGCTATGACTTAGCAAACAATCCGTGATTTAAAGTCCAGAAGGGAAAAGTACCAAGAAAAAGATAGCACAGTGACCAGTAACACAACAACCTAAACAAATTAATTAACTAAGGAACCATGAATATATAGAGAAACAGATCTCGCAATTATCAGGGATTCACTCTCAGTCTAATACCAATAATAATTGGATTGGACTCAACAAACCACATATCATCTACTTTGGTCCATCCCACTTCAGCCTCAAAAATCACGGAACAATGTCAGTAGAACAGGCTTCTTACTATAGCAACAAACATAAACAACAAGTTGTCAACAATCTCAAAAAATACCGGAGGCAACAAAAGCAACACGGAGGGAATCACCTTTGATCAACAACATAATCTCTAGCAATAATAGAAACACCATCTAAAAGCGCCTTTCTCACTGGTAAATCATATAAAACAACTCCCATCATATTTATTACAAATCAGTCAACCAAAAGATGAGTTAGTATGTCAAAATATCAGCTCAGAAACAAAATAACTACTCGTATAAAAAAAGGGAAAAAAAAGGGAAACCAGTGACTCAATTATAAAGGCACAGCCATCAACTAAATGTTGGAAAAGATGTAAAAGGGCAAATATCAAGATTAGCCAGAAGGATCGGTTCGCCAAGCTTACCAAAACGCACTAATTACAGAATAAAAGCAACCAAAGCAGAAGGATTAAAGTGCAAAAAAAGAAAACTACTTTTAGTTCTAGAATAAAAGTGCAAAATTAAAGCTGAAGGTATTCAGAAGTCAGAACTACTGCTCAATGATCGAACTAAAATTTGCACACTGTTGGGTTGTTCCATACTTCACTTTTATAACAGCTTATCATGTAAGCAATAAATTTAAATTTATGTACAAGATTAAGGTACTCAGAACCAGTACTGTGATTGAACTAAAATGTGGCATGACAGATTATAAAACTTAAAGACTTCTGACTATAATTTTCTTCTTGTTTAAGGTTGTTATAATTAAAAGGTTCAATCAGTAATCTAGTCCACCTATAGAACGTGGTTTACTCATGCATATGCCAAGCAAAACTCGCAACTTCAGAGAAGAATTCATAAAAAATTTCAGTCCAAAAATTAAACATTCTATTGGTAACCCTTTCCATCTACAGAATGTCGTTCAATCATATATAAGAAATATGCAAGCAAAACTAGAACCGTCAGAGAAGAGCATATGAAAAAATTCATAATCCAAAAAATTAAACAATAATACCTTCATGTATTCTGTATTGCCGGTTGCTACCTCTAGTTTTATTTTCATTGTCTTAGTTGCGAAAGTCTAGAATCAAGTAGCTATGAGCCAGGCAGTTAGCCGGCTATTTAAAAGTATCTGTCAAAGACATGCATAAAGTTATTTCACTATAATACACCAGAAAAGAAAGAAGTTCAGCATTTAACAATAGTTATAAAATAAATTCATGATCACAAAAAACTTACTGGTTTCAATTCCCCATTCCAAACGACGTTCACAGCCAAAAATCCGATGACAGCCGGTACAATATACAAGAGTGCAGCCTAAATAAACAACCATTAAAAGAGATAAACGAAATGAGAAGTATGGACCCTCGCTGGAACAAATTTACACTTCTCAAATGTATCCATCTACTTTCCAAGATAAGAACATGCATAAAACACCTACATGCATTAAGAAGATGCCATTTTTTTTTGTTTCTAAGGTCGATACTATAGAGTTCTTCAGGAACACAGGTTGATAGCACACCCCTGCAAACCAGACACCAGAATCACAAAACCACAAGGGAAGGAAACGGATCACAAACATAGCGCAAGTAGAAGGGAAGAAATGCAAACACACAACCCAGCAAGAGCAAGATCGTACCTTTCCCGAGAGCAAAATAGAAGGTCTTCGGAAGGGGAGAAAAAAAGGTCCTAGGGAATCAAAGAACGAAAATATAAATTCTAGGCTAAAATTTACAGAGAAAAATCACAATGAAGACTGCACCTCACCGAAAAGGAAGAAGAAGAAAGCTTACAACGAAGGAGGAGAGCAAGATCGTACCTTTCCCGAGAGCAAAATAGGAGCCACTTGAAAAGGGAAATAAAGGAAAAAGAACAAAAAAAAACTTACAGGGGAAGCTAACAACGAAGACTGCACCTCAACGTAAAGAAAGAACAAGAAAACTTACAACGGAGGAGGAAGAGGAGAACCGAACGAATGGCAACTGATCTGGACAACTGAAACCCAGAGAATGTGAGGGACAGAGTTTTGATGGTCCTTGCGAGCCTCGAGAAGGGGAACAAAGAACAAAACCATCAGTTTCAGGCTAAAGATCATGCAGAAAACTCATGGCAAAAACTGCACCTCATCGGAAAGGAAGAAAAGGAAGAACAAGAAAACTCACAACGGAGAAAGAGGAGAAGAGCCAAACATCTGGACCACTGCAACCCAGAGAACGCGAGAGACCGAGGTTCGATAATACCTGCGTGGTTAGAAGAGAACCGGATAGCTCAACAGGCTCTTGTACCAAGACTCAGAACAGCCGAATAAGCAACAGAGCAACATTGCCCAAAAGAAGGAGAGAGAGAAGGCAATGGGAAGAAGAGGCATGTAATACTGCCAGATAGAGAAATAAGTCTGTCAACGAGAAACGCAGCAGGAGGCACATGGGATACTGGCAGAGGAAAAGATGATAACTTGGTGCGCGATACGTGAACAACATTAATGCTCTCAACCCACATGCGCGGCACGTGAGAGGACGACGAAATTTTTTGCAGAAAGGTGTTCGTACGTTATCTACTTATGTTGAAAGAATGCATTAAGAAGATGCCTTTTTTTTTCGTTTCTAAGGTAGATACTACAGAGTTCTTCAGGAACATAGGTAAAAAGCACACCCCTGCAAACCAGACACCAGAACCACAATACCACAAGCGAAGGAAACGGATCACAAACATAGCGCAAGTAGAATGGAAGAAATGCAAACACACAACCCAGCAAGAGCAAGATCGTACCTTTCCCGAGTACAAAATTGAAGGTCTTCGGAAGGGGAGAAAAAAATGTCCTAGGGATTCAAAGAACAAAAATATAAATTCTAGGCTAAAACTTACAGAGAAAATCCACAATGAAGACTGCACCTCACCGGAAAGGAAGATGAAGAAAGCTTACAACGAAGGTGGAGAGCAAGATCGTACCTTTCCCGAAAGCAAAATAGGAGCCACTTGAAAAGGGAAATAAAGGAAAAAGAACAAAAAAAAACTTAAAGGGGAAGCTAACAGCGAAGACTGCACCTCAACGTAAAGGAAAAACAAGAAAACTTACAGCGGAGGAGGAGGAGAACCGAACGAACGGCAACTGATCTGGACAACGGAAACCCAGAGAATGTGAGGGATCGAGGTTTGATGGTCATTGCGAGGATCGAGAAGAGGAACAAATAACAAAAACATCAGTTTCAGGCTAAAGATCACGCAGAAAACTCATGGTAAAAACTGCACCTCATCAGAAAGGAAGAAATGGAAGAGGAAGAAAACTCACAATGGAGGAAAAGGAGAAGAGCCAAACATCTGGACCACTGCAACCCAGAGAACGCGAGAGACCGAGGCACGATGATACTTGCGTGGTTAGAAGAGAACCGGATAGCTCAACAGGCTCTTGTACCAAGACTCAGAACAGCCGAATAAGCAACAGAGCAATATTGCCCAAAAGAAGGACAGAGAGAAGGCAATGGGAAGAAGAGGCATGCAATACTGCCAGATAGAGAAACAAGTCTGTCAACGCGAAAGACAACGCAGCAGGAGGCATATGGGACACTGGCAGAGGAAAAGATGATAACTTGGTGCGCGATACGTGAACAACATTAATGCTCTCAACCCACATGCGCGGCACGTGAGAAGGCGACTAAACTTTTGGCAGAAACGTGTTCGCACGTTATCTACTTATGTTGAAAGAACATGTATAAAACACCTACATGCATTAAGAAGATGCAATTTTTTTTTATTTTTAAGGTTGATACTACAGAGTTCTTCAGGAACTCATGTTAATAGCACACCCCTGCAAACCAGACACCGGAACCACAAAACCGCAAGGGAAGGAAATGGATCACAAACATAGCGCAAGTAGAATGGAAGAAATGCAAACACACAACCCAGAAAGAGCAAGATCGTACCTTTTTCGAGAGCAAAATAGAAGGTCTTCAGAAGGGGAGAAAAAAAGGTCCTAGGGAATCAAAGAACGAAAATATAAATTCTAGGCTAAAACTTACAAAGAAAAATCACAATGAAGACTGAACCTCACCGGAAAGGAAGAAGAAGAAAGCTTACACCGATGGAGGAGAGCAAGATCGTACCTTTACCGAGAGCAAAATAGGAGTCACTTGAAAAGGGAAATAAAGGAAAAAGAACAAAAAAAAACTCACAGGGAAAGCTAACAGCGAAGACTGCACCTCAACGTAAAGGAAGAACAAGAAAACTTACAACGGATGAGGAGGAGGAGAACCGAACGAACGGCAACTGATCTGGACAACTGAAACCCAGAGAATGTGAGGGACAGAGGTTTGATGGACCTTGCGAGGCTCGAGAAGGGGAACAAAGAACAAAAACATGCACCTCATCGGAAAGGATGAAAAGAAAGAAGAATAAAACTCACAACGGGGGAAGAGGAGACGAGCCAAACATCTGAACCACTGCAACCCAGAGTACGCGAGAGACCGAGGCTCGATGATACCTGCGTGGTTAGAAGAGAACCGGATAGCTCAACAGGCTCTTGTACCAAGACTCAGAACAGCCGGATAAGCAACAGAGCAACATTGCCCAAAAGAAGGAGAGAGAGAAGGCAATGAGAAGAAGAGGCATGTAATACAGCCAGATAGAGAAACAAGTCTGTCAACGTGGAAGACAATGCTGCAGGAGGCACATGGGATACTGGCAGAGGAAAAGATGATAACTTGGTGCGCGATACGTGAACAACATTAATGCTCTCAATCCACATGCGCGGCACGTGAGAGGACGACGAAACTTTTGGCCGAAAGGTGTTCGCACGTTATCTACTTATGTTGAAAGAACATGCATAAAATACCTACATGCATTAAGAAGATGCCATTTTTTTTTGTTTCTAAGGTAGATACTATAGAGTTCTTCAGCAACACAGGTTAATAGCACACCCCTGCAAACCAGACACCGGAACCACAAAACCACAAGGGAAGGAGACGGATCACAAACATGGCGCAAGTAGAATGGAAGAAATGCAAACACACAACCCAGCAAGAGCAAGATCGTACCTTTCCCAAGAGCAAAATAGAAGGTCTTCGGAAGGGGAGAAAAAAAGGTCCTAGGGAATCAAAGAACGAAAATATAAATTCTAGGCTAAAACTTACAGAGAAAAATCACAATGAAGACTGCACCTCACCGGTAAGGAAGAAGAAGAAAGCTTACAACGAAGGCAGAGAGCAAGATCGTACCTTTCCCGAGAGCAAAATAGGAGCCACTTGAAAAGGGAAATAAAGGAAAAAGAACAAACAAAACTTATAGGGGAAGCTAACAGCGAAGACTGCACCTCAACGTAAAGGATGAACAAGAAAACTTACAACGGAGGAGGAGGAGGAGAACCGAACGAACGGCAACTGATCTGGACAACTGAAACCCAGAGAATGTGAGGGACAGAGGTTTGATGGTCATTGCGAGGCTCGAGAAGAGGAACAAAGAACAAAAACATCAGTTTCAGGCTAAAGATCACGCAGAAAACTCATGGCAAAAACTGCACCTCATCGGAAAGGAAGAAAAGGAAGAAGAAGAAAACTCACAACGGAGGAAGAGGAGAAGAGCCAAACATCTGGACCACTGCAACCCAGAGAACGCGAGAGACCGAGGCTCGATGATACCTGCGTGGTTAGAAGAGAACCGGATAGCTCAACAGGCTCTTGTACCAAGACTCAGAACAGCCGGATAAGCAACTGAGCAACATTGCCCAAAAGAAGGAGAGAGAGAAGGCAATGGGAAGAAGAGGCATGTAATACTGCCAGATAGAGAAACAAGTCTGTCAACGCGGAAGACAACGCAGCAGGAGGCACATGGGATACTGGCAGAGGAAAAGATGATAATTTGGTGCGCGATACGTGAACAACATTAATGCTCTCAACCCACATGCGCGGCACGTGAGAGGACGACGAAACTTTTGGCCGAAAGGTGTTCGCACGTTATCTACTTATGTTGATAAACCCCCCTCTTCTCTTCCCTTCTCCCCCATACACCCCATACCCGGAAGAACAGCCAGCAAAGGAAGAAACTCTTGTCCTCCGCCCCTCACTCCTCCCTCCTTCCTTTCATAGTTATTTTCTCTGTCACCAGTATTTCTTTTCCTACCACAAGAGCAATCAATATGAGTGAGGCACCAAAAGATGAGGGGGCTTATGCTCATGCTCACGACGACACTAACACTATCTACAGTGTTGCTGAGGAGAAAAACAAGAAATTTCTTCAGTTTATTGAAGAAGTCACCGCTAACGCTGATGAGGTCCAAAAAAGGGTTCTTGCTGAAATCTTGTCTAGGAATGCCCATGTCGAGTGCTTAAAAAGACATGGCCTTAATGGTCAGACTGATAGAGAAACTTTCAAGAAAATCATGCCTGTCACCACTTACGAGGATATTCAGCCTGATGTTAACCGTATTGCTAATGGGGACAAGTCTCATATCATCTGTTCACAGCCCATCTCCGAGTTCTTGACAAGGTTTGTTTTTCTTTTCTGTAACTAATGCACTGTTTTTGGTCATGTGACTTGTGTCATTCTTCTTGCATGTGCTTTAACATATTCTTTTTTGCCAGTATTCCTTTCTTTCTTTTTCCTTTTTTTTTTCTCCTTTTATTCTGAAAAAAATGAGTTGTCTCTTATAGTATCTACCTCTTATCATTACATATTACATATGTATCTAATTTCTTTTTTCTATACAGTTCTGGGACATCTGGTGGAGAGAGGAAATTGATGCCTACAACTGAGGAAGAACTAGAAAGGAGATCATTGCTTTACAATCTTCTGATGCCTGTGATGAGTCAATTTGTTCCCGGACTAGAGAGAGGCAAAGGAATGTATTTCGTGTTTATCAAATCTGAGGTTAAGACCCCAGGTGGGCTAGTGGCTCATCCTGTTTTAACTAGTTACTACAAAAGTTCCCACTTTAAGAACAGGTCTTTTGACCCTTACACGAACTATACTAGCCCAAACGAGACCATCTTGTGCCCTGACTCTTATCAGAGCATGTATTCCCAAATGCTTTGTGGGTTGTGCCTAAACAAAGAGGTCCTCCGGGTTGGTGCTGTTTTTGCCTCGGGTTTCATCCGAGCAATCCGTTTTCTTGAAAAGCATTGGTCACTTCTGTGCAATGATATCCGAACTGGAACTCTAAACCCACAAATTACTGACCCGTCTGTGAGGGAAGCAGTGATGAAAATTCTAAAGCCTGACCCACAACTTGCTGAATTCATCGAGGGGGAATGTGGGATGGAGTCTTGGCAAGGGATTATTACTAGGTTGTGGCCAAACACCAAGTATATTGATGTTATCGTGACTGGGACCATGTCACAGTACATACCAACTCTGGATTACTATAGCAATGGCCTACCTCTTGTTTGCACCAGGTATGCTTCTTCAGAGTGCTTTTTAGGTGTCAATCTCAACCCTCTTTGCAAGCCAAGCGAAGTTTCCTATACCCTCATTCCCACCGTGGGATATTTTGAATTCTTGCCGGTTGACAGAAACAATGGCGTTACAAATTGTATATCCATGCCGAAATCCCTCAATGGGAAGGAGAAACAGGAACTGGTTGATCTCGCTGATGTTAAGCTTGGACAGGAGTACGAGCTTGTTGTCACCACTTATGCAGGTAATATTCTGTTCATATTTTAATCCTAATAAGAAGACTATGTTTAAAATACCCTCAAGCCTGTATGTTTTCAAAATGGCAATCCTATTATCCTAACCTTTTCTTTTTTTCTTTTTTCTTTTTTGGGTGGGTGGGGCTCAATCATTCAGGCCTTTATCGGTATAGAGTGGGAGATGTACTAAGGGTTGCTGGATTCAAGAACAAGGCCCCTCAATTCAACTTCATATGCCGCAAGAATGTGGTCTTAAGCATTGATACTGATAAGACTGATGAGGTTGAGCTACAAAATGCAGTGAAAAATGCAGTGAGCCATTTGGTCCCGTTTGATGCCCGGGTGACAGATTACACTAGCTATGCTGATACCACTACAATTCCTGGACATTATGTTCTTTTCTGGGAGCTTAGCCTGAATGGCTCAACCCCAATTCCTCCTTCAGTTTTTGAGGACTGTTGCCTGGCCGTTGAGGAGTCGCTCAACAGTGTCTACCGCCAGGGTCGTGTTTCTGACAAGTCAATCGGCCCTCTTGAGATCAAGATTGTGGAGGCTGGCACATTTGATAAGCTTATGGACCATGCCCTTAGCTTAGGAGCTTCAATTAATCAGTATAAAACTCCCCGTTGCGTCAAGTTTGCACCAATTGTTGAACTTTTGAACTCGAGGGTTAAGGCCAGCTACTCCAGTCCAAAATGTCCCAAGTGGGTTGCTGGTCATAAGAAGTGGAATATCAACGTGAAATAAGGAAGCTTGGAAGCGCTCATCTTGGTAGCTGTCTTTGGATATCCCCTCCCCAAATTGAAAATTAAGCAAAAAAAACAAAGAACTGTTTTGTGATCATCCATCTTAGTGCTTAGGAACTAAAGCCCCGTGTAGGTTAAACCCCCATGATTTTAATGTTTATTTGAATCTTTGTTCAATTTTAACTGCTGCCCCCTTATTATGATAGATATTTTATTTAACCTCTTGTATAAAGCAGTTTTTGTTCTAGGAAGGCCCTTCTTCCGATTTTGCATTTTACTCTTATTATGCTGCTTTTAACTCGTAGAAATTATTTTAACAGATGTACTTTACAGGTGTAGTATTGTGTGTGTGTGTGTGTTTTTTTTAGGTTGGTTCACATGATGGTTAGTTAAAAAAAAAAAAAAAAAAATGTAGCTCCACTGAAATTATAGTAGTATGATCCAAGTAACAGGCCCACTGTTGACTGCATGGTTCCAAAGCGGAACCTATATTTTTGTTATTTTAGTTTACTCCTTTTGGGTATATGCACCACATCTGATGGTGCCAGCTGCATTAGCTGGAAATTTAACATATTAATTTCATGGGAATTGTTTTCTTATTTCCAGCCAGGAATCCTGCCCACTTAACTCTCATGAGCAGCTTATGTACTAGTAGAACTGCATAGAAAGCATACCTGATTTGCTTTTCAAAATCCTTCCTTTTACCCTTTACTTTTTAGGAAAAGCAAACCAACTTTATGTCCCTCATAATTTAGCTCAGACTCGTGAAATTCATTGGTATTCTAGTTACTGGAAACGTTGTTAACACTCAGATAGCCCTCAACTTCAGTCAATTCTTTACTCTTTTAAAAGTAGATTTATGAACAAAAAGCTGTCCTCTAGCCTGTTCAGCAGGGGACCCAAGGCCAAGACTTTAGATGATTCATTAATTGAAAGTTATAGCGTACGTAAACTTTCCTGTAGTTATTATTATTATTGGGATAAAGTGTCAATTGCCCATTTGTCTATGGCATGTAAGTAAGACTGAAGGGAGATAATTAATGGCTTTCTTTCTTTCGTTTCCTTTTCTTGTTTGCCCTTTAGGATATTTCAGTGTGTTCACTTGTGGATGAGACTGCTGCTTTTATGCTAAGCTTCCAACTCTTCATATCAAAAACAAAGAGGGGGGCAAACCTACGTTAACGTGTAGTGCTTGACACCTATCAGAAATGAAATAATAGGGCACCATAAGCTAAATGATTCCATAAAAAAAATAGTCTTGTTTCGAAGATAGGGTGGCAATAAGCTAATCCATTCCGCACCAAGCATTTTGCATTGCATCATGCTTTTCAGAAATTGAATTGATCTGACTTGTGAAATGAAGCACACAAAGTTGCTAAGGATTTGAACAGCATACCTATACTTTTTTACCCTTTTCTTTCTCTTTCTTTCTTTCCTTTTTTTTTTGTGTAAATAATAATTAGGGTTGCCTTGAACAACAGCATATGTTATTAAATTCCTGAATTTTGAGCTCAACATGAACTAGTAATTTATACATTGACTTTGTTATTTTTGGATATACGAATTATCAAGCTTACTTTTGTAATGTTTATTTTATTACTATAAGAGATGGTAGTATGGCTGCAAACGAATCAAGGCCACTCAAAATTTGTTGAGTGCACATAAGTTAATTGAGTCTACATTTAGACACATTCAATCAATCTAAACCTAGCTCAAGTCAAGTTGAGGGAGCATGTTGTGATCGGCTTAAAAATTCATCAAACTTAATCGAACTCAAACAGCCCTTGATGATGGCAAGAAATTGGCCGGTTAAAAATGAATGTAAACAAAAATATACTTGCCATTGAAGGAGGAAAAGAAGCTAAGAGATGTTTCGAGTATCAGGATCAAAACGGACTAAAAATTGCATATAAAATCTGAGGCAATCAAGTCACGTAGAAAGGAAATTTTATGTAACATTTCCGGTCGAGGTAGTTTGATACTTGCACTTCACAATTTGATGCTGGGCTCCATTATTGTCTCGCTTGAGATGGAGACGGAGACAAACGGATTGCCAGCAGAAACAATTCTTCAATTTGCTAAAAGTAAAGTTATGTCCACATTCGTGGGTGACCGCGGCGCGAAGTATCAAGGCAGCCCCCTCCGGGTCGCTTCACACGTGTTGTACCCGAAAAAGACACTGGATTCGGGCAACTTGGACCTACGCGAAAGAGAATGTTGACTTCGACTGGACCTTAAAAAGCCCCACCCACACGTGATGGTTTTCTGTTTTATGCTTGCTTGTCGGGCCCTGTGCGAGAGGCCCATCCGAAAAGGCTGTCTCCAGCAGTCGCAAATGCTGCTGCATCCACAACACTTGCATCACACAGGCAATTCCGGCTTCAAAAGTATAATTTAGGCAGAAGAAAAATATCATTACGATTACTAGTTGCTGTTATGTGCATGAACTTGTTGAGGTGACATATGTGCTGCCTTCTGTATTATTAGATAAATCATTGCCATTGCTTAGGCAAACTTTCTTAACTTAATAATAAATATTAATTAACTTCCTTTCTTTTCTTTTTTCATTTCCAGAACATGTTTGACTACAAATGCCACAACAAGCTTTAGTAGTGGGTGATAGTACTAGTATGTGTGCTGTTGTTGTTCGGTCAAATCTCAGAACTTGAACTTTATTTTAAGAATTAATCTTATAGACACTAACTAACTAGTAGTGTATATACTATTACAGAAGAAGAAGAGGCTCAAATAAAGAAGAAAGTTAACAATGGTATCCATGAATTGTTTTTTTTTGTGGGGGGGGGGGGGGGGGGGGTGAGGTGATGGAGTGCTGTGTAGAAGAAGAATATTCAGACGCGTAGAAGATGGTTTTGATGCTGCAAAAGATTCCAAGACAACGTCGGTCCTTAATTAGTGGTAGTTTGTTAATGTTATCCCGATGAGTGACGAGAAGCTATTGGGAAGTCTGCATCTATATTATGTACTCCTAACATCTAGCAACGGAACAAGAAGGTATTTTTCTCTATTCGTGTCAGAGATAATCTAAAGACTTGAAAGAAGAATTAAAGCAATAATATATGATGAAAGGTCTTCACAACGATACTGACATGATCACCAATTAAATTTGTTATCAAATCGAAGTGGATAAGAAATGTAGGGAAAGAATGTTGCAATTGAGATGAGACAATAATAATGTTTGACAGAGAGAAGGCATTAAAATAAAGAAAGAAATAGGCCTCTGTTCTGTTCTGTTATCAGGGCAAGGACTTTTTGTAGTCTTGTTAAGTAGCTGTTTGTACAAGTGTATGGTACTGGTAGGCTCAACTGCAAGATTTTTCCTTTACTTATCAAAACCTGCTCTTGGATCATTTTGTGACAGCTTCAACTGACTTTAATTTAATTTATTAGCCAAAGTCAGGAGTACTTTGGCTAATAAATTGGTTGTAAGTTTAGTTATGTGTTTGGTATGCACAAAAGTCCGCTGCTGAAATCACAGGAGAGAGAGAGAGAGAGATTATACATATACATATATTTTTCTTGTGGATAATGCTAGTTTAATTATACATGATGATGATAACGATGCTCAAACCTAAAGCTAAAGGAGCTGGTGGAATGTAGAAATTTTACAAGGAATATCTGGACTTTTTCAAGGGGTAAGTGAGTGAGATGAGGTCTTTGGTCGGTGACATATGCTGCAGACTTATCAAGAAACAGGTCGAACTGGTGCAATTTGCATGGCGCGGCATGATTAATCATTAATCCTTCCTCCTCAGATGTCTTTTGTCTCAGTATTAAAGGGAAAAAAAATTGCTGCTGTTTATTTAAGGATTCAAAAGCAATTATCTCCAAAATGTTGTGACATCCAAGCTTAATTAAATTTTAATTGAGAAATAACAGATGATTTTGGCCCCCAGCTTCTGAGAAAAAAAAAAAAAAATTCGATGATTCACGTATCCTATAGACAAACTCAAACGTCACGCAACAGAGCTTTTTTTGGTCCAGACCCAAACCAGGAGCAGACCAAGTAACAATCGCTGGAATCAGAGGCTGGAATCGGAGGCCTAATGGGCCGGTCAATCCATGTTAATGACAATGTCCAGCGCATCGAATTCGACAGTGAAGCTGCAAACAGCTTCTTTTGAGCTGTCTAATTCCCAGAAATACTACAGCAAATGCAGTTAACCGCTTTGATCAATTAGGGAAGTGCAACACGGTATATTGTGCCTTTCTTATTCCGTGATAGAAAGCTTCTTTAAAAAAAAAAAGTCAAAATCTTCTTCAAAGACAACCAAAATAGTTGAGATTAACAGAGAAATCCAACTTCGTGGTATTTTCTGAATCTGCCTGGGGACAGTCATAAATGTAGAAACCACTTTATCCCACGGCTTGTGAGAAACTGGTCAAATGCTGTAGTATTCAAGGACTTCGCTGTGACTGAGGTTTGATGATCAAAGCTTGTATGATGATATTCACAATAGCCTGGGGTTCTAGCGTAGCATCAACCTTAAGCACACCTTCAGATTCATCAATATGAAGCAAATCCATTTGGGACTGCAAGAGCTTTGCGGGCATGAAATGTTTCCCCTCTGCGGCTCTCTTCTCCAGCCGAGCAGCGAGCACATCAGCCTGAGCATGCAACAATACAAATTTGACTATAGAAATGTAAGAACCTGGTTCATAATAATTCGGGTCTGCAGATCTAAGAATTTCTCTGTAGTGCTTTTGTAGAGCTGAGCAACCAAGGATTACAGTTCCTCCGTTCCCTGTACTTCTTCTTAGGGCATCTCTCAGTGTTTCAAGCCACGGTATGCGATCTTCCTCAGATAGAGGTATCCCATTTCTCATTTTTTCTGATTTTAATGCAATTTTCACCGGTCAATATTGTCACTAATCAAAACAGGTGGACATGGCAGGCAAAATGCCGGCAGAAAGAATTACCTCTGTTAGCTTGTGGATGGTAATCATCAGCATCGATATAGCAGCATTTTAAAGCTTCACCTAGCATCTGACCAATGGTTCTGCAAATGCAAAATAATAATACCAATCGAAAATGAGTATCACACTAGCTTTCTGGAACACAGTGAAGACGTAAATATCCAGAGTTAAACAACTCATCTAGTTGTCTAGATAAAAGCAACATGAAACAAAGGAACCTCTAGTTGACTGAAGCAGGTGTTGGCTAATGTCCTGAAGTATAGAGCTGAAAGTGTATACCTTGGTAACTTCACAACAAAATTTAGCAGGGCAACCAATAAAGCCAGGTAAATACGTCTCGGAGCAACATCTAGAATCTACTTTCGTGCCATTGTTTAGCCGTTGCTTTAGAAAAAAAAAAAAAAAAAATGGAAATGTAACAGAAGTATTTACATTTTCTTCCTAAATGAGAAACTTTCAGGACTCTACTTAGATGCAGAAATACAATCTAGAAAATATTGCAACTTTTGATATATTACTAATCGTTAAATGAAAAAGTAGGTTCCTATGGCGACACAATTCATAGGACATGTAAAACTTCCATTCTTCCTAGTTCAAAGTTCACCTGGAGCAAGAAGAAGGAAACGAAATGTATAACGGAAAGATCAATACCATTCTTCTGCGGCCATGAATGAAAAGATCAACAACAACAACTAATACCTCAGAAAAGATTGTATCGATAAACAGACAGACATTTAACGATGTACTACTAGTGAAAAATAATGGAATCAAATAGAATTTTTGACTGAGGTTTGAGACTCACGATTTCCCAGCACCGCTAACTCCCATTATGACAATAGCTTTTCCTGTGGAGCAGAATGCATCATCAGACATTGATTAAAAATAATAAAACAGGAACAAGAAACAGAACATTCAGATTAGATATAAACAGATTTCGATGGATAATCATCCCCAAAGTCAAAGTGAAGATGTGAAACGTAGAAGCCAAGAACTACCTTTCCAATCCGGTGCCATATCTGCAGATCAGAATAGATAATCTTGGGGGGGCTTCAGCTCATGAAACAGATACAAAAATCAGAAGCCCATTTGACATCTTTACCAAACACTGCTTCCTCAAAAAATGCCCCTATACATAGTGTGGAAGAAAATTCAAAAGATAGGACATTTCCGGATAATACTTCATTGGGCATTCTCATTAATTATTCTCCCCAAGATTACCATTAAGCTTTGACTGAAAGTGACAACCCAAAAGAGTTAACAGCCAAAAGTAAAGAACGAGCATCTGAGCCTAAAGACGTAGCGCACCAGAAACGTTAAACAAGAAGATTCACGAATGATCCAAGAGCTTTAAGTGCTAACAATCACATTAAAAGAGCTGAGAAGAATTTGAAAGACAGAAATCAATTAAAATTGAAAACTGTACTTACTCGTCGGCAGGATAATATACCAAAGCAGCCAACCAAAAAACAATAAAGAAAAAGGTTAGATGATTTTGCAAATTGATAGGTCATAATTTTTGCTAAATTTATAATTATTTTTCTCTTGATTTTTAGTCAAATATTGTTTTAATTATCGGATTGTACTTATATTTGGTGTTTTATATTAAGGGATAATTTCAGAAACCTCCCCAGTGGTTTGAACAATTACACTGACCTCCCCTGAGGTTACTAATCCTTTACAAATTTAGTCCAAATGATTAAAATATTGTTTTAGAGAGTAAAATTAGAATTTTGTACCTGATTTGTCCTTTGTGCTACATGTCCAATGAATGACAAAGTATTACAAATTAATTAATAATTAATAAATTTTAAGGAGTGTAGTTTATAGGCAAATACACATAACCTATTTAAAGTACCCGCTCTTTACAGATATTTTACTTTCAAATATTTAATTTATGATAAATATATTAACGTTTGTAATTAAAAATTAAAAAATGTTACAGTAATATTCTTGCAAAAAGAAAATCAGTAGGTTATCTATTTGATATAAATTAAATATTTTTTAAAAAAAAGAAATGGCCCATAAAGTATTAATTTTTTATGATTTTCATCCATTACATGAGTAAAGTATTAGCTCTTTATAAGTATTTTATCCTGAATCATTTAATTTATGCGAAATACATAAATATTTATAACTAAAATTAAAAAAGTGTTATATTAATATTTCTACGGAAGAAAAACTGGTAGGTTTTTTATTTAACGAAAATTAAATATTTGAGAGTAAATACAAATCTGTATTTGAGAATAAATATTTGTAATAAAGTAAATGTTTGAAAGTAAAATATCCGTAAAGAGCTGGTACTTTAAATAAGTAATACGTATTTGCCTATAAACTACGCTCCTTAAGTTTATTAATTATTAATTAATTTGTAATACTTTGTCATTCATTGGACATGTATCATAAATGACAAATCAGGTACAAAATTCTAATTTCACTCTCTAAAATAATATTTTAATCATTTGGACTGAATTTGTAAAGGATTAGTAACCTCAGGGGAGGTCAGTGTAATTGTTCAAACCACAGGGGAGGTGAGTGTAAATGTCAGAAACCTCAGGGGAGGTTTCTGAAATTATCCCTTTTATTAATTGCAGGGCATTGGAGTAAAAAGTGCTAAAAAGAGGTAATTTTCTTGGAGTGATTGTCAAGTGCAAGTGTTCCAATTCAAGACGGAGTCTACGTGGAGCATTGGTTGAAGATTAGGAAACTGTCACCTTTTATTAGATGTTTTATTAGGGAATAATTAGCATTATTTTTTAGAAGATTTCCCTTTTTCAATTATAATTAGAGTTTTAATTCTTTTGCGGGCCTTTAGTTAGTGGAGGCCAAGATATTAGTACTTGATAGGAAACAAAGCAAATAAGAGAAAAAAAGCCGGATCCCGCCGGATGAGGACTCGGCTAGGGATCAGTACTCGGCTAGGGATCTCACGTTATTACTACTTGGCCAGGGAATAAGAAAAGAGAAGGAGGCGGCCGCTTGGCTCTCTGCGCCGCGAAGTAGTTCTTTTACTATCGAACATTGACGCAATTTCATGGAGGGGACTTGCGTGAGTTACTCTCAATGGATAGTAACTAATCTTGTTTTCTAGTCAAAGGGACAACTGAAGATTTGTTTCAATAAATAATAACTGTGAGATCTGAATTATTTTAACTACTTCCTTCATTTGTTGGTATTTGTGTGTTTTTTGCTTTTAATTATTGGTATAGCTATCGTGTATGATTAAATAGGTGCGCAACATTTAATTATTCATGTAAGTTATTTGCTAATTAGGGGTAGTTGAATCCGTAATTGTTCGATTACCTCTGTCCTGGTAGCAACTGGCATAATTGGGTTTATGTTAGGGAAACATACGATCTAATTTAAACAAACCCTCGTAGCGTGTTTGTTAGTTAGGATTGAGCCTTTCTAATTATTAATGTAATCTAGAAATTAAATTATACGGTCGTACCTAGGATTGTTTTCGAGTTAGAGAAATAGTTAACAGTCGTACCTTAACTGTCGAGAAATTAAGGAAATGTTGGTTGTTTATCGCGTGTATGACAGTTATAACCAATCTATTAATAAAATGTTTGAATTATCTATGAATCAATGATAAGTGCATGAACCATTTCTGAAGTGTATCTTTAGCTAGAGTTTTCCTAATTATTTTTGTTAATTAAATTATTTTCGCAATTGATTTATTTAGTTCATTAGCATTTAATCCTAAAACCCCCCATTTATCTTGACTCTAAAGGAGACAAATTTCTCCCCAATCCTTGTGGATTCGACTCTACTCATCACTATATACAAAATCTATATTTTTTTTGAGTAGGTAATTATTATTGCACAGGCTCGACACCTGTCACATATTTTTTCTTTTTTGGTTTTGTTATTGGCTTTCCGGCGTTTTATTAATTACTTACCTGGGCTATTGCCTATTGGTGATGCTAATATTTGCTGGTACTGCCGTGTCAGACATTTGACCGCAGCAGCAGTAGGAGGAAGAACGATCGAACTTGTCCACCGCCCACCAACCACCCCAATCCAGGCCGTACATCCTGTATTTACCTCAATTAGTGCTGCACGAGCTTTTTTTTTTTTTTTTAATAAAGATAAGATGGAAAATATGTTTGTTTGAATTGTGTATTATTTGAAATAATTACTGTAGCACTTTTTGTGATGTGATGTATGTGAGATAAAAAGGTGATTGAGAATATAAAAAATTAGGTTGAAAAATGTGTTTATGATGCAAGTGAAATATTATTTGGAATAAAAGCACTGTCCAAACAAAATGAACAGTTACCTTTATAGACTGGCTACTCTTAATTAGTACTATTATCTTCCCAAACAAAATGACAGATAACTATTATTTACTATTTTTTTCAATTTTTAAAATTCCTAACGATATAAAATAGTAACTTTTCAGAGAGCTGTATGTGTGTTTATGACTTTGAAGTTACCATCTTCAGCATACTATGAAAATACTCCATACTTCATCTCTGTGCATGAGAAAAATAGAGAGTTACTATTGAAAGTTTAGATTTCTGGGTTCCAAAAAAAAAATTTAAGACAAAATAGTAGTAAGTCTCAGTCCAATTAAGATAGCTGGAAATGGCCATATTTTTTAAAAAATTAAGTGGATATCAGTTCTTTTTTCTTTTTTTTTTTTGTTTAGGGAGTGGAGATTAGTGTTGTAAATAGGTTTAGTGGAGATTTGGAATGGTTTTTAGAACTATTTTTGCTAGGTCAACCGTGCTCTCAAAGGCACCTAGATTTGACGCCTTACACCCCCTACTTTCGAGCCGTAATGGTGTGTTTACCAAAAGATTTCAATTTTGTAAACTGATGGTAATATTAAATATTAATTATTACATGAAATGGAAATGAAAATAAATTCTTTATTGGGAGATTGATAAAAGGAAGTATGTTATCAGCTGGTATGGTATGCTATGTTCTCCATCACATAGACTTATATCCACAAATTTAGGTATTAAATTATTAATTAATGCGATTGACTGCCTATTATTTACTCCTACGTTGTTATAGCTACGAAATTCGCGCGGCGAACTGAGTTGCTCTAAGCCCAATTTAAGAGAGCCCAAGAGATCTCTCAGTCCATTTCCTATGTGGGCCTAGCTAGGTCTGCTTCCAACCTGCTGCCAAGAGGAAGCAACCAGAATAATGTTTGTTAATTCAGACATTTGTCTTGAAAATAAATGAAATCCAGGTCCACCTGAGGGGATGTATTTCCATAACAATCTTTTATGGTAACATTTTGCTTCATAGCTGGACTACCTTGTGGTACCTCACTATTTACCCATCTGCCCTTTAGTTGTGTTGTGTTGTGGCCCATTTTCTTTCGTGCATCTTCAGCTTTTAGGTTCTGAGTGCAGCCCATTTTAGTTGCTTTTGTCGACTTTCTAATTTTCCTTTTCTACAATTAAAACTGCTTTATGTTTTCTTATTTCCTATGCATGCCTTCCTATTAAATATACTTTAACACGACTAATATGCCGCTTATTAAGTAGATAAATCAAAACAAGTAATTGGTCTTTCAGCAATTAGAATTACTTCACAACATTTTTTTTTTTTTAAAAAGAGCATTACACTTTTATACATTAAATTGATCAATCATAATCAGCAACATTCAAGAAGAAATTTTATGGCGCTTCATTTCTTCGTTCATTATCACACCGTCAAATTTCATTTTTTATTTTACCAGCTATAATTCCAAATTATTATTCTTCACGCATTCAATTTTCACTTTATTTCACAAGCCTTTATGAATTAATGTTATTATACATATTTCTGCCAAACCACATTACAAAATGTTAGTTAAAAAAAAAAAAAAGAAGAAGAAGAAGAAACAAACACTGGTATCCATTCTCATGCCTCCTGCGGGACTGCGTCCCAGTTTTATCTCAACTTCTATTTTTGTATAGATTTTTGGCACTCAAAAGTTCACTGTTTTCTCTACTTTTCGGGTTAGAATGAAGCCCTCAAATTAAAAAGTTGTGGGCTAAAATTCAAATCACGGTTCCTAGTTTGACTCTTTCATATTTTTCAAGAAAAAAAAAAAAAAAAAAAAGAGATATGAAAACCGAACAACTATGAAGTCGATAAAACTTCAGTAATATGTATAAGGAAATTTTGAGAATTAGGACGTACGTAATCTTGGTTTTGACTGAAGAGGCTTCAAATATAGTACTCTCTGAATTTTTTTAAAGCAGAACACTGCCACAGCAAAGCCAAATGTGGTGGGATAAGTATTGTGCAACGGAATGGAAGATTATCTCAAGCATATATAAATATAGTGCTTTTCATGCAAGGAGGCAGAAAGAAGAATAACAGAGTCGGATGACTAAATCATCAGAAACTAAAAGTACGTAATTGGTGCTCGATAGAAACGTAGAAACATCAAAACTAACACAATTACTCCAACAGCTAGCAGGAATTTGATATAATTCAAGACCAAAGTCAAGTAGAAATTCAACTACAAAACATGTTAGATAGTAATAGATTTCAGGATATTCCGTCCCATAGAGGTAGTTTTTATCTAATTTCTTTGAGCTGGAGATGTGTGACAAGGAGGTTTCATACCAAAGAGCTAGAACGCTTGACACAATATCTAGAATTTTAACGTTAAATATCTACATTAGAAAAAGAAATCGAAATTATATATCCCCGTCAATCTTCAAAGCATCCATAGACTGTATACAGGAAATATTTCTCGTCGAATCTTCAAAAGCATGCATAGGCTAATATAATATATATACACTTGGAGGGGGGAGGAGCAGAAAGGAATTCAATACCCTGAATTAGGACATCATTCCAAAATGAGAAGTCTCACCGTTAGCATTCTAATCAGGCGGCAGCCCGCAGCAATATCGACCCCGAATTCATTCTGCTTAAAGCTTCAAATCTATCGGCTGCGCCTGACACCCCGGGCATGCAACAACCTTTACGTAAATCTCTCAGGGCTGAAATTCTTATATGACTCGGGGAAAAGTCTTGCTCCTGTGAAAAAAGCATTTATCCATAACTCTGGTCCTGCATGCATGATAAAATATTTTTCCACAAAATTCCACTTCACAGTTGCTATTTAAAGATGTGATTTTGATTCCAAAACTTTTTGTAGATAACCACAAGTACTTCTCCCTAAGCAAAGAAATTGTGAGAGAAGGAGCTATTCTCAAAGTGTCCTATATCTTATACGTGCTCAATCTCATTATAAAGATGAGCCACAAACAGAAAGGATATGTTATGTTCTTTCAATTTCCACCAAGAATCAAGTTGAGAAGAGAGTCGGAAAGATTTCCCTTCCTCTTCTTCTCCTTTATTCTAGTACTCTGCAGATCACACGTTTGCAATGCAGTTGACACAATAACCACCATTGAACCACTCCGAGATGGTGAAACCATCACTTCCTCAGGTGGAAATTTTGAACTGGGATTTTTCAGCCCAGGCAATTCCAGCAGCCGATACGTAGGTATACGGTATAACAACATATCTTCCACAACCGTGGTATGGGTTGCCAACAGAGGGGCTCCACTTACCAATGCATCAGGTATCTTGAAGGTTGCTAAGTCCGGACAGTTGATTCTTTTAGATTATGCTAATAACATCATCTGGTCTACAAATTTGTCCAGACCTGTGCAGAATCCGTTTGCTCAGCTTTTAGATTCTGGGAATTTTATCCTGAAAGATTCGGACGATGAAAATTCGGATAATTTTCTCTGGCAGAGTTTCGATCATCCAACTGATACACTTTTACCTGGCATGAAGCTTGGTTGGAACTTGGAAACCGGCCAGGAGTTCTATCTGACATCTTGGAAGAACGAGAATGATCCAGCACCTGGCGAGTTTACATATCGCACAGATATTACTGGATATGCGGAACACGTGCTGAGAAAGGGCCCTATTGTGATAAGTCGAGGATTACCTTGGACTGGCATTGAAACTGTGGATTATAGTGGGGCTCCAAATACTGGGAAAAATCCTGTATACTCGTTTGCTCTAGTTTATAACCAGAGAGAGTTGTATTTCAGCTATCAACTCCTGAATTCTTTTGCTTCAAGGTTTGTATTAAATCAAAGTGGTGTTGCACAGAATTGGTTATTGTTCGATGATGAAAGAGAAGGTTGGGTCCTTCACTTTAATATACCAAATAATACCTGTGATTCTTATGGACTGTGCGGACCATATGGTGCTTGCAATATTGCAAATGATCCAATATGTGGATGTTTGGAAGGATTTCAACCAAAATATCCTCATCGATGGGTTAAGAAAGATTGGTCAGGTGGGTGTATCAGGAGGACGCCCCTGAATTGCGAGAACGGAGATGAAAACGGTTTCTTGAAGTATTCTGTTTTTACGTTTCCAGAAACAAAAAATACCTGGTACAGTGGAGATATGGCTCTTGAAGATTGCAAGACTCTCTGCTTGAAGAATTGCTCTTGTACGGCTTATGCAAATCCAGATGCACGTGATGGAGGAAGCGGCTGCTTGCTTTGGTTTGAACAGCTCATTGACATCAGAGAGAATTCTCAAGGGCAAGATGTCTACATTAGGCTGGCTTCAACTGAATTAGGTGATGCTTTTGATTAAGAAAGTAATAAAAGTCAATTCATACTTTTTGAAAACCAAAAGTTAACAGAAGTAATACAATAGAATAAGATGTACCGCTAGATGTCTAGATGAGGGTAATCGACAACATGTTCAGAGTATAGTTCTATCTACAAGAAAGTAGGCTAATTTGGACAAAGAACAAAATTATGAATATTATAGAAATAGGCAAGGAAAGTGGCAACAGTTGTCAGCCTATAGGCTTTAGAAGGAATATCTGTGCTTGTTTACTTTTGAGAATATCCTGCAAATACAATTTTCATTTTTTTCTTCTGGCTTTTGGCAGTATCTCGCAACGGCTTTAGCTGGAGGACAAGAGTAACACGTATAGTTGGTGTATCACTATCGAGCGGAGTGCTTCTTTTAGGCCTTAGCCTTACACTATATCGCAAACGGAAGAAGTATTTGAAGCAGAAAAAAGAAGGTAAGCAGATTGATATATTGTGTCAACTAAAAGTGAACTGACACCATCCTTATAAAGGTTCCTCAAATAAACAATTCACTGTTCATCTGCAGGAAGGAAGTTAGAGGATTACGAGGATGAAGAACTGGTGCTCTTTGATTTAGACACGCTAATTCAAGCTACTAGTAACTTTTCACCCAGTAATAAGCTTGGAGAGGGTGGATTTGGGCCGGTCTACAAGGTAACTATATAATGCAATCTTGGGATCTTCGTCCTTCAATTAATACCAAGTTCTTACCAACATCAGATGGAAGACCATGAATCTTGACTAGCTTCTTTAACTATATGTAGATCGCTTCGTCTGCATGCTAATATCTGTCAAATTTGACCCCCTTCTTCTTCTTGTGCTCATCATGTGAGTTTTAAAAGATTCTAAGTGCACGGAGAAAGCAGAACGCCCTCAGTAGCATATTGACTTTGTTGTTCAAAAAATTCATGTGGAACTAAAATAGGGTGCTGCATTAATTGGAATATTGCAAAGGAAGTATTCTGAGATGCACAACTTGTAATCTCAGGGCGTGTTAGAAGATGGACAGGAGATAGCAGTGAAGCGACTTTCAAAAACTTCCACTCAAGGGCTTGATGAGTTCAAGAACGAAGTTATATACATCACCAAGCTCCAACATCGAAATCTTGTTAAAATGTTAGGTTGCTGCATTCAGGGAGAAGAAAAGATGCTGATATATGAATTCATGCACAACCGAAGCCTGGATTCCTTTATATTTGGTACCGCTTCGAACTATCTTCCAACTTAATTCAGCTTAAACTAACCATTCCTCTTTGCCCCCTTGTTAGTACTTTAATAACACGGTGCTGGCGATTCACCGTAATCTCCAAGGATCGAGTCATTTGATTGATTTGAGATCCTTTCCTTGCCCATTCAAGCATGTTTTTTTGGAGTCAGAATAAGAAAGACCTAAACTTGGTGCAGATCCAGCACGAAGCAGATTGCTTGATTGGCCTCAGCGATTCAACATAATTAATGGTATAGCTCGGGGACTTTTATATCTTCATGAAGATTCACGACTGAGAATTATCCATAGAGACCTAAAGGCTAGCAACATTTTGCTAGATGACACAATGAACCCAAAGATATCAGATTTTGGAACGGCTAGAAGTTTCATAGGTAATGAGACTGGAGCTAGGACAGACCGAGTAGCTGGAACATAGTAAGCATATCCATGAAAAACTTCATAAATTGATCATTTCTACTTCTATCACCACTTAGTCTTGATTTTTTGCTTTCTTGATGCAGTGGCTACATGTCACCAGAGTATGCAATGCAAGGCCGTTTTTCAGTAAAATCTGATGTATTTAGTTTTGGAGTGACAATACTTGAGATTGTCAGTGGTCAGAAAAATAATGCATTTGTCCACCCTGGTCACCACCACAGCCTTCTAGGCCATGTGAGTTTTGCATTGGTAATCTATAATTATCGTAGGTGTTTCTGTGCGCTAAGCATGAAATTGTAAGTCTCCTAATCCGATTTCGTTGTGCAGGCGTGGAAACTATACAAAGAAGGAAGGTCATTGGAACTAGTTGACGAGAGCCTAGGAAACTACTCCACTGGTTTAACAGATGTATTACGATCAATCCATGTTGGTCTGTTGTGTGTTCAACAATATCCAGAAGATAGACCCAACATGTCTGCTGTGGTTATGATGTTAGGTAATGAAGGGGCTCTTCCTCAAGCTCATCAGCCTGGTTTTTTCGCGGAAAGAAATGAATCTTGTTCTGCCGCCTGTGTTGCTAGCTCACAAAATGATATGACTATTACAATCTTAGAGCCTCGATAAACAATTCGAATCTCCCAAGCTAGCATCAAATAATGGTCCAATTCTTCCAAAATTGACCCACAGCCACAGGAATATTCCATCACGTAGCAGCCGCCACTATTGATCTCCTGAACTAGATTATGCCCCTTGCACAATAAGATGCAGAGTTAGAGAGACGAATTTTCAGCACGACGCTTGTAAGATCCTTTTCATAAACGATAATACATGTTGACTATATTAATATAATAGTTTTGTTTGGATAGGGTATTATTTGAAATATTATTTGGAATAATTACTGTAGCACTTTTTGTGATGTGATGTATGTGAGATAAAAATGTGGTTGGGAATATAAAAAGGTGGGTTAGAAAATGTGTTTATGATGCAAGCGAAATATTATTTGGGATAAATTTTGTATCCAAACTGTTAACTCAAAACAAGAATGTTTAAAAAAAATAAAAGGAATGCTGTTTAACAACTTGAAGATTACGTCTACTGGGAAAAGTTTACGTCCGATTTGAGACAAAATGTGAATAGCTTTTTAATCACAATTAATCAGTTAGAGACATTGAGGCTTCATCCCTGGGCTTTTTAACATGATAGAGACGTTCGTGGGAATATGTATACAATCACTAGGATTAAGTCCGTTCGGGGACATCGGATAAAATTGGAATCACACAGAGAATATTAGCATAGCCCTGTGCAATAATGACACGCACACTAAGATTAATATTATGCCAATTCGATGCACATAGTTTTAAGAGTTAATTTTGTATATAGTAACTGCACATTAATAGATATGGATGCATGTCACCTGATCCAATTTGAATTTGATCTTTAATTCTTGCACATGTTGTATGCATTCAATGCCGCTAAATATAATACAAGATCAGGCCTAGTATTAATCACGCGGGATCCTCAGTGTCACTTCTGTATTTATGCCAAGTGTCCTGTTTATTTAAGTTGTCATGTGCTGTTTATTTAAATTTCTTCTACCATCACGTGATAAGTGGGATTGGCACTGGATCGAATAGTGGCATAGAGGATCCCAACTGAGTATTAATTAGGATTTTGTCCTATCTTTGAAAGTTAAGGTGTAACTTTCATAATTTTTTTTTAATTAATAGGTACATAATTTTCTAATAAGATTATATCGAAAACGTCAGCTGCAGCACTTGGTTATTCCTAAGTATTTAAGCACTTTGAGGCTACAAGTGTTTTTTAGTACCGAAAGAACTTCACATTGTAATTTTTATCAATTCTCTAGATATGTAGTATCTGTTATTGTGTTTCAAATCTATTGCATTATGATTCATTTTTTATCACTAATGCAGATTTACTGAAGCTATGATATATTATCAACAAAAATAAAAAAAGTATTTAAAAAGGAATCCAGGTTGAAGTCTGGCAGCGGAAAAATGTAACAAATTATTTCATATATATATTTTTTTATTTTGAGTCACATCTCACTTATCTTCTTGCCTACCTTGCAGGAGAAGGAATGAAACAGTACATAAACCTGCATCAATTAGAGTTTAGAAGTGTAACCATGATGAACTACAAACGTACACAAAATTTCATTATTTCGAATGTATGTGGGTGGTATTTTATTTTTCTGATTTGTCAAATTGGTATAGTTGAGATGTCGGGTTAGAATTAAGAATTAAAAGTTTTAGCAATTTGCAATGGCATTATTTTAATCACCTCATAATAAAAAACACATCCAGTAATTCAAGTTATACTCTTTGTACGGTACTCCTCAGGAGCAAATACACATCTAGTAATTCATGTTAACAAATTTATTATTTAAATTTTCCTCCCAGTTATAGGTAGCCCAGGTTTACAAGGATTAGGAAACATTCCCTGTCCTATTCTAAGAACGATTCCAAATCCAATTAGGGATGATCACTTGTATAATTAAGGAACTAGCTAGTCCACAATTCTCCAAACAAGCAAATCATGAGAACAAACTAATCAAGGAGACAATCATTGATCCATCCATCCATCCCGTAAAGCCTGGAAGAAGTAAACTAGAAGATGATGTGCTCGAATTACATGGCTGCAGGGGGTTTAGCCGCCGAAGCTCCCGTTACGGATGGAGCTATAAAGCTTGATCGTCATCATCCCTGGACTTTTCAATCCGATAGAGAATTCTTGGAGAAGAAATTGGGTCACCAAAGCAAGTTGGAGTGCTCATCCCCTTTTTCTCCCGTCAGGAATAGCCCTACAAAAAAATTAATCATGTGTTGCGACCAGAACTACATTAGAAGGCAGAAATTTGTTCGAAGTTACACCTTCAAAATAAATGCATCCCACAGGGCAAAGAAGTTGTGGATCAAAGCGAAGCAGAAGGTTTTGAAGCTGAAAAATAATGCTGAAAATTGTCACCTATCTGAGTCCAAAGCTCAGCCATAGAACGTGGCCCTCGTACTATGGATTCATCCCCGATTTTTTATTTTTTTTTTTAATTTTTAATTTTTGGGTTCTCTTTTTCCACCTTTTTCTCTGTTATCATGAATTAACGTTTCATGCCGACTGATAATTAAACGGTCTGATGATGAATCAGCGACAAATGTAGAATATGGAAAATCAATAATGTTGTCGCGTTAACGTTCAAAGCAACAGTTAAACTTGACGGCGATTGCATCTGAGTTTTGTACGAACCGAGTCTTATCAGTTTAGGCTTGACTACCGAACATTACATGATCTGCATGCATGTGAATTAGTAATCATCTATCCCAGTTCACACTCTTGAGATTTTTTTATTTTTTTATTTTTTTGGAGAAACGAACTCGTGATCGACCAGCAGGCTACGACTTTGTGAATAAAGACATTAGAATGGAAGTGGTAGCTGGTAAAGGGTCTCATCAGTAGCAGGGACACGCCGCTGCATGCCATCCGATAAAGGGGAAGGAGAGCCCTGTCTATGGCCCTGGTCAAAGGCAAATAATAATAATAATAATAATATATGCTTTTTCAATAATAATAATAATATATGCTTTTTCGTCTTGCATCTTCCATCGGCAAATTATGTCATTATAAGGCTTCAGACATCAGCCACTATTTGGGCGAGGACGATCTTTCATAGTTCTTGTGCTAAATCTTTTTCTCAGACCAAATACCAGCGTACGTGTCATACAGCATAATATGGTGCAGTAGCCCCATGATGTAGATACTACATCTCGAATATTTTCTCTCTTTTTGCATCAAAGAATCCTATGAACCAAAGGTTTACTCTTTTTCGATTAATTGTTCAATCTTTCTACTTTATCTTAAAATTAGAAAAAATTATTCAAAACGTCCTTCACATTTTATAAAATGACTTTATTCTTCCCTCACTTTTAAAAGTGTACTTTTACATCCCTTACAAATTCACATTGGTCAAATTTGATCCCTACTTAGATTTTCAACTAGTTTTTTGTTGGAATCCACCACATGCCTTACACGTGATCATTTTTAAAAGTTAAATAATCCGATCCATAATCCCTCACATTTCACAAATTAAATTTTTTCGTCCATCACATTTTATAAAATAATTTTTTCAGCCCTCATTAATCACGGGTATGAATAACTTTTTTTTAAACTCATATATATATCTATTTAATTTTATCTGAACAATACGAATAGCATGCAATATATCTCTATTTGATTTCGTCTAAACGTACTGTTCAAGTGAAATTAAACGCATATATACATGGGTTTAAAAAATTGTTAGTTTTTCACTCATATTCATTTCTTTTTACTTAAACGTTGAAAACAAAGAAGACATTTAATTCTAAACATTATCAAGTATTTATATTAAATTAAATTTGGACAGAAAAAATAAACAAATAAAAAGTATGACAAAAAGAAGTAAGAGATTGTCACTTTCAAATTTTAAAACAATCACAAGACAAAAAATTCAATTGTTGGTCTTAAAGGTAGCTAGTAGAAATTTCAGATTTAAACTGTAATTTGTTAACATGACTATAGAATTCGAATTGAAACCAATTAATTAGATGGTCTTATTACACAACTCAATAAACGAATTATTACGAAAAGAGAAAATGCCACAAATATTGAATAGATTCACATGATGAAATCAAATATAGATATATATGGGTTTAAAATAAAATTGTTAGATTTAAACTCATGTATATATCTATTGAATAACATGTGTAGAACTACAATTAGTCTGTTTAGATGAAATCAAATAGAGATATATTATATGTTATTCGTACTGTTCAGATGAAATCAAATAGATATATATGTAAATTTTTTATAAAAAAACTATTCATACACATGATCAATGAGGGATAAAAAAATTCATTTTGTTAAATATGAGGGATGAAAAAATTATTTTGTGAAATATGAAGGACGAAACAATTCATTTTGTGAAATGTAAGGGACTATAGATCAGATTATATAAAATTTGATTTGACAATTTTGCCACGTGGTGAATTCGAGCAAAAAATTAGTTCGAAACTTAAGTAGGGACCAAATTTGACCAATGTAAATTTATAAGGGATGTAAAATTACATTTTTAAAAGTGAGGAATGAGAAAAGTTATTTTACAAAATATGAGGGACGTTTTGAACGATTTTCCATTACTAGCTAAACTTCGATTAAAATTGATCAACGGCATTCCTTCAAATAGATTGATCGTACTACTAGTGTTTTTTGCTTCAAAATATTTCCATTCTTAGGCAATATAGATCAATTTTACTAGTCCGCGTAAAAGAAAATTTTTTAAAAATATGCAGAAACTATACTGGCTAAATACAAGCTAAAATCTGCTACACCAACTGACAAAATTTCTTCTTGTATGCAAAAAGTGTTGAATATCAAAATCCCATGCATTCTAAAATCAAATTCTGAGTCACTCCCGGATCTCTCAATTCCCCTCCCATCCAAGAAGCCAAAATTCATCCCATGGGTAGGCTAATCCCTGCTCACTATCTCATCGTTTAATTATCATAGACTGAGCAATGTACTAGCATGTAATCAAAAATTGCTGATGCAAGTCGGCGACCTAATGCTGCGTTTTTAACCAAATTGTCCCGTTTCTTTCAGTTCAATTGGCCGGCCCAATCCCACCCCATCCATGTCTCAAATCATACTTACTACATAGATAAGCGGTCGCACAAAGCATATATAGGTCCCGCGCGGCTTTGGCTGATAATTGCCCATTAAAGCTTCTCTCCCCGGGACGCTGCTTACTGCTATACCCATTCCAGCTCTTATCCTCTCGTCAGTGGCAGAAATGGTAAACGGCAATTGACTCTTCTTTTTTTTTTTTTCTCAAACGGCAATTGACTCTTTTTGGCTGCCCTTTTTTTTTTTTTTTTGTCCAAACGCATCGGATTGTCTCCCAGAGTTACGTCTGCCGAATACTAGTGGAATATACAATAGTATTGGAGAAAAGTAGATCACTAAATGACAATCTTGCCGTTCACAAGATTTTATTTGTTCTTCCTTTATTTTTTCCCCCCTTGTTCCAAATCTGAATGCTCTTTTAAATGAGAAATATTTCTAGCACATATTACGACCTTCGTATACTTATAAATCACGGGGTTTAAGCACTTATATATAAATATGTTTCAATAAAATCTAAAAACAGACCAAAATAAAATTCGTGTAAATGGGTGTACATCCTCGGTGGATGCTGAAGAGGAGCTTCTGAAGTTGAATAGGAAAAAAAAAAAAAAGAAAAGTCCAAAGACAGGGGGACAATTAATATGAAATAGTGCATTTAGGATGCAGAATTGTGTATCATGTCTGCCGACCAATATGCATTCACATTTCACACTAGTTAGAAAATCTTCGTATGAAATGTGTATATACACATGTATGTGTGTGTATGTTCACACATATAATAAGGGTCTCTTAAATGGAAAGTATAATTGCAAAGTGCAATTCAGGGTATAAATCGTATATTCTTTTGAATTTAATGGTTGTAATTGAGTTTTGTACACAGCTCTAAATTAACAATGCAACCAAAACAATCGTTGTTCTACAATTATTGTTCTTGTGTATACATCTATTGATTTGATGTAGAGTCCTTAATCCTTAAACTGAGACTTGTATGTTGCGGAAAATAAAAACATGGAGATGCATCAATAAAGTTCGTGATCCATGGTATATCTTCTCTCCTTCAATTGTGATGATGAATTTCTTTCACCTTTCGGACTTTCTTGACTCTAGCCTTTCCCCTTTTCTTTTTTTTTTTTTTTTTTTAAAGTTAAGTCTGATTGATATTATCTTCATTTGGGATGAAGCACTTTAACAATGCTGACTTCATTTACTGTAACATATTAATTTCGGATTCCGTATTAATTGATATGAAGTTAAACTTTTTATATCGATTTTTCACCTCAGTGGCTTTTTTGAATTGTCACTTTCTACGACAAAATTCAAATCCCCGAGATTCTCAATAATATAATTAATACTACTGTTTTATTTGTTCATCCCAACACGATCAGCTGCCGTCGATTGACCGGTGTCTCCATAATTGATAATTGTCGAATCTCATTCTCATCGTAAGTTTCCACGCTCTCTTCGCCATTCTTTTTTCAGGTTTAGCTTCAGATAACTGCCTTTCGATTTCTTTCGTTTAAATACTTTAAGAATAAATCTTTTCTACACTTATAATGTATACACTATCATCGTTAAATTTATGACATGTGTGCAAAAACTGAATTTCATATTCAAATAGACTAAATTATACTAAATTAGATTATTGTGTTATGAATTCTCGTAGCTATTTTTTTTTTATATTTTCATAACATTTCTTATGACTGTACGTAGCACGGGTAGACTAGAGCTTAATTAATTTACAATTTAGGATTTATACGCATAATTGGGATTTTAATCTTTCAAAATTTGGTAACTCTTTGTGGGATTTGCACCAAATACTCTCTCACTTCACTTTTTTTGACGAAAGTGCACACACATTTGGTAGTGAAGTTTTTGAATGTTTTAAATAATTTGCATACATAAAAGTACACATATGTTAGCCGAAAATAACTTGAAGCATAAATTTATCTCGTTCAGCTGTTATATGATCAGGATAAAATATTCTCACCAACCCTGCTAGTTTATTTTATTGTAAGTACTTCTTTTGCTGGATTACTAAGTCAAAGCCCAGGAAATGATCAGTTAGTTATCCACTTGCATGAACTGATATCAAAAAAAACCAAAGAGCTATAACTGAATATATATATATAAAAAAAAGTTAGTTATCCACTTAATATCAAAAAAAAAAAAAAAGGTTATCCACTTTCATGAACTAAAAGAGCTATAACTCATGAGGAACAAAACCAAAGAAGGATGAGAATCAAGTTAATTTTGGCCTTAAAAGAAAATATATTATTATCATTGGATCTAATATTTGCTTTTAGTTTTTCTGGGTTATTGCCCGTAGTTTTCATCCTGCGGCTTTTTCGACTTGCGTTTCATTGCGCTATTAATGAAAGTGTATTATGCCTGAACGATTGGTAGAGCACTACTATTCACCGGTCAAAATTGGATCAGAGCCCGTTTGGTTTGCTATTTTTTGAATTTTTTAAATAAAAAATGTATTATAACGATTCAACGTATACGAGAAAAAAAAGTAATTAAAAAATATATTCACTTAAAATATTTTGAGAAAAAATAACATTTCAAACAATTAACAAGTATTTGTCGTTGAGGTATTTAATAGTTGAATATGAAGATGCAAAGGCAATATAAAACTCGTAAATCACATCAATATAAAATGACAAAAGCAAGTGCCATATTATGTGCAAAAATGCTAGTCTTTACTTTTTTTTTTAACAGCAACGATAATATTTTTATAACATAATTTATTACATTCTACAGGGAATGAGAGTTTAAAAAAACAGATATATAGACTTGATTAGATTAAAGAGCTACTTTAACACTTCCTTTAGATTTTTTCATTACATGTGAGATTTGAACTCCCGACCTACAGTCCAAAAAGGGACTTGGTGACCGTTAAGCTTACAAAAATGCCAATAAGTGACAGAGATATTTTGGATCATAATTTCCATTTGTCAAATTTATTATTTGAAACTTTGTAATAATACTAAGGATTTGCCTATATCTACTCAATTTATGATTTAAATGTATACGCTTACTTTGATTGCTACTCCTTCTATTTAAAACCCCTCTTCACTATTAAGCACCAATTATTAATGAGACAAGCTCTAATTCTACAAATATATAGTAATTCACGATTTCACATGGCAATTGCCACTTTCATATAGATATTATATCAATGCATATGTTAAGAAAGTTGAGTAACACATGAAATTACAAATTAAAATCTATAAAAGCACTAAAAGTATCAGCTTCACTCATCTACCAAACCCGAACAACTTTTGAAAACAAGATACAGTACCGCAAAGTGTACAAAAAATGTGTAATAATGAAAAATGTACAAGTCGTTCAAAAATATCAAGACTAGTGTCCCCCCTCCCCCTCACCAAGTCCCCACAAAATTGATTAAAGGCCATTTAGCATTTACAGGTCCTACTAGCCAAAAATGTAATTGACATGCAAGGCCAACCACCAGTCAGTATTCAAGTCCCCACGAGCAAGGACAAATAAGTAAAATCACTAATAAGCCCGTTTAGTGTTTCTTTTAAACAGTCTATATACCTTCCAAGCTCCCTCCATATTTCCCTAAAACGTCTCCTTCCGGCTCCATCTCTCTTACTTCTTTTCTTAAACACAATATTCTCTTTCCTTCTTTCATTTGTTGGTTGGTTCGTTCATGGCTCACTCCCCTCAACATCGCTTTCTAGTTTCCCTAGGATTCCTCGTCCTCTTCATCTCTCTTCCTTCTTCTCACCCCTTGTCCATCCATGACCTCCTCAAAACCAGAGGCTTGCCAGCGGGACTCCTCCCAAAGGACGTGAAGTCGTACACGCTTTCAGAGAATGGACTCCTTGAAGTTTTTCTCGAAGGCCCTTGTCTAACCAAGTTTGATACCATGGCTTTCTATGAAAGCGTGGTCAGGGCTAATCTTACTTATGGAGGGCTCACTGGAGTTGAGGGCTTCTCTCAAGAAGAGCTTTTTCTGTGGGTGCCGGTTAAAGATATCATTGTTGATGATCCGAAGTCTGGTCTCATTCTTTTTGACATTGGATTGGCTCATAAACAGCTTTCTCTCTCCCTCTTTGAAGATCCACCGGACTGCAAACAAGATGGTCAGTGTAGCTTCGCTCTTTTTTCCAGTTCAGCTTGACTACTTTTTCATTGATCGTTACTTTAGCTTGAAACGATCTGTTTCTTTTCTTTTTTTTTTGGGGGGGGGGGGGAGCTGTATCTTCTTTCATGTTCTCGGTTTCAGTTTCTCTTTTGTTTTTTACAGAGTTTTTTTCCTTTTCAATTCCCTTCTTGCTTCCCTTTTCTGGCCGGGTTGACTAGTAAAAGCCGCGTCAAGTTAATGAATTACGCTAACTCTTTCCCTGTGATTATCTTAAAATTATTAAAGTTTTTCTTGCTGTCCTTCTTGGTTCGATAGTTCCTAATTGAGCGGGTGTGAGATTAAGGATCAAACTCATTGTGACGCGTAGCATTAAGTTACTGAGAGTAGCCTAAGACTATATCTAATTTCTTCTTCACTTGTTCGATCAGTACAAGGAAAAATTCCACTATAGATAATTTAGCTTTTGGACTATATATATCGTTCAGAATTGCTTTTGATTGATGCTGTGGGTTGAATTTTAGCTTACTCATGTAAGCATATGGGACAAGTTTAACACGGGATCCTTTGCTTTATGAAAAGTTACATTCGCTTTTTTGTACGTCACTTCCAATTCCATGACCTTTAAATTTTCAGTTACTCAATAGGTAGAAGACTTCTCGTTTTTTTCTTTGATAAGGAAAGTGTTATAAAGTAAAGATTCGAAAGGCAGAAAATTTGGAATGTTTTTCATCTTTACGAGTGTTGAATTCTTGATTTTCTTTTTTTTTTTTTAAATAACTTGAATTAATTTTGTTCTATTTACATACCAATGCTGCTTCATTTTCATTTCAGTTTCCATAATTACGAGGCATGTGCACTTATTTATTTCCACCAATTAAGGGAAGTAAATAAATTAATTGTACATTTATCGTGGGGAAATTGTTATGGGCCCCCGCATATACGGCCTAGACTTTTATTGGGTAGAAATATGTGGGACTGGATTTTGAGGATATCAAGTCTTCGACGCTTAAATGAATCTTAAATTGATGCTGTTTTGTCATTTGTGGAGAACATCACAGATAAGATAAGGTTTGACAACTCATCCCAGAATTCTAATTCGGTTGGAAACTATCCTTAGATGATAACTTCCAAGGTTCAAACCCCGATCTTCTCTAGCTAAACCTGTTCACAGATTCTTATCTTCTTTCAATTTTTTTTTTTTGTAATCTTCCTTCGATTTTTTATTGGCCATAGATTCTAAATTCTCTTTTGATTATGCAGGTATTTTCAAGAAGATTACAAGAAAGGAAGGCGGGTTCGAAGCACAGAGATAAAAATAAAAGATGCCACTCTTGCTTTAGCAGCTCTATGACTATTCAGTTGGGTCATAATATATATATATAGTTTAACTAGCTGTGTTACTAGTAGTATTGCATGTTGGTAGGGCTGTAAAGAATCAAATCTCCAATGACATTAGAAGCGCTAAACGCTAATCTTCTAACTTTTAGTTGCTTTTTGTTTGATAACATATATAATCTCATAGACCGGAGAAAACCGAAAAAAGGAAAAGCAAATTCTAGCTTAGTACATCATATCAAAGCAAAGAATCTATGTCCGGTCTTCTTCGGCCAACATATTATTATGCTCCTTCCGTTATGTTAAACCATCCTACCCCTCTAAAACAATACAATAATCTAGTTTATTTGACAACAATTAGTGTTGTCGTGCATACCTAAAATCTAGTAGATTATCAGACTATTCATTTCGTTTTGAGATTTCGACCTTATTTATTCGATTAAAACCTCCTCAACTTCATGTTATTTTATTACATTCTGAGGATTTAATTTTAATCATTAGATCAAAGCCGTTCGACTTCATGTTGGTTTATTTGATGCTCGATTCCTTTTTTGAAATTTTTTTTTTTTGGTAATACTTTGTCAATGAAATGGTTAAGATTGATACATGTAGCTAATTCCATTTTTGTCATTTGAGCCGTCCCGAAAAAATAAAAGCCGTGTGATGGTGTCCCATCTCCGGAGCTCATCATGAAAGTGGGTCCACTCGAAATTACTGATGTGTCGTGCATCATGACTGTCCGTCGTCCTCGGGGCCTTTGGATTTATTGACTGTGTCATGTTCATGGTCAACACACTTTCCTAAGTATATCCTACGGTCGAGTGTATACTTTTTCCACCTGGTGAAGTAGCAGAGTGTTTATGTTTTCCTAAGTATATCCGACACTTCAGGATGAACATGGGGCTAACCATGAGCAGCCTTCATTTCTAGCTTCTGGTCTGGTACTACTATCACGGGGCAACTGTTCGTGGTCGCATGATCGATTCTTTCTCCAATGACACTTTTTTTTCTTAATAAAGAAGAAACGTTTGGGAAGATTGATTTGCCTTCTCTTATTTATTGGCCATTGAAACCGTAACGTCCCTTTGTCATCTTTAACACGATCATCTGGTTCGAGTCGATAACCACGGCAATTGCATAAGAAACACCCAAAAAAAAAAAAGAAAAGAAAAAGAATTGTCATATTGTCAGCAAGTATAGAACTATTAAATATAAAATATAACCAGGTTGAGATATTTTCAGCTCGAAACGCAAAACCCATAAGTTGATTATTTGACTTCTCAAACTGCAATTCAAAATTAATTAGGAGCGTGTATGCCTGATTATGCAAACCAGAAATTGGCTTAGTGACCAATTAAAAAGGATTAATCACCGTCCGTTGGAATAAAAAATAAAATCTTTTCAAGTGTATTTCAAAAATTTATATCCCAAAAAATATGTCGCCTTAAAAATAAAACACGAATACGTGAATTTAGTAATTCAAATATATGAACGAGCACCTTCATAGATGAGCTAATTGAAAAACCACAAGAAGTACATGAATGAATTTTTTCTAGGAAACAAATGTTCCAATGTACTGTATCATTTTGGAGATGAATAGACATCTACACTTATCTACTCATTAATTTTGCGACAGTAATTTCCTTTTATTGATTTATTTATATACTTTTTTTTGGCTTGAAGAAATTCGCTCTTATAAGCTTTGGGGGGTCTATTTTGATTAGAGTGCAGAGGGCAAAAGAACTCACAACCTAAAAAATGAGAAAAGTACCAGCAAAATGGGTTCTGTTGGGCTACACAATTAAAGTTGCACGAAATGTGGGAAGTTATGCCCATCATAGTGGACCTATCACAAGTTGATCATCATGGAGAGCATTAGTAACAGTTTTAGGCTTCATTGTCAGTCCCCATGAAGCCAGGCTCCAAGTCCAAATCTTCCTACGTGAGAAGAATTGTTTGTGCCCGCGCTGGGTGGTCTGCTGGTGGAAGGACGCCCCTTGGTTGAGCTCCACCTGGGTTCGATCCCGAGCAGCCACCCATCTGTTAAATTCTTCAGCATCGGTCGGGTCCGTTCTGCTGGGGCGCTGTGGGACTAGTCGGGTGTAGGCCCGGATACCCCAGTGATGACAAAAAAAAAAAAAAAAAGAGAAGAATTGTTTGTGAGATCCATCCATCAATTCCTAGAATGATTTCAAACTAATCGTGTTTAAATGTGCAAACTGCTGTGATTTGAAATTCATATCATAGTCCAAAGAAATGAAATCTTTGACCATTCAATAGATCAAACAAAAATTGAATGTTTTGATCCACATGTCTCATTTCGTTTTGCTTCTCAAAAAAAACATTACCAAAATCTGCTTTTATTCAATAAAGTTGTTGTATGACTTCCTAATGCATATAAAGATCTTCTGTGAGAAAATTGCGTATGTAATACTTGCGTAGTCTCCCAGCAAATTCCTAGATTCTTTGGAATGTCTCTAGAAAATAAAAGAATTGTTATTGTTGGCCTTAATTTTACCCTTATAGTTGACTTGATCCCATGGAAGATTTGTTATTGTTTGCCTTAATTTTACCCTTATACTAATTGCTATTTTCTTGCTCGAAGTAACCAGTAACTATTTTATTCCTAGATTCTATTTTCTAGTCTCTGATTATATTTGAATGCCATTTTAGATTATTAAGCTTATTATTTTCTCCTTTTTGTACTGTTAATTTTGCTAATTCCTTGTTTCCTTCTTCCAAAAAAAAGAGAGAGAGAGAAGTTTCTTTCGCTTGGAAGGCCAAGGGCAAAAATGTCAATTAACGTGAGGGAATTGAATTCCTTCCAGCTTTGACGTGTGTGATTGGCGAATCGTGATAGCTTCCAATGTTTTAAACGTCACCTTCTTCGGTAGCATTTGCCCGGAGAACTGATCCTCATCTCTTCAGATTTTTTTTTCCTTGCTCCCAATTTTCTACTTTTACATTTTCTGGGCTATTCGGGTTTCATTTTCAATCATGGGAGGCGGAGCAGCGATGAGAGCAGCGGCCAAAGTCGCTGGTTTTGGAGTACTCAACGGCGGTCTCCGTGGAATTGTGCCTGATCACCCTGCCTCCACGGCCATGCGGAAAGTTTTGCGCCCAGTCACCGGTTTGGCCTCCCCTTCTGCGCCTGAAAACGTGAAGGAGGCTGCCGTCGCCATCGATGTGTCTCCAGTGCAGAAGCCCTGCTGGGAATTTGATGATTGGGAGTTGGCCGGAGGTGAGGAGGATTTGTTCGGCGGCTCCGGTGTGTCGACGCCGAGGCTTGTGTTTGGTGGTGCCCCAAGTCTCGCCGAAGCCAAAGAGGCCACTTATGAACTCAAAGAAGCTCTTGAGAAGTACCAAGATTCAATCTTGTCTCCTTTTAAAAGAAATTTATCTGATTTTATTGAATTAAATACACGTAAAATTATGATCTTGCGATGCATATCTACATGTTTTTGTTATCTCTTTATATGAAAATTTATTTACATTTTTTGAGACTGTTTCAAGTTAAAATGTTAGTTCTTTTTACCGATAAGGTGTTTTTGGATTTCTTTCTTGTAGTGTTTTTTCCCTTAATTTATTTTCTGGGGCGACCTATGATTACGTTATGCACAGTAGTTCGCTGGTATCACGAGTGTTCTAGTTGTTTTATTGGTTATTGTCAACTTGGGCCGATTTTTTATCACTGTAATCATTTTTCAATCTTGATTACAGTTATATATTCACGTTTGTTGAGTTAGGTAGACTCCAATAGATTACACAATAAACAACGATAACGACGATAACGAAAACCAAGAAAAGAACTTGGCGTTGTTTTGTTCGAGAATATGGTATTGTTTTCCTTCTGTTTTAGATAGGCTACAATTAAACAGTTAACAGTTAAAAAATGCTGAATTTTATATGTTGCCCTTTGTTAATTGTTAGGGTATATCTTTCTGCATCCACTACACCCAAAACTGGGTTGTCAGGGCTTTCTAGGTCAGAAGTGCCAGAGACCAAAGCTTGCGTAACCAGCGAGACCATACTTGCGCCTGCGCCAAAGCATGCAATTCAAGCTTTTAGGTTTCTGAATGAAAGCCCTGCAGTTCAGGTTCAATTTCAACTGTATTTTTGCTACATTTGATGGACTGTGAAATATTGCATGATACATTCTCTATGTTGGTTTTAGATATATCAGCAACATTTCAGCATTTAAATTCTCTACTGGCACGCGCATCTGTTTTTTACGCCTTTTGTTCACAATATTGTGTTCTGGAGATATCTAGAGCATTTCAGCATTGAAATTCTCTAGTGTCATTTAGGCAGGGGAAGGTATCCTGGAAAGGAGGATACAATGATATGCGGGATCTTTTTAGTATTTTTTGAGCTTGATTTGTCTATATACATGACATTCTTTGGTGACCTGTTGTTTATTATTGATTGCTTTCCCCTTTGTGTATGTGTTTGAGTTCAGCTGGGTTAAACCTTGTGGTTGTGGATAATTTTTCAGTGCACTTACTAGAACTAAATTTGAAATTGATACTAGCAATCTCTGGTAACCTAGGGACAGATTTATTTTGGTTATCTGTTTATGCTCACCAGTCATGGTACCATTCATAGTTTGTTGGTGTTGCTTTTCCGGTGACCCGTATTTACTCTAAATAATGTGTTGGATCTGGCCTTTTTTTTTTTTTCTTCAGAGTGTTGTTGCTTCAATTGCATCAGATCCGAATGTCTGGAATGCTGTACTGCTAAATCCGGCACTTCAGGATTATCTCCACTCACAGAAGATGGGTAAGATTAGTATGTGGCCCTTTTGCTTCTACTCTGCTATTTGGTAGTTTGGGGAAAAATTCTTAACTTCATTCTTGTTGGCAGGTGCTCCTTCCTCAACTACGGATCAATATGAAAAGGGTTCCACTGCTGATAGTGATATTCTTTCGCCAAGATCTCCTAGGAGCGTACCATCCGATCGAGCTGAGTCCGAGTACGGAGAATCCAACTCCACAGGAAGGTTTATGGAGCTCTGGCTGGAGCTTAAGCTTACAGTCGTTGATATGATGAACAGTTTGTCTGATTACTTTCAGACACTGTTTGGGGGTTATTCTAACAATAAAGGAGCAGCAGATACTAATGGAAATGTGTTCAGTGGCTTGGTGGATAAGGCTCTTGGGCCTTCATTAATGGGCTTGGCTGTCATGGTTATAGTGGTAGTGGTGCTAAAGCGAGCTAAATAAATAATTATGTCTTTCCCATTTGCTGCTTGTGAATTTGCCGAAGCCACATCATGTCTACATCAGGAGTTCTTTCCAGAAGGGGTAGAGAAATCTAAGATAGCTTTGGAAATTGCTCATGTGTACATATGAAGCGGGAAGTTCTAGTTTCTATTAAGGTTCCGCACGTTTTCTTTACCAGAACGTTTGTCCTCCTTTTGACTAAATTTGATGATTATCTTTGGGTTAGAGAGCCTTTGTTTTGCTAATTCTCAGAGGTTGATGTGGCTTGTAGTGGCAGCTTGCACAGGCAGGACAAATGCTGCTAGTAATTTAGGTGTGTCTTTGATCATGTTGGCAGTGTCCGTCACACACTAACAATAAACATTCCCTTTGGCCTTTGCAAAACGATTGATGATTTTGCCCAAAGGAAAAAAATGATTGGTAACCCCTCAAGCAACGCTTATTTTTATCGCCTTTCTTTCTGTCAATGAGATCCAGACCTGGCTTCAAGAACACAAAGGTCAATTGAACAGTGCATGTGTATTGTGTTGGATTTCCGAACAATTCTTGTCACTAAAGGTTGAAATTGTTCATCTCTCCCAATTCAACTGCCCTGCATCATCGATCTGGTGCATGTAAAAAGAAATACTAAAAGCAGATGACCCTAAAAATCAACCAAAAGGTTACAGGATAACTATTTGAATGTTGTCATTCTTATATGCTTTTTTGAGTTGAACCCTCGGAATACATTTGGAGGTCAGCATTGATAAAATTTCTACGTCTGGTCTACTGGAGCCTTATGACCAGCTACTAACATCGCTAAAAGGCATCAAAATCACTAGAATATTAGGCCGCGGGGAGGAGGAACGCTAATCTAGCATCATGTTGTTTAAGGCTGCCGTCAGAAATTTGATACATTACAATTCTAAGTATTCCACAAAATTGCTCAGCCATTTAGGACTCGAGACTAAAGGGTAAATGGCATACAAGTAAAAGCTTGCTACCCATTTCTACAGAAGACTTTGGTTCTTCTTTACACGTCTCTTCTACTAGACCTGGTTGGGACTATTTAGTGAGATCCATCATCCATCAATCTGAGCTGAGCTGATGTACATGATATCCTCCTTATCGACATGCATCTTGCCTTTGTCGCGTCTATTGTTAACTCTTGTTTGGTCAGGTTGCCCACGCTGCAAGAACAAATCTCACCCAAATCAGAGTCGATATGAAAACTTTTAAATCACAGTTATGCATCTCCACAGGTTACAAGACAGATGATACAGATTTTATGCAAACTTACCTTCCTCAGAACAAATGCTAAATACAAGTATGCTACTTCCCATTCATCCGGTGATAGTGTACCTGAATTTCATCAAGAAGTAATTTCACAATCAACAAATGTAAAAGAAGCTTTCACTGATGCCACGTCTTACTATCAGCTAAGTCTGTTTTCGGATTTGGAAACTTACTGTGGTCTTGATTTCCATCGCCTAAAGCACCGAGTCTCCGCATGAGTTCAATGAACTCAGGTTTCTTTAGATATTCATCCACAAAAACATGAGAGTTTTTCACAAAAACTAGCTCCAAGTCATACTGCATCAGTGGAATTCAACTGTAAGAAAATTTTCAAGTGCAGCAGTAAAGCTCCAGATTGGCATGCTTTATCACTATAATGACAAGTGATACAGCATGCCAAACTTAGTATATATGGTAATCGTGAAGCTTAGTACATATACTAATTGTGAACCTCTAAACCTTTCTGACACATAAGCACGTCATCACCAAAGCTAGAGATCAGATCATTTCTTTACTACTGATTTGCATCGTATCTCATAGTAAACATCCAGGAATCATAAAAAGGCACTTGTTAAGCAGCACTATGTGTAAAAATCCCAAGATAGGGTATATCCTATGAGACAGTTCCTCATGATTTCCTTTAGCTGAGATGTAAGAAACTGAGACAAATATGAAAATGTATGGCAATCCTTCATTTCAATTGAGACGTACTATAAATGTTCAACACGACTCTTATACCTCTTCAGCCAACGCTTTGAAGACATGAAAAGGAACAATCCACTCTGGACAGTCTACTGCATCCTGCAAGATGGAAATAATATCGTTACTAAATAGAGTCTAGACAAAATATTGTTGGATTAGACGGAAATAGTCATACCACAATTTCCCAAAAAGTTGTACGGAACACCAAATAAAACCAAGGAAAATCTACTTTTGAGAAGAACAACGACAAGCTAAGTTGAAGAATTAAGTACCTCAAGGTGGAATTTATACTTGATGCCAAAGGGAGTTGAGGATTTAAATTTCTGAAACAAATAGAAATAAAAATCATTATAAAATATATGTAGCTTGGAATTAATAAGATATTTGAGGCCACATGACATTCTAGCTAGCTGGAGAAAAGCAATTCACCTTTTCTGAATACTCCTCGTCAAAACGTATCCAGTAGACGCTGTTACCAAAAGCCAACCCTTCAGCTGCATATACCAGATAGAATTTAGCTACCATACATCAAATGCATTCAAAATCTTCCCATTTTAATTTTATGATGGCAAAGAGGGAAAACTATTCATGTGCTAACACAAAATTTCTCCAACATGATCTTATTTGACAAGAACATGAGCAGGTAAAGCAAATTGCGTGGCAAAAATTTCACTAAAAAAAAGTTCCAAATCATTGGTTGACAAGTAAACATGAAGCTTAAGATTCAATAAAGAGCATGCAGGTGAAACTAAACATTGCATTAATGAATTGGTCAATTACAATTTGCTCTTGGCACAAGGAAAAGACGCAAAGAAAAGTTGAAAATAAACTATTAGCATCTGGTATACAAGATATAACTGAAATCGTTAATGCAGCATCATCATCATTCACAAATATATTCTCCCAATCAAACCACAGAATCAAGGAGACAAACTACTAAAAGATAATGAGCAACTACTGAGGAAAGCAAACATCTGTATTTACTATGGTAAAACTTCTACCATCAGAAAGTTCACCAAGTCAATCTTTGTCAATCTAATCAGGATGAGGGAGAAACATTAGAAACAAGACAAACAAATTAAACCTTCTCTAAGCTTTTTGATGATGACGTTGGCATCTGGCATTGTTCCAATAAAGATGCCTCCTGGACGAAGCAAAGCTGATACATTGGCCAAAGCCCTCCGTGCACGTGCCTCGGTCGACCACGAGTAATGCATAGCAAACTGCAAACTTGCAAGTTTTGATGAGTTACAATCTTAATTTTTTGAATCTTGAAGTACTAAGAACAAGTCCTTCCGTGCACAGTAGAGAATGATTAATGACCACAACTAACTATACTGATCCAAATAGAAGGAAGCATGAAGAATCAGTTACAATGTCCAATTGGCTTGTGTGATAATTTTAAAAGGACCCTATTCCCTGACAGCCTGAAGGCGGCACTTTGATTTATGCTAGCAAGATCAAGGAATGGAACATCAGAAGAATATCAAATCCATATCTTGCCAAAGCAGGTCCATTAACTACCCAAAAATTTCAGGAAGAAGTATAATAACAACAAAAAAATGCAGTTCACTGCAAAGTATATTCAAACACACCTCATCCAAAAGATAAAAACATGGTAAGGATCAAGAAAGAAAATATCACCATCCATAAGTGTACAATAATGTCCACAAAGCTGAAAAGTTCCAAAAATTTCATTCCAAAAAAAGTAAATGAATGCTTGTGAAACCACAATAATCATTGGATGACTATAAATTCAATTAAAATAAATCAACAGACCATTGGTCACCTTTAGAGCAATTTCTAGATTTTTCCAGTTCACTCCAGTGTAGAAGATAACAAGTTGAGCATATCTCCCCATCCAACAATTGATAAAGCAACAATTACATACAAAAATTTGATGCCAGAAAACACAGACTAGCATGTCTTGGTGAGTAAAGGAACAAATGTCATGAACACCAAGATAATGACTAACCTGGCAGCTACAAATGTCAAAAGGGGCATCGTCTGATAGAACTTTATCCAAGCGTACCTGAAATCATGCAAAATGGCCAAAACAGAACTTTTCCTATAATTAATGACAAAAATGTTAAACGCAGAAAGCGGATAGTCCATGTGAATCTCACAATCAGAAGATGAATAGTAACTGCAACAATAGGCACATGGTCAGCCTAAAGATGGAGTTGAATTTAAGCTAGCAATGATATTTACCTCAAAACAATCTCCACACATAAGTCTGGCAGGAAAAGAAAACTTTTTTCTGCGCTGATGATGGTCCGCATCTCCATTATAGCGTGTACGACAGTCTTCTATCTGCATTCCTTGGGCAAATAGTCAAAATTTCTAGTTTAATCCTAGAATCCAGCAAAACAGATTCTTCTTTGCATTGGACAAAAATGTGTTCTGTGGTAGAAACTTATCACATTAATGATGAGTGCGCTTGTAAGAACTACAGTATTTGTTGCTAATCATGCAATCATCTAATTGCAGCAGCCATTATAGTGACCAGAAGACAGATAGCTGAATGAAAGCAAATTACCGAGCCTTCAGCTATATCAACTCCAACATAGTATCCAACCTTAGCTTTGTCCCATTTAATCAAATCACCACCCTGTGCCAATGTGTTAAAAAAGAGAGAAGAAAAGATTAACTATTTAAATATTTTGGGACAAAAAATGAAAGCACATGAATATGTTCGTGCACACAAGTATTAAATGGTACCTTCCCACAGGCAAGATCAAGAACCGCATCACCTTTTTTGGCATACAACTGAATCAAGACACTCTTAATCTGTATGAAGAAGAAAAAACTAAGCCCAATTCTACCAACTGAATGATCAAGTAACTGCCATACAAATCATACCCAGTTGTTAAGCTTCTTTAAATGGATAATTGGACTTGCTTCTCGCTCTTCAAGAGTCTGATTGGTCCTTGCACTATAATGATCAGCAACTTTCCTAGCAAAAAACTTTGTACTCTCATCCTCTAGAAAGTGTCCATCCCCTAATCACAAACGAGAAAATACCTCAAATTAAGAAGACATGATTCAACCTAAGGCTTCTCATGAATAAATGTGCCCCCAATTTCACTTCATATATCTAATCCTAATATCAGAATTTCCACCAATTAGGCCATTTACACAGGGAATATAACCATGTAGCTTAACAATCTGATGACCAAAGTCTCAAACTTCATCAAAACCCAGGTTCAAACACCAAAATCAATGGAAAAAAAAACAAACCTCACCCACCTAAAATCAGCTTAATTCAACAAAAGGGTTCTTTCTTAAATATGTTAAAAGCAAATTCAAGACCGTAAAATTACCGTCCGGATTATATCTGGGTTTCGATTGAGGGGGTTCAAGAGACCCCGAAGATGAAGATTCTGGATAGCTCCGCTTCATGGAAATCTCGAAAACTTGAGTGAAAAGTCTGCAGAGCTTCTGGGATTTCAGTTAGGGAGTTGTTGAATCGGATTGTGTTGCAGATGTAGATACTACTATGGGCTGCGAGTAGCTTCAATAAAGATTGCAGTAAAACAGTTTCGTTATGCGCAAAAAGCAATGGAGGGAAAAAGGGTCTATGCCAATCGCCAATTTCGACAGACGCAAATTACAATAAGTGATTGATTTTGCCCCTGAGAGTCCCAAATGGTTTATATAGGTATCCAGTATTAAGACAAAGGGTGGGTCTATTTACCATACCGAAGTGGCTATCTCTAAGTAGAAGGGAACATATCTAATTCGACCAATGTTTTTGCTAATTATTTTTTCAGTTTAGTTTGTTTAAACAGAAGAAAATTGTCTAAATTGCATATAAATCTTCTATTTAGATTTGATTGAAGGCACAGTGTCCTATTGTCAAGATGGCCTGCCCTTTGCTCCCATCCACCTCGTAATTTTGATTAGCCTAATGCTTAGTGCCTAATCCGAAATGATTTTAGGATAGGGAGCCTTTCCTATGGATTGCCTACTTGCCTTGCTCATTAGCTGAAAAAGTTGATTGTTCCATTCCAATGGGCTGCGTTGGTCCTTTTCCCCCTGCTTTTGCTCTTTTTTCTTTTTTCCTTTCCATCGTGGTTTTGAGGAAAGCTGTGATTGGTCTTCGTTAATCCCTCTCTCAAAGTACATCATTTGTTGGAGTCGAATAGCAATATATTGCCCTATGCAATGGGTGCCACGCGTTTTGACCTAATTTGTGGGCATTTTGGTTTCTCTTTGTTTCTTAACTGCGGAAAATTAGAAAAGTACGGAAAACCTAAATTTTAATAGCATCAGGACAAAAGTGATCATTTGTTCAAAACAAAAATGGAAAAGAAAGTTTGGTCATAAACCAAATTTATGACCAAAAATGGAAAAGAAAACTCAAGTTTATTAGTGCCATAATTTTCAATATGATAGAATGAAGACTGTTGAAAAGTATACAGGGACTTGAGGAAATTAATAAGAGAAGCCATGGAACTGTTAGACGGAATTCTCTGTCCATTATATCTAGCCATGGAACTGTATATTAACAATTGAATCGAATCTAACGTATTTCCTTTCTCGTGTTGTATGGCGGGGCACATAATGTATACATGTCCATAGTGATGGAGTTCTATGACTGGTATCTCAATGCTGCGCCGGATTGGTATCTCGTTTCTGTTCTTGATCTTAACATATCCTTGAACCACTGAACAGAAGATTTGGGTATTCTCGTAAGGTTATTCTTGAAATCCACGTAATACAATCCAAAACGGACTGTGTATCCCATGTTCCATTCCCAGTTGTCAAGCAATGACCACGCAAAATATCCCCGGACATCACAATTGTCTTGCCTGCATTAGTGCAGGCTTCTGCAGTTAGAATGTGGGCAGTATTGTGTGTATCGGACAGAAGCAACTGCAAAAGAAGCAGTCATTTGGCAGTACCTTATAGCAGCTGACAGATTTGAGAGATAGTCCCTGTGAAAGTTTATCCTTTTCTGGTCATTTAAAGCATTCTTCAGTGATAAGTGAGATGCATCATCCATACCTGATGCCAAAATTAAGCAATAGACTGTTTTTATAATGATGTCTATTATTTAGATTAGCTAACAACATTAGGAAAAGTTCTCGCCATTTTCTGTGATGATCACTGGTGGATTCCCATATCTCTCTTTGATGTATCTCGCCAACTTCCTAATGCCCCATGGGACGATTCGTAGCCAGACAGATGCAGCCTGGAGGAGGATACACCATTAAGGACCATTTTGCACAGATTTTACAAAAGAAAGATTTTTGCCTAATTCAGAAGCTAGAACGTACTCTTTCTCCAATAGCAGCTCCGTGTCTGTAAGCTATTGCCATGGAAGTACTTTAGTACCACATATCAGTATCCTTGAACTTATTCAGTGAGTAGAAATTCTGGTGCCTTGACATCTTACCTGAAGTAATTACAGCTGAATCTGAAGAAGCATCCCGCAATATAAGCTTCCTAAAATGAGTTCTGTCATTTCGGGCGTACAAAGTGGTATAGTGATTGATGCCAATGAAATCCAAGGTGCCCTTCAGGAACTTTGAAACTTCAGGATTGATTTCTGGTAGTCTCTCAGCCACAGACTTCTGCATTGAAAGAGGATAATTCCCAAGAAGAAGTGGATCAAGGAACCTGATTCACTTGTTGTGTGTTACAAAAGACTATATTTTGATTCTTGAATCTTCATCAAAAAATAAATTACACTATACTTAAATCTTATCCTGAATCTAAATGTATTACCATCCAAGAGAGAAGTCTATTGCTCTATTTGAAGCATCCCTGTCCTCGTCACAGTCAGATATTGGTTCATACCACTTGGCATCCAGTACTATGCCAACTTGGCCTCCTTGGCGTTTCTGGAAAAAACAAGAAGCAAAAAAAGAGTGTCCATTTTACGAAGGTAAGGAAAGTATGTATCAGAAACAGCTGATTTATTTGTGCTAAGAGTACCTTGAAGTTTCTGTGGTAGTTGTGGTAAGCAGCAGCATGTGACAAGAGAATGTTGTGAGCTACTATATATGGTTCAACAGATGATTTTCCTCCCTTGCAGAATAAATGCCCCAGGATAGAGCACCTTCCGGGGGCTTGAATACCCAAGTCATAACCTTCAATTGCAAAACCACGAGGCTCGTTGAAGGTCATCCAATGCTTCACTCTATCCCCAAAAGCTTTGAAACAGGTGACAGCATAGTGTTCAAAATCCTTCCTGTAATTTAGGAAAAAAAATGTAATTTTTTAACTTGCATCGTTGAAATGAACAAGATCATATGTTGACATCGAAAACACAAAAAATTTAGTTGGAGGGGTTGGACAAACACTATTTGATCACTCAAAAATCCACCATATGTTTCCTGAAGCTTCAACGGGAGATCCCAGTGATAAAGAGTAGCATAGGGCTGAATTCCTGATCCAAAGAAACATATCAAATTTTGAACAACACACAAGAAAATGGTGAAATGTTGACATTGATAAATCAATTTGATTCGGGAACCTTTTTCAATTAAAGCATCAATAAAGTTGCTGTAGTACTGGATTCCTTCGGGATTTGGTGTACCTGTGCCATCTGCTCAAAAAAAAAAAAAAAGTTGTCAAAAGCACCCAGAAAGAAGCACTAAGACAGTCGGAATGGAACCAAATAAGTAGCTTTTAAGGCGGGCAACATTTTCAAGCTTCAAAGAACAAAGTAAATGCAAACCAAGGAATCTCTTACTTGGGAAGATTCTTGACCATGATATGGAGAATCTATAGGCATCCATCCCCAAATCCTTCATCAAGTCTATGTCACTCTGTTATTTCAACGGCACCGTTTTCTCAATGTTAGGAAAAGACAAATCAGCCTACTATTAAATTGACTAAAGTGATATTTTAATGCTTCATATGCGTGTGGTGATTGTCAGCATAGGAAGCTATTCTTATTCTTATCTTGTACGAATCGTGATATTCCTACTTTTTATTTGTTGCAGTATTATGAAGTAATTGGGCAACACCTGTCCAAATTTAAGCTCTTATCTTCATGATTCTGGATGTGGGATGTAGCGCTTATCTTAAAAAAAAAGATTTCTTGACCCTATAGTACCATTTCCTTTTTCTTTCGTTTTTCTTCTGGTAGCACTTATTTTAGGGAACTGATGATGCTAGAGCATGCATGCAAAATGTAATGCAGCCAATGTGTACATCAGCTGCAGAGCCATTCTATGATGTGCGGGTGACGATTCTACTTTGTTTTGGCTTCTCAAAAAGTTGATCTTGCATCATCATTTCCGGTGGCACACAATTTTTTCTGAATTACATGAAGCCAAAGGAAGTTAAGACTTGAAGGGGCCAAAAAATATTGAAGGACCACAGAAGAATGAAGAACGATTTAGGTGATCCTCAGACTAACAATCCAGCATTTACAAATTACGAGTGAATGTGTATTCGAAGTTCACCTTAAATCGATGATACTGATCGACTGCAGTATTTGCATTGCTGAAATCCACAATTCTACCTACTCAGACAGAAACAGGGGATTATTCATCAGCCCGTGGGATTGCCATTTGAGTAAAAAGAGCAAGGAGTTGGACCAATGGCAAGGTGTACCATTTCCCAAGACAAACAACGCCTAAGTCGAGTTTCCCTCACCATTCCTTCCACTCCTAATGTATCAAAAGAAGCTTTTTTAGTCCTTTGGTACCTGGTAGCTTAATGAAAGCATCCCATATGCTGAGTCCCTTGTTTCCTTCATCCACAGCTCCTTCAAACTATCACACAGCACACACACACTAGATGACTTAGTGATTCACTGATTAATGAAGCCTCTTCTTCTTGCAACATAGAAGAAACAGAATTTTGAAGGGAATTAGCAACTATAGAAGTCACACAAGATCACCTGGTAAGCTGAAGAAGCAGTTCCAAAGGTAAAGCCATCCGGGAAATCATCACGGCTGATGGATTCTGAGTTGAGAAATAGACATGTTAAATAGAAAACAATCAAAACTAATTTCATTGGCGAGTTTTTTTTTTTTTTTTTTGAGTCAAAAAAAGAATATTAACTGATGAAATTGATTGGTTTGTGTTTTGGAATGAATAAGGTGCTGGAGTGTATATATAAGAGGTAAGGTGTAGTTATCCCACAATATTTAGCTAGTGAGATAATCATATGACAAGGCGTCCAGGCTTTGTTGTAAAGAAGAAGAAAATGTTGTTGAAGCCAAGAAATTTAAACGAAAGCGACACTAGGCATTTTCTTCTGACACTACAAGTTATTCTGGAGTGGAGTAGGCCCTGGTGGCTTAGAAGGGTTGGCAGTTGAAGCTATCTCTCCCTTTTCCTTGCACGCTATGATGTGGACTATAACTTCCAAACAAATCTTAATATCCAGTAGTGTTTTGAAGTGTTGGGAAGAAAGGGACAAAAAAAAAAAAACGGAATCTTGAAGTTATGAAAACAACTTCAGCATAGTTCCTGGAGCGGAAATCTTTTGGCAACCGTGATTAAGGAGTATAATGTCAGTTTCCACCATATATGCACTTACCAATAGACAGACTACTCTTTGAATAAACACCAACATGCGTTGAGGTTTATAATAAAGACTCTTTTACCTGAAAGATTACATTATAATTTTAACTATCAACTTTCATGACTAAAGGGAGTTCTTCAACGTTTTGAAGCTCATAAGGAAAGGTCAACATAATTTTCTTGAGCAAAAATGCTGAGACGGTCTCCGACTAGGATGAGCAAAACTTCACGTGGACGCCAGAGTTTTCCCCTTGCGAAAGCAGGTCAAGATTAAGCAATCAGGCGGCTTTCAAGTTTGGATAGCTAATTGAATTGAATCCGCCTTCTTATCTTCTGTTGAAAAAAGAAAGATCAGATTATGACAAAAAGAAGGGGCAGACATTTAAAATTCATCAATTTGTTATCCAATACCACAGTAAATGTTGAACTTCTCAAATGAACTACATATATATATATATATATATATGTGTGTGTGTCTTTTTGGGCTGAAACTTTGAAATGCTGTTTCATCACGGTCTAGTTCTTGAAATCACCAGCAACCCTTTTTTTTTTATTGACATCTAAAACATGTGGTTCATGTCAAAAAGCATAAACTAAGGGGAGATTAAGGCTGAAGAAGGGAGTCAGGCAGCTTAATTAGGTCGTTAGCAAACCATGTTTTCATTGGAATGAATTGCTATTTGTGCAAAAACTGAAAGGATTTGGACATAAAAGGATAAGAAGATGTCAGCATCCAAATTGCAAGCCCATCTTTTTTTGCTCCTAGGCTATTATATACGCGCATACTGGAAAAGTTCGTACAATTCGTGCACCTTTCTTTGCGTAATAAATCCTCTGCTCTTAATAATTGGTAGAATCTGGGAAAATTTTCTTATCAGTTATCTCCAGACAGCAATAGGGCCTCGGTGGGGTGGAAGTTTATATATAGACAATGAAGTTGTTGGACACGTTAATGGGTAAAGACAAAGCCACTTCACATAATTTCTCCGGACCGTCGCCCAACCATTCATTTACAAAATACCAAATTTTTAATTGCTCCAAATGAGAAGAACGGAGAAAATGTCGGCGTCAGTCCCAGCACTACTTGCTTCTTCATCCGGGAATACGTTAGAGACTGCCATCAGTTCAGCAATCGTTGAAAGCTACAAATGAAGCGAGACAACATTCTTGATGTCAATATTACATTCACCACAAAAAGCAAATTATTTTCTTCCTTTCTTAGCTTCAAACGTGGGAGAGTTCTCCATCTTAAATCGACATATACATTTTTTCGTTTCCATCACTTGATAATCAAATAAATTATTTTTTTCTTTTTATTCTACATAAAATCGATTTTTGCTTCATATTTTTCTTTGTGGAAGGTTAGGTCCATTTAGCTCCCCTTGGTGGACCTTTTCTTGTCTGTTTTATAATCATATTTGGTTCCTTAAGTTTTATCACAGTATCAATCATACAAAAAACTCAATGCACGTGAGGAAGGGTTTTCCTTTGTAAATAAACTTTCCCCTCCCTTTGATTACCATTACTAAAACATTTATTCAATTTGCATCTAAATTTATTAAATAGGGAATAAAATCAAAAAAGGCTTTTTTTCACCTTAATCATTCTCCTTCATAAAGCTGCGCTTAAAGAAGGGTAATCTTCTACACGTAAATCATAACTTAATAATCAAATAAACTTTTTTTTTTCATTGCCATCCTACATAAGATCATTTTTTTCTTAATTTTTTTATTATACAAAGTTATGTCCATTTTGGCTTTATTGGTGGACCTTTTCTTGTTTGATTATAAGTCATTAATGATATATTTATTTGTTTCCTTAATAATAACTAATTTTCAATATACATGTATTTTTTGTATTTTTTGTAGGATTTTTTTTTTGTCTTTGTTAGTATTGGTACAATAATGCCTAAATAGTACTTGTTTCCTTTTTTTCATATTTGCATTTCCAAATTTACAACCTAAGTTTGGAAATAATGAGACATAATAAATGGATATATTTTAAACCAGCTAATCAAAAGGTATAAATTTTCAAAAAAAAAATCCAGAAAAAAGGATGGGGTTCAAAGCTCAATGAGACACTTAAGATGCTCTTGATAAAATTAAAATTTAAAATTTAAATCAATAAAAAAATGAAATCCTAGCATTTGAATATAACGTATTTTGTATTAAGTGACAAGTAAATTGCTTATCACTTATGTTTTTAATTAAATTTTGCCTAAACAATTTATTAGAGTTACTTTTTTTTTGCCAATATTTAGAGTTACTTAATGAGTAAGTTTGTTATACATTACCAGTGTATAATTTTTTTACACTTGCAGATTTAGATTGTGTCAAATAATATGAATTCAAATCACATACACTGTTAGTGTAAAAAATTCAATACACTGTTAGTATATAAAAGTTAATCCTTACTTAATTAATTACCATGTCTTATTTTCTGTTATTAAATATGTTTGAACATTAAGGTCTAAATCCATTCAATTTAAGGGTTGAATTGGTTTCATAAACATTGCTTTAGACTAAAACGGTAAAACCTCCTTCTCAACACTGTATACATATGGATATGGGCCTATGTTCGCACGCTGAGATAATCCAGTTGAAGGTAGCCCATCACTTAAACCCAACCACCCACTATGGCAACCCTAACCTTTTAAGCATCCCATACATTTTCTGCACTTAAAACCCTAGGCAGAACTTTGCTTTTCACTCCCCTCTGCTCCTCCAACTTCTCCCTCAGCCGCCCCATTCCCCTGTCCCCTCAACCCGAACCCCCAAAATGGGTCGTGTGATCCGAGCTCAACGTAAGGGAAGATGCTCCGTCTTCAAATCCCACACCCACCACCGCAAGGGCCCCGCCCGCTTCCGTTCTCTGGACTTCGGCGAGCGCAACGGCTACTTGAAAGGAGTCGTCACCGAAGTCCTTCACGACCCGGGTCGCGGTGCCCCGTTAGCCCGTGTCAGTTTCCGCCACCCTTTCCGTTACCAGCAACAGAAGGAGTTGTTTGTTGCCGCCGAAGGAATGTTTACTGGGCAATTCGTTTACTGCGGGAAGAAAGCTACTTTGATGGTCGGAAATGTTTTGCCCCTCAGATCCATCCCTGAAGGAGCTGTGGTTTGCAACGTGGAGCATAAGATGGGTGACCGTGGTGTCTTTGCTAGAGCCTCTGGTGATTATGCTATCGTTATCAGTCACAACCCTGATAACGGAACCACTAGGTATTGAATATATCTGTATTGTTTCTGGGTAGATGGTTGATCTGTAGGCTTGCTCGTGGTTGATAATACGTATGTGTGAAATGCTTCGAAGGTGATGGATTTGGGTGGTTTATCTGCACGAGTTTTTGATGGTTTTGGAAAGAATGGAATAGATTTTTGTGATTAGTGTATGCATAATTACTTGTTATTTGGTTTTTATGAGGAAAGCGTGTAGGTTTTATCTTTGTTCTGATTTTTCTTTATCTGTGATGGTATTCAATGAGATGGTTGACGTTAGACATTATGTTTTATGGGTTTGTCTGGATGGCAAAGTCTATTGTTGTATCGGGCTCTAGTTCAACTTTGTTAGATAGGTTGCTTGGAAGTTCGTTAGTTTTTGCGTTATTGAAGTGGTAAATGGTTTAGATAACTTCTTATTGATATTCCTATGCACAATATGTACCACTTGTTGTAGGTACTTGATAATTATGGTCATACTTCTGTTTGCTCTTTTGCTGTAGTGTGTGTCTCTTTATATTAGTCGCCTGCTATATGTTTGTGCTATACTCAGTCCCACTTTATTTGTGCTGCTTTATTCCTCAATACTTCAGTTTTTATGCTCGTAACTTTCTTTGTTAAAGGGTTGGATTGGTGAATTTTTTGAGTATATAGAGGTTGAAAATCATTCATTTTGCGGAAGTGTTTGATCAGCGTATTTGCCAGACTGATTTGTAAGCGACACAGTTTATTATTCTTGCCTTGGCTGTCAGATAATAGGAAGACTCTCTGCTTTCATTGTGCTGTTAACTTGCTTAAGTTGTGGAAGTGACATTTAATCCTTTTCTGGCCTTCATCCCCATATTGTCGCTGGTTATTTTGACAGGATCAAGCTTCCATCTGGAGCTAAGAAGATTGTGCCCAGTGGGTGCCGTGCTATGATTGGTCAGGTTGCTGGAGGTGGACGTACTGAGAAGCCCCTTCTTAAGGCTGGTAATGCTTACCACAAGTACCGCGTGAAGAGGAACTGCTGGCCTAAGGTTCGTGGTGTTGCTATGAATCCTGTGGAACATCCTCATGGTGGTGGTAACCATCAACATATTGGTCATGCTAGCACAGTTCGCCGTGATGCACCACCTGGTCAAAAGGTTGGTCTTATTGCCGCACGTAGGACTGGTCGTCTCCGAGGTCAAGCTGCCGCTACAGCTGCCAAAGCTGATAAGGCTTAAGCGAATTAAAGGATGCAGAGATTTTTATTTTTGTTATCATTTTCCGTTGTGTTGTGTTCTAGAGAGACTTGCCTATTCAGTTCAGATGTTGACATTGTCATTGCAAGAGTATAGCACTAAATTTTGGTTGGATCTTTGGTTATGATTTTTGTTTCAGCGGTTCTTATTAGATGAATGTTCCATATTTGGTTCAATTTGTTGGCTTAATAGTACTTTGAAAACTGGGTACACTGTGGTGCACCTAATGTAATTCAAGCCGGTGACTGATTGTTGCACGCTGCAGTATGAAGAACGTCTGTAGTAAAGAGCTGTTCTCTCTGAGGCTGCAAGGAATTCCTAGAAAATGCATATTGGCTCTAAAACTTTTGTCGCCAAAAGAAAATAAAAGGTTTTTTCCTAAACCCTTTGCAGCCCGAGTGCCGCCTGTAGGTTGATGTTGGGATAATTTACCCTAGTCAAGAAATGCAAAAGCTGAATTACAACCTCTGCGGCATGCGTTCTGAGGAGTCAAAATTGCTTCCGGATTCCGGAAGATTAGCCATTGAGTTGGCTCGGTTAGCACTCGGTCGACTCATCTTCTCAAAGAAGTTTGAATTAAAAAAGGGTTAAAAACACTTTATTCCCGAGAAAATGGGGAATAGCCCCCCGTAATGAAAATAATAGGTTGAGAGTTGAGAATATTCCGTTTGGTGCTTGTGTCAAGCATTTCATTTGAAAAAAGAACAAAAAAAATAGATTGCTTAAATATGTTCACAATTCTGCTCATATGTTGTTGTAGTTTAATATTTTGTCAAATTGATCTTATGGAATCATAGTTATTATTTATAAGACCTTTATATAAATAGATTAGTCCATGGTATATATTAGTATGTAATATTTAATAGTATATATCAACGCATAAAATTCGATAACTCGATCTCAGTAGTCAATAATTCGGTAATCGAATTTTAGCATCCACATTAAATTATTTTACCAAACCTTAATCGGGAATTTAATAATAGAATTTGAATATCTACCTCCAAACTGTCTGTACCAAACTTTGGATTTTATCAATTTTCATTTGACAAATACTTGATCTAGATTTTATCACCAATTTTTTTATATTTTTTCAAAATTTCAACACCTTTTGAATATGTATTGTTTATGACGAAAACTTCAGTGCTAAATACAGCTTCTATTCCTTAATAGATGTCCTTTTATAAATCACCATTATTTATCAATAGCACAAAGGTACATTATTTATCAACAACATAAGGGTAAAATTATCAACACATCTAAGCTATCCATTTTTCTCAATAAATGTTCTTATTGAATTATAGTTATTTATGAAACACACAAGGGTAAAATCGTTAACATATTTAAGCATTGCACTTTTTTTTTCTTTTTTTTTTGCATTTTCAAAGAAAATCCTTGCCTAAACAGAATATTTGAAGTAGGTAAAGTGCCTATTATTTTAATTGAGAGGGGCAAAGTGATATTAGTCCAAGAAAGAAGAAAAAAAAAAAAAAAAAAAAAGGTACCAAGTGATACGACATTCAGTCTCATGCTATAAAATGCAAGTATTGCTAAACTTGTCTGTAAATTATTTATACTGAGTATGAAGGAAGAGCCATGAGTTTGGTATAAACATTTTCTGTCACTTTTTATAATTTCAACTTTGCCCTTATAATTACTTAATTTTACCTTTACTATGTAAAAATCATATGTGTTGCCCATATTATCAACCAACTTTTCCACAACTGATTTTCACCTTAACCATCCAAACTGCACATAACCGCCCATTAACTGTTACAATCTCCTATCAAATGATTCTTTCATATGCAAAATAATTGTTCCTAAATTGCAGGTGTGTGTCCTTAGAACTTGTCATTACAAAGGTCCAACCAATGGCCCGCTTCCACCTGAAGAGAAAATGAAACGAATGAGTTTTTTTATAAAAAAAAAAAATGTCAAGGCAAAAAACCATTGAAGCCTGTCTCGGACCGATTTTGCACTCAACGGGACGAAGATTGGAGGGTGAGAATCCTCTTACGATTTTCACAACATCGACATTCATAAAACGTAAAATTCCCTATTGAACCTCTCAGGTAAATAAAAATGCGACCACATGAGGTCAGAAAATATAGCAGATTACTTAATTGTAAAAGTTCATAACAAGTCATGTTTTCGATGGTAAATCACGTTTTAAGATCAATGAAAAACTTATTTAAAATTGTCATAATAATAGTAATGACACCAATAATAGTAATCAAAAGATTAATCTTTCCTACACTGACAGTATATATACTGTCAGCGTTGGATAAATGACAAATATATAATATTTGAATTTAAAATTCAACTTTTGCATATATGTCGTAGATTCAATAATAATAGTGTATATACTGTCAATATATATAAGATTTACTTATAATCAAATAGTGATTTTCTACAAAACTTGGGCACAAAAATGAAGAGAGTAAATACATTACGAAAGTTGATTCTCCCTAGTTTTCTAATTTAATGCTGTATGGTACTCTGATAAGTGTTGGCAGCCCAAATCTGCATTTGGCCGCCCAAATCTGCATTTGGCCCATATGAAGGTTTCTAAAGTCTACTTCTCACTGATCCACCTTCGCGCAACCGCAGGAAAGTGAAAAAAAAAAGCCAGAAATCTGCAGAATTGTGTTTTGTTACCATATCAGTCCGACGTCGTAACGTGATAATAAAAGCCAGAAATCTGGCTAAAGCCCTGCTGCTCATCATATTCATTTGAGAAATCAGTCGAAATCAGAGCTTAAACCCCGGCCCAAACCTCTGATGGCGATGAAGGCAGCAGCTATCAAGTTGAAGGCCGCCGCGGCGCCTAGCACCGGTTTTAGGGCTCTTCTATTCTCGACGTCAAGATTCCCATTTAATCAACCGTCCCCTGCTCAGAAGCCGCCTCCTGCTGAACCCTCCACCAATCTCTTCGTTTCCGGTAGCTACTCTTTATCTCTTGTCATTTGCCAAATTAACTTTGCTTCTTTACTTATTTAGTTAAGCATTAAAGTATTATTACTGTTTGTTTAATGCCCTTATTTTTTCCCCTTTTACTTTCTCAGAAATGATTAAGCAGAGCTTGTACTTTACAATTTATATACCAGAGCTTCCATTTATATGCGTCATTCATGATTTTCAATATTAATTTTACTAATAATGTTGTTTCTTAGGTTCATGCTCACGGACAAAACTCCTATCTCATGCCGCAGTCAAATGTAAATAATCAAGTTATTAATTGGAGATACTATAGTTAATTAACTGCAGATGAGATCAATCAATCGGCATTCTTCCCTTGTTTTTGTTTAATTTTTTCTTTAACTCTTTGGAAATTTTATGTGTTGTAGCTGGCTATCCTTTTGATAGTAGGATCAAATGATAGGCAATGTGGATACTTAGGATGCATTTCAGGTCAATCGATTTCGTTTTCCGATGATAACCAGAATCCGCTGTTGTGTTTCATCTAATTGTGCTGTGATATGCTGGAGAGTCTGAAATGCATGACAATATTATACACTTCCAGGACTCAGCAAACGTACAACTAATGAGGGTCTCCGAGGTGCCTTTGAGAAGTTTGGAAATGTGGTCGATGGTAAGTTTGGATTTCAGGTTGTTAGACAATTGGTTCTGCGTAATAGCCTCACACAGAGCATGATATATTTCTTTGCCTTTTGCAGCAAAAGTGGTCTGTGATCGAGTGTCTGGATTTTCAAAAGGTTTTGGTTTTGTTAGATATGCAACTTTACAAGAAGCTGAGGCTGGTATTAAGGGCATGGATGGCCAGGTCAGTTGACACAATATAAGCACTTTTTGTTTTAATTTCACAGAGAATTCCTTGTGTTGTAGCCAAAAATATGATCCAACATTCTCTGGTAGAACTGGACTTTTATCTTTTTGTAAGCATCCCATTTTGCTTGGATGTGTTTATTAAGTAGAGGAAGAAGCCTTGTCAAGGATGGTTTTGGAAGTGGAGAAAAAGTTACACACGTCTTATGGACTAGGGATTTTTTTTTCTTTGAAACTATGGATGAATGAATTATGAATCAAAATAAATGGAAAGGGTTCTGTTGGTGATAATATTATCATAGGATCTCTAATTTGGAGATGAGAGAAGCGATTGAAGCAGTAAGAAATTTCCTGAATGTTTTCACTTAGAGCACTTCTTCTATTGTATAAAATGTTTCCTTGTTGAGCAAGTTTACTATGGTATAGCTACAGTTGACATTTTCCTTTATTAGAAATCTTCATTCCTCACCTTGGATCTGATTCTTGGATGTGCTTGCCGTCATAGGTGATAATTGATTAGGGTAGGAAAAATTAATTAGAAACACATTGAATCTCCTAAACAGTGTGAACTGTTATTTCATTTGTTTCTCTTGGGTTTTTACTTGTGTTTGCTACTTCAAGTGGTGTCTAGATTTGCTATGTTGATGGTCTGGCCAAGTGGTGGCCCTGGTGCTGCAAAATGCAAAGAAAATTAGTAAGAAGAGAAAGTAGCAATCAAGTGAAAGAGTGGGAATGGTTGTTGAAAGTGATGGTAGTGACGTTTAGGATACGGTTTTCTTCAAGAAGTTCTAGATAATTCTACTATTCACGTAACATCAATAATTCAACAATTTAAGTAACAGGAATAAGACACTTTCCCAGAACAAAGCACAAGAGCACTTCTAAGATGCTGCTATTGCTGTTAGAGTGTACATTGAACAAAATGCCTTAAGCTACCCTTGTTGAAAAGGAATAGCAAGCTGGAGTCTAAAGCAGGACACAAGAGGGGAAAAAAGGTAACCGAAAAAAGGATGGAGTTCAATACTGAACTTTTTCTATTAAGGTTGTTATTTCAAGAATTCGCTTGGCAGACAGAGCATGCAGTTAGTTAAGGCTCTTTTTGTTCTCAGTCCAAAGTCAATTAGGCTTCTAGTTGAATGACAAATATTTTCCTGCTGATGTGTAGTTTACTTACAATTGCTCTCTTTTAACTTCTATTCTGTAGTTTCTGGATGGCTGGGTTATCTTCGCAGAGTATGCAAGACCAAGAAATCCTTCTCCACCAACTCAAAATGGTCCTTCAAATGGTTTCAGCAGCACTAATTTTCGATGATGAAGAAGATGATGAATCCCGGATTGAACTATAGCATCCATTTGGTTGACAAGGAGACAACCGGATTGTTTTGTATTCGAGATGAAAAAGAACTGAATTTGGTACTTTTGGTCTAATTGAAGTCCTTTAAAACGTCAATTAATTGAAGATATCGATTCTTAGTTTCCTCCTTTACCATAATTCTCGGCTGGATACTTTTTTTTTCGGAAGCAATAGTCACCTATACTTCAAATCGTGTCTTAGTGCGGTCATCTTGGCTATCCTTCACCGTCATTGAAGCTTGTTAGAGCTGTTCTTTCTACTAAAGATAGCTCTTCTCTATATTACCTTGATGTCCTTGACTTGCGCATCGGAATTACGGAGCGTCGGTGATGAGTATTTTTATGGTATTCATACCCATTTCAGTCATTCTGAAGTTGCAACTGAAGGTATTTGCTATTAGTAGGTCGAAACTCGAAATACAGGCAATTTGAATTTCATCTCCATATGTTCTTTGTTAGGCTTTGCAAAGGGGATGGCAGAACTGTTCCATTAGGAGAAGCGATTGATTTAATGATTTTACGAGATTCGGGCAGGAGAACAAATTGCAATTTTTTTTTTGGGTACAATTTACAAATTTCACAACTCTTACAAATTTTTATCATAAGAGATGTAAACGTTCTCCTCATAGGGATATTACAGTTGTGTATTATTTTCTTACAGATGCAAACCGATCTCTTTAAAGATCAAAATTATGTTATCTTGTGAAGCTGCATAAGAAAATTTACTTTACCTACAAAAATCAGAGAAAAATAATTCCATAAACAATGAGTTGCAAATTATTAATGCTTAGAAAGGGGAAAATATAAAGTGGGCCTTCACCACAAACATTCTCTTACTGGGCCTAAAAGGGTGTTCTTGAAGTTCATTTATGGCCCATTAGAAGATTTTTTGGATATTAATTTTTAATCCACAGACTGTTAAAAATATATATATATATATTCCAAAGACTGCTGCATCTGCCAGCCGGCGTCGTAATGACTATAAAACTCATCATTTCCCCAAACCTCATGGGCCGTGCTAAAACCCTGTCTAGTGACTGTATCAGGGTATTAGCAGAGCTTAAACCCCCCAAAAATCGAGATGGCGTTGAGAGCGGCGGCGAAGACAGCTGCGACGGCGGCCACGGCTGCGTCGCCGAGGGGTCTGAGGTCCCTTTTATTTTCCACATCAACCTTTCCATTCAATCTACCGCAGTCTCAAACGGAGAAACCTCCTCCTGCTGAGCCCTCCACCAATCTCTTCGTCTCCGGCAAGATTCCCTCTTCAATTTCTGTTGAATATGAGTCTTTTTTTCTTCTTCCATTTCTCTCCTTACTATATCATTGTCTGATTTATCGTTCTGCACCCGTTAATGGGTTTAGTTTTACTTGCTAAGAAATTATTGAAACCAGGGTAATTTAAGAACAGCTGATTGTTGGATTAAGGGGCTGTTGGATTTGAAAGATTGGAACCTTTTTGTTGTTGCTATTTGCCTAATTCATTCGTTGATTTTCAACTTTTTTTTGGGGCCTAGCCTGCTTATGTTGTAGTAATTTGTTCTTTTCTGTGATGCAACAAGGAATTTAAGGTGTCCAAATGAATATTTTCGGTTGAAGCTGATAAGTTGGTTAGAAACTAGGCCCTTGAAAAATTGAATTTAGTCTTGGTTAAACTTCCATGAGAAATAATTTGGTGCAGCCTAGCTAGTGTTTGTAGTTGGCTTATAGTCTACTGTCTGAATTGGCAGACAATTTGCCTGACAAATTTCGATAGCATTTCCAGTGAATTTTGTTCCAAAGCTCCCATCTTTTGTTCTTGTGTTGTCTGAAGCTTTTATTCTGACAATATTGATAAGTTTATGATCTGTGCAAACTTGGACTGAATATGCAATTGTCTCCTTTTATAGCCACATCTGGTTTTTGGCAGTTGTGTTTCGTATTTTAAAACTTCTTTTTCTTTTGTGCCTTGTCCCTCAAATTCTGGTTAAATGTATCAACTCCTGCCTCTTTTTTGAGCCTTGACCCTCAAACTGTCCATTGAGCAAAGTCTGACTTTTTTCAATGTGTTTTTAAGATTCTAAGGTGCTTTTATAACTGGATGTAGTTTTTCTTCTCCTTTTCCTGTCTGCATGTATTGTATTGTCGAGTCCTTCTGCCTTTCCCAGAATAAGATTTTCCCTCTTTTAGTTTGGAAGAGAGGGTGGAGGCTCGTCAAATTTGTTATTATTGTGTGGTACAGATGCATGATGCTTCTGGACTGCCTTTTTTTTTTCTCATTTTAGTTTTAATGATTTGATGAATTATGTTGCTCATCTTTGCGTGTGTTTGTGTTTGTGTGTCTTTCTACGCCTCAGTAAAGGTATGATTTATTGTTTCTTTAATGCTCTCAGGTCTCAGCAAACGTACAACCACTGAAGGTCTCAGAACCGCCTTTGAGAAGTTTGGTCAAGTGGTTGATGGTATGTTTTCTTTTCACGCTAGTGGAGAACTGGGGTTTAGAATATCCCACATGGAAGATTAACATGCATTTACTTGCCTTTTTCAGCAAAAGTGGTAACTGATCGTGCATCTGGTTTTTCAAAGGGATTTGGTTTTGTTAGATATGGATCCTTAGAAGATGCTGCTGCCGGTATAGAGGGCATGGATGGCAAGGTTAGTTTGGATTATCTGGGATTGGTTTTTGTTTTTAAGAAAAAGCAACACCATGTTTGGTGCCCCATAATTCAACAATATATTCTGGCTCCCTTTACATTGACCGATGGATAAGTTCAGGGATTAAATATTCCACAAGCGGGCTTTTGGTCACTGAAACTTTGGCCTACTTACTTTTGAGCCTATTCATTTGTTTGTTTTTTGTCGTTCAACTTGAGCTCCTGGCGCAGTGATTGCATGCCTACATTGGTTACTGCAAAGGTGTAATTGATAAAGCAAAGCCAAAAATATAATCACATTCTGCATTCTTGATCCAAACTAGCAGATGTTCTTTGGCCAACTTTTAGCTATCCATTTGACAGAGCTTGCTGATTCTAGATAAGGATTTTGAAGGATAAAGTTTTTCTTGTACATGTTTGTCTCATTTTTTTTCTTTTGTAATATCTACTTTTTGTAGTTTTTGGATGGCTGGGTTATCTTCGCTGAATATGCAAGACCAAGAAATACTCTGCCGCCACCTCAAAATTCGTTCCCCCGTGGTGTCAATAACACACGTTTCCAGAGTTGAAGAATCCGTTAATTCAAACATAGCACTGTTCTGGATTGATACAGAGGGAATGTTGATCTTATGCCGTGTCGAAGAGATATAGTCTCCATTCGGTTTAATTAAAACTGCCGATCAAGTAAAGTTACGTACTTTGACTGGTCATATATATTGACTATTGAATTGGACGACTGGATGAGGTCATTTTTTGCTTAAGCTTGTAACAATGTAGCTTAGGAGAATACAATTTGCATTGCATATTGGTTTATACTGCTACTTGGCATCACTACTCACAGGCTTTTGGAGTTGCATTTTTACCTTTTTGCTATTTGGCTGATGAGCTTGGTACTTATTTATGGCCTAATCTAGTTAAATTCTAGAAAGCTTGTCTTTTATAGGGAAAGGGGGTAAATCAGAAGTGTTTGTCTTTTATAGGGAAAGGGGGTAAATCAGAAGTGTTCTTATACATTAAGCTTCATTTGGTTAGACATGCACTCTGCCAAAAAGTTATTTTGTTATCTTATGTGGAATATTGGTGTGAATTATCTCTAAGCATAGATGACCGCAAAGAATCAACATCTGTAAAGATGCGTGACGTTGGAGTATCACTTCATGTTCTAAGTGGTTGATGGGTTAAATTTGATGCTGGATTTTTGGTTTCAATTGTGGAGGGCACTAACAGTCTCCCGTTTTGGGCCGTTACATGGGTGTCTGATTGCTTGCAACTTTATAGGCGACCCAGCACGCTAATGCTTCTTGGGCCAATAGCTCTGCATAATCTGTTTCACCTCTGTTGGAAATCGTGTGATGCAGAGATCAATTTTTTCCCCCTCCGCAAACAGATATTAAGTTTACCGATAACTATATGTTTGTTGATATCTAGATTTGTCCGAATTGGAACATTTCTTGTCACAATTAAAATCTAATTTTTCATAATTGACACGGTTTAAAGTGCATGCTAGCTGCGAAAGAGATGCTAGTACTCGGGACCATAGAATTTCCTTGTTTCTTATGATATGTTTTTGTCCCTGTTACAATTTCCAGATTTAAGTGCGGGGTGAAGTTTGTTGGAAAGGTAGTTTATCTCAGTTTATACTCGTGATAAACTGATTTGCTAATTTTGCCTGGACAATCATTTTCTTATACCTCCAACGGGAGAGATCAATGCCAACGGATGTTGATGCAAGTGAAAAGGGTTTAATGATGAGGTATCATGTTCGAAATCCATAAAAATGAAAAGAACAACGTTGAAAAATCTTTTTTCTGTAAAGGGATAGATCCGACTTGGATAGGATTAGTCGCAAATAGGACACCTGTGGCTTATACCTCCAAAAAAAAAAAAAAAAAAAAAAAGGAGAAAGGATCGATTTGTTTTCCCTGTCCCCTTCAAGGTGGCTGTGGAGAATTGGCTTTGCAACTCCTCCAATGTAGTTTTTGCACCAGTAAATATCGTCCATCAGTAGCTGAACGAGCTTATTATATGTTGGGAGGTATTTTTGGCTTCTTAGAAACGTCTGTAGGTCCACCACCTTAAAATTGTGGCCTAACTGCCGCAGTTTCAGTTCAGTTCATTCTTTTTGTGTGGTGTGAACGTGTCTTATGCTTCTTTCGCATGTTGATTCTACGAGTATGCAATTCACAGGATTGCATAGTTTGTTTGGATCTAAAGGAAATGGTTTGGGAGTATTCTTGGGGCAGGCACGACATTGGATTCCAAATTTGTCCGGCATCTGAAAATAGTAGACCAGTTGGCAGATGATGGACCACTACTGTTTCAGTGGGCGATTAAGAAATGGCATTGGAATTCTTTGCCCTGTTGCAGAAGCAAATTGGAAGACCATTCAAAGCCCTGAAAGTTACTAAGCTGGGCGATATTTTCTAAATAAGTGCATGCATTATTATTTTCCAGGACAGGAACCGGACATGCAATATTGTCAGGTGTTGAAGTGTTGTGGAGGTGGCGCAATGGCAGCAATTAATATTTTGCTAGGCTCTGATAGATAGCTTTCCCACAACTGTCCTTTGACATTAAGTCCACAATCTGACTTGATTCATCAGCATAAGATCGACATATGTACTGTCGAATGGATGGTCACTTCTTTAGCTATAAAAATGAAGGTTCTTTCTGCGAGAAATGAAATGAGGAACACAAGGAAACTTATTAATTTGTCGACTGGTCAGCCCTGGCTTTTTGGTGTTTTTATTAAATATGTTCCGTGTGGAGCTAAAGAAAAGTTTTATTACGCCTGGTGGCTAGTTCTAGCGGACGGCTGTACGGTTGTGGTCGCTAAAAGTAGGTGGGGTTTGTCCTTTGTCCTTTGTCCTTCCCTTCCCTGAGGATGAGGCAGTTAAACTTGAATATTGCTATTTGCCTGCGCATCCAACGAACCCCAGAAAATAAATAAATTGATTAGATTTCACAACTAATACACGTATACTCCTCCTCTGATTTTTGTGGGGTGGATTGGTCGTTCTCGCAATTAAATTTTCGATACCGACTTGTTTCTTTCTTTGAGGGATGGGTAGTGAGTGACCCAATTGAGAATGCTGAGGTGGAAGTCAGCCCAAAGAAATGGAAGCGTTTACTTTTTCCCACATTTTCTTACGAAAGTAAGATTTTTTTCGGCAAATAAACCTAATTCCCGCAGTAACTTCAAAAGCCGGCAACTTTTGAAATCCTGCGAGGGATTTATCTACCCAAACAACGCACTCCCCCAATCCGATATGGGATAGAAAATCCCACAGAGTGCCCTGCTCCTAAGGGATAACTACCCCCCAAGCCCACTGAGCTGATTTTCTTTTTCCTAAATTCTCTTACGAAAGTAAGATTTTTTTTGACAAATAAATCTAATCCTCACAATAATTTTAAAAGTCGGCAACTTTTGAAGTCCTGCGAGGGATTTATCTACCCAAACAACCCACCCCCAATCCGACGTGGGATAGAAAACCCCGCGGGGGAAATGGAAGCGTTTACTCGGAGTACTAATTTCTTCAGGCGATGACAACTGACAAGACAGCCCAACGAACTTCGATTCAATTAATACCGGGATCTATCTGCGACCAACTGATTCCTATACTCGTTCTTCATTGATCTATCATATTACTAGTACTTAAAAAAGCTAATTTACTTCTGATTTTTCACCTCCAGCCTATAAATAAATAAATAAATAAAAGTGAATAGCTAGCAAACACCTTAGCCATGGATGGACAAATGAATGGGACCTCCAACAGTAAAGGAAGGACATAATCGTAAAACAAAAAATCAATGAAGTGAAGTGAAGTGGCCAAATGTTAACAAAATCCAAGTACGTGGATTGAGGATGGAGACGCAGCCAGGAAGGACAAAGCAATTGATGTTCGTAATTGCCATTAAGCCACAACCACCCCTTTATGCCCCTCCCCATATCTCATATCTCCTTCTTCTTCTTCTTATAAAACCTCCCACTTGTACATGTCATTATACGCACCCAACACACACATACATACACACACACACCCAACACACAAAAGGGGGAAAAAAATGGATAGAAACCAATGTCCATATGAATCTTTGTGACGACAATCACAAAGCCCCCAGTGGCATACTTTTAACACACACGGTCGCACACTAACACTATTTCTTTTTTAATACTGATATTTTTTTTCCTTTATATTAGGACCTTCAAATTCAATTCCTGTTAGTAGCGGCAGTGGGAATAGTAGAGTATATTTTTCTTGATTTACGTGTTTGTGTGTGTGTGTGTGTGTGTGTGTGTGAAGTTATGAGGTTCCTACGGGAATTCATGGCATGTTGTGGTTCATGCTCTTCAACATCGACGGTCAAGGAAGAAGCAAGGTTGTTGGTGGCTTCGGCGCCACCGCCTGGCTCCGAAACATGCGGGATCAGAGGGCGGAAGCGAGGCAGGGCGACGGGGACGGGAAGGTCTGGTCGTAATTCCTCTTCCGGCGGGGAATGGCGGCCATCCTTGTCTTCGATTTGTGAAGACAACGTTTTACATGAGAGGAACAAAATTGATCATCATCGTCATCATCATGATCATCAAGAGGTGCCTATCACCGTCGTCCAATCATCATCATCATCATCACCATCATCTGAGCGGAGTCTTAAAAGGAAGATTACGTCAGCGGCTAGACCTCGTTCCCATTGTCCTCGAGAAGATGTCAGGTGCTTTTTGATACCTCGTACTTTTGGCATCGGATTCTAATTTCCTTAACCTTTTTCTGGGTTTTTTTTTTTTTTTTTTAAAATTAACCCCTGTTTCTGCTTTCCATAAGATCCTGGAATTATAAATTGTTTTGCATATCTTTTTGTACTTTGCTTCGTAGTACCACCATGCCCAAAAAGATTCCCGGCCGCGGTCAACTCTCTTCGAAATTGTCGTCCAATTCATAACGCTAGATGATATAAAACGTACTAGTACGTGATTGCTCTTATAATCGATACTTGCTAATTGAGGATTCTGTCGGATTCCCAGCAATATGACTGATTTAAGATGCCTTACTTAGAAAAAGAAAAGAAGAAGATGATGGAAGAGCTTCCATATACGGACTACTGCTCTGTTTTCCCTTGATAAACACACTTTCGTGTGTGTTCTCTATAATTTTAATGCTAAATATTAGGTAAAAAGGAGTTGGTACTGTTACCAATTTAATCCTAGACTACAGCTGTGTCTGTGTGGAAGATCATCTATACATCGATCGATCTAGCAGAAGAGAAGTCACAGGAAGCGCGGGATTCTTCAACACACACACACACGCGTCACCCAAATGCACCATCATAATTTACACACACCCCTCCCCTTTGTGTGTGTGTGTGTGTGTGGGGGGGGGGGGGGGGGGTGGGGGGGGGGGAAGCAACAGAATTTGACCATATGATGATGATGATGATGATTCTCTATTTTGCGTCATAAAAATGCTAACCAGTTAGGCGGCCTAAATACAATCAACCACACTTCTGTCCTAAATAAATCCAACTAGAGCAGAGATAGATGGCTTTTGTTGTTTTATGTGAAAAAGGAAAATGGCCTGCAGTTACAGAGGCCTGGAATGTGTTTGATACACGTGTCATTTTCACAAGCAATTTAGTAACTCAAGGAATTACAGTGTCAAAAAATTGAGGCCGGAACCGGACGTTTCATTGATGTTTTTTTTTCATTTAACTTTTGTTGTTTTGGAAGTTTCAGGCGACCGGCAGTGCATGCAGTGATGCCAACGTTTTCACCAGCACCCTTCATGTTCTGAATGGACGACGGACTCCTCTTTCTTGTTTCTTCTCAATCTCCGTTCGGGGCTTCGTCGACTACGAAATTCGCGTGTAAATATATTCACTACGCAGAAACATCATGTCTGGATAAGAAGATATGTATATTTGTGTTGTATTAGTAATACTTTGAGATTAGTTTGACCTCAAAAATCAGTGGAATGAATAGGATATGGAAGGTTGTTAAAACCTTTTTTTTTTTTCTTTTGAAGGAAAGGAAGGGTTGTTAAAACTTAAAAGCCTGTCTCAAAAAAATTAAAAATCGTTTTTGATGTTACGTTTTTTTGGGTTTAAGAATTTCCCATTTGAGGGAGTCTCCGTCTGTCCTTCGATCATTTATGTCAGCGTCTTGAGGTCCTCTCCTCCATCCATCCATCCAAATGTGATCCAAGCAACCACCAGAGGTGATGCACTGATGATAGAGTCCGCTGCAGGGCAAACAAACAAAGCCAAGAAAAAAATTTTATTATCTAGAGTTTCTTTTTCTTCTTTATGTATTGATACCATATTGAGTTTAGGTATTACTAATGGTTTTTATTTAAGGAATACTAATCACGATATTGACAGCAACACTTGAAAAAAAAGATCGAATTCAAGTTTACCTTCGCTAGCAACTCGTATTTTCAAAGGTAAAATTATTTAGTCAATTGGTAATATGTTACACAAGACAACTCACATCACTGGGGGGGCTAACTCGTATACAATCAATATCCTACCTACTAATCTTAACAAGGATTACTTAACTTAAAGAAAGGTTAACAATATCCTTCAAAAGTTTTCTAACATTCATAAGATTAAAAAGAGGGGTTTTGTTATGTATGTTTCAACGGTTTGAGAAAGAGAGTTACTGCAAATGGTAGATAAAAAATGCCTCTGTTCCAGTGCCTCAAGTTGTCCTTGCGAGGGACCTTTCACTTGGGAGCAGCTAAGGCCCTGATTCAGTGAAATTCCTTTATTAAAGTTTCTGCTGCTTTTTAATTTTAGCTACATAAACTTTTCTTTTCTTTTTCTAAATGATAACGACAAGGATTGGACAAAACAGTTGTAAGTGGAAGTATGCAGTCCTCCTTCATTTTCACTTTTCTGACCCCTCACAAGAAAGCATTTTTTCTGATACGAGACCAAAGAGCGCATTAGACAAAAAGCCAAAACCAAGATCTTGCTCTCACTTCTTTAACATTATTATGATTATTGAGCTATTAACGTCTAATAACCAATCTCAAGAGCCAATTGCTTGTAAATCTTTTGTTCCGTGCACTGACTAGATGCACTGTGCTGAAAGCAATTGTTTTGGTCTTTTCAAATGAGTGACTGTTAAAAGACAGAGATACATAGAGGCCCACTAACAAAAACCTGTAATCAACAATGCCATCAATAGCTCTCCACCTCAAAACAGAGGGAAATAACACCCAAAAAAAAAAAAAAAACACACACACACACACACAAAGGGTTGGCAATACTTGATAGTATCATGTTGTAATAATTCCTTCGAGAGAGAACAATTTCAGTTCCCTGACTGCTCATTCACGAATTTTTAGTACCTTAAACAACCGTGCCTTCTCGTTCTCCATCTTCCATTCCAGTCATCGTATCGTACAATGGCTTGTTTAAGGTTTCTGGAAGCCCATATGCTAACACTCCTCCCAAAATCCCACATGCACCAAACACTGCGAAAGGCAAACCCCCACCCAAAACCACCACAAATGGTGACAATATAGCTCCCATTTGCGCTGCCTGAGTTGCACAACCAAGCGCTGCATTTCTGACCACTGTCGGGAACAGTTCAACGGTGTAGATAAATAACAAGTTGTATGTTCCAGCCATCCCAAATATCCCCAAAACCCCGCAAATCATTTGAACCACTTCCAATGTTCCAAACCACTTGAACAGGCACCCTATCACGCAAAATAAGCCGCTGAACCATTGTGTGCCAATGGCTAACGGCTTTCGCCCGAATCTATCCAACAGGATTGCTGTTAGGAAATAAGCAGGCAGCTCTGCCACCGCATTTAGGAGAACACCAAGGTAAAGATTGGTTCCCAGGTTGACTACATTTAGGCTCAGGCCGTAGTAGACCACAGAGCACGTAAAATTAATAGCCACCGCCAGAAATAAGCGGACTCTTGTGACTGGGAACCGAACAACGTCTACCACAGAACCTGTTACGGCTTCCTTCGATCCCGAATCAGTTTTACCATCACTCCGAACCTTACTTTCATGGTTGTAGACATCATCGTCGAGGGCAAGGATGACTCCATCAGGGAGGTGCTTTCCGTTTGATTTAGCTACGTTGGTCATTATTTTCATGGCTTTGCTCAACTTGCCTCTGATGAGGCACCATCTAGGGGATTCGGAGACAAAAGGGCATAGGATCGCCAGGAAAACAACCGAAGGTATGGATGAAGCTATATAGAGATTTCTCCACGATTGGAAAATGTAGGCTATACCGGAGAGAACGGCAATGCCGCCCGAGAAGAAATAGAAGGTTGACATTCCGGCGATGCCACGCTTTGTTGGGCCAATGGGTTCGGTGGAAAGGACGAAGGAGCAGAGGCCAGCGCCACCAGTGCTGAAGCCGGTAAGAACCCGCAACAGCACATAAGTCCGGTAGCCAGGAGAGAGTGCTGTTAGGCAACCGAAAATGCCATTTAAGATGCAAACAACAATTAGAGAGCCTTTTCTTCCTAATCTGGAGTCTGATAGATGGCCAAATACTCCAGCCCCTGCGATGATGTATTTGACGCAATGAAACGCTATTAGTAGTGTTCACATTTTCAATATTAAACACCAATTTGATATTATAGTTTGGACTGATAATTGGGTTCCGAAACTCAAATTAATTTCTCCTGTCATTTATCCATATACGTATTTCAGAAAGATTGCCAGAAAACAAGTTTTAGCCGAAAATTTGTCTCAAATTATTTGGATTTAATGCATAGCTCAGGTTTCGTTGTACTTTTTTTTTTTTTTTTGGCTGTATTCAGCAATAATAGATGGAGCAACCAAAATGAAAACAGATTGTATAGCGGCGGAACCAGATAAATTTGCGCAAAATGGATATCTCTAGGATTATCAAGTTCAAATTCCACTTCCTAAAAATTATAAAGCAAGTGATTGATAGGTACCATCATTAGTAAGTCAAACATCAACCGAAGGTTCCATGCTAAAACCAGAAATTCAGAAAAAGAGTAGGCAGGCCGCAAAAGTTACGTAACCATCACAGCCTTTGGACTGGTGGCCATCACCAATACATTAAAACTTGATGGGATGAAAGGCAAGGTTTGCCACAATTAAATGTGACCTTACTTAAAAATTTCAGACGGATGTATAATGCACCCATCTGATCCGATGATGGTTCAGTCCCTTTCAAATTACTCAAGGATCTCTTCGGATCCTCCTCTCCCCTCCCCTGCCCGTAGTATAAGAAACTATCGTATTGATAAAAAAAAAAAAAAAAAAACAGCAAAAGTTACGTATTTGCTCAAAAGAAAGTTTATTTTCGTTGGAAAAAGAAAAAAGGAGTAGAGGCGCCTGTAGAACTGTCTTACTGAGAGCCCCATGACGGTGATAGAGATCAAGGCACACTCATAAAGAGAATCTTCCAAAGTAATGAAAATATATAGCATTTCTTGTGAGTTTGAGATGAGAATCAGTCATTGCTTTTGGATAGTGGACCAAGACGCCCAAAAGAAAAAGGAAGCCCCCCTTTATATTCATTCACCTCGGCCCACGCATGCTCAACAATCTTTTTCCAGCCAAAAGTGAAAGGTTATTAATTTGTAGAAGCCCTCGAAAGAAAGACGTCTTTTACTTTTTCTAAGTCGGTGGAGCTATTTCCGTGTGGATGGCACCCCAAGGAGTCAGAACATCATCATCATATGCACTCCCACCCAAGAAACAACCATGATGATATGTTCCCATGTTACAAAGAACAAACAGCTGAATCCCAGGCTCGTTTTTGGCTATAGTAGTCGGTGGGTAGGGTATCAAAAGGACAAAAAAAATTTGAGCGAGAAGTCTGACTAAAGCATTTGCCTTCTCTCGCTTGTCTTGTCATATTTATCACGATGCCTTGCCTTGTGGATTAAAAATACAAACACGAAACTACAAACTGGTTCGTCACTCTGATCTTGATTTTACTTAGGAAGATAGTGAGTAGTATTTGAACTCTACCGTTAGACGTTGTTTGGCTGGCAGAATAAGAGCCCAATTTAGAAGTATATTAATTGCAATCCTGCACTTATTAATTAGTCGTATTATTAAAATCCTAAAATTACTCGGGACGTTCTACGTATTTTTCATGTGGCCACTAGCAAATATGAGCCAGCCACACATCAATTTTGTCTCGGAGTAGTCTAATCGGATCATCGTCAAGCAGCATACCAATTCTGACTCTAGAAAGTGAAGACAACCGTCAAAGGCTGTAAGCATAAGCGGATCCAGAGCGGACAAAAATGACAGACGACAGAATAATAGTACTAAAGAGGAAGGCATTCGAAAGACAGAGTGTGATACTGATAACAATGACCACCACTCCCTCCATATTGTAATGGTGCAGAGCGCATTCTTGTATAGACAGATCCGAAATTTGATAAGCCAGAGATTAGTAGTGTGTGTGCAGAGCGGATTCTGTACTTTTCTAGGACCACTCACTATCTTTAATTCACAGATACTACAATGGACTTTGATCTTGAGTAAAGCATGAAGAAGATTAAGACTGGTCGTTTTGGAACAAAACATGATTAAACATAACATATGATGAAGACTAAAAGAAGTTTCACAAAACATGATGGATAACAGATGTAAAATCTCAATAGCCATAAAGACATGTAAGTTGTGACCAGCAAACCATTACATACGTGCACCTCCTCTGTCATGCAAAATTCCATTCCTGCACATTTAGCAGTGATTGGCACACTCTTTGAAGACCAGAAATCCTAAAATAATTATTAAACTCTAAAACGCCCTGAAAATGATCTTGTTCTTCAACATACAAGTTCTCTCAACGTTTAAGACGAGTATGCAGATATAAACGTATCACCTAGATCATTTTGCTTCACACTTCCTGAATTAAAATTTGATTCATTTCAGTTATCATTTAATCTGATGATTAGATGATTTAGGCCTTGCTTTTCTAATGAATAATTCCTTTCTTCTTTTTTTTTAATACATTTTTCCATCAATTTTTCATCAAACCTGTCTCAAATTGCTACACAGTAATTTTTCTAAAAAAAAAAAAAATTCAGAAAAATGCAATCCATCACCTAAGAGCCCCAAAAACCAACAAAATGATCTTGTGCAGCTGCACCAAATCACCAACCAAAACAAAGAACGAATGACAACTAAGGAGCATGCTCGTGTGCCAGGCAGATTAGACAAGGAAAAAGATCTATTTAACCCAAAAAAAAAAAAAAGTGCAAGAAACGAAAAGATCGGGTAAATTTAAGAGTTAAAAAGGACTCACCAATCATGCAGCCTCCGAAAAACAATGCTTGAACCAATCCAACCTTGTATTTCTGTCCACAAACCAACCCGAACTCGGCCACCGTCGAGGTCCCCGGCCCACCGATCCATTCCCACGAACCCGGCTCGAGCTCGCACACACTTTTAGCTTCAGGATAACATCCTGAACCGGCGGCGCCGTCCAAGCACCGCCACCCCGGTTCACGGTCGGCGAAGATCATGACCATGGTGTGAAAAGCTTCCAGAGCCCATGCCAAGCTTGCCAGGATGAAGTGTCTTAATTGCCAGAACCCAAACTCCCCGCAGTATTTTTGTAACATGTCATCTATGCATAGCTTTTCATGTTTGCGATAGTCTCCGCCGTCGGCGTCTTTCCCCCGGGGGAGGAAAGGGGTCTGGAGGTCCGGGACGTTGGGATCCCGCGACGCCGCTTCTGTCATACTTTGCAAAGGACAGACCGGTAGCTTTTTGGCTTTCTGGCCGGGATGGCTCGGAGAGCTTGATTGTGGGACTCCGGAATTGATGAGACTCCACGAATTTGTTGCCTTTGTATATATATGATTTTGCTGGATGCTAGCGGGTCTGTCATGTTGTCAACGTGGACTATGATCTCACCGTCGATATGGTTGAAAAAAATCTTTGTCTCTCTCTCTCTCTTTTTTTTCTGGCCCTCCGCCCAGAAAGTCAGCGGAAACTCGGTAGTAGACAACGTGGTCCACGACCCCGATTCACAATCAGGATCTGGTCTGGTGATGCGCATGATGCAGTCTGCAAGTGTTTGAGTTTTCATTTTCTTGAAGATTAATCCTGACCGCGGAACGTCATTTTTAATCCGTCGAAAAATTACATTCTTTTCCATAATCACATTTCTCTATTAACTTTTTTTCTCACATACATCAAATCGTTACAGTAATTTTTTCATGAAAAATCATGAAAAATGCAATCCAAACACAAATTTTTTCATTTTCCCTTTTATAAAATTTGAAATCTCTCCTTGAACTATTTAGAAGAAAAAAAAAAAAGATACAAACTGCTTTTCAGAAGCTCATTTACGTAAAATATATTCTACTGAATTCTGACAGCACATAACGAAACTCATTTACGTGATTTATGAGTGTGTTTGTATAATACATTATTATTATTTGAGATAATTTTTTTGAAATACCTCTTTAAACTATTTTTTAAAAAATACAAAAGATTTTTCCAAGGCTGGCGATACAGATGTACCATATGCTAAACTCTGACATTACATCAATTATAGATACAGATGTACTGCTATACTAAATTATGACAGCACATCCCTGACTCGGATTCTTTTTTTTTTTTTTTTTCCTTTCTTGGATTCTATTTTTGGAACAAGAAGTGATTAATAATGCTTTTTTTTTTTTGTTTTAATCAGCGAGTTTAGTAAGTTTTGTCAGGAACAGCCAAGTTAATATATCAATTTGCAACCGCAATTTTTGACGTGAGAAGGATGAATAGAATAGAGTGGGGAAATGATAGAAAGAGTGTCAAATCAACAGCTGGGAGATGCTTCAATGTACTGGAACAAGATTCATGTATTATTACACTACTGTTGTATTATTAGTTTGAACTGGACCGGACACAGGCTATAAAAGCGGAATTCTTGGGAGGTAATGCTACAGAAGATTGGAATACAGGATTAGTGTTTGTGACGTCCGTACGTGTTATAATTACGATTGACGAGGTGGGGGCCTACTTTGAACAACCGCAGCAACTTGGTCATCTGGTTCGGCGTCCAGCTGTACGCCACGTGTATAGCCATGATTTCATGTGATGGACTTCGATGCTAACCAAAAACAATCACCCCCGTGAATGCGGTCCAATTTCGAAATAGACAAAAGTCTAATAGCTCGAAGAAGCATATAGTACTATTGTTTGTTATCCGAGTCGCGGAAGCAGTATGAAGAGACGCGTCTTTCTTCGTAGGATAACAATCGAGTTTGTCTCAGAACCATTCGTTACAAATTTAATGCGGTGGTTGATTTGATGAATTAGTTTGCAGACAAAGTTGTTGGTTCACGCCTAATCTATAGTCTGTTCAGGTTAAGTGGCTTACATTACATGGCAGAGAAGCATACACGCATATTGGAATAGCAACCTATGGCTATGGGTAAACCTCCCTTCCATAGAATACTAGTAAATATTATCGCAAGCAACGGATCTTTTGTCTGATTTCTCGTCTCTCATTGAAAAGAAAGAAAGAGAAGAGGAATGAGATATTCGTCAATACGAGAGACATTGTGGACGGGAAAATGAATCATAGAATGAAACATAAGACCTTATATAATAAAGTTATCAACGTTTGTTGAAAAAAAAGAAAGAATGAAACATAAGATCTTATACTGCAGAATCCAAACACAAGAGCTACATCAATCATATTGGATTGGGCATTAAAGGACGATGACATATAAAAGAGCCACATCAATCATACGCAGGCTTAGATATGACATTGTCATGAATAATCCAATGTCGCATGTCCTTAAGAGAGTTTGGTCTGTCCTCTAATTTATGCGGGCTTGCTCTCGGCCCGTTTGGCGGGCTAAAAATGTGGCCCAACCACTTAATTGAGCTCTAACATGTTTATTGTGTGTGTGTTTCAGCAAGTAGCATTTGACTTTAGCAAGAAATGAGGCCCAACATAGTAATATTATTATGAAGTAAAACTAACTGCTGAAGTTTCACCATCTGATCTTCACTTACGAACAAGCATCTTATCTTATTAATAGAAAGCTTTTTCAACCAAAAGCCAGAACACGAAAAAGCCTTTCACATTGGGATTGGATCTATAAGCGCAGCGGTAATGGTGTCCTTGAGCTTGGTCGCAGAATGGGTATACCAATCTCCTTCTTTGTATAACAGATTTATGACCTTTGCAAGGTTCACAACTCGCTCAAGAACGGCCATAGGCACTGCATTTGAATTGAGGCATTCTCCATTAATATCTTTCCAAGCATTGGCTACCTGTTTGTTAAACTCGTCAAATGCCTCTCGCTTTGTAACCCCATATTCATTCACGTAACACTCAACAGCCGTGGCCACATGTCCTCCTTCCTGCTCAAGCTGCACCACATGAGAAAGATAGTATTAATTAGTAGCCCGTATATATTTGTGAGACCTGTATGCATCGGGACAATCGTAAATTATTTGATATAAACCTCGTGTCCGGCCATGTCGTCCATTAATCTACCAATGACTGATGCAGCTCTGACGATTAATGGTTCGTTTGTTACCCAATCAAAGGTTTGTGCAGTCAAAGAATCTCCCATTCCAACCATGGAAGTTGTTGCTAGCATCATGTATCCTGCTGTGACAAGTGTAACCTTCATGTGCTCCTCAACTTTTGGGACATAGCCATTGTGAAACCATATGGCCTCTTGAAGATATCCTTTGGCTAACTTTTTCATCTGGAAGATGTTCCAACAATCAAACGACAAATATGTAATATACCCTGCGAATAGACCATCTAACAAATATATGGCTCTCATATTGAAACCCCACATGTAGAGTACGACTTCACATGCATTGACTGTGAAGCGTTAATCCAATCATATTACCTCTAATTTTGAATAATTGACTCTATCTGACTTGCCTTCCTTGGCCAATTTTTCCTCGAATTCTTTGTAGATATCCAGCAAGGCACGGTAACAGTGTTTCATATAAGATGGTAATCGATCCAATTCAGTGATGTGCCACCTGGGTATCATTTCATGCAGGCCACCAGAACAAATTATTGTTACAAAAATTGCAAAGGGACTTAGGACTGGAGCCTATACGTACTTCATATCTATTGAAAGGTTTAAACTAAAGAAGATTTGAAAGGTGAAAAAAAAAACAAACAAACAAAAAGTTAAAAGTACCGTTCTATCGCATCTGTGAAAACGATTAAAATTCATCCACAGTGGCATAGACATCATAAATGTCGTCAATAATGGAAGTGATGGAGATTACTTTTGTTAGCACTTCTCTAGCGAAGCAATATTTGGGCTCAAAATACACTCCCAAAATCCAAAAGTAGCACTCCACCAATCGGTCCCTTGCAAATGGTAAGTTGGTTGCAACATCTAAGCCTTTCCACCACCTGAAATGTGTAAAAAATCAGGGTAGAAGTTTCTTTTTACTCACTACCAATTGGACATGTGAATAATCATTTAGAAAATTTGTTAGAATATTTATTGTGGCACCCATCGTAGAATATTAATCATTTAGAAATTTTTTTTAATAATTATTGTAGCACCCATCAGTATTTTGTGGGACCGTCAGCCTTGCCCTGATCCCCCCCCCCCCTTTTTTTTTTTTTCTTTTAAGCTAAGTATTAGCATATATGCAATCATTTACTTACTTTGTTAGACCGCTTAGTTCCTTCTGATGCAACTTCTGCAATTTGTTAAAATCCAATTTTGCAAATTTTAGCAACAATTTATCATGTGATTCATGCTGTTGGTAGAGAGATATGTACTGCCTCGCTCCCAGCCTTGTCAAAGTTTTCTGGATCGGCAGCTTAAGAGCTTGAACAACTTGTGCAGCAAGAAAATTGCTCAAGCTTGGAACCATGGATTCGAGGTTATTTGAAGTAAATTTCAGCGCTTCGTCCAAAACCTTCTCCCCGTGCACTCCAAAGTTTGCTGCTTCGTACAAGCTCAACATTCCAAGGACATTGCTCGCCAGAGATTCCTTAAAATCTCCTTCCGGGTTCTTGAATTTGTCGAACACGTCTGTTGAAAAAAGTAACGGTGCATGTCGTTTATTTTATCAAGAAATGATAGCCTCTGGTGTTGGCGTAGCACGTCCTGGTACATGCATGCTAAAGTGCATGGCAATTTGTGAACATGATTTACATCTACTATATGTGTTATAAAGGTCGATTTACTTACCACAAGAGGCACGAAAACCTTTTTGTCTGAGTAATCGGAAACGAAGAGCGATGGTGTGGAGATCATTGCCATCTTTGTGATTCAACTCACTGTAGGCATCGAAAATCTTCTGCAATGATGCCTCGATTTCGCTCTCAAAATGGTACGACACCCCAAGACGCTGAATGGTGTCTATCATGTCTAGCTTTCCAGGAAACTCGTCAGGAGTTTCAGTCAACATCTTTCTAACCTCTTCTCTTAGCCGTTGAAGCTCTCCCTCTGCTTCGAAGAATTTTTCCTTCAAAAAAGCAAAAAGAAAAAAAAAAAAAAAAAACCAGTTCCAGAAATAAGTTTTGTGATTCGCAAGATCATGAAAATAACTGCCACAAGAAGAGCTGGAAATCATATGCTAATGCTATCACCTTATGCTGAGAAGCATAGGCAAGAAAATGATCTCCCCAAACGCTTGGATGAAAATTGGCAGAGCGACGGGGAACTGGTACTTTTTCAACGACAACCTCCATAATCGATTTTAATAAGAAATGCTTGGAGTTTATTTAAGTAAAACTTCCCGGCACACTGCAAAGTTCCGGCAATGCAGCTTTTATGCTCTCTCTACTCCGCTATTTATAGAGACGAATGCAGTCCTTGTAAGCGGCCATTTATAATGAATTACGAACAAGAATGTACGATTTTTTTTTTTCTCTTAAAAATTTAAGCATGTGCGTCATGATTTGATGATGGATCCAAATTGAAAGACTAATTAAATTGAAAATGAGACATCGACCAGATATTGAGTCAACGGAATTTCCTTCTGTTCTTAAGCGAAGGCTTGCTTGCAATTTAGAATACAACTTTTAAAAATTAAAAATTAGCTAGAATAAAAATTTAGAGACCGACTTTTTTTTTTCTGAAAAAAAAAAAAAAGAAAAGGAAAGTTAAAAAGTTAAACTACTAAATGAGCTATTGGTCACGTTGCAAAATCTTTCGCTAATGATGAGATTACATGACATGAGTAGGTGAGATTTAGATCATTGGTTCGTAATTCCTGAATGGCCACAAAAAAATTTACGGAAGCAAAGCTTAAATAAATGAGGCAAAAAGCGTATTTCGGCTTAACTGATTTTAAGTTCCCTGTTCAAACAAACCCCTGCAGAAGAAAATTTCGGTGATCCAAAAATTTCCAACGTTTCAGTGGGCCGGCAACATCCCCATCAAACTGCCTGCCAGGTAGTTGGTTGAAGTTGAACAGATTCTTTTCCATTTGGACCACCATATGGTGTGGGTCCATCATTGGGAAATCTTTTGGCCCAATTAAAAATGGACGACAACCTCGGCGCCATTCTCCAGCCCAATATGGAGCCTCATCCGCACCACGTGTCCCAATTTCCTTTAAACTCTGCGACCTCTGCATCTTGTGCTGGCAGATTGATTTGTGACAGGTGGGCTCAGCCCTGTTGATAGGATAGGATCTGCCAGGAAAAAGATTGGGATTTTTGTGTGCACCATGTGAATCATGGGCAACCAATGGGTCTTATTCAATAGTCGAGAGAAATGAAGATAATTTATGTTGCATTCGCCGCCTCTGTTAAGGAATAATCTGGCTCATCACCGCTAAGACTAGAGTGTCACTTGAGAAACCTTAAAAGTCAGGACACGTGGTAGGAATTTGATATTGTGGCGGTTGGGGAATGGGGCGAAGATTTCAACCGGATCCAAAATGAAAAACTCCCATTATATTTGATATATACTAGTGGTTCAATGAAAAACTCCCAATCCGAACAGAGTCGTTGCTTTCATGTGTCAAAACAAAATTTTTGTTCGCGGACGTGTTACTTTCAAAATTAAGCGATGCCAATGCTGCCGTCTCTTTATAAACGGATGACCACATACTCGGGGGGCCTGCAGCCACCGGCCATGCAAAAATGTCCCCCCAAGTACTTGGGTGGCCTGCAGCCAGTGTTTATGGCTTTATGCCTTCTCCTTTTTACTCCATTAAATCTCTATTGGAAATTGCATTTCTCACTTCCCCTTTTTGCATTTCTCTCTTCTTAAAAAAAAAATTTCCTTTTATTTTTTGTAATTCTTTCCAAAGATTTAACAACTTCGACATTTTGGCAATATAAGTTTGTCACAGAGGATGGTGGAAGAAGATCCACAAAATTAACCTGACTGAGTCACAAATCATGCCTACTCCTCAATAATTTAAAACAATTAGGGTTAATAGCCCTAAACCTAGTGTGATTAAACGACTTGGACATTTAGGATTTGTCACACACACACGATGATCGATCGCAATAGAACCAAAACCCTAAGTCAGGGGATGCAATGTGCAATTTTCATGTCTAATAAGATAATAATGCTATTTGATAGACACATTTGTTACCATTAAATCTAATTTTGTGACTTTAATTTGGTAATAAGATCATTCTACTTATTTGAGTTAGGAACATAAAAAAAAAATAAATTAGAAAACACGTTTTCCAATTTTATTTTTTTTTTTGTATCTCACATACTTCACATTAAAAAAAAATTGCTATAGTAAATATAATTTTTCAAATAACTTTCCATCCAAATGGATCAATTATGATAACAAAAGATAATCATTATGATATCTTAGTAGTTATGGGGTAATCCAACTATAAAAGGTGATTTTACAAAATTTAGGAGGAGGGGGGGCAAATATAATAATGTAATTCAAAAATTTCTCAAATTTCCTAAGGCTATTTTATGATTTTACCAAAGTTGAGGGGGGCAATTGCCCATCCTCAGCCATATGTGGCTCCCCCACTGACCCCACGAGGCAGAAAAATAACCGGGCGTGAAAGTTTTACAAATACAAGAAGAAAAAAGGGAAAAACTGTAATTGGAAAGGGACTACACAGTTACCATGAAACAAAACAAGTTTGATTAACTTCAGCATGTCAGTTCATGTCATCTTGATCCAGATACAATGAAAGAAAGAACTTCAATTACCAGAATAAATTACTTGAAGGTATGTTCCATCAACCTCTTTTATTATTTTGTTTCACTTTAGAAGTTTTACTTATATCCCCCCCTATACTTTCGTTTTCTTCAACATTTGCTATAGTCGGTTCATGATTATACAAGGTCACCAATGATTAAGAATTCTAAAGTATCGTTAACAAGTATTGAAAAAAAAAAAGGTACTTGTGTAGTACTTGGTTAACTAGTTTGAAAAATAATAATCTATACTATCTATAATATATATATATATATATATATATATATATATATATATATATATATATATATATGTATATATATAAAGGGAGAGAAGGGGATATGGTAAACATTTTTTGTCACTTTATATACCTTCAACTTTACCCTCATGAAAATCACTTATCACTTACCTAAATTGCTAAAATAACTGCCTTTAACCATAACTCATCTAAATACATGTTGATAGAATGACTAATTCTAAGCATTATAACTACTAAAGTAATCATTATTTGATCGAAAAAAGGTTAAAATACCACAATTTGCTTTAGTAATGAAAATTTTATATAAAATGGATTCGCAAAAATGTATTTTTGAATTGCACACACTTCGCATGTGCCATTAGCACTTATATATATATAAAGGGAGAGGGAGGGATTGGTGTCAACTTTTTTTCTGTTACTCCTTCTAAATTACCTTTGATATCTATTCACTTCCAATTTCTAAAATATTCTTTTTCCAACTAATATGTATTTCTTATTATTTTGTTTATCAACATATTTAGTAAACCTTAATTTTTATCAGCAACTACGAATTATAGTGACAAACTACTACCAAGTAATTATTTATTTATGTATTTTATCTTAATGAATTTTCTACATATTTACTATTAGAGCATAAAATCAATTCTGTTGAAAATGAATTCAGGTATACTAAAGAATTTTGGCATGATTTTCTTTTATTAGTTGCTCGAACACTAGAAATGGTAAACGACCGCCCCTTTTTTTTTTAAAAAAAAAAAAAAAATTTGAAAGAAACGTGTAGTGCTGGGTTAGATCGTTAGAGTAAGACCACCCAACTAAAAGGTCCAACATGTATGAATTTTTGTAGAGTGTGCAGATCTCCCACACATTAGTCTTGAGGTCAATAATAGTAGTGTAATGACGGGTGAATCAATGTTACACTCTGCCCTTTGTGTCATCATATTCTATCGTAACTTTGCCCTCTAACACTACAGGCCAACCATCATTCCTGTTATCATCCGGAGTCCGGACAATGATGAAACTTGGTGAAATCATCCTATTATCTTTGGTTCTGGAGTTAGTGCAAAGTCCAATCAAAGTAATCCCACGAGAGTCCACTCGATCAAAAGGAGACACAGACTGGCTGGCCAACTACTCACATAGGATGTTTGAGTCGGATGAGATCTCTGTCTTCAGTAACGTGTCAAAAAAAGATTAGCTAACTTGAGATGGATTCTTTTAGTTTTGCTCAATGTAAAATTACATATCCTTCCACCAACTTTCTCTCTAATCTAGAGAGAACATCCAATTGCCATCTGCCCAAATCTGTCTCCCTTTTAACAAATTCTTTTCGTCCCCAAAACAAGAAAAATAAAGTCCTTCCTCCCATCCCTCTTCTCTTGTTGACAAATCCACAACTGAGTGACTAACAAACCAAGTGTTAAAACTCCGGAGTCGCCTAGAATTTCCATTTTGTGATGATTTCAACCTTTCAAGTTCGAACAAAGCTCGGGTAGACCGGAAGCGCGCCTAAGCTACCTCACTTAATCAACCTATTGAATACCCAAGATTAACTTTGACCAAGTGGACCCGTGGGATTTTCAGTTTTCAACAGGGGAAGGAAACTAATATGGTTGGATTAATCTTGAACTTACCCACCCTCGTGGATGCTTTTATTTATTAGTGTCCAACAAATTATGTGCTTCTACTCGCACGGTCATACCTTACACATACTCTGACCCACAGCAGAATTTGCTAATCCACTGTAAAAAGTTGTGTTGTACCTAGGATTGTGGAGAGCTCATTGTTAAAGCCAGCATCATCAAGTTCTTACAGCTCAACAGCAAAAGACAATTCTAACATCTGTACTGAACAGAAGAAAATAGCACTTAAAAAGGGGAGAATATGAAATGACCCACCTGTATCTCCAACATGACGTTTTACAACAATATTGCACAACATAACTAAATGAAATTATGCCTAAAGCTATCATGGCTACAGTAACTATGTAATTGCCCATCCTATGAACCAGAAAAACAGAAACCAGTTGTTTCTATATCTACCTCTCCATCGTGCTCTTTCCGAATTCTAAGAATCAGTGCCAAGCAGACGCAGAAATCAGATTCCTGTCTTTCCACCCCAGCAGCATAGCGCCATCAGCCTCCACTAGTGTATAGTGTTCTGAGTAACACCTTAACAGGCCTCTTATCACTGAATTGACATAGGAACTCAGAGGATATTGCCGAAACCCAGCCATCGTAAATCTGGATTTCCACTTTCCAAAGAGCTCATGGCGTTCAACCCTTTCCTTTCCTTCGCAAGCTATAATATTCACTATATCCCTGGCCAAACAGTGTTGCTCCACATTAATTCGCTCCTTCCTGTCCCTTGGCATAGTGACATCTATCGACTCAAATATTGCCGAATAGTATTCTAGAGTTTCCCAAAACCTGGGGAGAAATGGAGCAGTATTCGTCTTTGATTCTTGTTCCACCAGGGTGACGACCTTGGGATTAAGTGCCTTCACCATTCTGAGAAGCCCATCTCTTGGATTGGTCACATCAACACTCTCATCAGGTGTGTGATGGAGCTGCAGGGGGAAGTTCACAGCCAGAGCTTCACCAGGCCTTATACACAGCATATCCCTTGTAACCTCTGGAGCGAAAACTGGCACTGCATGGAACTCCACTGGAATATTGAACTTTTCAGAAATGGCTGCCAAGCGTTTGCCTACTGCTGCCAAACCTTCTCCGCGTGCATACTGAGAAACTGGGTCATCAATGCCAGTAATACGCACATGAGGAGCACCACTAGGCCTTGCAGCAAGTGCTTGTAAGAGAGTCATCCATTGTGTGCCCTGAGCAATTTGGAAGTCCACAATGTGGATGCGATCTTCGTTTCTACATGCTTCTGCAATGGCACCATTTGCAGCCATATAGCCAAATTTCAAGTAAGGACATATTTCATACAGAATATGCATGTATGAAAGCAAGTCCTTGCCTTCTGGCTCCTTGCATCTCAGAGTCCGGTAAATGTTGGTTCCCGATGCCTCTTTCCTTGCTATTAGCCCTTCAAGCATGTAAGCACCAAGACGCTGAATTGGCTCACCAGTGATGCTTACAGCACCACGTGCTGTTTCAACCAATTTCTCAAAGTTCTCTAGCTCATTTTCATAAAATGCTCGAGCACATTCCATCAACAATTGTTTAAGATTAGTTGGAGGGATACCCTTCAGGGACAATTCTTCAATCGCTCTCAGACGCTTCTCCATAGGAAGTTCATTTCCTGATTTCCCCAGGTGCAAGGCATAAGACGGCTGGGAATGAATTAATTGCGATCCCAGGGGTTGATTTTCCTGGCTCCAGGCCCTGGATTTCTGGCCTGATGCTTGTGGGCGTTTATTTTCCCCTACAGAGGGAGCTGATGTTGTTGCTTCTTCATCTGGTCCCATTAGAGCAGTCTCCAGTTGCTGCAAAGTGTACTTTATGTTATGACCATTATTTGGATTCTGAAAAAGAGTAGTTCCACCAGAAGAGATTTGAGGTTTTTCTTGACTGGAATCCGGAGATGAGCTTAACTGCTGGTAGCAACTACTGGTATAATTTAATGAAGAATTACAGGATGGACTGGCTTCAGAAAGATTTTCTGTTGAACTATGCTGTTCTTGACCGTCACTCTGTGTGGTAAGAGTCTCAGAATCAAAATGAGACAAGAAAGGTGAATTAGGTGAGTTCCTTAACTCAAATTTCAGTGAGCCGTAGAGTCTATTTGGCACTGAAGGGGCAGTGGAATAAGAAGGGTATGATATGTCTGCACCAGCAACGCTATATCCAAAAAATTGATGTGAATCCATACTAGATAAGTGGCATCAGCTGTTTTATTTACCAATTAAAATAACATGGACGGTGGACAAGAAAACTCTCTGGTTCCTTTATCAAAGACAAAGAACAGCAGATTATGTCCGGTGAAGGAGTCAGTCTTTAGCACACAGCGAAGGACCTGCAAAGTCACAAAAAGCAATAAATTTGCTGTTATAGCCTTATTTAACAGATAAAGCTAAACTGTTGTTGATACTAGTGAAGTATTTAAACAGAATAATTTGCTCAACATGTAGTACAGCAGTTCTCCTTTTGCCTGAACAAATTTGTTACATCATGCCCATCTATTGCAATAATCAATTTAAAAAGCTCTGTCCAAACTGGTACCAACATAAGAATGATGACAATAAAATCTTAATCACCATATTACTATTCATCACAGGGATTTACAAAAAAAAATAAAGGCAGTTAACAAAAATGTAGAATTTATTCCTTGCACCAAATTGTTGAAGCAATACGCCTTCAAGTAATCCTAGCCTCAAAATGATCTATGGCAAAAGTAAATTAACACATCTCTCTGACCCCATGAACAAAACATAGAGACCTGAGTCAAAACATATCATTTCCTTCCTTTAGCTCCTAATCCTTGTCTTCATAGATCACCACAGATCAAACTATACAGTTTTCTAAGATTACGTTTTTCCATGGGTTTGATGTGCAGGTCAGAATTACCTTTTTGGCAATCTTCTGCATCATCTCAAGAAAAAGGATAAAGAAAACAACAATCATGCACAGAATTTCATTAACCAAAACCAGCTAAAAAGAAAGAAACACTCCTCATGGCTCGTAGAATACAATCTGAACAAGCATATACTCATGAAAATATTTTCAATTACACTACAAAAAAGAACCCCATAACATAAACAAGAACCTACTTTTTGACACCAGCAGCAATAAACTGGGAGTTCCTAATAATTTGATGGTGTTCCACTAAAACAATGAAGACAGAGATAAGTAAATAAGCTAGCTTTTTTCCTCTTCATTTATATCTTTTCTTCTCAACTACTTTATAAACCATCTACCCTCCCTATAACTCCCTGCCTTCAATAAACGAAAAGAAATATCCAAGAAACTAAAGAAGGAATTCTAAAGTGGCAAATTTTCCCCATTGACTTGAGCTGAAGAAGAGAACACCATGTATTCAAAGAAGCCTAATTCAACTGCTTGACTAATAAAAGCAAGTCTCCTCAATCCCCTGGTAAGAATTTTCTATACAAGTAAATGAAGGAGAAAAGAAAACACGATAATCAACCCTTTGAATTCAATCTCTCTCTCTCTCTCTCCCCCTCCCTCCTCCCTCCCCCTTTGTTTTAAATGTTGCTCAACATTCAACCTTGAAGAACAACAAAATAAAAGACAAAACTTTACCATCAACACAACAAATATAAAACAGGAAATTCCTTTCAACCACAGCCCGCCTCAAAAGATCAACAAAATGAACCTTGACTTCAATTAAAAAACGGAATTAAGTACCTGAGGATTACTTAGGCTTGAAATGAAGACGTCAACCTCTTTCTCTAGCCTTCTTCTTCTCTAGCTCGGTGTTCAGGTGATAGGATCTTAAATATTTTGAATACGTAAATTTCTCGGCAGTCAAAAGATGGGATTTTTGTGGGCTTAGGAAGCTGAAGAGTATCGAAAGAACGAGCGAAGATTGAAGATTTTATATATAAGGAGGAAAGGAAAGTGCGACTTGCGAGGCAGTTGTGACCTGTGACCTGTTAGCTGACGAGGGAGCTGGGCCCGCGGTCTCTTTAACGGTAACGGAGACTAGGGGAGTTGAATTTTGACGGAATTGATGACGATGATTGAACCGTTAGTTACGCCGACCACACGTTCGCCTTTGGCGAACATTCTCAGCGCCCTCAAGCAACTCATGTCCTTTTGGTTTTTGGTTTGGATAGAGCCACGCGCTCCTCATGGCTAGTGTGCGGCAGCCAAACATATGAGAATCTTTCAGAAGGAACCTCATGCAAACATGATTTTTTTTCCCTTCTTTTTTTTTCTTTTTGCGGTTTAAATGTGTTCACGGTTAGTCCAATAAATTATTTCCAATCAAAAGAAGATTTTGGCTGTTGATTTCACTTAGGAAAAAATTATTTCATTGTACTAATTACTTAGAGCATTATATTATTTTTTTATTTTATTACAGTCAAAACATCTTTATAACAATTCAAAAATCTTTATCACAATAACAATATGTACATTACAAATGTCTACCCTCCGAATTTTGCCTATCACAGTGGGCTTTGATATCTTCTTTTTGTCTATCAAAGTTGACCATATATGTTGATGAATTTGTTATGACTTTTTATCCTATGATCTTTTTGCTCCTATAATCATGGATATATGAATAGCATCTAAACTAGTGTGAATACCCGTGCTACGCACGGTGCTGACATTATTGAAAAAGTAAAAATAAAATGGTGAATAAAAAAAGTTTAAAAATTGTACCAACACAATTAAAATGTAATATCTGTTTAACAATAGTTTGAAATATGATAGAATGTGCATATCATTCAAAAACTGCCTTTTTTCGGAAAATAGATCCTAAAAAAATAATAGAAATTTATTTTAGAAAATGAATGATATATGAACAAAAATGAATGTAATTGAATGTTGTTAAAATGAAATACTTACAAATATTATGCATTCGATTTGATAAATACAAAAATCTATAACTCACTACTTGTTCCGTTCTTGGAATTTTTTTTCAGGGTTAAATATATTAAGCCCCTTAATTTTATATTTAGCTGCACTTTACCCCCTCAACTTTACATTTAGTTATACATTTGTGATTTTTTTGAAACGTGATTGTAATTTGCAAAGCTCATTTGTAGGGATGGTTATAGGGTTAGTTTGGGGATAAATATTTCTTAATTATAAAAATGTAACATTGTATTAAAATAGCATACGAATGAGCATTTGTCTTTAATTAAGGAGTAAAAAGAATTTAAAGTATAAATAACAAAGTATAAACGGTTTATGGAATAGACAGTGGGAATGTTTTAAATTTTAAATTTGATTGGTGATAGGGTTGGTTATAACCCACTACTCTTTATGTATTAAAATAAATACAAAAATCTATAATCCACTACTTGTTCCGTTCTTGAGATTTTTTCTATGGTTAAATATAGTAAATCCCTTAACTTTACATTTAGCTGCACTTTCCCCCTCAACTTTACATTTAGTTGCACTTTACCTTTAGTTGCACGTTTGTGATTTTTTTGAAACGTGATTGTAATTTGTAAAGCTCATTTGAAGGGGTGGTTATAGGGTTAGTTTGGGGATAAATATTTCTTAATTATAAAAATGTAACATTGTATTAAAATAGCATACGAATGAGCATTTGTCTTTAATTAAAGAGTAAAAAAGATTTAAAATATAAATAACAAAGTATAAACGGTTTATGAAGTGGATAGTGAGAATGTTTTAAATTTTAAATTTGATTGGTGATAGGGTTGGTTATAACCCACTACTTTTTATGTATTAAAATAAATACAAAAATCTATAACCCACTACTTGTTCCGTTCTTGAGATTTTTTTTTAGGGTTAAATATAGTAAACCCCTTAACTTTATATATAGTTCCACTGTACCCCCTCAACTTTACATGTAGTTGCACATTTGTGATTTTTTTAAAACGTAATTGTAATTTACAAAGCTCATTTGTAGGGGTGGTTATAGGGTTAGTTTGGGGATAAATATTTTTTAATTATAAAAATGTAACATTGTATTAAAATAGCATACGAATGAGCATTTGTCTTTAATTAAAGAGTAAAAAAGATTTAAAATATAAATAACAAAGTATAAACGGTTTATGAAATAGATAGTGAGAATGTTTTAAATTTTAAATTTGATGGGTGATAGGGTTGGTTATAACCCACTACTTTTTATGTATTAAAATAAATACAAAAATCTATAACCTACTACTTGTTCCGTTTTTTGAGATTTTTTTTAGGGTTAAATATAGTAAATCCCTTAACTTTACATATAGTTCCACTGTACCCCCTCAACTTTACATGTAGTTGAACATTTGTGATTTTTTAAAAATGTAATTGTAATTTACAAAACTCATTTGTATGGGTGGTTATAGGGTTAATTTGAGGATAAATATTTCTTAATTATAAAAATGTAACATTGTATTAAAATAGCATACGAATGAGCCTTTGTCTTTAATTAAGGAGTAAAAAGGATTTAAAGTATAAATAATAAAGTATAAACGGTTTATGAAGTAGATAGTATTAATGTTTTAAATTTTAAATTTGATTGGTGATATGGTTGATTATAATCCACTACTTTTTATGTATTAAAATAAATACAAAAATATAGAAAAAAGAATAACAAAGTATAAAGGGTTTATGAAGTAGATAGTGGGAATGTTTTAAATTTTAAATTTGATTGGTGATAGGGTTGGTTATAACCCACTACTTTTTATGTATTAAAATAAATACAAAAATCTATAACCCACTACTTGTTCCGTTCTTGGGATTTTTTGTAGGGTTAAATATAGTAAACCCCTTAACTTTACATTTAGTTGCACTTTACTCCCTCAACTTTACATGTAGTTGCACATTTGTGATTTTTTTGAAACGTAATTGTAATTTGCAAAGCTCATTTATAGGGGATGTTATAGGGTTAGTTTGGGGATAAATATTTCTTAATTATAAAAATGTAACATTGTATAAAAATAGCATACGAATGAGCATTTGTTTTTAATTAATGAGTAAAAAGGATTTAAAGTATAAATAACAAAGTATAAACGGTTTATGAAGTAGATAGTGGGAATGTTTTAAATTTTAAATTTGATTGGTGATATGGTTGATTATAATCCACTACTTTTTATGTATTAAAATAAATACAAAAATTTAGAAAAAAGAATGAGAAATTTAGAAGCCATTGAGAGGGTTTCTGATAAAAACCCCTTCCTCAATACATATAGATATAGATAATAAAATAACATTTTTTTAGTTTTATTAACTTGCAATTATTTGAAAACAATCTTCAAACTTTTATTGTATGATTTTCTGCCTCCACAATTATTGTTATATGGATGGCATCTAAACACTATAATGACATCTTTTAATACTGTTGTTGTTATTTGCAATCATTTTTTTAATGATCAGTGCATGTGGTGGTACCTTTTGGCAACCAGGTTATTCAAATTTCAATTTAGTAACATATATAAAAGTTTTGATAAAACTCTTTTATGTTAAATATCATCCTTACGTGCACGATATTACCTATCTAATTAACTTATTTTTTGGGAATTGGTAAATACAACAAAGTTCCATTAGGTTATCAAGTTTCAAGTTAATAAATTATAAGTTATCATGTAACTTTGTGTAAGTAATTAATTTAATAAAAAATGTAAGCATATTTCTACATTTCTAATGTAAATTAATTTGCACTTTTCTTGCTTTGAATAATTAGAAAATTCTATGGTCTTTTTCAGTATCATTCCCTCAATATAGTATAGCTCTAATGATGATAATGAATTTCATCATCCAACGGTGAACTTCACTTTAGGGTATAATATTAAGAACGGGCTGTAAAATCTCCCTAAATAATTTTCTTCTCCCTAGGATTGTGCGAAAAAAAAAGAATTTATAGTAGAAAATAAAAAGATAAAAGAAAGGAGGGGAAAATGAAAAAGTTTACTGCATCGAGAAGAAGCGGACGCGCTGCTGGCTGCTGCGAACGGGGAGGTGATGTGTGGGGTGACTGGGTAGACAACAAAGCCGCGCTGAGGCCAAGCCGTGTAATATAAACGCGAGGATGACGACCACGTGACGTCGGGATTAGATCCGATAAATAAACCGGGATCTGTTGACGGTAAACCTAAGATAGGAGTAACATAGGAATGGAATGGAATTAAATAAGACGGACACGTGGGGGTTGAGAATCTCCTCTATTTTGACTACTTTGACCTGACGCCGTGTCACGCGGTATTGTATGACTGACTGGACTACTGCCTCGCCGCTTTTATTCAAACAATTTCAAAGAAATAGAAAGGGTAGCGGCCCCTGACCAGCTGGAAAGCCACTTAGCAAAATCCCCACCCATTAATTGCTTAATTCGATTGTAACATCCATGACGTAATTTCGAAAGTTACGTAGATATCTAGAAATCTATCAATGATTAATTTATAGTTTTATAGCTATTTTTAAAAAAATATTGAAAGTGTCTAATAATTAGAATTAAAAAATTTTAAAGTATAGAAATGGTGAGATAAAACGATGATAAATTTAGAAAATTAGTGATTAGGAGTAATTGACTTTCAAAGTCGCGGTACCCACAACATTCTTTATTCTTTTTTTTTTCGCCCTTTTGGGCTAACAATACACAATTTCAATTTTATGTGGGAGCGAGTTGATTTTTCCAATGGACCCCTGGTTCATATGATTATGCAAACTTAATTATTAATCACTGTAAGGTTATCCATGTTCCATTCTTATTGGCTATGAAAGTAGTTCATAAAAATTTGGCTCTCCTATAAAGGATAAATTTGTTTCAGTCAATGACAGAACCACGTGGTATCTTTTTTTTCTTTTCGAAACGATAAATAATTTTTATAGATTATCAAAACTGTAACGGCCCCATATTCTCTTAAGGCGAACCAAAGGGTCCGCCGAACCCTTTGATTCGCCTTAAGAGGAGGTGGGGCGAGTACGCCCTAGGAGGAGGTGGAGCCGTCACAAAAACTGTACAATTGAGAGTAAAAACTCGATAGAGCTATACAATCAGAGAGTGGATAATTGCACTCCTCAAATTTTAGGAAATTGTAGAATGAGCTTGTAATTTTATACTGTTTTTATTTTTCCGTCTTATTTGCCCCCCTCTCAATTTTCTGACCCTCTATTCCCATAATTTTGTAACTTCCTCATGGAAGATTCTTTGCAAAGTTTGAACATTTGTCCATGTCACCTTCTTCAAATTTCTGAAAAGAAAATTCAACCTTTTTTTTAAAATTTAAATGCAACTAGTATAATATTAATTGGAAATATAAAACAACAATTTAAATGTAAGGATATACAACAATCCAGATTGAAATTTTAGCTCTATTATAAACACGTATACTGGTGGTCACCCTCCCGGCCCACTGGTTTGCATGGAAAAGAGCGTCTTGTTTACTCGTGAAATGCATGTAGAATGTTTTCTTTAAAAAGATTACGTAAGTCATTATTCCTGATCTAAAGAGGACGAGGGTGTTGCAAATCGCAGTAACACGAATAATAAGAATCACATTGATCTATTACTTCTTCATTCTTTTTTTTGATAATGAAACTGAACTTCATTAAAGTAAATCCGCATTTCCAGCGCACATAATAATCTCTTTTGGGATGTTTGCAAACCAAACGTGGCTTCCCTCAAGTGACAAAGACAAATGTGACAATAAATGAGCAGCAACATTCTTCTTCCTTCTTACATGTGAAACCAAACAGCTAACGGATCTTCTGTCTTGCACCTTATGTCATTCTCTGTCCAACTTTTTATTATATTGCTATTTATCCTACATAAATATTATGTTTTAGTTCTTTTTTGTTTCTTTAAGATCCAATAACTATTAACTGAGTAATATAAAAAATTTGACAAGCTCACAAAATCAAAATTTATAAAAAATGACATTTTTTGTGAAATTTCTGCTGTATTTTTTAATTTTCTACTATATATATTGCTTTTTTGAAGCTGTTGTATTTATTTTATATTAAATTAATAGTTATTGGATCTTAAGAAAACAAAAAAGAACTAAAACATGATATTTATATAGGAGATGTAGCAATATAATAAAAAGTGAGACAGAAAATGACATAGAGTGTGGGACAGAAGATCCGTTGCGAAAGAAACCAGTATAAAACAAAAATCCTTCACCACATCTCTAATGCCTCAGATCAAATTACCTAACACACAGATAAATCAGGACATTAGCAAGTAACCCTACTCTACCATTAATTTCAGCTAACTTTATAGCAAATCCACTTCACAAACTAACCAGCTTGGGAAAAGATGTGAGGCGGAGCGTAGAACTCAGGAGCTATTCAACCGCCATCTACACAGGGGAAGAAGAACCAAGTATCGTCCCGCAGGAATTGAGATTTACTCGTCCATATCCAATCGGACTCTCTGTTCAGTTCTGTAATTAAGTATCCAGGCTTTAAAATTAAACATGTGACGGGTTTTTACTTTAAGTGCAAGTTTAATTCCGAATTTACACCCGTTGGACTGCAAGTATACAGGTCGCAATTGTAGTACGAGATGTGTATCGGGTCGATCCCACGAGGAGCAATTTAAAACAATTATTAGATACTAATTTACTCTATTATTTAGACTCACAATTAATTTGAGCAGAAACTTCAGATTTTAATTCAACTACAAAAATTCTTAAATAGATAAATGCAATTTCACAATAGGAGTAGAATTCACTAAATATTAAGATCTAGGGATGTAGATTCCACTTATGACACAAAAGATCTAAAATGAATTAATTCAACACTTGTTACTGCTCTTGTTTAACCAAGGATTCATTTCCAGAAATACCAAAATCACATTCTCATGATAATAATGGGTTAAAACAGATTAGTTTGTCCTAATCTCTTGGTAAATACTAAATCTGTTCTTATTCACACATGAAATGCAGATTTCATCCACTTGAATGTATTTCTATTCTCATGAATATACAACTCAAGTTCTACTTGTGTCATTCCATTATTTTTACCATTTCTTAATGAATAAAAACAACTATAAACCTGCTATTGGTGATCAAGCAACAACAAGTAATCAAGCATACACAAGTAGACAAGTTAATACAACATATAATAAGAATGAATAACAATCAATTCATATCATTTGGCCATAAGTTTCATCTACTCCCTAGATAAAGAAAATTAACTACTCATGAATGATAAAACACTCATAACTTCATTAATGTAAATCATCATGAATTACAAATACAAACAGAGTAAAGAAAGTCTTAGCCAAGATATGGTGAACCCTTCCAAAAATCTCCTTTGTCTTGAACTTAGATGATTACAAGATCAAATCCCAATTGCCCCTTGCAAGTCCTAGGTAGAGAGAATATGTTCTTCTGTAAGAAGCTAAGCTACGAATGGATGTCCAGACCTCTCTCAATGTCTCTGCATAAAAACTACTCAAAGGCTCCATTTTTCCAAGTCAAATTCTATCCTTTGATTCCCAAATCTCCACTTTGTTAGCATAGTCAAAAATCAATATTTTTGACTTGAAAATAAGCCACTTTTCTTGCCCTTTTGTCTTCTGAAGCATGTGCACCGAATTCCCTTGCATCTTATAGCTGGAAAGTGGTGTGAACACAAGAGAATTGGCTGAGTCAAATTGCAGAATTTCGGCTATAAAACGCGCCTACACAAAACGCGGCATAACTCGCGTTTTGTATACTCGCGTTTTCACTCTGGCCTTATTTCAACTGCGATTTTCTCATTGATAAAGGCCAAACTAGCTTTTGTGCAAAACACAAAAGTTGTAGCCCTTTGAGTTAGCTTTCCAATGCTTCAAGAATCATTCAAATCGGAGCTTTGTAGCCTGAGATATGATCGAAATACTGTCACCTGTTCAAACCTCTGTTTTAACTTCCGACCACAGAATGCAGCTTCTGTATTCCAACGTTTTGCCCATGAAGATGGCAGAAATGGATTTCGATGTCTTCATACGAATTGTAGGTCTCTTTCTTAGCTTTAAAATGGTATAAAGATCACCTCAATCCGATACGTGTAGCTCCAGATATGGTCAAAATACTGAAGAGTGTCAAAACTGACTTGTATTGCATTTCCTCACTTGAACGTTTTTCACTTCATTCTTCTTGTTGCCACTTGAATTCATCACCAAATCTCTATTTTTTACCTCATTTGACATCCTTTGGTGATTGAATCATCATTCCTGCATAAAAATGAAGTTTTTACCATTAAAATCAATAGAAATGCAATATTATCCACTTTTACCAAAAATATATAATTTTACCAAAAACCTCTTTATTTTATTTATAAAACTAAATAATCGACTCAAAATTAACTAATAAAATGCACTTAAAAATACGTAAAATAAACTCTTATCAAATACCCCCACACTTGAATCATTGCTTGTCCTCAAGCAATATAAAATTCTAACTATCAATGATCCAAAAAAAATTGAAAATAAACATATGTAGTATTTCAACTCCATTTCCTTGAATCAAGGTAAATAACCCTTATGTGATCTTTCCATTAAGTTCAAGTACTCATAATATCAAGCAAAGAAGAGCCAAGTATACTATAATTTTACCAATTCAACTCAACTTCTTATTTTATCTAATTTCGCAAGCAAGCAACTCCTATAGTCAATAAAGATGCTAACTAATCTCATGATCAACTTCTTATTTTTCTTAAAGAGGGATTTAATTTACTTTTTATTTATTTATTTATTATTATTATTTATTTATATATTTTAAGGGTTAAATATTACTTAAGTTGTGAAAAATGCCTTTTGACGCGAAGATCAACATTTTTAGATGCAGATCCCCGGTTACTCAACATTTCACATACTCAAGTTGCTTTGCATACTCTTAATTCAAGTACCTTTTTACGCGAATGTCGACATTTGTAGATGCCAACCCCCGGTTACTCGGTATGAGAATTATTGGAGTAGAATAACCCTTTTTTTTTTGATATATATACATATAATAAAATTCTCTCTAAGAATAATCATGAGAAAAGTATGACACTTATTAACCATATTAATTTCTTATCTTATAAAATTAGATAAAAAGAAGAATTTTCATCAAATATACAAAATGTAGGCATAATTTTATCCACTTTACTAGATATACTTTCCTATAGATGTAAAAATTATAATCACATAAAAATCATTTCCAAATTCCATGAGAAAAGAAGTATCAAAACCGCATATATTTATTTTAAAAGGATAAGTGACAACATTTTATTTATTTATTATAGTTAATAACATATATGTGTATAAGGTTTTGGAAAAATTTTGACAGAGTCTCCCCTTAAAAGTGGACTAAAACTTCCTGCCAGCAACCACAAGAAACACAATTTAAGCACAAGAATTATATCGAACACAACTAAAACCACAAATACTACACATATTTCTCCCCCCATACTTAAAATACACATTGTCCTCAATGTGTAAGGAAAGAAAAGAAAAGAAACAAAAGAAAGGAATAAGTGACTCCCCAAGTGAGATGACTGCGGTCCAGTGAAGCCTTGAATCATGAGTCATCGACCGCTCAACCATCTACAGTCAACGATCTACTAGTTACTGCCACAAGTTCCAATATTCAAAATAAGGAATGTAAGTTAACATTTTTTCAAACACAAGATAAAAATAACAAGCAAACAAAAGAAAAGCCAGCCAAAGGACAGCCTCAATCATCCTCTTCATCGTCATCTTCATCATCATTGATGGGAGGTGGGTGTGTGCCTAAATGATCTTCAATTCGGTCCAGGCGAGTATCCATTCTGGCTAAGCGATGATCGATGTCATCTAAATGATCAAAGAGCCGCTGCCAGTTGGTTTGTGGCGGAGGAGGAGGTTGTGCTGCAGTAGATGGTCCAGCTCCATCGCGACCATGTCTAGCCTTTTGTCTCCGCTCCTGAACCGGGCGTGGAATGTCTCCCATGCCAATACCAAGGCGGCGAAGAGTAGTGATAGTCATCTCAGCACGTGGTGGAACATACTCCCGCCGCATGCCTTCCAACAGAACTTCAAAACGGGGGAAGATTAAAGTCAGTAGACGAGGAAATGAAAGTTTGAAGGAAGTTGTCTTACGCCTCGCCGTAGACCTAATTTGGCTGATGATGATGTTAGGCAATGAAATCCGAGCATATGGAGATGTCCGGTTATGGAACATGTAATCCAAGAAGTAGATATCGCTCTTGCGGACCTTCGTGTGCCCCGTCTTCTTTGGGATGACATTGTGAGCCATCATTTAAATGATAAGACGATGACGAGGTTCGAATACATTCGCCAATATGGTCTCCTTTCTGGTAGAGCGAAAAGGTTGGTACTCGAGACCAAACCTAGCCATGGCCAATGAGGGATCCCACTTCCTATTCGGGGGAACAAACTCCTTCTTCAAGTCTACTGGACGTCCGTCATCCATACACCCCAAAATAGCAGCCAAATCTTGCCGTGACAAGGTGATTCGTCTTCCACGCACCCAGGACTCAACTATTTCTCCACTATGGCGCGCCTTACTTTCAATGTTGGCGTAAAACTCGCGCACCAAGTCTGGGTAGTAATGGTTTGGAAGGGTGAGAATCGGAGCACATCCTAGCTGAGCAAAAGCCTCTGAGATGTTGTACATCATCTCAACTGGTGGACTGACGTGCATCTCAAACAAAAACTCCAAATTAGCACGCGCCTCATGCCACTCCTGATTCCTGCGAGTGTTGAACCTAGCACTGTCAAATACCGATTTTTCCGCTCCACGGGAGGTGCCCTCACCAGGTCGACGGTTAATTGGTGGAGGAGAAGGTGAATTCTCCTCTTCAGTCACCTCCATCTCTTCATTAACCTCCATCTCCTCACTACTAGAGGACGAGGTTATCACACGTCTTCCCCTTGGCATAGTACCTATTAGAAAATATTGCAATTAACCACATGTAATTGGACACAATTAAAAATTTAGCCATGAATATCCTAAAATGATCCAAATAATCTCCCATTTATTCCTTCAAGTGATAACACGTCCAATAACTAATATATAAGACCAAATAAGCAGAACCAAAATTTATGCCCAAAAATTACTCAAAATCACCAATTGAAACAAGATATGCAATAATTATAACCCAATCAGTGAAATTAGCAACAATTATGATTATAACTATTGAGAATTTGAATAATAATATGCTTTTAGTTATAATCATGCTTAGGCAAAAATTAAGCCAATTAACTCACCAAATCAACCAAATTACTCACTATACACAATGCACATGTTTAAACATCATCAAATTACCATTTTTAACCATAATTTAACATCACCGATGGCTCAAAAACATCCTAGTTTCTTTTTCCAATTTCATCTAAATATAGCAATTGTGAATTTTAAAGTACTTGAAAACCAATAAATTGCTACATTTAAACATTTAAACATGCTTAAACAATCATAATAATCATGAATAAAATCACAAATAGCCATGAACCTCATCAAATTTTCGAAATTAAAAGATGTCAGATAGCTCAGGATAAAAAATATGAACTTCTAAAATCAAAAGATTTGATGAAGAAACTTACCTCAATCACATAGAAGGATGTTTGGTGATGCTAAAAATGCAAAAAGCCCTATGAAATAACCTCCAATTGACCTCCAATTGAAGAAATTAGAGTTTAAGAACCCTAACTTTCAATCCCTCAAAAACCTGATTTGAGGTGTTTTTCTTGAATTTTAATCGGTTAAAAAGGGTATATGAAGCTCAAAAGGTGTTGGGGTGATGATTTCTAGCAAGATTATGGAGTATAAATGAAGATTTGTGAGTTGGGTAGAAGAGAAGAAGGAAAAACGCGGCTGGAAAAATTGAGAGGAAAAAAATTTGAAGCTGAAATCGCGTTTCTGAATGCTATATTCAGACACAGAAAACGCGACTAAAAACGCGCCTTCAACTCGCGTTTTTGAAGTCGCGTTTCCTGCACAAATCTTGCAGGACTGAAAACGCGACTGTGTTGGAAAACGCGACTTCGAGTCGCGTTTCAGAAGTCGCGTTTTTGAGTCTTGATCCAGGCTTTAAAACGCGACTTCCATTAAAACGCGACTTTAGGTCGCGTTTTTTAGGCGCGTTTTCTGTTCTGCAGGTGCATAATTGAAAACGCGATTCCGAGAAACGCGACTTGTAGTCGCGTTTTCTTTGAAAACGCGTTTTCTGCTTCGATTTTTAGCAGAATTTCAACTTTTGAAAAATTACAAAAGGTACCCCAATGACTCAAAATGCATCATAGATCATTTGTTTGCCAATTTTAATGGCTGGAACAAATGTAAAACATTAAAAACATGCATTTTACCCCTTTATAATGAATCAAAAACACCTTTAACGCAAATCGAGGGGTTGAGTTGTTTGATCAAAGTTCGCCTTTTTTGTACTCAATTGGTCATCCTTGCCTTCAATTGCCAACCCTACATTACAAAAACAACAATTTAGCTAAAACATTGATTCAAACCATAAAATCACACCAAGTTAACAAATATAACCTAAATATTGGGTTGCCTCCTAATTAGCGCTTTTGTTTATAGTCGTTGGCTCGACTGAAAAAGTTGAATCACTTTAGAGCATTAGAGAGAGATTTTCTCCCCATGGGTCGAAACTCCCGAGCCAATCCACCATGTGGTGAACCATGCATTGATCTTCATAGTCCAATTTCCTCAAATGCCAAGGAGGAATATTAGACTTGTCATAGAGAGGCTCAACTTCACCTTGGAGTGGATTTTGCTTGCCTTTTCTGAATTGGCTCAACTTTTCACCATTTTCTTCATGGAATGGCGAATTTATTAAGCCAACTTCCATCCTTATCTTCTCCTCCTTTGTTCCTACACCATGAAAGTTAGTACCAAGGACATTTATAAATTTAACTTCTTCGGTCCTTTCTTGGTTAACCTTTTCATCATATGGCATATTAGAAACAAGAGCAGTAGGCTCTATATTCCCTTCTTTATTATCCAAATTGAATTCCAATTCCTCACCATTAACCCGTAATATAAGCTTACCTTTTTCTAAATCAATTATAGTTCGTGCAGTGGCTAAAAACGGTCGTCCTAGAATAATTGGCATTCTCACATCTTCTTCAATATTTAAGACAACAAAATCCACAGGTATTATAGATTGTCTTACATTTATGAGCACATTTTCCAAAATACCCATGGGACGTGTGATTGACGGATCCGTCAATTGCAATGTAATATTGGTAGCTTTTAGCTCTTGAAGTCCCAATCTCCGGGCAACCGATAACGGCATAAGTGACACACTTGCACCTAAATCACATAAAGCATTAGAAAAATGCAATTGACCAATAGTGCAAGGAATAGAAAAACTTCCCGGATCTTTCAATTTAGGAGGGAGTTTATTTTTAATCAATGCACTACACTCTTCCGTTAATGCTATCATCTCATTATCTACAATTTTCCTCTTCTTTGACATGATGTCTTTCAAGAAACGTGCATAAGAGGGAATATGTGTTATAGCATCAATGAAAGGAATGTTAATGTGCAATTGTTTAAACATTTTGAAGAACTTTTCAAACTCCCGATCCTGTCCATCTTTCTTCAACCTGTGAGGAAAAGGTATCACATTAGAATTTAATTTGGGATGAAGTGCATCAATATCAATGATAACATGATCATTTTGACTTTCTTGCTCCCCTTCAATTGCTTGCTTCTTGTCTTTTTCACCACCTGAATTTTCAAAATCGAATCCCTCAACCGTTTTACCGCTTCTAAGAATGATTGCATTGACATGCTCTCTCGGATTCACTTCGGTCTTACTTGGTAATTCACCAGGGTTTCTATTGTTGATCACATTGGCAATTTGACCAATTTGAACCTCCAAGTTTCTGTACAACCCAGCTAATTGGTCCAACCGCCCCTCAACTCGCCCGAATCTATCCGAAGTCACCTTAGCAAGTTTTTCCACCGCGATCTCCCAACTTGGTTTAGTTTCAGCCTGTGGTTACCTTGGTTGAAATTCCGGCGGATTGGTTGGCCTTTGTTGATTGCCTTGATCTTTCCATCCAAAGTTTGGATGATTTCTCCACCCCGGATTGTAAGTATTCGAATAGGGATTATTTGGAGTATTTCGGTTGTAATTATTGACAAATTGTACCTGCTCAGAATCAACACACTCATTAATATCATGTTCACCTCCACAGAAAGAGCAACAAGCTACGTGAGCATTAGATGAATTTGGACCAACTCCACCTTGTCTACTCAATAACTTCATCACGTTATTCATTTGGGCACTCAACATATTGAGAGTGTCTATTTCGATCATACCTGCGTGACGTCTCGTATTACCTCTTTCATTGGCCCATTGGTAGTTATTTGCGGCCATTTCTTCTATCAAATTCTGAGCTTCTTGGGGTGATTTACCCATTAAAGCTCCACCTGCGGCTGCATCAATAATAGTTTTAGTGGAGAAAGATAAACCATTATAAAAGGTTTGTATAATCAGCCATTCAAGTAGTCCATGGTGTGGACATTTCCGGAGCAAATCTCTAAACCTTTCCCATGTCTCATATAATGATTCTCCCTCCAATTGACTAAAACTAGTGATATCCATTCTAAGCTTAGCAGTCTTTCCTGGTGGAAAATACTTATTTAAGAATGCTCTTGATAAATCATCCCATCCGGTGAAAGTATTAGGAGCATGAGAGTGTAGCCAAAGTTTGGCCTTATCTCTCAATGAAAATGGGAATAATCTTAGCCTTATAGCATCATCACTAACTCCATTCATTTTAATTGTATCACAAATTTCCAAGAATGTAGCTAAGTGTGTATTAGGATCTTCTACAGCATTACCTCCAAATTGAGATTGTTGAACCATTTGGATAAGTGATGGCTTAATCTCAAAGTTGTTAGCATTTACCGTAGGCCTTGCTATGCTCGTTTGAGATCCTTGTGTTCCCGGTAGAGCAAAATCTCGTAGAACTCGCCTATTTGCTTCATTTTCAGCCATTTCTTCCTCAAATGGTAGATCTATTGAGATTTCCTCTATAGGTTGCCAAATCTCTTGCTCCTCCTGCTGTTGTGTGTGCCTCCTTTGTCTACGTAGTGTCCTCTCAATTTCTGGATCGAAAGGTGTAACTTCCTGAGACGCCCGGTGCATACACTACAAACAGAAATAAGAGATATTATGCAATTTCAATTATCAAAAACTGATTACAATATAAGATTAAATATAATCAGCTCAACTAATAAAAATAAATCTGTCTAAATTAATAGAGTTGATTAGGCTCTAATATTGCCGCTCCCCGGCAACGGCGCCAAAAACTTGACGGGTTTTTACTTTAAGTGCAAGTTTAATTCAGAATTTACACCCGTTGGACTGCAAGTATACAGGTCGCAATTGTAGTACGAGATGTGTATCGGGTCGATCCCACGAGGAGCAATTTAAAACAATTATTAGATACTAATTTACTCTATTATTTAGACTCACAATTAATTTGAGCAGAAACTTCAGATTTTAATTCAACTACAAAAATTCTTAAATAGATAAATGCAATTTCACAATAGGAGTAGAATTCACTAAATATTAAGATCTAGGGATGTAGATTCCACTTATGACACAAAAGATCTAAAATGAATTAATTCAACACTTGTTACTGCTCTTGTTTAACCAAGGATTCATTTCCAGAAATACTAAAATCACATTCTCATGATAATAATGGGTTAAAACAGATTAGTTTGTCCTAATTTCTTGGTAAATACTAAATCTGTTCTTATTCACACATGAAATGCAGATTTCATCCACTTGAATGTATTTCTATTCTCATGAATATACAACTCAAGTTCTACTTGTGTCATTCCATTATTTTTACCATTTCTTAATGAATAAAAACAACTATAAACCTGCTATTGGTGATCAAGCAACAACAAGTAATCAAGCATACACAAGTAGACAAGTTAATACAACATATAATAAGAATGAATAACAATCAATTCATATCATTTGGCCATAAGTTTCATCTACTCCCTAGATAAAGAAAATTAGCTACTCATGAATGATAAAACACTCATAACTTCATTAATGTAAATCATCATGAATTACAAATACAAACAGAGTAAAGAAAGTCTTAGCCAAGATATGGTGAACCCTTCCAAAAATCTCCTTTGTCTTGAACTTAGATGATTACAAGATCAAATCCCAATTGCCCCTTGCAAGTCCTAGGTAGAGAGAATATGTTCTTCTGTAAGAAGCTAAGCTACGAATGGATGTCCAGACCTCTCTCAATGTCTCTGCATAAAAACTACTCAAAGGCTCCATTTTTCCAAGTCAAATTCTATCCTTTGATTCCCAAATCTCCACTTTGTTAGCATAGTCAAAAATCAATATTTTTGACTTGAAAATAAGCCACTTTTCTTGCCCTTTTGTCTTCTGAAGCATGTGCACCGAATTCCCTTGCATCTTATAGCTGGAAAGTGGTGTGAACACAAGAGAATTGGCTGAGTCAAATTGCAGAATTTCGGCTATAAAACGCGCCTACACAAAACGCGGCATAACTCGCGTTTTGTATACTCGCGTTTTCACTCTGGCCTTATTTCAACTGTGATTTTCTCATTGATAAAGGCCAAACTAGCTTTTGTGCAAAACACAAAAGTTGTAGCCCTTTGAGTTAGCTTTCCAATGCTTCAAGAATCATCCAAATCGGAGCTTTGTAGCCTGAGATATGATCGAAATACTGTCACCTGTTCAAACCTCTGTTTTAACTTCCGACCACAGAATGCAGCTTCTGTATTCCAACGTTTTGCCCATGAAGATGGCAGAAATGGATTTCGATGTCTTCATATGAATTGTAGGTCTCTTTCTTAGCTTTAAAATGGTATAAAGATCATCTCAATCCGATAAGTGTAGCTCCAGATATGGTCAAAATACTGAAGAGTGTCAAAACTGACTTGTATTGCATTTCCTCACTTGAACGTTTTTCACTTCATTCTTCTTGTTGCCACTTGAATTCATCACCAAATCTCTATTTTTTACCTCATTTGACATCCTTTGGTGATTGAATCATCATTCCTGCATAAAAATGAAGTTTTTACCATTAAAATCAATAGAAATGCAATATTATCCACTTTTACCAAAAATATATAATTTTACCAAAAACCTCTTTATTTTATTTATAAAACTAAATAATCAACTCAAAATTAACTAATAAAATGCACTTAAAAATACGTAAAATAAACTCTTATCAACATGCACTTTTATTGCGAGAGGATAGGAAAATCAGATGGCCAAGTATTTAAAAAGTAGGCCAGTATCTAACTTTAAAGGCAGAACCTTAATCCTTAGAGATATTTTATTAATTAATATCCATCGTTGCTCTCCCTAGATAAAAAGGGGGCTATGAATGTGATGACACCGAAATGATTAGTGCAACAGGCAATTAGTGTTTGATCAACTGCTAACCACCTGTGATCCGCTTAAAGAAGCATAATCATCATGAACGCGTGATAGGGATTCCGTCCAGAAAAAAATGGATTTTGAGTGGGTCTAGCTCTAGCAGACGAAAAAGAAGCATTATTAGGCCTGGTTGTAAATAACTAATACTCCCTCCGTCTCGTTTTGTTAGTCTTGGTTTTTTTTTCACACAGATTAAGAAAGTGTAATTAATTTGGTTGGAAACATAAATTTAGATTAATAATTTCCTAAAATACCCTTATGCTAATCACGAAGAGTGCCAATTAATATCAGTTACAACTAATGGTGCCAATAAATATCAGTTACCGCCAATAGTGCACCCTGATTGTATCAATTACCGCCAATAGTGCCAAAATAACAAAGATAGACTTTTCATTTATCTATGTATTGGAAAAGCTCAATATATTCAATGTAGTGGGTTAGTATTTAATACTCCCTCCGTCCCATTGAAAGTGTCATGCTTTCTATTTGGGTTTGTCCCAAAATATTTGTCACTTACCAAAAATGGTTGTAAACTTTATCAATAATTTCCATACTTACCCCTGTCTCACCTGACTAAAAAGCAGGTGTTATTATGGCCAAAAAGTCTTCCGTCAAGACTTGCAACTTTTCCAGTTTAGTTGATGGTTTTGCACGCACCAACCAACGTGAAATGATTGCTGTCCGTGGCTTCACACTCTACTTCAAATTAGAATAAGCCACATGCCAATCAATAAACATATGGACCCCCACTATCACATTTTGACCATCCATTCTGCAGCTTTTGTGTTTAAACGAAGGGTAATATGGAAAACACGGATGAATTTTTCAAAAATTGAGCACTGTTGATAATAAGTTGGAGTCCCGAAAAGTGACAAACTTTTCGGGACGGAGGGAGTAACAATGTATTAATAACAAGATATTTAATAAGGGTATTTTAGACAATTTGAAAGATTACTACATTTCTTAATGGGAAAGTGGACTACAATTTGGGACAGACGAAAAAGGAAAACAAGACTAATAAAACGGGACGGAGGGAGTACTACTATCAAGGAAATAATAATAATGTCCTCATCATCTTGGCTGGCGTATTAAAGAGACTTTTATATTTATTTATATATCCAGGGGAAAAAAGAAAGTGTAGTACTACTACTACCTCCCAATTTGAAAAATGCCTGTGATGCTAAACACTAAAATATTAATTAGTTTTTTTGATTGATTGTATTTGTATATACGCGTGAGAATGAATGTGCGTGCGGGGTCGAAGTGGACGTGACTGGTTTGCCTTTATCAAAAATCTCTGAGACGACTAAACAAGTGATAGGTACGAATGAAAAGAACGGTTGGCTTTTTGGTTTAGGTCCATTATCTTAATGATGGAATGCCACGGTTGTCTACTTTAAACATGATTTGTATCTGGAAAGATACAAATCATGACCTTCGAATAATAATCTTTATTTACAGGAGGCATGAAATCTGATTCTCTTTTCCCATGGCTAAGTGCCATGTTTATACTTTTATTGGTTTTTGTGGTGGTTTTGTTGTTGGGGAGGGGAGGGGGGGGGTGGTGGGGTGTGGGGAAGGGGTTTAGTTGTGTGGTTGGATTGCATTTTTTAAGATTTTTTGTAGAAAAATTACTATATCGATTTAATATATGTGATGAAAAAAAGTAATAGAAAAATGTGATCACGAAAAACGATGCAATTTTTCGACGGAAAATGACTGTCCAAACAAGGCCAAGTTGGTTTGTGCAAGAATGCATGGTTCATCATTCCAGGAGAATTATTTAGCTGTAATAACTTCATGTACTCGTGCATACATGGAGTCTTGACCTTTCTTCTTCGAACTTTCCAAGTTCACAAATCGATATAAAGATAGGGATAAGAACATAATACATACATACCTTTCTACTATATCCTTCCGGTGCTTTCTCCTCCACGAGCTTTTGCCTTTTGATTTATTCTTCTTTCTTCTACTTTAATTCTATTTATCCTTTCAAGATGTTGCAACGAAGTTAGGAAAAGTCGCTTAATTTCGAGGGCTTTTTCTAAAATTTATGAGATCTGAAATTTCATGAAGCCTCCAGACTTTACTCGACTTCTTCCGGAGGAGGTTTGATTTCAGAGCTTGAATAAGCCACCGCTGAATTAGTATTAATCTACTATTCTAATGTAGAGGTGCATTATCCTGATAGGTATGCCATCCAAAAACTAGCACTACCCATGCTAAGTCCCCGGGGAAAAAGGTAAATTACAAGGAAAATCAACTCAAATGTATGGGTTGGGTGGTAAAATAAAAATAGTAATGAAAAAAAAACTCTATAGCAAGATTAGTAATTGACATAAGTATTATAGTGTGTTTGGATTGTAAATTATTTGAGATATTTTTACTGTAACACTTTTTGTGATGTGATGTATATGAGATAAAAAGATAATTGACAAAATAAAAAAATTATAATGATACTATAAGTAAATATATTTGGATAAATAATCTCCTGTCCAAACACACTGATTTGGACAGGCGAATGCATTCTCCTGTCCGATTTCGTGAGTAATGCTGATCTGCATTCGCCTGTGAGCGTATTTGAAATATGAAAGCTCTTGCTTTGCTTAAGGCATTATATATGTTGCCTCTTTTTCACTCGTACGAAAAAAAAAAATTCAGACTCTATTTCGGAGTTTCATTAAAATCATATACCTTTTGTCATGATATGATCAGTGACTACTAAAAGTAGAAGTCATCTTTCTTGAATAATGTTCCACTGACACATGCATGATATATGCTAGTACAAAGTAAGTAATGTGGGATGAGCTTTAATCCCATCTAGAAAGCAAGTCTCAAAATCTTATCCTAAGAAAGGCCTCAAATCGGATGAACGTTGACAGCACTGAAAAGTGCAAAAATGCATTTATATACAGACCAAGTAACGTATTGGACCTGTTAAAGACCATGACCAAATTATTCTCTCGTGTTTCTTTTTTTTTTTTAAAACCTATTTTAAGGGAAATGCCCCAATTTGGTCAATGAAAACTGAACCATCGTCGAATCAAATGAGTGGATTATGCATCCGTATGAATTTAAACTAGAGGTGTCAAAATGGGTGATTTGGACGGGTTTGGGTTGAGTAAAATGGGTAATGGGTATGAGTAAATTAACCAATTTATACCCAGTTAATTAAATGAATATAAATGGATAAGTCAAAAAATGAATTGAGTAACCCAATTACCCATTTCTAACCCATTTATTTAAACTTTTTGTAAATTCATTTTTGCAAACTAAGTTATCAATTTATATCATCATTTGTACCCATCATTAGTTTTAAATATTTATTTATAATGCTGAATAAGCCTACTTATCAATTTTTTCCCATTCGTACTCTATGTCGCAAAATTATATAGTACTATTTAATAATTAAACAACAAGAATATAAAAATTTGAACTAAATAGTATAAAAGTTAACATAAAAACTTAATCCAAAAATTTTGAACCTCTAGCATTTTTTCGTATGTAAATTTAAAATTTTATTTTGAAAAAAAATAAGAAAAGAGGCTAAAACTTGTCATAAATTGGTAATACTGAAAAATGAGCAAATTAACAAACTAAGAGAAAATAAAATGATAAGATAATACCAAATAATAATAATAATAATGAAACAAAAGTAATTAACATCATGACAAAATGAAAATTTTGAAAAAAAAAATGGATGGGGGGAAGAGAGGAGGTTTGTGGGAAGACAATTCTAAATAGGTTAATTGAGTTTGATGGGTAATCCAATACTATCCATTTAATAAATGTGTATTATTGGGTAATCTATTTATATCCATATACAAAAATTTAGGATACACATATTCATCTATTCATGGACGGCTATAGGTAAATTTAGTTAAATGAATTTATTTGACAGTTATAATTTAAACCACTTAAATACAGTAACAAGCAATTGGTGGCCACCCCACCAAACCTTAAAAATAATGGTGGTGGCCATCAGCCCTTGAGCCGTTGGTTAAATTATTCTCTCGTGTTTCTGCTTTTCTACCATCTTAGATTCACCCACATAACGCGTTACTCACTCCATAAATAAAGACAAAACTCTTCAAGTAATGTAATAATAGGCGTTCTACTGCTGCTGCTACTATTTAATTACGAGTCGGCATGAGAAACAACAAACAAAGACGAGGCAGCCAAGTGGCAAATGGAAAATTGTATGATAAAAATCATGAGTGACTAATCCTTTGTGGCTTTTTGGTCAAATCCAAGGAAATCAAGAAAAGAAAGCACATGGGAAATACCGAGTCGGAAATTTGTGTTCCCATCTCAGTCCTCGCAAACAAACGCTTACGCACACGATGACGAGGGTATCAGGTCAAACTTTTTTTTTGGATTGTTTGTTGGTTTTTTTTCATTTTTTTTTCTCTTATTTGGTTGGTTGTAGCTGTGGGGGAGGACTAAGGAAGGATGATTTCAACATCTTTGGATGGTCTACTGCTTCGACTTTGCTGATTGCTCTTGCGCATGGAATTCTTACTATATCGGTTTATGTCGTCGTCAATATTGAGAAGAAATTGTCAATGCACCTTTTCTATTCTCATCATCTTATTGGGTTCAGGTTAAAAGGCATAACAACAGGTAACATCATGTTTTAATGGGAGATTATTTTTAAAAATTATTTGACACGACGTCGTATCACTTTTTTTGTGATATAAATGTATATGAGATACAAATATGATTAAAAATATAAAAAATTAATTGAAAAAATATATTTATGACGTAAAACATCAAATAATATATATATATATATTTTTTTTAAAAAATCCATATCCAAACAGAGTTATTTCTAGAATAATCCTTAAGCTACGAATTGTAGTAGTATAGATTTGTAGCTTGCAACAATTTATCATGCTACCAACACCTCTATAACATTTACTACTAACTCTTTAGGTTTTCTCATGCTTGATTAAATTTGGCAAAAATTAGAAAAAAAAAAAACACTAGTTATTTGAAGAATTCTATGACGTAAATGATACTGCAGTAGGCAGTCAAGTACAAAGTTAAAGCTGCTGAAAGGGTTGAGGAATGAGAAATATCGGTAGAAAGTCAACTAGAATTGGGAGGCGGATGTGGACTCGAACACGCGTGATCAGCCCAATTGTGCTTCTAGTTGTATGCATTTGAATATCCATGCTGCTGCTTTCATTCTTTCTTCAGGGAAACGTCTGAAATTCCAGTTTTCCGGCGAAACGTTGTAAGATCTTTGATCGTCGGGAAAAAATAAATAATGAGTTTTTCGGTGATGGTTCTGTTCCTATCGGTCCCCTATAGGTCCAGTTGGATCTCTCCGTAGTTAGATTAGGATAGAGTAGGAGTAGGAATAGGGATGACGATTGACCCAAAAAAAAAAAAATATTAAAGTTGCCGGATCGGCTGCAAATTTCACATCATAGGCATCATTCGTGTACTACAACGATAAACCTTTTAGGCAGAGTTTTCAGTTAGTTGATGGTTAATACAAACATTTATTACATGTGCAAAAATGGAGGACGGAGACGGACTCAGCCTAAGACAACCTTTATACGTTTTAGGATACACTTGGAACTTCAAATATAATTACTCCCTCAATCGCTTACTTTATACGCCACAGCTAATCCATTTTTGTTAAAGACACAGAATAACGAATCAAATTTGAAAAATAAAAATAAAAATAGTGGCTAGAAGTAACAGGTGACTTTCGTTGCATTCTTAAGTATTTAACCAAGATCCTGGGAAATCTTTAGTGACTGTTCGACGACTTGGGCCAACAGTTCAGGAGAAAACTGATGGGATGAAATTAGCCATTTGGAGTGAAGGTTCCGTAGCTCTGATTGGGCTTGGGTATATTGGACTGGGCCATTGCTTTGACTGCTCAACTCAACATTGGCGGCAATTGTGAACAGACCACGATGTCACGTGCGGCCCGGTGGGGACTGCATTAAGAAGCATTAACAACAACTGCACAGATAGTACATTTCCATTGTTAATATGTGATCCTTTTGGGGCTTTTTGCATGCATTTTGGTACTGAAATAATTCTTGCTGAAAATTACTCGCAACTTCCTACAACTTTGTTGCTGTTTTAAGAAAAATTGGCTTTCCTATTTGCTACCACAATTCCAATTCAAAAGTCTAACCTTGTCCTCCATTGGATAGGAGGTAATTTGTTGTGAATCATCTATGCTTCTTATATATATATATATAAAAAAAAAAAAAATGGAAGAGCATTGAGCTCAATGTAGATTTTTTTTCTCACTTATTAAATTTTCAAGTTTAACCTCAAAATCACTTAATTATACCTTTGACATCTGATCACATGTTACCTGTATTCCTAAACCAATATAACCATAACTATCTTTTACTTATAACTACCACAAATATTATTGTAACCGCCAAGTTCATTAAAAATACATTCAAAAGATCAAAGTTTATTTTTTATTTATGAAAATTTTATACTGTACTGATTTCTCCATATAAATTTTGATTTACCTTAAATTGCATACACATATCGAGTGTGTCTGTATCACTAGTAGTACTCAATAGCGCCACTCTTTTAGCATTTTTCCCTCAAAGATCCAATGGGACCTTATTTTGGTGGTCAAAGTTGAAAACTCAAGATTTAGTTTTTTTTTGGAGCTCACGTCTCATTAGACGTGAGCGTTTTTTTTTCCGCTTTATGCCAGTTAATTTGTAATGATGTTGAATTGTTATTCCGACTATTTGTGGATTAGTTTTTTTTTTTTTTTTTGTCGAAACTGCAACATTGTATTAATAAGGAAAATTACAGAGTAATTGGGCAACTGCCCGTACAATCTGCTTGGGCTAATTCAAGCAGCCAAACTGGGAAGTTTTCCTTCCATTCAGTATCGTTCTCCAAAGTAACAGCTATTTTAGCTATCTTGTGACTAACAAAGTTGTTCACCCTTTTTGTTAGGGTGAAACAACATTCATCAAATTTTGATTTAAGAATCCTAACATCATGTACAATTGTTGCTATAGCAGCGTCCTCCTCCACTCTACTCACTGCCTTAACCACCTGACTACAGTCCGTTTCAAACTCAACCCTTCGCCAACCTTGCTTGCGGGCAACTATCATAGCTTCCCTTAACGCCTTTGCTTCCTCCACCTTTGGGCTAGCACAACTCAGACTAGGAACAGCCCAAGCCCCCCGCAAACGTCCCAGCCAGTCCCGCGCCACCAGCCCCCATCCTGCCCTATCAGCTTCCTGATGTAGTGCTGCATCTGAATTCACCTTAACCCAACCAGCCCTTGGCTTCCCCCACCCTGAAACTGCTTTCTCTTTATCCTTCTGACCCTCATCAGTATTCCTCACTCCTTCCAGCAGATCCTGATACTCCCTCCATTCCCTCAATGCCTTCTCTACCACCACCCTTGGGTCATCACGATTCTCACCAAACTGTCTAGCATTCCTGGACTTCCATATTTGCCACAGTAGATTGACAGTTATTCCGACTATTTGTGGATTAGTTTGGTTGTGATTTATTTGTATCATTCCCACTGTTATATCCAAAAATCACTGTGCCAGGACAATTTTGCGTGGAATTTGGTAATTTCGAAGATAAAAGAATAATGAATGCAAAACTTCTAGTATAAAGAATACCTAAATTTCACCTTCAGCTGTTTGTGTTCCTTATAATCCGCCAATTCATCAAGTAGTACAAGGACTACTTTCCAACTTAATGTAATATATTTTGTGATGTTTCATCAAATGTTGGGCGGCCTGTGCTCCTCTATCAACTAACCAAGATATGATCACTTTATTTAGACAAAAAGGTTTTTCCGAAAATGAACCGGCCGCCCGGCCCCGTTGCATTTGAATGATCTCCACGAGGCTACGACTTCAACAAACGCCGTCGGAGCACTTTCCCCTCTCCATCCTTTCATCAGTGTACGGTTTACCCGTGGCCCGAATTGAAAATATTGAATGCGGCGGCTGAACTCGTGAATTTCTCAATGCTCATAGTATTATTCTACGTAATTTGGTTGGTACCCTCCTCTTGAAACAGCCTTTTCCAATCCCGTCGAAACATCCTGCTGCGTGCCGGCGCCCCCACATTGACATTTCACTTCAACAATTTACCAGTCTAAAATTACTAGGCTGACCTCTGTTTATGGTCAATTAATTGAAATGATTGCATAATTGATTGCCCAAAAGAAGACTTCAAGAAAAAATAAATAAATAACTTTTAGCCTCCCATACAGACTTTATATTTGAAAGAGAGAAAAAAAGAAAAAGAAAAAGAAATCTCATGCAGGTCTACCTGGTTAAGATGGTAGTATAATATTGGGACTGCCCCTCACGTCCTAAGACTAAGTTATTGTTGGTCTTGCCTGGTGGAATCGCAGAACATGATTGAAAACGTATTATACTTCGGGATCATAAAAGAGTATTCATGCCCAACCCTTTTCTTCTTTTTTTTTTTTTTTGGTTATATATAAATCTGGGACGAGGGAAAAGGATATATATAGTACTGTATTAAATCATCCCATATTTATTTCTAGCAATTAAATTATAGGACTGCTAATGCAGTCACTAAAAACCTGCTTCCCATGTTCATTGTTTGCTACAGTGAACTTCAAATCTTGATAAATTTAATCTCTTTTGGATTAATCATTCCTACGGTGACACAGTAGTGTATACACTGTCAGCATTAATAAATGATAATTATGTAAATTTTGAATTTAAACTCCAACTTTTGCACACGTATTATAAATTTAACGGTGACAGTGTATGCACTATTAATATATATAAGGTTTACTCATCTCTTTTTGGTACTTCGTTGGTTAAAGTACCATTCAGACTTAAAAATCAAGAGAAAATTCCAAGTCATCGGCGGTCTCTTTTCGGTATCAAAGAACCAAGGAAAAGCCATAATCCAGCTGGTCAATGCAATTAAGTACACAAGCTTTTGTACAAACACATCGTGATGATGGATTTACAAGTTATTAATTACCAGTATAATTGCGTAGAAGATTAACTATAGTTCTCATAGTCAACTTGAAGTTATGACAATCTAGAATGAGAAACATACATAATGACGCATATAGAGAATTAATGCCGGGTTTGGAGTGAAGTAATTAAACCATAAAATAATTAGAAGCTCTCATCTTCAACGTGTCACTATTGTGGATGAATCATCACATTCAATATTCAACGGAGGGTCTAACGTGGAGGGACTTCAACTGCAGTCACCTTGATTTCTTGTTGATTTTCAGTGTCCTACTTTGAAATACGATGTACTGCTAAGGGGAGGAAGCTTTGTTGGATTAGGTTTGAAATTGACTGCTTCCATCTCGCCTTCTTCCCACCTTACACTATCAACTTCTATTGCATTTGCTTTGCTGTTGGCATTAAATTAAGTGCTCATATTGTAGGTGTGAACTGCGAAATCAAACCTAACACCAATTTTGTGTTATGATTCTTGAAGCAAAACGGAGAAGGTACTGTTGTAATATTTAGTCACAGTAATCGAACGTCTCACCTAGATCTCTCTGTTTCTGCGATCAATAACATAGCTGCGCATAGAATCATTTTTGAGTCAAATTTTCCCCTAATCTTCTTCGAATTGCAGAGAAAGATAAGAGGGGAAAGTTGACGATTAGAGTATAAATTCTTATTTTGTTGTATAAAGCTCGTCAATTCTCCAAAAAATAATATAGCTGTGCATTAATTTCGCGTCAGTCCTAATGTGGTGTGGTATGGCATCCATCCTTCCCTGCCCTCCCTAATTCTTTGAATTGAATTGTTCATTTGTAGTAGTAAAAGTTTATTCCAATCTAAGCAAAAAAAGAGGTCCATTTGCTCAACAAAAGTGAACTTTACGCTTCCACGCTACTGTCCCTTTCAATACATCTTTCCTGTTTCAAGACACCTCCTTCCCCTTCCATGTCACAATCTCTCCGATATTCCCTTTCGTTTCTTAAAAACTTTCATGTGACATTTGATTAGTCGGGTATGTTTGTACTCCAATCTTTGATCACTTGGGGATAATTACACACTCCATCTAATGTTCGATTTGACTCCTTTTGCACTTGTAATTGAATTTCATTTCTCGATGACTTGCCTTAGTTGTCTACACATCATCAATGTTTTTTTTTTAAAAAAATTTATTTATCATACTACAGTTTGTTTGGCCGAGCGAATTCGGGTCTCTGTGAACAATTGCACACAAATGCCCATGTAACAAGCTAGTCAGATGAGTGACTTGAAAACTTCACCAATCTCTCTGATCATGCCAAGTCTTAAAGACTTTTACTTGGACTTACAAAGCATCAATATATCTGTTAAGGGAAAACTTCATGTATCCCGATTTATGATTTTTGGGATAATTATTAGCACTAAGAAGAAAGCTCAGTGTTATTATAACGAGTAAGAATAAGTAATGTTTGGTCCACGTTGAATTGGACTCGTTAGATCACCTCAATCTCTCACCCCATTTAACAAAAAATTTATCCACTTAAACAGCTAGTTCAATGTCTTGTTTGGATTGCAAATTTTCTCTAAAAATTTTTACCTTTTTTATTTCATGAACATATTTCTTAATTATCTTTTTTTTAACCTCACACATATTATATCGTTGCTACTGTACATTTTACTATAAAAATTTTAGAAAATAGCAATCTACAAAGACTTTAAGTATTCAAGTTCATAGGTTTTTACGTATTTTTCAATAGCACGATTCTGTAAAAATCAATCACAAATCTAAGAAATTAAAAATTATCATCAGCGGTGAAATTTGGGTTAACTTGATTCAGTCAACAACTTATGTTTATTGAATTTGAGTTAGAAGTACAATTTCATGAAATTATAAAATATCAACTCGCACATGCTTTCACATAATTGAGTTAATTAATTCTGCACAAACCAGCCCAAGTCTTCAATGGCCTATAAGCTTGGTCAAATAATCAAATGCAACTAATTTGACTACAAAATCAATTACTTGGAGGCTTTTTTTTAAAGCAGTAATAATCATCAAAGTCATACGAATGAGAAAGAATTCTCCTTTATCAAGATAAACAAAAAAAAAAAAATTCTCAATTGTCTGCTAATTTGGTCAGACCAAAAGCATATTGCCAATCCTTAATGTGAAATATCAACACATAAAATACAAGGGCTAATTTGGTCAGACCAAAATTATCACAAATTACGCGCGTTTTCTTCTCAAACGTAAACGTGGCGACAAACCGGGAATTTAAAAATTCCCAAATACACAGGCTCTGCGAAAAAAACCCCCCAAGTTTCAATTTATTCCTTTCTGATTTCTCCCACTTAGAAAAAAAAATATTACTAGTAGACTAATCCTCAGAATACCAAGGAGCAGTAAAAGTCATCCTACGTGAGCACTATTTTTCAGCGTTCTCCAAAAGCTGGTAGTGGCCAACCTAAACAGATCAAACTCCTCTCTTTCTTCTCTCTCTCTTAAAACTCCGCAAAGATTCCTTTCTCCTTCCCTCAACTTTCACATTTTCTCATCCAGTTTTCGATTTTCTTTCAACCCTTTTCGTCTTTTTCCTTTCCGTTTTTCTTTTTTACCAGAAACAAAAACCAAAGAGAAAATCAAATATTTGGAGTGGTGGGTGGTTGGAGAAGTTGTTTAACATAGCAAGTACTAATTAGTAACTGCTGCAACTTTCATTGCTGATAATCACCAACTGGAGAAAAGGTATAATCATTACGTCAAATGTGCCGTTGCAGTCTTATTCTTTTGAAAACGTAATAGCATGAAATCTACGGCAAAAAAGGCAGTTTTTAATTTCTTGCTTTTGTCCAGCTGTAATTTTGATCTGCACTTATTTTTAAGGGGCTGGGTGGGGAAGGAACGAGTGGGAAGGATGTTTGGGATGGTGAGAACCGATGTCTTGTTTCAGGACAAGGAGCAAGGACCTTAACCCCTGGGCCGTGTTTGAATCTCAACTTAGTTTGCTTGATCGATGAATTTCTATTTTTACCGTAATTTCTTTTCTGGGTGCTTAGAAAATTATGGCAAAAGAAAATGGGAAGCATTTTATTTATGTATGCTCTGCTATATGTTTATTGAAGTTTTTTTTTTTTTTCAAACAAAATTTGTGTGGGGTTTTTTTTTTTTTTTTTTTGCTAGATGTTTGTTTTTCTGGGTTCTGGATTTAATTTTCACTATCTCTAAATCCCATGTAATGCAATGATGTAGGATTTGGAAAGTTGACCAAATCTTCATACTGTAGTCTGCTTTTGCTGCTTTGCATTTCCCTCCTGTATGTCGTCGTTTTAGTTGTTGAATTAGACTTTTCCTTCTCCAGTATTGTACTATTTACAGCCTGACTACATACATTAAACACATAAAAGCATTCCACCCTATTTTAGTGGAATGGCTTGCTTTTTGTTTTTCTTTTGTCAATATCAATTTTTTCTGTTTCTTTTTTTTTTCAAAATCACTCTAGATATAAGAATCAACTGTTTATGGACTTTTTGATAACATCTCTGATTTAGATGAACTCTCTCTGGGGTCTTCAGAATCATTTTCAAAGCTGATTAGTATTTGGATTTTTATTAGTTTATTTTATTTTAACAGGTGGGTCGATGGAAAAAATCTTAGGTAGGATATATTAGAACGAGCAAAGAGATGAAAGCCGAGTCGTCTGGGTTAATCATTGGGATTTCGATAGGGGTGGTGATTGGAGTGCTTTTGGCTATAGGTGGATTTTTCTGCTTTTTGTACCACAGGAAACGATCACAGATAGGTAATAGCAGTTCTAGAAGGGCAGCAACGATCCCAATTCGTCAAAATGGTATTGATTCTTGCACAGCATTATCAGATTCATCGGTTGGTACAGAGTCTCCAAAGACTAGTATAAATAATGGCATTTCCTTCTGGCTTGGAGGACTCAAGAAGGCTAATATCATTTCTGCATCTGGTATTCTGGAGTACTCTTACAAGTACGTGATTTTTAGATAAAAGTTCAGAGTGTTTCATCGTATGCTTGGTGACTTTTGTTTAGATATTGGGAATTTTTTTAATGCAGGCAGAAGTAACACTTACTATAATAACTGACTTTAAAGTTCATGGGGTTGTGCCAAAGAATCAAAACCACATCTAAGTTATTATCAACTCTCTTAAAATTCTAATTTGGCAGAGGGCTCCAAAGTATGTGCTAGAAGTTGTATATATTTATGTCAGTGTAGTGCTTTACACTTCAGCACGCAGCTTCTTAGTCTTGTTTTTCTTGATGTACAATCAGGGATCTCCAGAAAGCAACTGTCAATTTTACAACGTTAATTGGACAAGGGGCGTTTGGTCCTGTTTATAAAGCTCAGATGTTAACTGGTGAGACTGTTGCTGTTAAAGTACTCGCAACTGATTCTAAGCAAGGCGAGAAAGAATTCCATGCTGAGGTATTATTGATTGCAACCTAAATTGCTGGCTGAAGCCACTATAACCATTTACTTGTTTCTATATGCATACCTTATGTGTGCTCCCATGCAGTTGAGACCTGTCATGAGCAAGTCATCAGGCAGCTTTGAATTGTGAAAATTTTAAACTATTTAGGCTGATATTGAAACCAGTTGGCTAAAATGTTAGTAACAAAAGTAATTAAAACGTGATTGGTTGCTTTTAAGAAAGTAATTAGTTCTTAAACCTGTTACTTGAATGGGAAATAATTTGCTGAAAGATTTTAAAAAAAATTATAAGTTGATTGATAAAAAGATTTAGTAAGGCATAACTGATACGAATATGTCTAAGGTGAAAATTAATAAATTGATTGAACGTTACTATAAGCAAGGAAGTGAAAAAGGAAGGCAATTAATTATTACCTTAAAAAAGCAAAAAGACATAAATATTGAAGAAGTCCCCACGGCTGAAAGATAAATAGTCCACTTTGCAAAATGTAGATATATCCAACTCAGCAACCTACCATATATTAATGAGTTGATATTGCATGCGATTTTTCTCTTAAGCATTCTTTCTCCTTTTCCTACATGTATCTGTTCCTGGAGCAAAATAGGTTTGTTTTTTCTTGTACATATAATCATTAAGTTGGGTATCACCATTGGGATCTGGTAAATAGACCGAGCTTCTGAAGTTGTAATATTTATTGCGACTTTGTGTGATGAAAAAGGCATCTTGCATCCCAGAGCAAATTTCTAGTTCTTCCTGACGTATATGGAGTTGATCAACTCCTTTGCTCTGTTTTCCATGTATCTAAACGTTAATTCTACTACATCTTCATTGTCAGGTTATGTTACTTGGAAGGTTACATCACAGGAATCTTGTAAATTTGGTTGGCTACTGTGCAGAAAAGGGCCAGCGTATGCTTATCTATGTATACATGAGTAGAGGCTGTTTGGCTTCTCATTTGTATAGTAAGTTTCTAATTCTAGATATGCCTAAAATATCTCATTAGATTAGTGAAAATATGTATAACAGAATAAAGCAGGAATATGAGCCTCTGATTCCAAAGAGCCAAAAGTTTTCCTACACTAGACATTCTTCACCCACATAAATGGATGGCCTTATGATTAAGTGAGCGATATATAGATGCATCATTTCTACATAAGTGGGGAAACTATGTGTCTATGTAGTTTATCATCCTTAATCACAAGCCGTCTTGAGCTATTCCATTATCCAGCAGTTAAAAGCACTTTATGCTCAATGAAACACTGAAATTACAAATTAAGTGCACAATTTTGGATTGTAACATAGAACACGGCTCAAAGTTCTGCCCATGAAGGAGGAAGGTTTATGATCTTTAGGTAGGGAATGCATTTGTCAAAAGACTGACATGACATCTTTTCTTGCTAAATGCAGCCTGTTTAGTTAGAATTTCAATATTAGAGCTCTAAACCTAGAGAAATTGGCAATCTTGTGGTTATGAAACTTATTTCATAGATTAGAGCAGGCAAGTGAAACTTTATTAAGTAAAAAAGCCACCAAATCCCTCTCAGTTGTATTTCCGGACAAGCGGCATATAACTTTTAGCTTGTTATCAAGTCCTTAAAGTTAAACGAGCTATCTTTTGCAAATTAGAGAAACCAATTTCCAGTTAATCTTATTATATTAGTCATCAAAGGATTGCATGAATGCTTACTATTTTGTTGTGCAGGTGAAGAGCTTGAACCTTTGAGCTGGGAGTTGAGGGTTCAAATTGCGCTGGATGTTGCAAGGGGTTTGGAGTATCTACATGATGGGGTAAGCTGCTATTTTGTTGCATTTGATTCTTTGCCATAGTTATACTTAGCAAAATCCTTTTTGTGCTGATGCATTTGTGGAGGTTATGGCTTTCCTTTCTGGGTTATTGACATATTATTTGCAGGCAGTTCCTCCTGTGATACACCGTGACATTAAATCTTCCAATATTCTGTTGGATGAGTCCATGAGGGCAAGGGTACGTGATTCTAATTTTCTTGATTCTATGGTTAGCTATCAGCAGCATTTATGTAGCTTCACTTTTTGTATCGTCATTTTCTTGCATTGTTCAGCAGGAGTTGGAACATTCTTGTTCTTGCATGTTGCTTTTGGGGCTTATATTAATTACGGATGTGCTGTTTTAACAGGTGGCTGATTTTGGGCTGTCAAGGGAAGAAATGGTCAGCAAGCATTTGTCAAATATTCGGGGAACTTTTGGATATCTTGACCCTGAATATATATCAACAAGGGCCTTTACTAAGAAAAGCGATGTTTATAGTTATGGCGTGCTGCTATTTGAACTTGTTGCAGGAAGAAATCCGCTTCAAGGACTAATGGAATATGTGGAACTAGTAAGTTGTTTCTGCCTTTCTTTTAGCATGTGAAACACAATCTAATCAAAGCAAAAGGGAGCAAATATATGAAGTGCTAATTGTAGACATAAGTAGCTTCTAGAGGAACTGGATGAATTGCTTATGACCAAATTGTCTTGTTCCTGAAGATATTAATCGTCCATTGTGATTGATGCAATAGTGCAGAATACTGGACACTATGGCTTTGCCATATTAACGATGCTCTATTATCCTGTATACAAGCACAATTCTCATTATCCATACATCTGCTGTACCATGCTCGGTAGATGTAACTTCAATTTATCTCCCTTCCTGCATGAACTTCCTTTTTCTGAAAAAGTGAACCTATTGGTAATAGGCGGCTATGAATACTGAAGGGAACGTTGGTTGGGAAGAAATTGTTGATTCTCGTCTTGATGGGAAATATGATTTGCAAGAGCTGAATGACGTGGCAACTCTGGGATTCAAATGTGTAAATCGCGCTCCTAAAAAACGGCCCTCCATGAGGGACATTGTACAGGTACTGTCACGGGTTATCAAGTTGAGAAATCAGAGGAAGCATCACAAGAAATCTTTGTCTGCTACAGCAGATGAGGTTACAATCAACATTGATCAGTCAACCCATCGAAGTCCTATGTCTGGACATCGGCGCATGGAATCTGTGGAGAGCACCGCTGACTCCTGTGAAGTGTAGCCGACACCTTTTTATGGTGGTTTTTTTTTTTCCGTTTGTTTTGACCTGTAAAGTATGTGTTTGATAGATAGGAATGGACGAGTCCTCTCTTGACTTGTGATTTCACTGTAACATAACAGCCCCATCTTTCGCTTCTTCCTTCCCCCAAATTTTTGTACATCTGTGTAAAAGATTGAACAAAAAGAAAAAAACGGAAAAAGTTAGGCATGCATTTAACTTTCTTAGACAGTTGTGATGGAAATGGAGAGCACTTGGAGCAATTTTCCCATTGGGAGGGAATTTGGTCTCCTTTCATGTTTCTTTAATTGCTGTATTGGTTTTAGTCTTCTCTTCCCACTGTTTTCTGTCTCTTTTGGATAATTGCTGTGTTCGAGAAGGGAGTAAACCTCGTTTGAGTGTGCATAGTTATCCACCAAACAAGCAAACAAGAAAAATTTCTCTTGTACTGGTAGTCTAGGCCTACTTCTTTTGTTATAGTAGTACATATTAAGAAGGGCAAGTTATATTTAATGCAATTTTTTTTTTGTTTAATACTTACCTCATGCACCCTCCTTCTATTAATATTTAGTTTTAGAATTGTATTGATAACTCCTATTAAAATAATTGAATTAGTAGAGTAACATATTTGTTGATAAAGATAAACATTAAGCCCCGTTTGGGGTTGTGGTGCTTTTTGGTAAAAAAACATTTTTAAGTGTTAAAAGTACTTTTAAAGTGTTTGGTGAATATCATCTCATAAAATTAGGTTTAGAGTTTTTGGTGTTAAAAATACTCTTAGCAGAAACTCAAATTTGGTGCTTTTAAAGTAGATTTTGTGATTTCAAAAAAAAAAAAAAATGTAATCATTTTATCCTATATTATGAACCAAATAAAGAGATAAACACTTTTAAAAAATTTTAAATTATACATTATCCAATGCAATAAATACTTATTGAATTATATTTTCAAACAATATATTTAATTTAAAAATACTTAACTAGTTAATAAGTACTTTTATTAAAAAATCTACTAAAAAAATATTTTTAAATAAACTATTACAACCTCAAACGGGCCTTAAATATGGTTATAATAGTAAATTGATAAATTACCTTCGTAAAAAGGAAAAAGGCTCATAATTTGGGATAGATACGAAAAAAAAATGTGTTCATCTTCATGAGTGTAGGAAGTATAAGTTCTAAAGATTTTTTTCTTTGGGAGGGGTTAGAGGTGGCAAAATGGGCGGGATGGGCGGGATCTGCTTGGGTTTAAGATGGAACCGAGCCATATGGGTTTGGGCCCAATCTTACCCATATATGTTTTGGAACTAATTTGGGCGGGATCACTTTGGGATGGGTTTAGATTGATCCCGCCCAATACCCAAATCTATTTTTTACATTTTTTTTCTTTTAATTTTTTTAATTTTTTATATAATTTTAATATTTTTGATTTATTAAATTTCTTTTAGTTTTATTAAATAAACATGCAAATGCTTTATACTCAGGATTATCACCAAAAATTGGATTAACAAATAAAGGAAAAGATAGATATATAATCATGACTATAAAAATTGTTAAAGATAATTTTTGAATCTAAGACTCCGTTTGGATTGGCTATTTTTTGAAAAAATAAGTTTTTCAAATACAATATTACAGTAATATACAATAACTCAAAAAACATCCCATCCATATTAGTATATCAAATATTTCAAAAAAAAAATTATAGTAAAAATTTTTCATATACACTAATACAATAAAATATTTCAAAAACACCCCTAAAAAATAGTTAATCCAAACGGAACCCTTGCTATTTGAGCCCAATGGGTACCCAAGCATTTTCCAAAATTTCCCATCAATTAATGGGTACAATTGGGATTTGTCCCATTTTAAACCCAATATCAAATTCCAATACCCATCCCGCCCAAAGTCTCAATGGGCATGGGTAACCCATTGGGACTTGGGACAAATTGCCATCTCTAGGAGGGGTGGTGAAGAACAAGGAATGGTGAATGGCAACAAATTGGGGACTTAACAAAATGTTTTTTCTGAAAATTTGGAGAGAAATTAATAAAAAATGTTTGATAATGAGGCAAAAATTTGGGTTATGAATTTGAAATGTCGAAATCAATTCCCAAATTCTCAATAATTAAAAAATCAACTTATCAAATTTCACTTTAGTTATCCTCTTCTCCCTATGGTAAAAGTGAAATCAAATTTTCAAAAAAAGGGAAATAAAACCAAAAGAAAGAGAGAGAGAGAGATAAACAAGTAGAAAGTTGTAAAAATACTTTTAAGAGATTAATTCCGGGTCGGGTTGAAAAGGTCGGGCCATACGGGTCGGATTGATTAATCCACAAAATTCAGCTAGATTGGAGTAGCACTCTATCTTGTTCCTTCTACTTCTTTGTTCCCCTGTTAGTCTGCAGCTGCGAAGAGCCATGGCAGCTCTACAGAGCTCCTTCACTTCTCTTTCTCTCTCCTCCAACAGTTTTCTCGGCCAACGCTTCTCCGTCCCTCTCTGCCCACCTCAAGTACGCCGCCCCATTCATTTCCCTAATCTTTGTTTCATGTTCATAAATGAAAGAACTGCTAATTCAGCTCCATCGAATACTGCTTGAAGTTCTTGGAGAATATGGATTTATTTCTTGTACTTTCTTGAGTGGTAGTGGTTAATATTCATTGGGGGCTTTTATTTTTCTTTCTTTCCTTCTTTGAGGATTGTTTTGCTTCATAAAGCTTTAGGCTTTTCTGTTTCAGACATATCTTTCTTCGTCATTATGTGAGGAATACTTTGTTTCTCTTAATTGGGATCAAGAATGTTTGGAGCATTTGAAACATTTTGTGGCTAAAAGAAAAGTTCAATATATTATTTCCTGTAAATTAGTCACTATGTTTTTATATCTTAGAAGAGGGGAGGAAATTCTTCTATTCATTTGGCTGAAGCAGAGTAATATTTTGTTGTATCTAGAAAGGGGAGGAGATATGTGCATTATGGGAGTAGCAGCTTGCTGCTTCATGTGCATAAGTTTATTTTCCCAATTTTCTGGTTACATGTGTTGAAAAGTTTTCCTATATGGAGAAATTTATGATATGTCTTCTGTTTTAAGTGAAACTCTTTTTGGCTATTGATCTCTAATCTGTGTTTTCAAAATCAAGACGGAAAATGGTTGCCTTGATTTCGTCTTCCAATTTTTGTGTAAAGTCTTTCTGGAAAAGTCGTCTTATCATCATCACAAGAAATTTAAAAAAAAAAAAACTGCATTTCATTAGTTTCTATAGGACTTGTCTTAAGGGGACGTATAGTCTTCCGAGATCCCAATGCCTGTGGATTTATTTGAACTTGCAGTAGCGCAATTAGAAATGATTAGTAACTTGGTATCGTTTAATTCTTAGAATATCAGATCTCAGAACCCTGCATGTATGGAGTACTCATTAAAGAAATACTGCATGTATGGAGTACCCTGCATGTATAGTACTGGTTCTTGTAGTTTCTACAACAGTAGTTGTCTTCAGTTGCTGTTCTCTTATAAAGTTGTTGTTTACTTCACTTTGAATGCTGGATTTTTATTTTTTTTAAATTTTTAATTAATTTTTTTTTTTTTTTTTGTAAGTGGGAGGTCTTGAACCTAGGGCCTTCCACTTATAATCTGCCCTTACCACCCAACCTAACCCTTCCCCCCTTAATGCTGGAATTTAAAATCGCCCATCCCTGCATTAGTGCCTTTTTCTTTTATGTGATGCAGGTTGTGCCCACAGAGAATCCCTGTTCTATTTCAGCAAAGGTTAGCTATTTATCAATTTATCAAGCTCATTTTCAGAATTTATGTTCTTTCTATCTTTGCTAATCAACATAGACAAAGCTTGATGTGCAGATGGCAAAGTACAAACTGAAAAAACAAGAACACAATGCTGCAGACTCTGTTCAAAATGTCTAGAATGCATTTCTCATTAATCAAAAAACTTTCATCTTGACTATCCTGATATCGAGAGCTTCATTGTGAGCTCAGAAATCTTAATATTAAACTAAATAGTAGGAATGGCATGTGAAATCACCATTATTCTTAGGAAATGTTTTGTGAGGATGAATGCAGGATATTTGCTTTGTTAAACTGACTGCATTGGACCTACGTTTGAAGTATTACAACATTTAAACTGCTGCTCAGTGTTCTACCTGTTTCCTCTTTCTGATGAACGGGAGGGTCTTCTATTTGAACATCTGAGGCTTTTGAAATTGCTTCAGTTAACTGATGGTGATTGAGCAGGATCTATTGTATGGCACATACTAAAATGGGTGTCCATTAGGACTGACAAGAAATAGAGACTTATTGTATTTTAGGCAATTCAGCAAAGAAGAGGGTTATTGTATCGTTTATTCATGGTGTTTTTGCCCTTTTTTTTTATGCCCAGCTCAAGCGATGGGAGCGCAAAGATTGCAAGCCAAACAGCCTTCCGGTGCTACATAAGATGCATGTTAAGGTCGGAGATACAGTAAAAGTCATATCTGGACGGGACAAAGGTAAAACTGGAGAAATCGCTGAGATATTTAAGCATAACAGTACCATTAAAGTGAGAGAAATCAACTTGAAGACCAAGCATGTGAAGAGTAGGGGGGAGGATGAACCAGGTCAAATTATAAAGGTAATCAATACTTGTAATATTTGTCCATACACCCATCTATTCTGCTTGTTGGATTTCTTTCCACTGTAAAGATGTTCATGTCATACTACTAGGGAGGTAGTTAATATTTTCTGTAATTCAGATTCGTTTCATGAATGATAAACTTTTCCGCTCTTCCCAGTTAACATTTCTTTGATAATTTTACGTCTGGGGCTGGATGGTTTCAGATAGAAGCACCCATTCACAGTTCAAACGTGATGCTATATTCTAAGGAACAAAATGTAGCGAGCCGCGTAGGTCATAAGACCTTAGACAATGGAAAGCGCGTCCGGTACCTCATCAAGACTGGAGAAATAATTGACAGCGCAGAGAACTGGAAGAGAGTGATCAAGGAGAAGAAAGAGGAGAAAACAGAAGCAGTTGCTGCCTCTTAGTAGGGTGATCACATTCAATCCTCGGATTTAACCATTATGGGGCATTAGGATGTTATTCAATCCCCATCTCATCTCATGTATTTATCTTTTTGCTTGTCATTAATGTATATCTTCTTGCCCCTAAATATGGGCTTCTTGCTATTCTATCAATTTTAAGGGAGTTGCGTAAGAAAATATATATATATATATAACATAAGAAAAAATGATTGGGCCGAATAACGGCCCAATGGATTGCTTAGATGGGGGGCTTGGCCCCGAACTTGAAATTAGGCTGAGGCAGGGTTTTAGTGGTCGACATAACTGTGGATATTGATTGGGCCACAACGTGGTTCAACTACTCTGCACAAATATTGTAGCCCACGTGGGAATATATATATATCCATGTGATCGGTACATTTTAGTTTCGCCCTTGAAAATGAGTGGGAATTTTGTACAACGTTTGATGAGAAAAAAGCAATATAGGCAACCGGCAGAGCTATTATATTTATCCTTTTTTATGTTATGGCTGTACAAAAATAGATTAATGAATTCCGGCATAATAGTTTCACTAGCTTGTTAGTAATTATCCGAGGCAATAAACATGATTTACTGGTTAAAATACCAGCTGGCGAATGCTGATCAGGAGGACACGAGTTCAGTTTATGGTGATGAACGAGGGGGTGATTATGAAAGATCCTATTGGCTAATCACACCTCAGACATTTGCCAACTGCATAATTATTTAAATCACACGCGAGGGCTTATATTTAATTCATCAAGTGTCCCCGTTCCCTGAACCTGCGCTTATGCATGCGTGACGATTCATACCCCACTTTCCTGGGAAAAAAATAAAAAAAAAAAGAAGATGATGCATTTTTCCAGAAAGAAGTAGGTGGCATTAATTTGTTGCAAATACAAGCGCAGTACGAGAAACAGGGTCATTGATGAAGGAGGAAGCTGTCTTGTCTCGGTCTTTCTCTATGCTCCATTACTTCCATGCTTCCTTCAGAACTGGTGTTTGATTAATTACACAAGATTAGTCACATACGGTTGCGGAAAGAAGAATCACCAGCTTAATTCATCATAGTTTACTTAATCTTGTGGAGGGATTTGATCCAGTTCTAGTAGTACAAGTACTAAAAGTTTGGCGGTCGAATTCATATAGGTTTGCTTACCTATATTAATGGAAGATATAGCAGCAAGAGAGGAGGGGAGGAGCCAAGAAGAAAGCCCCGTCACATACTGTGTGACCGGAGCATCGGGTTACATTGGGTCATGGCTGGTGAAATCCCTCCTTCAAAGAGGCTACCTGGTTCACGCCACTGTCCGCAGCCCTGGTCCGTATAAATTTTTTTTTCCTTTTTTGCTCATTGTTCTTTTACAACTAGTAAAATGTTTCATTAAGTTCCTAAGTTGGTTACCATTTAAAGATGTTCAAACACTACTAATTGGTTAGCTATTATCTATGTTTCAAGTACCAAATTAGTATTACCGATTAATCAACATTATGGTGAAATGATTTCCGGGTGAAAGCCTGTTTATAGTACTAGCAGGACATTGCAGCTTGAGTTGGACTTGGGGCTTCATTCACCGACTTGGCTAATTCTTTTGTCAGATTCGAACATATGATGTTCACCTTAGAACAGTGATTGCTATTTAAGGCCTCTGGCCTTTGCTCCAGAACTAGTACTAATATGCTTAATGTAGGCCAATTGTGGATGTAAATTCTTTCTTTTGGCGTGTAAAAATGCTTTATCTGTTGCACTTTCTGTGTAAAATAGTCATGCTTGAGAATGCAAGAGCTTGGTCTGCAAAAAAGTTACCGTAAGGTATTCATCATTACTCTTAGAATGATATCTGAATTAAGTAGCATTTTACTTTGGGATTCTGAATTCCTAGAAATAGATCAAGTTTGCCCGTGATTAATCAAATTGAACAGTGGCGACTCTCTTTCTGTCATTCAAACTGGTAATGGAGCAATAAAATATACCAAGAAAATACACCAGATAATTGCACTTGGTGATGAAGACAAGCCTCCTGTTTTTGTGCTGAAAACAGTCTTTAGATATTGGGGTTATCCAGGACTCAGGAGAAGTACCTCACCATCTGGTTAGGGTCTTAGTAGTATCACATGATGCAACCAAGGGCTTTCTTTGCTGGATTTCATAGCACTTCTGCAGCTGACGCTGCAGTACTTACACTTTTGTCTGGAAAAAGAATGGATTGAATGATGGAAGGAAAATTTTTGTTATCTATTATGATTGTCGTAATTTTATGCTGTCATAACGTGGTCTACTTATGGAAGATTTATATGAAAGATATATAAAATTCACCATGATCATTCTGCTCCAAATTATGCCAGCACTAAGTCTTATGCTGCAATTGAAAGTTTCCCTGAACTTCTCAGAGAAATCACTGAATCTTTTAAAAGAGTGGGATGGAGGAGAGCGGTTGAGAATCTTCAAAGCAGATCTACAGGAAGATGGGAGCTTTGATGCTGCTGTGAGAGGTTGCAGTGGCTTATTCCATGTTGCTGCTTCGATGCAATTTGAGGTTCCAGTGGAAGAGAATGTTGGTAATGTTCTGTGCATTATTCTGATGACATAGGGTAGTTTTACTTTTGGAGTGGTTTCAGAAAATCAGTGTGGTTGTCAGTAGGAATTTCACGGACCCAAGTCCATCGGAATGCTAAACTTCAACAACCTTTTGGTCTTAAGACAGTTATGTCCAGACAAATGTCATTGAACCTGCAATTAAAGGAACCTTGAATGTGCTCAAAGCTTGCTCAAGAACGAATTCTGTGAGAAGGGTTGTTTTTACATCATCAATAAGTACTATGACTGCCAAAGACAGCTCAGAGAACTGGAGAGATCTTGTTGACGAATCCTGCAAGGTTCCTATTAATCGTGTCTGGAAACACAAACCAACCGGATGGGTAATGTTCTCCCTTCAACTATTCTTTTGAGAATATTGTTGATGAGAGCCCACAGTTGTTTTATTACAATGATGCTTGCCAGGTCTATGCATTGACAAAGATTCTGACAGAGGAAGCAGCCTTCCAATTTGCACATGAAAATGGAATTGACTTAAGGTCTGTGATAACTGCGACTGTTGCTGGTCCGTTCCTCACTTCAACAGTTCCAACAAGCATCCGAGTTCTCTTGTCACCAATTACAGGTTACTATGCTTGAACCATTATCTACATTTAATCTTTTGCATTGAAAAGCTTAAGTTCAGTTCTAAGGCAGTAAGGCAAATAGTTGCATAGTATTGGTTAACGAATCAGATAAAGATTGATCTTTTAAGGGAACCTCAAGGAAATAACTAGTCTACAGTAAAATCTTTGTTCGGTATCTGAATGATGGAGTAAATTCATATTCATTTGGCGTTCTGATACTTTCGAAGTGCAAATATGATTCTACATGTCCAATGAAGTAACACAGGTACATCTTTGTCGACATTTGTTCATCGAAGATAATTTGGTTTTCATACATCTTAACTTTTGGATGGCTTACTTGTGTTTGAACATCATAAGGCACCTGATTCTAACTACAGTTGCTGACTCCTGAAGGTGACCCTCAACTATTACCAATTCTAGTTGGTGTAAACTCTAGAATGGGTTCGATTGCTTTAGTTCACATTGAAGATATATGCAATGCCCATATTTTCGTCATGGAGGATGCTAGAGCAGAAGGTCGATATATGTGCTGCTCACGTAGTTGTGGAATGGCTGAACTTGTTGATTACCTCATGGAGGAGTATCCTTGCTCTAATTTGCAGAGGTTTTTCTCCACAGTCAGTAATAAATGGCTTCCAATTGATTTGGAACAGAGTTACTGATAGCTGTTTATTTTTCAGGCTTGTAAAGGCTAAGAATGAGTCCATTCCAGCAGAAATTTCTTCGAAGAAGTTGACAGATTTGGGGTTCAACTTCAAGTATGATGTGCAGGATATAATACAGCAAGCTGTTGAGAAATGTATTGCCTGTGGATTTCTACCTGGACTTCTAAATTAGTGGATTTAGACTCAAATGACTGAAAGAAGCGGAGAATTTTGATGTCTGACAAGAACTTTACAAGGCAATTCTGGGATTGTTAAAAAAAATGAAGGGAAGATCGTAGTACAGGACCAACACTGTAAATTGTCGAATCTGTAGTCTTTACCATCTACTCCCCAAACGAGGAAAGTGTGTGGACGTGATAATTTATGTGATAGATTATTGCATCTGGCAGTAAAAACCAGTGCTGATTTTATTAGCTTCTTCTGTACGTTCTTTCTGATTTGGTATGGCCTCTTTAAGAGTTCAGATTGAATATCACCATGTAAGCAGATGACAACTTTTTATTAGTCTACCGACTTCAAATTCGATTGCATATCTCAGCCAGGCTAGGCTAGAGTAGAAAAATTGGAATTTCTCAACAATCAGATGGAAAACGACGTTGGTACAGTAATACTACTCTAAAAATGGTTACAGATATAATAAGCTTTCTCTCTCTCTCTCTCTCTCTCTCTCTCTCTCTCTCTCTCTCTCTTTTATTACTCACTGAACTGCTCAAGAGAACTTGGCAACCATCTATCTACCCACCCCAAAAAATAAAAATAAAAATAAAAAATAAAGAAGGTATCAAAAGATAAAAATAATTAAGAGTACGCTGAATCAATGTAGTAGCATAGGTAACCTGTTATTTGTCTCTGAGTAACTTGGTATTGAAGCAGAAAGCTGAGTAATGAGCTCTACTTAGAAGTATGTCATCCAAGTTTTGTTCAGAAAAGATAGGAAGGAGAAGTCAATTATAACAAACGGAAGAATTCTGAATTGTTGCTTTCGATTAAGAAAATAAGTATCGAAGAGTGACTATTAGAAGACACATGATGTAATTGTACTCTCCAGTCAAGCTTTTCCTACTCCACCTTGAACTATTGCTTGGAGCAGGAAGCTCCATTAAATGACAATGCAGAATCGTCATCAGTAATAAATGGACATATTGCTTCTGTACTGTAGGAGAAATCAAACATGTGTTGTTGCGCCATCATCGCTAACTTTTAAGGCACTTAATCAGGCAAGAATTCAGGCGAGCAGGTGTGAGGAAAATCAATTAAGTTCTGGGTTATGCAGCTTCTGCTGACTCAATAACTATAATAAAGTTCTATAAAATCAAGAGTACAAGTAACTAACTGAATTCGACTTGCAGTTTTAAAGTTTGTTCTTGTGGTACTACTAGTCTACTCTGCCTGGAATCCAAATACAGGAGGAGATTTTCAAGCAAACGTTAGGAAGAGATAAATTTGAACAACCGAAATCCACAACCATCTTGTATATTCCATAATACCAAAAAAAAAAACGAAAACATCCCATATGCAGAAGCTGTTTCTAGTTCAGAAACTGCAGCAGAGGAGCTATGGGTCTTCCTGGTTTTTCCAGCCACTTTTGTGGAGTTCCTGAGCCAAAAGGAAGGAGAGATACGTTTGTAGCTTTTGTTTGCTTCTTGTGTCTGAAATATTCTTTTGTTTACTTGTGATAATTAAGGACTTTTATAGTTATCCTAACCTATAAACCATTATAAACTACGAGTAGTAGTTTGTTAGTCTTTAACTACTAGTATTACTGCTTGGCACTTTCGTCAACTTCTAGCTGCAACTTTCACAATAGAAGTTCCAAGAGAAAAAACAAAGAGAAAGAAGTTTTTTAATGGGATCTTCTCAGTCAATGGATGAGATGAAGTGAGGCCAGAAAGAAGACAGTTTCGACAGGATGAAGGGTCTAAATCAGCAGTAAATGCCAAGTAATTTGAATATTTGCTTTTGTCTTGTTTTTAGCTGTTCTAAGCAGCAAGACCGCTGGTCTCTTTCAAGCATTCAAGACTAGCAAATGAGTTTCTATCCAAAAATTTCTGGAGGCAATGGATACATTTATGAGTTGGCATGCGCCAGGAAACATTATTGGATTTCCGCAGAGATGTTGAGTTGCAGCAATAAAATGATTACCCATACTAAGATACGTTCTATTCTATTTTAGCTCTGAAAAAAAGGGGCCGATGGATTTCCTTATTTTGCTACGGTAAACAACCATATAGGCCCCCCTATTCTAACCTTAACCGTTATCACTGCCCTTATGCTTGGAGAAGTGAAAAGCACCAGTCCGAAAGAAACATTTTTATATTCTCTTTTTATGTCATATATATTACATCAACATAGTCTATTTTTATACAAAAATTACAAAATAAAAATAAAAAATTACAATCCAAATAGGACCTAAGTTTTTTCACGAAGGGCTTTTGGACAAAAAAAAATTATCTCATAAGCGACCCTAATACTGATACCCTACAATAATCCAGAGACTCTCTTATTATGTTCAATGAATATCTTGCGGAGACAGCAAGTAGCAAGCAAATTGGTGCAATTTAACAAATGATTTCATTGGCATAGTCAAAAGGGAACTCGAGAAATCACAAAGGAGAAACACCTGCCTCTTGGATTACAACAATACACTGCTTGCAAAAGCGAAAAATAAAGAACTCTTACAATTGCTCTCACACTGCATAAAGAGGACGAAATTTTGATGCAAAAATTGATATTGCTCCAAAAGAGCACAACAGAATCCTGTGCCTTAAAGCAAAATCTTCACAACATCAATTTAGTCTCGAATTTCTGCTCTTCAGGTTTTACAAATCACTACAAAGCAAGGAAGAAGAGCTCTAGGATTGAGCAGATACAGTTCCTCTATGTTGGAATAAAGGCCTACTTTCCCAGCCAATGAATCGAACCCCGTCTGGCCAATCATTTCTTGCATGTTCTCCAGAGGCCTATGCACTCTCCCTGCTATTACTCTGCAGACTATCAAAGCTTTTCTTATGGTCGGATCAACTTCAAAGATTTCTATCGATTCAAAAGCTCTTCCACTAGTAGAAGTTGTGAAAACACCAATTCCACCTTTAAGTTCCTTCTTGGTAGAAAAGCCATTTCTTATTATTCGACACACACAGCACTTATCAGATGCACAAAGACTGGAGGCTCCATTCATGCCAAGAGAGCACGCAATTGTTGTACCATAAAACCTTAAAAGTTCATTACCATCTGCAAGACACCGAGGATGTTTCTTTGGGAGCTTACTGGCCTTGACCTTTACCATCTCTCTGTATTCTTCAAACCGAGCCAGAGTTTTCTGCATGTTGTGAACTTTCAAAACTTTTTCAATTCGACCACAATGGCTCTCGGATTTTAGCCAGCTCGACCGACAAATTATTTCCACAATTTTCCTTGATGAATCACCTTCCGCAAGTTCAGTTACTGTGTAACGATCAACATGCAAAGTTGAGTTAAAATACTGATCCAACTAGTTTCATGCTCAGTTTGCAGCCCTCAATCATATGTTACTAGTTAATTAGCAACCTGACAGACCTCATTAGGAGCAAGAATTAGAGTTTCGAAACTGAAGCAACCTATATTAACTTTACTTTTAATCAGATATGAGGTGGTACATTAGACGGAAGTTGAGTAAGCAGCCATCCAATTGCATTTGCAGAGAAATGACAAACTTAGAAATATTTAGATACAGTTATCTGGAGAAGCAAAGAACTTAACATCAGTCCTCTGTACGACTAAGAAATACATAGAGAGGGAAATTGGGCTACTGGCAAATAACAACAATCAAAAGCATACAGAAATCGGAAAGGAGCTCTATGAGAAATTACTGATAAAAGCTCAAACAATTATTAAGATCCCATCACCAGTGATTTATTAAGCTTTCTAGTTCAAGGGCTCAATTCGTATTCAACATTGATGGTGTGAACAAAGTGAAAAGTAAGGTTGGAGAAAGGTGCTTGGAAGTTGGAAAAGGTATTCTTCAGCAGAATGGAGATTTCTTTATAATTTTTTTTTTAAATTTCTTTATGGATTTGTAGGGAAACAAGAAACAAAGCAGGAAAGAAGATACTAGTACTCACCAGCATGTTTGGATAAATGATGTGCTTCAAGAGCTTCAAACTTCCCAAATTGCTCTCCACACTTGTGACATGTAACAGAAGAAGTTCCATTACCATCCATCTCAAGGGAAGCCCTTGGTTTTGGAGGAAAACCACTTCCCGCAAACCCACAGGCTTCCCTCTCTGTCAGAAGGGCAGTCGTTTTCCTAGGAGGAGTTGCTGGATACCTATATGAAGGATTAAAATAGTGCATTGTAGGGTGCCCTCCAGGCCCAGGTGTGCCGGGCCTTAAAGTGCCAACAAAAGTTGAGCCACCACCATTTTCACTGCAGTTACCACCACCGCCACCAAAACCTTCTGGGTACCCTCCAAAGCTTGTGATTTTGAGCTCACATCTTGAATTACTAAGAATCACTTCATGGGTTATTGGGTTGAGAAATTCACTGCTTCCTATGGATCTTGGACTGCAGCTAGGGGGTTTCTCCATGTGCCTCTTGCTTCCATGAATAACATCTTTAAGATTTGCTATAGACCTAGAACAACCAGACCTGCCTGCTTTCTTAGTCAATATAGCACTCAAGTGCTTCCTCGATTTTGGATCATGAACATCAGATGGCTCTGATTTGCAGTGTAAAGACTTCTTCAAGGAAAACCATACTGTTGGCATACTCTTCCCCTCCTTCATTCTTTCTATACAACTTTAAAGCAACTTTTCTCTGTTGCTTAAAGTACTTCCATCAAAAGCTTATCCTTTTGCAAAGCTATCCATCCCCTTTTTCGACCTCAAAGAAGCTGAAAGTACAAACTAAATTTCAAGAAAGCAACAATCTTTACTCTAGCCTGACATCACTTGTATGCAGTTCCCTTCTCATATTGAGAAACAAAAAGAAACCACCCGAACTGCATCTTCATGATAGTACTAGTTAACTTACTAGTAAATTTAAAAAGGAACTCCTCAAAAGACACCCATGAAAGTTGTCAAAACTGTCTTACACAACGTATGCAATCCAGCTACATCACATGAAGACTACTGCTTAGGAGTTCTATTCATTTGATTGGGTGTCAGTGAAGCATGAGAAATATGAAAGATAATCGACTCAAACCAGACATAAAATAAGATAGCCAAAACATAAGAGGGAGGAATTTTCTTTCCTTAACAAATAGGAGTGCAGGTTAATAGGCATACCATGAAATTCAAGAAAATGACAATCTGGACTGTGTGAACATGGCAAACTTACCTTGCGGTGGGCTGGTTTGGTAAGTAGTGACAGCAATAATAAATATAGCAGTAATTCATTCGATTGTGGCAAACACAGTAAAGAGTTCAAAACTGGGACAAGGAAATTGAAATTGCCTGACACCAGTTGTCACCTCATTCGAATTAAATGAACCCACAAGTCTGCATCTTCTCTTTTTAAATAAAAATCCAATCCAACCAAGGAATAAGCCCAGTGGTTTTGATGCAACTGTGCTCGCTCGCATTACTGCATTACAGATACATATGAATGCAGGACACAAGTACGGGAACGGGCCTTATACTGAAACTGATCAGTATTAATTATATAACTGGAGGGATAAATCATAAAAGGGACGGCGGTAAATATGAACCTGATGATATCCATGGACATTCAAGATTCATATGCAATTGAATAAGAGTAGTACAACTAGAGCTGCTCTTTGCTCATACATGTTGCATTAATTGATTGCATGTCAATTCCATGAATTGCTGGTAACAACATATCGACAGGATTGACTACGATAACTGAATTTTTCGGTCTTTCATCATTATCTACCAAGAAAAAAACAAATCACCAATTTTTACAGAGTCAAAGAAAATATGGAATTGTGATTTGGTTATTGATCCTATGTAATACTACCATAGAATGTGGCAACTGTGGTCCAGTCAAGGGATTTGTCTCTGACATGAGAAAAAAAAAAAGAGAATATATTTTAGGGTTAGGTTCCTTGAGAGAAGTTACAGAAAACAGGAGCCATTGGGCCATGGCAATTCAGCTCCCACACTGTTTTGTTTTGTGTTCTTTTGCTTTTGTTTTTGAGGAAAGGGTTCTTGGGACAAATTGTCTTGCTGATAAAGCCGAAATGTTACCAAAGGAATTTACACTGACTAGCCCTTGTACAGGGAGGCAATACCATGTTAACATATGAAGCTCTCAGTCCAATTTCTTCGCAGCCCGTTTTTTAAGAATTCCAGCTTGTCATTGGCATACACCGGAGAGTTGGCACCAAGAAACCTAAATGACAGGGTTGATAGAGCATATGTTTCCACTTAGAATGAGGAATGGAATGAACTTTAGCTAAAGAGTTAATTTCACAAAGGTTTCATTTCGAGAATTATGTGCATCTTTTGAAAGAATAAAGAGAAAAAGGGACTAAATCCACAAACTAGTTTGTAATAAGACATACATATACTAATATTTCATGCTAAGAGAGACCTTGTATCTTATAAGAGAAAAGGGAAATTATTGTGCGTGAGAATTATGTCATGTATCATGAATTCCGTTATAAGACTTGCATCATCGTCGCGAAAGAGTGTAAAATCATTAGGATAGTTTCACATTCCTCCCATGAAGTTTCTCATAGTCGGAAGAAACCCTCCTTACAGTTGGATAATACACTTACTGTTCTTATTTTAACATTTAATTGTTGCAAAACAAACCAAAAAATTTTTTAATATTTTTTTTCTAATAGGAAAGATTTGGAATTTAAGAAGCGAATAGGCAGAAGGACGATTAGAACCAAGACTTCTAAATTTTGCGGTCTCAACCTTAACTAATACATCAAAACATTTTTCTAACAAGGGAAGGGGATGGGTGTTACAAAACAAAACAAATATTTGTAAATATTTTTTCTAATATGGAAGAAGTGGAATTTAAGAAACAAGTAGGTAGGAGGAGAATTAAAATTCAAGACTTTCAGATCTTGGAGTCTCAACTAGATCTTGTGACCTCAACTTATAACTAATAGACCAAAATATTTTTCTAATAAGAGAATTGTGGGATTTAAGAAACAAGGAAGATGTCTCAACTAGATCTTGTGACCCCCGGAAAGACATGAAAAAAAACGGCTCGAATGATACGATCCCTCTGTCACCCCAGAATGAAAGAGGTGATCTCGTAGTTCTTGGTCTGTGAAGATGCGTTGTTAGGTCAATTTTAACTAATAGACCAAAACATTTTTCTAACTAATAGACAATCTTGTGACCTTAACCTTAACTAAATAGACCAAAATTTTTTTTTCTAATAAGAGAACAGTGAGGTTTAAGAAATAAGGAGGAGTTTCAACTATATCTTGTGACTTTAATTTTAAATCTAATGATCAAAATAATTTTCTAATAAGAGAATGGTGAGATTTAAGAAAGAGGAGAGAAGAAAAGGGAATTTGAATCCAAACTTCTGAATCTTGAAATCTCAATCACAACCACTAAACTAGCATGATAAGGTGAATAACAATTATCCCAATTAATATTTCACTTGCATCATAGATACATTTTTCAACCCACCTTTTTATATTTCCAATCACCTTTTTATCTCACATACATCACATCACAAAAAGTACTACAGTAATTATTTCAAATAATATTTCAAATAATACACTATCCAAACACTCCGATCTCTTTTTAATACCCAAAAAACAAGAATGTGAGTGAAAAATATTACATTAGGATGAAAAAGAGAAAAAGAAAACGGGAAAATGAAGCAGGCGGAATTAGAATTCAAAAATGTCAAGCACGAGATGCATAATCTTATGGTCGCTACTCTCCAATCGCTGTTGTTCCCTTGCCTCAATTTTTTCCCTTCTAACTGTCTTCATCTCTTTATTTCCCTAAGTTACTTTTTTGGTCATTAGCTTTCCATTTTTTAACCCCTCAATTTTCTTGTGTTTCTAACACAAAACATAACAAAGAATAATTGCAAAGAAGTTTTGATTTTCTATACGAAAGATTTGGTGAAAATAGTATTTTGGGTTTACCATTTTCCTTTCACGCAGCCTATAGAGGTTAATGTAATTATCTAAATATGAGGGGTAGTATCCTGCAATTACGTCAAACCATAGGGGAGTAGAATAACTTTTCACTTAACTCTTAGCGCAGACCTTGGACCTTGGCCCACAACTGCAACTCTTCAAATTGCATGGTTGCATCCATAGAAATTTGGGTCCACTCTTTTTATCTGGATTTTATGAGCTCCTGTGCTGGACCCGTGATCAATGGGTCATGGTTGTTGGAGGGAAGTAAAAATTAGCCGAATGCCAAATACAAAGCCATTGGACACTTGGCCGAACCAGGGAGTCAAATCGCTGTCAGATGGACAGTTTCTGAGAGGCTTCGTTCAATTTAACAAAATGTAACTTTGTTTATTCAGAATGTAAATCAATTTCAACATAATATAAATATGAAATTTTATAAACCTTCCTGAATGGTTGCAACCTGGTCACTCATTCCACTAGGGCCGATGCAACTTTTGATTATGTAAACGCAGCACAAACGAAGCCAAGTTGTCTACAAGTTTGGGGAAAAAAAAAAAGCACATTAATTGCTTTGTGAATTGTGAAGAAATAAATAATAGGCTTAGCAGAGCGATTAGCTGTTTAAATTGGTGATTTAATAGCGGCTTCATCATCTTAGAGGCGACACATGGCACATCTATTCAGTCATCCAATGCCAGCACGTGTTGATGATATGGCTTCAGTTCTAGTTCATGAACCAATAATACAGGCTGGCGTTGTTTGGATTGCATTTTCTTGAATTTTTTGTAGAAAAATTACTGTAACGATTTGATGTATGTGAGGGAAAAAGATAATAAGGAAATGTGATCACAAAAAACGACGCAATTTTTCGTCGGAAAATGGCTGTCCAAACGGGCCCTAGCTGGAAGTAGATTAACCAACTTATTTTGTATGATCAATGTATCAAACTATTTCTCGATTTCTGTCTCCCTAAACTCAGTACATTAGTAGATTATATGCATTTTAATTTCTAGACGACCTTCATTTATGAAAATCTAAAATGTAAGTTTAAATTTTTTTTTTCTTTGAGAAGATCATGTGGTAGATTGATTCAGATTTCTCTGTCTTCCTTAGATGGACTAGTTTAAATTCTTCCAAGTTTTTCTTCTTTTTTTTTTTTCACTCACAAAGTATATTTGTTAGTCCGATCAAAGGCTCATAAAAGATGCACCCGTGCTTGTCAATGGGCCTGGGCGTCGGAATCCGAACTCAGATAGAGTAATTTCCATAATACATGTCATAACTGTATTGGGCTCACTCAATTTGGGTCCAGAACCAGCAATCCATTATGACAAATCCAAACCATTGGAAATGAAAAAGGACAAAAGTTAATTAAAAAAAAAACTTCAATCACTTGCTGAAGGGAAACCATCTCACACGAAGATAAACGTCCATTTTTGATTGTCTTATATTAAGAAGGAACTTCAATCACTTTGCAGCCTGATTGACAATTTGGCACAAATAAAGTAAAACATCTAACAAAAATATTTTTATTGGAGTTAATCCTGATTATATACACTATCAAGATTAAATGCGTGCACATATATAAAATTTAGATTTTAAGTTCAAATTTAAATTACGCATCATATATTCAATAATGAAAGTGTACACGGTGTTGTTAGTGTATATAAAAATAATTCTTTTCTTTTTCATAGTATTAAATTGATTGGAATAGGGTAATCCATTTTAAAAGGGGGGAAAACAAAGAAATGGGGTATGAGGCCATACTTAAGCCAAATCTAGTAGGAACTTGGCTTTTTACATCTGATGGAAGCTCATCGGGACGACCAAATGTAGCTAGAAACAGCCTCCAAGTTTCTTTCCATCAAAGAGGTTCTACTTTTATTTCCTTTTGGCAACCCATTCTACGACGTACTTCTAATAATTGACTGATTACAACCAACTTTCTTGGATTACACCAACAGAAGTTCCAATCCACTCCACATAAAATTGGTTCCATATATCATCCACTACTATCACAAATTTTTTTCCCTTCTCTTTGAGGCATGGAACAATTTTTCGGCGGTTATCTTATTTTAATTTGACCTGAGATATCCAAAGTTTATGGCTCTGGCAATGACATTCTGTAATCTGGGAGTGCTCGCCTCTTGCGAGGTAGTGACCCAGTAAACATAACCCAAAAATCTGCAGTTTCATTCAAGAGATTCTTATAAATACATGAAGCCAAAGTGGTTTTGCCAACTCCAACCATACCATAGATACCAATACATGAAGAAAAAGTTCGTGCAGTGCTCCCACGACAAAGTTTATTTGCAGCGCTACATGTGAAAGAACTGAAGAAGTAATCAATTATTATATACTTGTAATATTAGAACATTTTTACAGTTCTTATGAACTGGACATTGATTTCTTCTACCGAGCAAAACACTTGACGATGGCCAGGAGCAAGAGGTCCAATCAGTTTTAGCCAGCTATCATCCATCGTCGCACTACTAGAAAAGTGCCCACGAGAACTCAAACAGAACTTGACCCAGACAAGCCCTTAACCATGACTACGTGATGCATCACGACAGACATGGATGGTAACACAAACTAGAAATACTCGCAAGAAGGTGATTATATGGTACTTCCGTATCTGGTATGGAAAAAGTCACATTTATAATTTCATATCGTACCCAGAGACTCCCAAGGGCACTCACAAGCAACCAGAAGAGTACGAACTATAAGTGGAAGGTGATGTCGCATTTACCCTAGAGTAGTCCTGAAATTGCGGAGGAATCACATTGCGGATCTGGATTGTCAATGAATGAAAACCAACAAGACAACCAGCAAATCATTATGCTAATGCTAATTGTCCTCTTCGGCCTTGAAACAAACTAAGAGAGAGAATTGAATTGGCAAAGGCCTTGCGTTAAAGTCAGCCAAGCAGACAATCAATCAAGGCCAGATAGCATCCTATACAAATAAAGCTCATTCATGCAATAAAGTAATATATTCCCATCAAAAGCCGAAGTTAATACAAGCAGCAGTTCAAATACCAATCCAACCAATTTCTCTACCAAGGTATCTTCAGCAAACCAAGCAATTATCAACTTGTACAATTAAAAAGTTTGTCACCCACTCGTTTGCTCCATCAGTTGCAGGAGCCAGTTGATGTATTAAATACAAATTATTGGCACGCTAAAAAGGGGACACATCCATCCATCATCACATACAACAACTAAGAGAAGAAAGTCGATAAACTAAGGAAACCATTACCGAACAACATCGGTAACTAAATTGCGTAGAATTCAGTACCAAGATAGCAGAAGCCTCATTGAATCAATCTCTCTCATAAATATCAGCATTTCACAACTGTTAGAACGATAGCAGAACCAGTTCAGATTCATTGATCCATTCGTCCATTTATATTCACATAGAACTAACATCAAACCTAAAAACACCTATCACTAAAAATTCAAAAAAATACCCAAAAAAAAACAACAACAATTAAAGCACCACTACGTTGATCTGACCCTCAATACCCTCATACTTATAAACCCTAAAAGACAACACAGCTAATTTGATTTCAAATTGATCAAAGCTAAGTCTCCAGCTACTATCTTTTTCTGTTCATCATCTAGTCATCCTCTGCCGGCTTGGAGGAGGTTCCAGTCTTCTTTGGAAGCAAAAGGTTGTGAATGTTTGGCATCACTCCACCATTAGCAATGGTCACATCCCCAAGAAGCTTGCTCAACTCCTCATCGTTCCTCACAGCCAACTGAATATGCCTTGGCACAATTCTGGTCTTCTTGTTGTCCCTTGCTGCGTTTCCAGCCAACTCAAGCACCTGAGATCACCCAATACCCAAACATTTATTAGCAAACATTCTATTTAACAATCCTAAAGCCAGAGATCTGAAATCCTAAAATTGAAAACACATCCAACTGCCCACTTCATTGGTATAAAAAGTGGTTAAAAACTATCCATTGAGTTAACAACCGATTAAATCGAAACCAAACATTCCAAGATCTTATAGTCAGAAACCCTAGAAACTAAAATTTCAAATTTAGCCAAAAAAAATCACCAAATTAATACAGATAGAATAGAACCCTAGAAATTAGGGATCTAAACGTATCTTTGAAATTAAAAAGAAAACAAGACGTCCGTCGTCCAATTCAATCGACTAAAAAGCCAATTATTGAAAAATAGAACTAGAAACCCTAACAATTGGGGCATTTCAGACAAGGTTGAAATTAAAAGAAATCACAAACGAAAATATGCTGTACCTCAGCAGCAAGGTACTCAAGCACGGCAGCGAGGTAGACGGGAGCTCCGGCACCAACACGCTCGGCATATTTTCCGGCCTTAAGGAACCGGGCGATACGACCAACGGGAAACTGAAGCCCGGCCTTGCTGCTCCTCGACTGGGCCTTCTTCGCAGCTCCGGAACCTAGAGTTTTTCCACGGCCCGCCATAGATTTCACTAATTAATTCCTGAAAGTGTTAAAGATTAGAAAGATTGACGGAAGAGAACTCAGGAGAGTTATGGGCCGGGAGAGAGAGGGAGTTTGTGAGTGGCTTGCGTACGAGGGTCGGTTTGGGATTTATATAGTGGTTAGGGATTTTAAAAGCAACCAATCAGTCAAAGGTGCACGGATCGTGAAAGTGAAGCGTTGGATGAACTTGTGAACGAACGGTTGGATTTAGTATTGCAACGCACTTCGCCGCTTGAAGGATCCTGTTTTGTGTGGCGATTTGAAACAACGTGGGGTGTTGGATTACGTGGGGAATCCGAATTTGACATTTCTACCTTGGTCTTACTTACAATTCAAGTTAGGCTAAAGGGTTAATTTCGGAAACCTATTATCAGAAACCTCCCCGAAGTTTCTAACAGTTTCATTGCCCTCCCCTAAAATTTCTAAATATGAAAAACCTCCCCTATTAAGTCATTGGAGTCTAATTATCACATCAATTATTGAAAATGACTTAATTATCCACACATTCTAAAATATCAAAAACCTCCCCTATTAAGTCATTGGAGTTACTGAAAATGACTTAATTATCCACACAACTTGAGAGATATTTCCCATTTATGTTCATATGATTAGTTAAATTGTTATTAACTAGATTTAACAGAAATAATGACAATTTAAAAGTTTTTTTAAAATATTTCTAATATGTCATTACAAAAAGGGGTAGATGTAAACACCCTTCTGTGATTGATAATTGATATGCATGAGTAGAAGTAATGATTCAAACTTTAGTGATTTTTGTGGAATAAGAGAAATAGAGCTTCTTTAATCATATCTAAGGATTTAGGAGACTTGACAAGGGAATTTGCTCTCAAAATTTTGGTGTCTAAGATTTTGCTCTTAAATTTTGGAAATTTTTATTATATTATTGCAGATGTGAAGGTAATTATTGATGGTCATGCTTAATAGTCACCTTACAAGTGAAAAAGAATAACTTGTATCAAACAAAAAATAGAAAACATGATATTATGTAGTTTGTATTATGTTCTGTATGATCTGCTCCATTTGGTGATTGGTTTCAATCATAGTGTTTTTCCTTTTTTTTATCCTAATTGTTATTTTTGTTGTCATAAAAAACAAGTGTTGATGTTGTATGAAATATAGGTAAAGATTGTTAGTTGGATGCTACCAAATTGAAAATTCTTTTAATTATGACAATTTTTTTTCTTGCTTGTGAATATTCAACAAATGGTCATTTTTAAATCGAAATATTGGCTATAGTAGAGTTTATATGTTTTGTTTCTCTTGTAGCAGATTATGCAACTGATGTGTTATAATAAATGTAATAATATAATATTACACGTGCAATATGTAAATGAGACTTTGAGTTGCTAAACTTGTTATAGAGTTAGAAAGTTGATCTTTTGTTTACGCTCTATGAATGCGGTAACAGTTACATCGCCTCACATTTAATAAAGTTAAAATAGATATATATTGTTTTAGTAAATTAACTATATAATGCAAAGCTTAGGAGTAGTTATGAATTAAATTGTTTTCTTTCTCCTAATACCAATTTTATATTGTTTTTGTATTTGAATTGAACTGATTTTTTACTAGCTAATTAGTTTTAGGGGAGATTTCTGATATTTTGAAAATCTTAAGGGAGGGCAGTGAGACTATCAAAATCCTCAGGAGAGGTTTCTAAACTTATCCTTAGGCTAAATTTTCTTTTAAGTACAATAATTTTAGGATTAATATTTGATACACAGACACTTAATATACCATCACTATTAGATGCACAATAATTCATTTAAATTTAAATTTTGCTATGTGTTATATAGGCATACATGTAATCATAATAGTATATTATCATCAGTGTATATAAGATTAACTCTTTGCTCTTGAGCATAGCAACAATTCTCAAAGACATTGAGGAGCTAAGATGAATGTTTTTCACACACAAATAAAAGGATTTTTTCTATTTTGTGAAAGCACGCAATTAGAATATAAAATAAAAGGGCACATATTAAAATACTTATATTATACCTAATTTAACACATAAATATACATGCTCTATTTATTGACACTTTCCCAAAATAAATACTTTTGCTAAAAAAATGATAAATTTTATATACATTGACAGTGTATACATTATCACCGTTAGATTTATGATAAATGTACAAAAGTTGAATTTCAAATTCAAATTTTGTATAGTTGTTATTCATCTAAAACTGATAATATATACACTGTTAGTATAAGAAACATTAATAAAAAAAAAACTAATACATGAACATTTCCTAACAGGTGTCTCGAACCAAACCCTATAAAATATAGGGAATGGATCCATGTATACATTTTAGACAGCATACTCAATCCTTAATTTAATAAACTTTAGCAAAAAAAAAAGACCTTTGTAGACAGCTAATTACCAATTCCACCTCTTGTCATGGGCAAAATTCTCAAAATATTGCTAAAATAAAAATTTGTCATAAAATTGGTGCAGTCTGGGAGGCGTTTCTGATTTAGAAGTCGCCGCATTTCCGATACGAGGCTTCCAATAAAAATACTTTTAATTTTCATTTTATTTTGGTTGCTTTAGTTTTCTTTATTTTATTATTTTTTGCAAAAGCTTCGCTGCTCATTTGCATTCACTGTTTTTTGATGAGCGGCGAAGCTTTTGCATTCACTGTATTTTTTATTTTTTTTTTGCAATCTTTCGCCGCTCATCAAGCATTCATTTTTTTCCGCTGATGCCGCAAATCAAATTTGAGCGTCAGTTTTTTTTCCCGGCCAAAATAAATTTTTTAAAAGTGAAATCACAATTTTTTTAAAAAGTGATTATGTTTTTTTTAAAGTAAAACCGCAAATCTCAATTGCAGCGATAGTTTTCCCACTGTCCATCACTAACCAACGGTCGTGGTTCCGCAGCTTATTAATTTTTTATTTCTTTTATAAAAAAAGTGACGGCTATGCCCTAATTTTTTTAAAAAAAAATAATGCCGCAATTTGAATTTGCGACGTTAGTTATCCACCAGATCTACAAAATTAAAGGTACTGATTTAATCCAAAAACAATTTCCAATCAAAGTAGCACTACTCCAATTAGGACGAAATCTACCACACAGAAGGATTTATTGGAAATGTGGCTATTCAACCGCATCGCGCGATAAAGGCAAGATGTGCGTTGATGGGTGATATTTAGAATTTTTGAATTTTTTTATCGAACTCGTAGTTTTATTATCATTTAAGTTCATATGCTAATTATTACATCCTATAAATATTGTTCAATTTTTCATTATTTATCATTATTTAAGTTAACATTAACATTAAAAAATTTCAAAAATATGACTTAGGCAAATTTTTATTAGTATTTTAATAGCATACTTGATTATTTACTAAATTTATAAAATTAACATAATATCGTATATTAATTTTTTGACAATTCTGGTTTATAATAGGATTTTAGTAATACGGTTTTAGAAAACTAAAAGAAAACTAAAGCAACCCAAAATAAATGAAAATTAAAAGCATTTTTACTGGAAGCCTCACATCCGATTTGCGGCGACTCCTCATTTAGAAACCCCTCTCAAATATCACCAATTTTGTGGTGATTTTTAATTTTGACAATATTGCAAGAAATTCGCCTCATTACAGTATGAGGGCTTGAAAATTAGGGGTTTCATGTTACGTAAAATGTTAAACGCTAAATCCTAATTAAGCCTAATTTATTATCATTATTACATTCTATAAATATTGTTCAATGCTGCATTATTTATCATTATTTAAATTAACATTAACATTAAAATATTTCAAAAATATGACTTAGTCAAATTTTATTTGTAATTTAATAGCATATTTGATTATCATCTAAATTTATAAAATTAACATAATTCTAATATTATATATTAAATTTTTGATAATTCTAGTTTATAATAGGATTTTAGTAATACAATTTAGGAATTTTGATTTTAAAATTAGGGTTCAAAGGTTACACAGTGAGGGACTTGAAAATTAGGGTTTCATGTAAAATGTTAAACTCTAAACCCTAATTAAGCAAGAAAAAAAATAACTTTCGCCGCGATTACATTTTATTAAAAAATAAAAGGAATGTATCGCCACTCGTGAGATGATCTGCGACGCGAAAAAGATTAAAACTTTGCAAAATAAAAAAAATTAAATTCCTTCGCCGCTCATTTCTTGGGCGGCGAAGCTTTTGGAAAATTTTAAAAAAATAAAATAAAACCGTCGCCCCTTGTGATGAGCAAAGGTAGATTTGAGCAGCGATGGAAAAGCTTTTGCAATTTTGCATAAAAAAATAATAAAAACGTCGCCGCTTATGGAATGAGCGGCGAAGCTTTTGCAAAAAAAAAAAAAAAAAGAAAGCTAAAGCAACCCAAAATAAATGAAAATTAAAAGTATTTTTATTAGAAGCTGCACGTCAACGACGCAGCGACCCCTAATTTGGAACCCACCTTCCAAGGACACCATTTTTTGACAATTTTCAATTTTGACAATATTCTGAGAAATTCGCCCTTGTCACGTGTCCTCAAGCCATAAAATAGAAGAATCCTAGATAGAATAAGAAATGTTGCAAGTCATAAATTGGCTCAGCTTGCTGCTAAGCTTGTAAATAATGCTAGGGGGAAAATTTTCCCTATGTGGCTGAAAGAATGAACATAATAAGACATGAGGGCAGTTTTTCATCTTATGTAGGAGTAACTATTTCTGGTATTATCAAGATTCCGGATACGTGTGTATATATACATATATGTGTGTGTATGAATTGTCGTTTGACATGAAAAAATGTTCAGTTATAAGAAAAAATCCGGAAAAGTGATGAATAGTTAGGTCTTGTTCCACAAAAAAAAAGAAAAAACCAATTCATGCAGTATCACTTCACCCAAAGCAAGTAAAAAGAAAAAGAAAAAGAAAAAAAATCCACGTTTAAACCCCTCACCAGAATATTGTGAAGGGAAAAAAAAAAAGAAATGTTAAAGTGCATATACAATTACGTAAGCGAGGTCATGTATTGTAAGTCATTTCTTCATACAACTTTTCTCTGATTTCTGCAAGAATTGATTTACAGAATATCAGCCCAGTTTCCACCAATCAAGGATGCATGCGTCCATGATCCACCCTTATTATCAAGCTCCTTCAACACTGCCCATGCAAAATCAGAATGCAAGTCCAAGACAACAAAATTTCTTGCTAGTTTACAATCCAAAGATGCTAATGCTAATCATCGTAAAATATTCAGCTAATATGAATCAATAGAATGGCTTAATCCCTAATAATGAGTAACAACCTTCGAGAAATCCTAGCAAGTGAAGAAAAGAAGAAGAAAAGATCAGCGAAAAAGTACTCGAGTCCTTTCAACAACTTCATTCTCAATTATCTTTTGGCGCTTGAGTGCTTAAACACGAGCATCATCATCCTCTTCGTAATTGACTCAGTCTTCAACAGTACCCAGATCATCTTCTTGAACTCCTCCGGCTTCAACCCCACCCTGGCCATCTTCTTGAGCTCCTCCGTCTTCAGCACCAACTTGACCATCTCGTTCATCTCCTAGGTTTCCAACACCTGCGCCCTCGTTGACGAGGAGATGACCATCTTGTTCGTCACCCTCAAAATCTTGTCCATTTTGATCTGCATAAATCATTTCAGCAACATCGTATAGTTCACCTACTCTTCCATTTTCATAACCCCAAATCTTCATTGACAAGTTATATATCTCCTCGCGCCATGGGTTTGCGAATTTTACACTATCGTCGAATTCCATCATCCTTATAGTTTCGATTCTGTTGAAGTTCTCCTCCAGCATCAAGATTCTGTCTACCAAAAGGTCCTGTGGTATGTTGGGAATCGGTATATTGCCAAGAAAGTTGTAGAACACATCAGAGTCAGGTTCAGGGACCGCTCCACCATTGCCAGTTATGAACTCATAAAGGGCCCTCAAGATTGCGGTATCCATAACATCCTGCGCCTCATCAACAACGTCGTCAAGATCATCAGGATTCTCTACGACAACTCCCTTTTCATGAACAGCATCTGAATCTTGATTAATCTGACCCCATATTAACTGAGACAATCGAAATCTCTCCTCCAGATAGCGGTTCATGAAATGTGTGTTGATGCCTCGACTTCGGACAATATCCCGAAAAGACTCCTCCATGAAAAGAAGTGCACGGGTCAATCTTTCTTGAGAAATGTTTGCAAAGCCTTTTGCCCACACAAATTGGTGGAATTCAGGAGAGTTAGCACTGGGGAAAACCCAGAATCTGGTGCGGTACTTAAGCATTAAGTTGAGGATTCTAAGATACTCCTCGCGAAGGTTCCTCGGTGGCACTCGTCCTCCTCCATCACCAATCTTGAATTTCTTGGCGGCTGGTTCGTTTCCTCCGGATGTTGACATTTCTCTTGATGAAGCTTCTTCTTCTTCTTCTTTTTTTTTTTATTTTTTTATTTTGAGAAAGAGAACAGAAATTAAAGAGGGATAATCCTAGAAGAGGCAGAGAGATCAAGAATACAACTTTTGAAGGTGGCTAGCTACTTCAGGACCCTGGTTACTGATTCACCAGTAATAATTTCTCTGTTTTTTTTTTTTGTTTGGCTAATTTGTCTCTGGGATGTTGTTTTAGTAGCAGTAATTTCTTGCTTGGAAAATGAAAGCTGGTATGGTGAGGATGATGGTAGGGAAGAGGATGGTGTAGTATCTACTATTATACTTTGGATTGTTTTGGATGGTAGGGAAGAGGATTGTTTTGCAAATTCGGAATTCTTGTTGGTTATCTGATTTCAATCCTTGATTTATTTTACTTTCCAGTTTTAATTTCTCTTTAAATTGAAAATTGGGCTGGGTGAGTGCAGGGTAAGAAGGGATCGTTGGTGGCGAATTCGGCTGTTTGGAAACCGTCTGGGGCCCGAATCCAGCTTCAAGTTACCCACTTCAATATTTCCTGGCACCTGTTGAAATTGGCCCTTTTTATCAGCTTTCAACTAATCCTAGTTTTGTAAATATTTCTACATATATCATTCGCTATATCCATTGATAAAATATAAATACTGGGTCACGAAGCACTAGTACTAAAAGAAGAAAGAACGCTATGCTGGATAGAAAGTCGTTTGCTTTTCCGTGGTTAGATAAGATTTTTACAATTTGACTTTTATTTACTCTTTTTTGGCTTCTTGGCCATAAAGATGAATCTGATAATACATCATTTTATGGTCGGTGGGCGATCTATTTGAAGAATACAAGGCTTTCTGGAGTTGGATTATTCAACCTGAAACTCATTATCCATTTATATTGATAAGTTCAAATTATATTTTTCCGTCCTCGTAAATATCATCACAAAATTCACAGGCCAAGAGTGACTTTACCACGGCTGTAAGGATTTCAGCGTCTCTTTTTCCATCTATTTTTAAAAATTAAACCATCACTTCATGTATATATATTCTCAAGTTCGATAACCAAAATTTATATTTATCGTGTTATCTGTGATTTTCTAAAATTTTGTTGCTCATTTTCCGTATTTGAGTGTGTATAGGTAGACCGGTCATCTAGTTAGAATGTATAACCAATGAGTAAGCCTGATTTGGACAACACTTACGCCAGTCTTCTTGATTCATGGACTGCCTTTGCAGCAGCCAAGAGGGTTCAGAGGCTTGAGCTGGACTTGTCATCCTTTTTGAAACCTAACAGGAGTTTGGATGAGATCTACTGTTTCCCATCGGCTTCAAGTTTGGAATGGAAGGCACTGACTTCCCTAGTGCTGCATTCTGTTGATTTAGTTGAAGAACATCTCTTGCATCTCTTTTCTGAATATTGTCCATTGCTGGAGAAGTTATCTGTTACTGATGCCACCATCTTTGCTTAACTTGAGGCTTCAATCGCCTAATCATAAGCTGAAGCACTTTGGAATTATATATTGCCAGGGGTTAGAGGCTATTGAGGTTGTTCCAGCCCTCAATTTTAGCTGTTTTGTATATAAAGGACCCACGATAAACATGCTCTTCACAGACGTTGCTCAACTCTCTTCAGTTTCTCTTATAGGAGCACCTAATAACAGAATTGATTTTTGCAAGGATTCAGTAATTACCAAATTCGACCAGTTTCCCTTCTCTATGTCACAGCTTCAGATGCTTGCTTTGGATCTGGATATGGTGGTTGTCAAGAGTTATTACCTGTTTCCTAACACCTTTCCAGAGTTTAGGAATATTCGCTAACTGGAATAGAAGTTCTTTGCGTTTTATGAGCAGAGCATCCTTTTGCTGTGTTCGCTCATCCATGCGTCGCCTGGTTTGCATAAACTGGAGCTCCAACAAAACCAATAAACTTTTCTCAAGAAAAAGGATACTCCAGAACCCCGTCTCCAACTCTCCCTTCAGTCAAGAAATTGGTGCATTTTTTCTTCCACAAAAATGAGTTCTCTCGACCCAACTGATGAGTACCAACGTGATCAGCAGTACGTTGTAATCCTCCAGTTGATGATTCAGTACCAGTTTGAAACAGGGGAGTTTCCCATGGCTGAATCTTTAGCATTTTATGAATACGTCAAGGGAAGCGAATTGCTACCAGATATCACCACGTATCAATTGAAGATCAAGAGTTGGTTCCTGAGGAAGCTTTTCCAGATGAATGTTAGACAGGATGGTGAAGAACCAATTTTCAACGATCCTTCCCTGAAGCAGAGGTTTGAATTGTCGAAAAAGATATGGGGTGGTAGCCGCTTTCAAGAAGATGATGCTCAAAACTATGATGAAGATTGTTTTTTAGTTCATCCCCATACCGTAAAGCCTGTTACATTCTCCGCAAAGAAAAGACGTCGTCTTGATCATGATCATCAAGATAATCAAGAAATTACTGGCGAGAATGATGTTGAGGTTGATCTTCGAGACAAGGATTTTCAGGACATTGCAATCTTGAAGTCCATTCTTTACTTCCACCACAACAGCAGAAAGATCCCTCCTCCGGGCTCTATTGAACTGCATCAATTTGTCGGGGAATCAATACTCAGGCGTGGAATTACTCGGGCTGATTTGGCGGAAAGGATAGTTGGGATGGAGGTTTCTTTCAGGAATATTACTGAAGCAATGGGTACTCAGGATGTAAACTTCCCAGATTCCCTTGAACAGGAAAAACATGACTTGTCAAGACAAATATGGGGCGATAGACGATTTCAAGATGGTGCAGAAGACGACGTTGAAGATCAAGAAGATGATGCTGAAGACAACGTTAACGAAGAAGAAGAAGAAGATGATGATGATGGTGGTGATGATGATGATGCAACTTCGAAAGTGTACTGAAAGCTGAAGTGATTCCCTTTCAGGTACTTTAATTTGTTTTCCATGGTAAGATTTTTTAGAAAGGTTGCTTGCTCCTGATTAGAGTTTTTGGCTCTTCCATATGCCAAATTGGGCGGGGTGGTATTGTTAGCATAATAATTCCGTTCCGATCGATAAGCGATAAAAACAGTAACCACACAGAATCGCATTGTAGTAAACATGGGTAGCCATAAAGTGCCCAAGTGTAGCAATTCGCCAAAGGCAGTTAAATTTGCCCTTTTAATCGAAATTCTTGAAGAACTTGATACAAGTTCCCGTACGTTTTATCTCATGTCTTTCTTCCTTAATTTGGTATTTACAAGATGTTGTAAAGTCTATTCTTCATTTAACGTAGCTTTAGATATTTAGGTTTTTTTTTTTTTTATTAATTAGTTCTTTAATCGACTGTTGAGAAGGGAAAAGGAGCCATGCACATGGCTGGTTTCTGCACATGGCTGGCGTTCATCGTTAGAGTCTGCATGCCTGCATGCATGCACACGTATGTTATTAGTGGAAACGGATCATATTTTCTCATTTTCAAACAGTATATTACCGGGTCAGGTATGTTATATTTAGTGGCGTTGGGGAATGAGCAAAATATAGAGTAAGCCATATGCATATCAATCTTGTGTATGCATGAACTGTTCCAGATATTCTATGTATGCGTACTAACAAGGAAGCAGCAAGAAGAACCTCTTCAGTAATGTCATTATGACATTTAGCCTCGTTGAAAATTTTCGTCCAGCAGCAATAATTTGCTGCAATCAAAGTATCAAACCAAAAACGCACCAAAAAAAAAGAAAAAAAGTATCAAACCAAAAGAATAAGGTCGGATTTGCGCTAGCATTTAAACAGAAAAATCGTTGAAGGAGGTCATTGAACCGAGTAAACAGAAATGGTAATAGCAGAAGATGTATTCACTCACTTTTCAGGCAAAAAATTAATTTTGCTGAAGAACTAACTTCGATGCACTTCTGCTCTTGAATATTGCATGACAAATGTCCAGATCATATGCTTGAAAAATACAACCCAATGCGACGTAAGGACTCCCGAATCTCTCTAGTCTCTACAAACACAATCCATTCCCTGTAGTGAAGAAACTAAGAAGAAGTTGGGTTTTGGACATTTTGCTTATTACTTTGCGATGGTCTTGACTCTTTGCCCATCTAGCAGAAGTAAATATTTTCAACTTTTTAAGTTAATGTAAATTTTATTTTATTTAAAAAAAAGTTTTCTTTGATACGTTCTTCAAATTATATATGTACATTGACTTGCTACATGCCTTTGAATTGAAAATGAGGATGAAAGCCTGATTTATTTAGGCGGTTAATCATTCTTTGGAGCCACTTCATTCAAGAAACATTCCCCAGCCGGCCAGCCCATACGTACTGATTGGACATCATGCTGTCGAACAGATGACACAATTGGTGAGAAAATAAGGACTCAGCGAACACCGATAATTATTTGTATTAACTTCAGCAATGATCTCAACTACAAGTTCTCTAAGTATCAGTAAAGAAGTTACATGAGCAATGTCTGAGTAAGATATACAAAATCTAATTGTCCAATACCAACTCTTCTAAACAGGACAACAAAATTGAACAAATTGTTATGTCAAAATTGATCAAGAATGACAAGCTAAGAAATTTAACTTCCTAACTAGTGATTCACTACTACAGACATATACATCAGCTACTCCTTCCATACAACACTAGCGTTAGCAAACATTCCTCCGTTAGCTTCAAATTTCTGTCAGGCATCTACTGCGCTGCAAACTGCTGGGTGCACAAAAAGCATATTGCCATGAGTTCAAACACCTTTCAACCAAACTTTGGCATCATCATTTACAGAAGGTGGTTTGATAAAAGAATCAGCATTGCATCATTCTCTTGGTCTCCTATCTCCTGCAGATTTATGCCAAGCAAAAATAAATACATTTTGGATTCTGTCTACTTGGAATGGATTGACATCAGGCGAAAGCACGATACTGATATAAATCCGAAAAGCAAAAGCATTTTAGATGAGTAGTATCAGTTACTTAATTAGCACAAGTTTGAGATGAGTAAAGCAGCCACAAAATAGGATGGACAAATTTTGACCTTACCATTCACTACGACGTTTCATCATCTGAACTAGAACTATCCATCCGCCTCTCTGCTATAGCAGGAAAGAGCCGTTGACGAGGATCAGGGACAGAATTTTGCCGTGGGTCTGAAGATGCACTTGTAGCATCTTCGCTTCTCCGAGGTTTATTCAGGTTTTTTGGGGCACTTTTGACCTCTTTGCACACCTTGTCCAATATTATCAGGAAGTCTCTTACTATAACAAATAATCTCAAACCCTCATCCTTCCCGGCATTTCCATGAAAGTAATCTCCAGTGCTCTTTACTAAAGCCATGATTCTCTTCTCTTCCTCAAGCAACCACATGATGTCGACCTCAGCATTCTGCACAAAGCTTTCCAGTGTTTGACGAAACCCATTTTCTTCATCCACGTTCTTCATTTCTGCATTTAAGAAATCTCGGGCTTTAATTAGAGCGTGACCAAGTTTAGCAACTGTTCCAGTTAAGCTATCAGCATCCAGAATTGCAGCTCTTTTGACATTTTCAAGTTCATTTCCTAAATTTGCCACCACCTGCAAACCCATACTTCGAAACTGCTCTTCTGTATCATGTGAAGAAACCTCAATTAGATCATCAGACTTAATGCTGGACATGCTCCGCATCTCTCTAGCTGCACGGGCAGCTCGTACACCTTCTGAACGAATTATCTCCTGAACAACAAAGTGCAAAAGTGTAGTTTTCCCATCAATTCCTTTCACATCTGACAATTTCAAAAGTGTGTCGAGTCTGAATGCCTGTGCACCACCACGAAATGTGCCATCATTCATGCGATTTCCAGTCTTAAGAACAGCCTCAAGGAGCTTAAGAAACAATCTACTTTTCCGGAGTTCCGTGCAAGCAGCCTGCAGCGTGAATAAAACAGAAAACCACATGCATATGAAAACAGCAGTCAGCAAGACAAGAAGCATGATTATATTAAAGTTTTAAAAGTTTTCAACTCATGAACAATATTTTATTCAAAGGACTCTTTTACCAATAACTTTAATTAGGTATTAATTGAAACAACGACTTACCTCCAAGGTTGCAAAGGACTCTTTTACCAGAGATGCCTCCTCTTGAAGAATACACATAAACAGTAATGATTCTAATCTTTTAAAAGCACATGGTATATCCACCAAAACTTTAAGGAAGCGCTCAGCAGGCCCAAGACGAGAAAGGTCACCACTATATAATCTCAACTTCAGTTCTTCATCAGTTGTCGGTGCCATCTTTAGCAATGTTTGAATGAGTTCAGAAGGAAGTTCATTTCCTGAATGATTCTAAGTATTAGCTGCAAGTGCTTTAAAATCTGCAGAGAACCTCTTTAGATGCTTTTTTCTTATTTTTCAAGGGCTAGGATAAGTTACTGGAGAGACATTTCATATAGTTATCCAGCTAGTATACTAAAACTGGCTAAAAAAAGTTGCTTTTAACATCTAATATTTTCTTTTAATTGCCCGGGATGTTCCATGTGTGACTACAATACAAAAGAAAAGAACAAATTTGTTTTTGACAGGACACTTTCTAGCTAATAGGACCAAATTTGTTTTCGTTCTCCAATATATAAACAAACAATGCATGCTCTACTTTGATGTAATGTTTGATAAGCAACAAAAGAAAATAACAAATCACCTTCTTGAAGTGCATCACAAACTTCTTCTGTTGTCACATTTAATGCTTTAAGAAGGATTGAAAGGTTCTGAGATTTTTTGGGATCAATAATTTGGATATATTGGTTTGCAGCATCTTGGGCTGCAGACTCCTTGCGCTGATTCCTGTTTCTTTCAGCAGGAGCATAACCAAATAAAGACTCTATCATCTCTTCATTAAACCTGTTCACAACCAAACATCAGATTTATCAGAAATCATGATGTGAACATCATGAGTTACATGATAAAGAAAGAGAGTAAGAAATGAAATAAAGCCACTATCATCCCTTCATCAAACCTGTCCGTGGCCATACATGCTGTTTATCAGGCAGCACAATTCAAAAATCACGAGTCTGTGATAAACAAAGAGAGTAACTTACTGGAATGATCCCGATTTGATTTGGTGCCAGACCATAGAATGGTCAGGGTTAGCCAGAACCTTATCCCAGAAGAAAGGCTTCAGCTTAGCTTTAGGAGCATCAGCATCTTCAACATTGGCAGAAGTTGACAAATTACTCGATCCAAGAGGTGGACGAGTAGGCTTTAGACCTAAGGGTGGGGGCCGAGGTGGTGCCCCACTACCACCTGGTGGTGGTGGTGGAGGTGGACGAGGGCCATTCCTAGTAGGAGAAGGTATAGTAGGTGGAGGAGGTGGAGCTGGGGCAGGAGGACGTGGGCCACCAGGTCTTAGAGGTGGAGGCGGCGGAGCTGATGGTGCAGGAAGGGGAGGAGGTGCTTTACCAGGACCAGTAGGAAGTCCAAGAGAATTTGCCCTACCAGGGGGAGGCTTCAGGGGAGGTAAACCAGTTGGTTCTGATCTCCCAAGTATCTGCGAAGAATTCTCAGCTAATGTAATTCCACCTCCGGCAGCAGTTCCAAGTGGAATCTCAATTTTTGAATCAGTCTGCAAATGAGAGTCCATGTTGAAATCACCAGTCATCTTATGATTTGAGTTGTAGAATGACTGATTAGAAGGCTTCTCATTATTTATTGAAGAACTTAAAGTGAATGACTTGTTTGGAGAGGCTGAAACATCAAAACCACAAAAAATCAGCACAGGAAAACAGCAATTGAATATTAGATATTAAGTGAAGAAAAATTACCGACGGAGTAGTCACTTAAGCTTAAATTGAGAAGAGGCCTCTCATCATTTTTTCCAACTCCAGAGCCTCTCCTGCAAAATCTACGACAGCATAAAAAGAGCACTGCAGAAATAACAAATGTTGCTGCTGCAGTCACAGCAACAGCTATGACAACTGTTTTGCTGGTACCATGTTGCTTATTTGCCTGTACATCAGAAGAAGAACTTGGGCCTAAAGAAGGCTTTGCACTGGGAGTACGATGTAAGTTTGAATTGCTAGAATCTGGTGGGAAGAATGGAGGTGATGGGGGGCTAGTACTTAGCTGCGGTTTGGGAACTACAGGTATTGAAGGAGCTGGAGCAGGTGATGGCAGTGCAGGGGACGGGGCAGGAGCTTCTCCAAAGCTCTGAATCAATCTCCGTCCTCTAGAAGCACCAGGTCTGGTGTATATGAAATCCAGATACCTAATGTACCAATTCTTTGAATCTTTCTCTTCTCCAGATTCAAGGAACACGAGATCTTTCTTCCTTAAACATTCCAAAAGAGTCCTCTCAACCTTGGGATTTAACACCGTAAGAAATTTCTGTGCATCTGATTTGGCTAATGACCTACCATTCACAATAACTTCACTCGACTCTTCAACAGCTTCATTGGCACGCATCAACTCCAACCTACAGTTTGCCATCAACAGCTCAGCCTGCAAGAAGAATATCCAACTGGAATTCAAAACGCGTAAACATGGAAGAATGCAGTAACAAGCACTGCAAAATCTGAACAAATTTACAAATAACTACAGTTGATTGACACACCATCTGCGTTCTACATTTCTCATATTCCTTTTATGCTACCTTTTCAACACTGGAAAATGTACAATTCATAGAGGAAGAAAGTAAAACAATAACCATGAAAACTGGATTGATAAAACCATGGTGTCAACAAAGTTGCATGGCCCTACAGATGATTCAAAGTTGCAAATGCCAAACATCATGAAAAGAAAATAAAAAAGATTTATTACTGCACTTCAGTTATTAAGCTTCATGGCTGCCGACCCAGAGGAATACTCTTTAGTTTTCCCCTCTTCTTTTCTCTTCTACTCCTCCAGAAGCATATATACTATCAAAATAATATGCACATATTCATAAACGCTATCATACTCAGTACCATGCTTCTGATTTGTTCCAACTCTCCTGAACTCTTGATTGTCTCAGGTTATGTGCAGATCCTCTTACTTAATCAATATAATAAATAAGTTGGATCTTTACAAGCATATAAATATATGGATCTCTGCCCTCCATTATATCATTCTCCTGTTTACTTCAAAAAGCCATTTTTATATAAAACAGCTTCAGCATTTCCTAGTACATATACATGCCAAACTTATCATAATCAGAGTGACACCATTTCCCCAAACATATCTCCAATTTCAGCAGATTTAGCAAGCATTTTCTGAGAAGACAAACATTCATTCATCTCTTGCAATGCATGACATTAAATTCCAGCTGGCAGACTAAGAACTTAACAGACTCCCAGATCATGAACCGAACTAGAAACATAAAAACAGCAAAACAAAAATAAGAAAAATTGAATAGGAAGGGCAAGAAGATGGGGAAGAAAAATAGTGAGCCAGACCCCCAATATAAACAATATTTGGTGTCCTCCCAATGTACTTCCGCAATACAGGACCAAAAAGAAAATCAAGAAGAAACATCTTCTGAAAGGAAAACATCTTATCCTTAGAAAATTTGCACATAATTGCTAAGATATTACCACCGAAACAAGATAGTAACCATTCAGCTCCTTTTCTACTAGATATAACCAAAGGAAATAGTTGTTCATATGCTACCAAAATAGGCATACAGAACTAAACAAGTAAAGCGGAAGTGAAAAAGTAAGAATCTTTTACCACATCCTGATTCCTCTCCATTAAGTTGACCAGACTTGCAAGTGAAGATTCTGGTGCAGCTTTCTTGCTTCCAAGACATGTTGCAATTAAAACTAAAAGCAGAACCAAAGATGCAATTACACCAAGCCCCCCTCTGACTCCCATTTGTTCTTGAATCAGTATCCCAAATGCCTTCACTCCTTCTCATATCATCAAACCAGCAACCCCAGATTAGGAACAAAAACCACTTCTTTTATACCCTGTACCAGAAATCTCCTCCAGTTTGGGACAAAGGTCAAGTCTTTACAGCATTTACCACAAAACCAATTCAACTTTTTCAATACAACCCCTCAAATGTTTCAATCATAGACCTCTTACCAAGAATCTCGGTGACCCACTTTCAAATTTTAGGCCAAAGCCCAATATCTGGCATCAAATCTTAGTCAACATCAAGACATAAACGAAAAAAATAATCCGTTTCCCCCCTAAAAAAAAAAAGCCAAATTTTGGGATAGAATACACCGTTGTTATGCAATCAGACAAAAATATCTTCAATGGAGATGAATGTTATTATACTTAAGGAATTCGAGTTCTCGTCCAAGAACCAATAAATCTAAAAGGGGTAATTATTACTATGGGGTTTATCGAATGTGACCAAATTTATCTACCACAGAAGGCAGCTGAAAAAACACAAACAGCAATGGGGTGGCGGTGGCAGAGCGCGTGAGTTGACCAAGGAAAATTCCTCCCGAGAAACAAAAGTGAATTCTTTTCTCGGCTTGATGTTCGTGCGAAATCTGCCAAAGCTTTTCCTCAAATTCATTTTTTAATTCTTTGCAGTAGTAATTTGGGCAATTTACCTTTTTTTTTATTTTTTTCTATATTACTTATATTATGTGTGTCGGATAGTAGATTATTTAAAATGATTTTTTGAAAAAAAAATTCTGTCACAATTTTTTAGTGTAATGTATGTGAATTAAAAAATATATTGATAATGTTATTAAATAAATTAGTTCTTTTAGTATATCCTGTTTTCTCCAAATTTTTTTTTATTTTGGCTTTCTCTAATTGATTAGTATTTCGTCATTAAATTGAACTATGCATATTTCTTTTTCTTTTTTCTTTCCTTCGTTTGAATAAGTGCACTCGTTTATTACCGATATTTCAATTAATTATAACTCCGTGGGTAGGTCCTTCCTACAAATGCGAAAATGACGCGGAAAGGAGCCGTCTTGAGTGTAGGCCCTGTAGGGTAAGGGTGCACAATTACACATGTCCCATGCATTGAGTCTAGGGATGGAAAGGTAAAGCGGGATGTATCATGTACTTTTGTATGCCCACTCGAGTCGTTGGGTTGGCGTTCCTTGACAATGTCAATTTTCCATAATTGCTTCTCTTTTTTTCCCCTAATTCTTACAAGTACTATTTAAAATTATTGTTTCTAGATCTTTTTTTTTTTAAATTTTTGGAATGGGAAACAGTCTACTTTTTTTGGCTTTTCTTCCATAATATGGGGCAGACTAGACAATCATTAAAATAGAATTGGTGCTGATATTATAAAAAGTTAAAATTAAACAGAGAAAGTATATATATTCAAGATAAGGTAATGATTATTGGTATGTGCACCCGTATACTACTATATTAGATACAATTTAACTATACTAACTCGGGTTCACTGGTCACTCGTTAAACAAAAATCCTCTCATTTTATTGATCTGTGTTATTAATTAAGGTGAGATTAGGATTTCATCACGCTTTGTGTTTGGGTTTGTGACTTGCAACTAGTTGTTTTTTTTTAGCTTTTTATTGTATAATTTGATTTAATCGAACTGTGTTGTTAATTAAAGTGGGATTTGGATTTAAATGAAACCATTACTCATTAATTTCTTTCTTTGTTTTTTGGCTTAAGAAAGAGTAAATTACCATACGATATGATGATGTTGCGCACATCTCTTGTCTTGGGCTAATGACATTGGTCCAAGTATTACTGAATAGAAAATTGGTAAAATTAGCACTGAAAACAAATTTTTTATTTCGTACTTGGATAAATCTTTTTAGCTCTGACCAACTCTTAAGAGGGTATGCCTTCCACGCGGACTACCTGACGTAGTTTGCCTTTTCTTCTTCGAGAGATTACTGCTGGATTGAGGTCAAACAGATGGCTGTTACCAAAATTCTTCTCAACCTGACAATTCAATGAACTGAAAAATCGGCCAACGAAACAACTGTCTTAAACCAAAAAAAAAAAAAAAATGCAAAGTTCCTGAGAAATTTAGGCAGAAAGAAACGTCAATTACGTCTACAGGTAAAGAATCCTGCAGCGGTAACGAATAACGAACCCTTCAATTTCTTAATCCCACTCTTGACAATTTGTTGATTTATGGCACATAATTTAATATAATACTGTGCAAGTAAAAGATCACGTCCTGAATTTTGGTCAAATCCCGAATCTGCAAACTCCTCCTCATTAAAAAAAAAAGAAAAAAGAAAAAAATCTGTTGAATCCTTCATTTTCTAAGGTAACTTTACATGCATTACCCTGAAACAAATTCTGCTCTTTGGGTGAGTGGATATGCAGATGTCGTACCATGAGAATACATAATTGCCTGTAATGAATGCAACTTTCTTTTGCTTAGTGCTCATACTTATTTTCACAATAAAGGAACGAAGGACATAGAAAGGTGAAAAAGGTTCAGCACTGGATGGAACGGATTGGTGCCTTGTAACAATAGCAAACACTTGATTCAAGTGATACTCTGGTGACATCAGGAAACACCACTAGCTTTCAGATGTTCTTTTCACATTGTGTAAAACTGGTACAGAGCCAGGTTCTAATTTCTATTGGCGGATGGATTTATCTTCATAAATAGTTGCTCTGATGCAAAAACCTGCCGTAATTAGAACTTCTAAAGAACTCTACATGCTGCATGTTGCTATATCAGTTTTTGTTTTACAAAATCTTACATCTTTTGTGTACAGAAAATGAATTATAGATCGCTGGAATTAGATGGGCTGTCATGATTTTCATTCTCGTTGCCATTGCTATTTCATTTACCTGTGTTATGTGTTCTAATTGATGGGATGAACGCCAACAGGCACAGCAGAGTTTTTGTGAATCTTAACGAAGTCTTAATCCCAACTAACCTGAGGGTTAAAAGGTCGGATGTTGCAATTAATTCCAGACTAAACCGAACGTGCTTTCAGATACAAGCATTCACACATGACGTACCCTCCACTTACGCAGTTGCATTCCTCTTAAAAGTTTAGTGCCATGCCATGTCGGAGTACCTTACATATAATAAGCTTATTTTCCAAGAATCATCATGGTTGCAAGTTTCTAGCTTTTGGTGAAATAGTCCAAAGATCATAAGCAAAAAGGGCAACTCTATCGTCCCCAGCATGGAAAGGTCTCAATTCTCAATATGCTGTCACGTTACCTGTTCTGCTGTGCCACGTTGTTCACAGAAGATGAAAACAAGAAATTTCCAGTGAGTTGCTAAGGGAATTTACCCATCTTCGATTCATTTTCTATGCATCCGATCACCATTGGAACTTTTTGACTCGCAAGAAAATTCCAGATGGGAAATATTCCTCTTTATCTTTACAGCCTTCATATATTCCATAAGAATTTGTTCTCCAGGTCGCTTTTTTAAAAGCAGCTATGGTACTATAAAAAGCAAGAAAGCCTCAATTTCACTTTGGCAATAATTTCACAACTTCTAGATTTCTAATCTGCAATGACAAGTTACAAAAAGATTGAAGTTCTGTTGGAAGATCACAGCTCGCAAAAATGGTGTCTTCCCCTCAAGGAAGATGTATTCACAACTTTTCTTGAGAAAGGGAATCCAGTAGCTCATAAGATCTTTGGCGAAGGGTCGTTGTTCAGTCCATTGCTCTTTGGAAAGTTCTTTGATCCTTCTGATGCTTTTCCGCTCTGGGAATTTGATGCAGATGTTCTCTTGTCAAATCTTTATGGCTCAAGTGAGAAAAGAACGGTTGATTGGTTTCAAACAGATGCAGATTATGTCTTGAAAGCTGAATTACCAGGTGAGTATCTTTAGCCTTATACTTCGTTGCATCAAATAGGATTACAGATTCAGAGTTGGGGGAAGGCCAAGAGCTAGGCCAGGTGTCTTTCAAGATAAACAGCAAAGAAAGTTTCTTTAACTTCTAAATTTAACGTTGCAGAGTCCGGGAAAAATAGCATACAAGTTTGTGTTGAGAAAGGGGAGGTGGTGGAGATTAGCGGCCAATGGAGGCAGCAGCAGGAGTCCAGGACAAAAGATTGGAGAGGCTCCAACTGGTGGGAACATGGATATGTTAGAAGGATTGAACTGCCTGATGATGCAGATTGGAGGAACATGGAAGCCTGTGTGACAGATGATAGACTTTTAGAGATTAGAGTTCCCAAGAGCCCTGTAAATTGTATACCACCTTAATAATACAGTACAAATCAAGAAAAATGTTTTCTTGCAGTTAAATTATTCGACGACTGAAGATAGAGATGTTATGTATACGTTTGCTGTAAAGATAGGCTATCAAGGAATGTAATTAGTTTTGCTCTTTAAATTAAAAGAGACATGTTTGACTTGGGAATCAACTAAGGCCCTTTCTCATGAATGCCTGTGATTCAATTCATGATATTTTTCGCACGTCATTCAATTCATGACAGAATTGTTCCTGAAATACGTTACAAGTCATCCCAAATTCACACGCCTTCATCCTATATCCGCATTCTATGCAAGCATCAATACAAATCATACAAGTCATGTGTGGACGCTCACCTCGGCTTCCTCGACTCAACTTATCGTGGAGGTGACTCAATCCAACACGTTTTAGGCCAAGGTAATTACCTCAGCTATCTTGGTGCTTATCTTCATCTTTGCCCTCTCGAGGTGAGTCCACCTCAGTCGATTGGGCCTGTCTGGTTATTCGGTGTCTGATATTTACAGGCAAAAGTTGACTAATGTCAGACAGGTTGATATGACTGCTACCGCTGTTATACCTAGACCTACCTCTAATACTGCCGCCCTAGGCTGATTCCTTGCAGGTAATAAGGAGTAGGTTCCATTATTTCTCTTGTCGTTCTCCTTACTATAAATACTCCCCTCCATTTGTGAGGTAGAGGGAGGATTTTTGCTTAATTTCTCTCTTGCTCATAACTCTAATCCAACTAGTATTGCTTTTACTCTTGATCCCTTGCATAACTAATTTTATCATCGAAACTAGATCAGGGGACAATGCCGTGGTTGTGTCTCTATTTTAACAAGTGTGCTTGTGCTGTAGACTCGATTCATCAGTGCGAAAATCACCTCGTCATCATGGATGCATCAAAGGTGTGGATTTAAGAAGTGAATGCAGATTTAACCTACCGTATACGTAGATTATTGGTAATAATCTTAAAAGTTGGACGCTTATTCCATACTGGAAGAGATGAGACAAGTTCCTTACCCTCAGAAAAGGAATAGGCAAAAACGGTGCATGTCAACGTAATTACAAATTCAAAGCAAATGACTAAGATCAAGTACAATTTATGTTGGATTAGATGAATAGGTTCGTTCGTTCGTAGTAATACTACTATATTATCATTGAAGGCATGAATTGAAGTCCAGCTGGATCTGGGGTCTAAATCACTTTCCACATTAAGCATATTAAATTTCCAGATCGCGCAACTTACCCCACTAGTAGGAAGAATCAAAGAACTTGCCTGTGAAAATTGAAGTTTAAACCTGGACATGGATTTCTGCTGCCTGTCAACTGGGGATGTAGCTCAGATGGTAGAGCGCTCGCTTAGCATGCGAGAGGTACGGGGATCGATACCCCGCATCTCCATTTTTTAATTGGGACCTTTGCCATCTAATTTTTCCATGGTGGGTGTGGAATTCGTGTCAATTGAACCTCCAAACTTCCAAGAGCTAATGATTTGAATGCGTGCCTTCGAACTAAGTCGTTTTAATGGTTGCTTCTCTCATTTGTGTGAGTTATGTCAATCTATGTCCGGAATTTTCTTTCTTTCATATAAAAATCATCAGTTACTCCATAAACTTTGGTTTATGTCGACCACATGAAGAAGTTGCTTCAATTAGGTATATCCTCTGATGACTGATCGCTCTCTTCTTGACTGCCTCTAATCTAAATTTCTTTTCATAACTACTGTTTGACAAATGTTTCGTTGTTGTTGGGGGGTCTTGACAATATCTTCGGATTCAAACTAACTACATACAGAAAACGACTTCAGAATTTAGCTTCTGTCCTTCAAAAGAAGCAAAAAATCACATTCTAGCGGCCTTCGCATATTTCTTGTTGGAGGGACTTCTCTATTATACTCGGTCAATTACTACCACTGCCTCTGTCCGGCTTCGACATCAAGTGAAAACTTGCCATTTGCCTTGAAGACGAAGTTTTTTGTTTTCAATTCTTCAGCTTTTAGTTACCTGCAAGAAGAAGGTAATCAAATTAACCGTTTCTTCTTGGTATTTTCTCAGAGAGTTTTAGTTCATGAAAGACGTAACACTAACAATAGTCAAGCTCCGGCCGGAAGCAGATAAAGATTTGTTATTAAAATGATTGGCACTTTTAATTTGTCTTTACGTTTGGATCCAGCTGAAGCAACAAACTGAATGCTTGATAATGAGGCTACTATAGTCGTTAGCAGTCTCGATTTTTGTGAATTTATTAACTAATACTCCCATAATTTGATGTTATTGTGGTTACTTTTGGTGCAGGTGTATATTTTGTATATTCTGCCAGAGATGAGAGAACCCTATTCCACCATTCTCGATTGAGAACCCCTCACCCTACTCGAAAGAACTTTCTGGCTTCATTTATTGATTAAATTATATGCATAGTGTTAAGTTTTTTTTTTTTTTTGGGTAAACTACAAAAAAACTCCCTGTGATAAACCTAATATACAGAAAAGCCTCCCATAGTTTCAAAATATACAACACGACACTCCGTACTTTGAACTAAATTGTAAAGTTGACGGAATCCGTTAAACTTAACGGAAATGATTTACTGGAATCTAAAAAAAAAATTTATACCTAATTTTTAACAAATATACCTATTCTACCCCTTAACCCTCAATTCTCTCTATCTAGAGAATAAAACAAATGATTTTTTTGATCTATCTTTTGCTTAATTATATCAGGGCATTCTGGTCATTTCATCCATTTCCGTTAAGTTTAACGGATTCTGTCACTTTTACAGTTTAATTCAAAATACGGGGTGTCGTGTTGTATATTTTGAAACTATGGGAGGCTTTTCTATATATTAGGTTTATCGCAGGGGGCTAGTTAAAGCGGTGCTAGCTCAGCCCTTCATTTGCAAATTTAATTTTTTTTTTGTAATAGAAAGGAGTCATTTTGTACGAATCAAAACTATTGTGCACCTTACACTACCAGTTTTATGACATGTCCTATGAGGCGTGTAGAAATGAAATGAAATCTCTTTCATCGCAGCCCTCGAACTGCAATCAAACAATAATACAAGAAATTTAAAGTAGAGATATGAAAACGGAAAAAAAAAAAAAGGAAGTTCAAAAGACAAATGAGTAGGAGTAATAATAATAAAGGGAAATGATGTTGAGTAAAAAAACCAATGTACCTAAAAAAGGCGAGCAGTGAACATCGAGAGCAAGTTAAAGCAGTATGGTATGTATTTATTAGGTTCACAACAGAGCCGTGTGATTTTGAGTTGGAAAGCTATATTTCTGCTGCTGCTAACTCTTTTCAATGAATGTTAGCACAACACGTTTGGCACAAACCAGATTAGATCGATCAGAATTTATAATGCGGCTGAAGAAGAAGGCTTCATGTGAAAGGTTAAAGAAAAGGACTTGAAGAAGGCTACAAAACACCAATTGGTGAATTAGATAGAGCAACAGCAACTGCACAATGCATTACCTGTTTCTTTCTCTTTTTTTTTCCTTTTTTCTTGTTTCTTTTATCCAGGGAGGTTTTTTTGGGTGCTGGGAGATGGTTTAATGTACTACTGTTTGTAAAGTTTTACAACAGTACATGGATGGTAGATCCTGTTTTCAAGGGAAAGGCAAAGTGGAAAATTCTTGGCACCATTTTGACGCAAGAAAAAGGATCGTTTCAAGTTAGTTTGTTCTCTTGTCAGGTGGAGAAGTCTGTGGAGCTAAATGTTTGTGCCTGCATGCGTGCAAGTATACAACTATTTGGTTCAGTTTGGTAGGATTGTTTCACAAAATATACTCCATTATTTTTAAAACACTTATTTATAATTTCTTAAAACACTAAAAATCAATTAAAAACTATTTAAAACAAGCAAAGAAATTACAAAATATACTCCAAAATACCCAAAACACCCAAACATCAATGCCCCCTATTAACCACCCATGCCCAACCACACAAGTCAATCAAACCCTTTTCTTTGTCCTTTGCCACCTTGCTTTCCTTCCCTCTTCTCGCCCTATCTCTTCGACCATTTTCAATTCACCTTTCCCTTCTTTCTCTCACTATCTCTTTCTCCTTACTTGTTCCTCCTCTATTGTTATTGTAATAAACAAGATTGAGGAATATGGAGAGGCAAGGGTGCGACGTGGAAGAAGAAGACGGAGATGGCACGAGAGAAAGTGAGGAAAAGAAAAACGGGTGAGAGGTGGTGTGATAAAATGAGGAAGGGAAAGTGACTTGAGCGGAGAAGTAAAAAGTGAAACAGAGGATGACAGGATTTGATAAGTGAAAAGTGACATAAGGGCAAGTGAAGGATTTCACACCACATAGTTGAAAACATTCTTAAAAGTTGTTCTAAAAGCATCACATCAAAATGTTTTAACAAAATATACATTTAAAATTCTAGATACTTGAAGGGCATTCCATTATCTTTTTTTTTCCTTTCTATTGTTTCTCTATGGGCCTTATTTGGATTGCTATTTTTAGGATTTTTCATAGAAAAATATATTATAATAAGTTGATATATACAAGGTAAAAAAGTGATTGAAACACGTGTTCATGAAAAATGTAATTTTTTTTTTGTGAAAAATCACATACCAAACAATTAGTTTTTCCTTTTTCCTTTACAGGTCGTTACTCATTAGCAAATCTATTTATTACCTTTTTATTATTCCTCTACGAATTAGTTTTTCCTTTTTCTCTCATGAGCCATTGGCATATCTATTTATTTGAACGTTTGCCAAGGCTACACTCTTCTATAAAAAGTAATTTAATCATACTTTTATTTTGTTTGGTTTTATTTATAGTTTTAACAAAAAATTTATATACAATCATCAAAATAATTAATTAAAACTCATGCACGTCATATCATAAATCTTAACTTATAAAATTTTTAAATTTAAGTGCCTTTTTGTCCCTTTCTCTCTCTTTTTTTTTTCAATGTGAAATTTCTCTTGCAAATAAAATCGACATAGAAAGTGCATTTCAAAATTTTTCAGGCGTAAGGAATTAGCTTAAATTATTATTTTCTGGACATTTTTCACTTTTTGGAATTTTTTTAAGCCTTTAACACATAAAATGTTGTTCCAAACAGTACCATAAAAATTCACTCAACAATTGTTAAAAAAAACAACCTAAGAACTTTTCATCATTAAAAATCCATACAACCTGAAAAAAAAAAAGTAGTCCAATAAATCGGATCGAAAAATGTTAAAAAGTCACCCCTGTTAAAATATCCATACAACCTGAAAAAATGTCAATGAACAGAGGTGCGCCTACACAAAAAAAACGAACAGGGGCATAAATGTCACGACAAATTTCAACGAACTTCTCTTCACGTGACCGCCAGATTCCATTTCAAATTTCAAAAAAGTTACCTTCATTCCACAACGCTCTACCCAGTAAAATCCCCAATAGTCAACCCAGATTTACCAAATTACCATCAAGCCCCATGTGAACTCAGATTAATAAAAATAAAAAAGCCGAATTTCTTATAGAGAGTAACCCTTTACTCTTTACGTATTTTAATCAATTCATCCTTAGGGTTAAAGCTCATAAATCGTTGTCTGCCTGATTTCAATTGTGTTTTGTTGTGTGTTTTTTAGTTCCTGCAATTCAAAGCAACGGCTCTGATACTTCAATTGCAATCCTGGCCCCACCAAAAGGGGCAAAAAAAAGTTGAAAAAAATTGAATAACTCAAAGCTTCACCCATTTCTCTCTGATTTTACACACACAACACACACCATCCCTTCAAATGGCACCAAAGAACAATCAGAACAAGCCTCCATTACCCACTTTTACTGCTTCTTCTACTTCAAGCTCCCCTAATGTGAGACCCCTTTTCCTTTCTTTTCTTTTTTTTCCTCATAAATTTTGCCTCTAAATCTCCCCTTTTGTTCCTCCTTACTTCCTTCACTTTCATTGTTTCATGGTGCTTTCTTTTTTCAAGATTTGATTCTGTTAATAACTTTTTCGGTGTTTTATATTAGGAATAGCTGATGGATTTTTTATTTTATGAGAATACGTAAAATGGTTTTGCTTCTTTGGTTAAATATGTGGTTTTTTAGTTAATTCATCGTGCTGGTTGACTGTGCTATGAGGAAGTTTTCATCATTTTTATGCGGCAATTTTGCTAGTTTTCAGATTCGAAATTGGGAAAATTTTTGAATATATCTTGTAGATGATTTTTTTTTTTTGGTTTCTTTTAATAGTTTGTGTTTTGAAGATAAGGTGTTTAATAGTGTGCTGATTGTGTTGTGGGATGTTTTGGTTGAGTTTTCAGAGCAAGTATATTGTGGATGAGGTGTCTGTAGAAAAGAAGAGGAAGATCGCAAATACAAAAATGCCGCCGGCCACCATCAGTACGAGAGCAAACCGGCAGGCACTGATGGAGCGAAATGGGGGTGGAGATCTACCGCCGTCTAGTGGTCCACCGAGCACTGCTGGCTCAGATTGTGGTGTTGTTGAGTTCACTAAAGAGAGTGTTGAAGCATTGGTTAACGAGAGGTTGAAAGTTAAGAATAAGTTTAACTACAAGGTTAGGGCTTCTTCAATTATCGTGAGAAAATTTTATAGCAGGTCGCTGTTCTGCCTTTTATCTTCATCTCTGCTGAGATGTAGTGGGTTAATGAAAATAGTTAGTGGAAAATGTTTGATTTTTTGTTTGTTAGATGTGTTGAAAGTATTTATATATTTAATTTTGCTATGTAATTAGGAAAAATGTGATCAAATGTCGGACTTTATTAAAAGGCTTAAGGAATGTATCAAGTGGTTCCAACAGCTTGAAAAGGAACATGTCTCAGAGCAGGAGAAGTTGAAGGATTTGTTGGAAGCTGCTGAGAAGAAATGCAATGAAATGGGTACTGTTGGTTTCACAATTATTCTTGGCAGCTTCAGATGTTTGAATTGTTCTCTGACTTTAATCTAATTGCCTTGCCTTTAGAGATGCTAATGAAGGCAAAGGAAGAACAATTGAACTCAATAATCATGGAATTAAGGAGAAATTACGAGGCATCACAAGAGAAGTACGCAAAGGAGCAAGCTGATAAATTGGTAAGTCTAAGGGAGGAGATAAATCAATCTTTGAAGTTTCTGGGTTCGTATTGCTGAAGCAGTTTTGCTAATTTGTGAATGGTTTGTGTATTTGATTATCAGGAAGCTCTGGATTCTTTTACCCGAGAGAAAGAGGCCAGAGTAGCTGCAGAGAGACTACAGTCTTCTCTTTCAGAAGACCTTAAGAGAGCTCAACAGGATATTGCGAGTTCTAATCAGAAGGTTCTAGAAGGAGATATTCGCTTGATCTTATGAACCTGTGTCTTATGATACGATGTAATCAGCTCCTCAAAGTTTATATGACGTTGGTTGTTTCTCTCCCTTTTCAGATACAGTCGTTGAATGAAATGTACAAGCGTTTGCAAGAGTATAACACCAGTTTGCAGCAATACAACAGTAAACTTCAGTCAGAGCTTGCTTCAACCAATGAGATGCTAAAGCGTGTAGAAACAGAAAAAGCTGCTGTAGTGGAAAATCTGAGCACTTTGAGGGGTCAGAAGACTTCTTTGCAGGAGCAGCTTGCTGCTTACAGAGTGAGTATCTTGTGTTATGTCGAATATCTTGATGGGGGATGTATTTTCATATAATTCATGAAAATGTACTCTTCATTTGCTTGGACAAGTTATCAAACTTGGTCGCTGTTTTTAATGTGGACAGTTTCTTAGTACCACAACATGATAGTGTAATGACTTTGAATTGCACATTCTGCAATGTCTTGTTTATATGAGCATTGAGTAGGACTACAATTCATAAACGTGATTTATTTTTGTTTACTATGATTTGCCTTTAGACTTCTCAAGAAGAAGCAGTGAGACAGAAGGAAGCTTTGGCAAATGAGGTGGGATGCCTTCGGAATGATATGCAACAAGTGAGAGATGATCGTGACCGCCAATTATTACAGGTCCAGTCCTTGACAGCAGAATTAGCAAAATGCCAGGAATTTGTTGGTCAATCCTCTGCCAATGTGGATACTCTGACTGTGAAGTCAAATGAGCTGGAGGTTTGTTTCACTTTTCCTTTGTTTTTCATTTTTCATAATTGGCCTTTATTTATGATGATCCTGTGCTGATGGATTTCCCGTTCTTGTCAACAGGAGAGATGTTCATCTCAAAGTGAACATATTAGAAGATTGCAGGAACAACTGGCTTTTGCTGAGAAGAAATTGATGGTATGATTTGCAGGAGATGGGCGCTTTTATTAATGGTTTGAAAATTTTAGCTTTCAGAAATATTCAAATGGGTATTGACATTTATATACTTTTGTTCTTGATAGATGTCTGACATATCTGCAATGGAAACAAGATCAGAATTTGAAGAGCAAAAGATATTGATCTTGGAGTTACAAAATCGTCTTTCTGATGCTGAGATGAAAATTGTGGAAGGAGAAAAACTACGTAAAAAGTTACATAACACTATATTGGTATGGTTGTCAGTTGAATTGCTTAAATAAATTGTTGTTGGGAGTTTGCTCTTTTCATTTTTCACTGAAGAATCTTCTGCTGATATAGGAATTAAAGGGTAACATTCGGGTATTCTGTAGAGTGCGGCCTTTGTTGTCTGATGATGCTGGTAACCCCGAAATGAAAGTCATCTCTTTTCCCACTGCTATGGAATCACTTGGACGAGGCATTGATTTGAGCCAGAATGGTAATTTTTATTCTGAATCTTATGCAAATAAGTGCGTATTCACCATGTGTGATGGGCTCTTATTTCACTTGATTTTTGTACTTTTACCAGGGCAAAAGCATTCTTTTACTTTCGACAAAGTTTTCATGCCTGATGCATCACAAGAAGATGTTTTCGTTGAAATATCACAACTAGTACAGAGTGCTCTGGATGGTTATAAGGTGATGTCTTGCACTTGTTTTCATTAAAAGAGTCACCACTTCAACTGAGAGCAATTGGCATGCCTTCTTCATACATGATGTTGGGAACTTTTATCCTTTTGTGACACTTAATGCCGTGCATCTAAAATTTTTACTGAATGAGCTTAAAAGAGTTTTTGGGGATGATAGTCATTTCCATATTATTCTGATAGGTCAAAAGCATAATTTAGTTTACTTTTTCTTACAATTTTTTGCTGCTGCATATTTGGCTGGAAATGAATACCACTCTCCCTCAGTCCTAAGCTGAATGTCCTTTCAAGTTTATCTTGCAATTATGTACATCTTGTTACCTTATACTTCAATTCTATACTTTGACGCATCAAAAAAGATGGGAACCCCCTCATTTTTTCTTGAATTCAAATTTACCAATATAGCTTGTCAAATTTAATTCCTATTTTCTGTGTAAGCACTTTAGGATTTGACTTTCAATGTCTTTATCCAGTCAAACTAAAATATTCAACAAGTTATGGAATGAACATCATAATTTCATGAACATGAATGCTTTGTCTACCTCAGAATCATTCACTAAGAATTGTAGATCATCCACGCTTCCAGGTCTGTATCTTTGCGTATGGTCAGACTGGCTCTGGTAAGACATACACGATGATGGGTAAGACGGGAAATCCAGATCAGAAAGGGTTGATACCAAGAACATTAGAGCAGGTATTTGAGACGAAGCAAACTCTTCAATGCCAAGGATGGAGATATGAAATGCAGGTAAGTACTGATTGCTTTTTATGTTGTAGTCTGGATGTATAATCTTCTCTTTTCTTTCTAAATCAATTTTTTTTGCCATTACTGTTAGGTATCAATGCTTGAAATATACAATGAAACGATCCGTGATCTGTTATCTTCAAGGACAGATAATGGAGGAAAGCAATATACCATCAAGCATGATGCAAATGGAAATACTCATGTCTCTGATCTAACAATAGTAGATGTTTGCAGCAGTAGGGAGGTTTCTTATCTTTTGGAGCGCGCAGCTCAAAGCAGGTATGACATGGTTATACTTTGCTCTTTGTTGGTCAAGTCTAGAATCCCACTGCATTTTAATATTATATCTTTTAGAGGGTCAATATTCCTCATGAAAATATTTAATCCACTTGTGAGGTAGTAAATAGTACATTCCTTTGAATTTTCTCAAGAATTAATTTCGTTGTAGTTTTTTAGTAGCTTTTTGATATCATTTTATAAAGCAAATGGTTTAACTCCTGATTTCTTTTGTTTCATTTCTGTTAGGTCTGTAGGGAAGACCCAGATGAATGAACAGTCTTCGAGAAGCCATTTTGTCTTTACTTTGAGAATTCTTGGTGTTAATGAGGTATGTGTACGTGGCTGTCTTAGATATCATTACTTTTAAGTTTGACCAAGGCGTTTGTACGTCTCTCGTCATCTGCTAAACATGCTGAATGATGGATATTTAAATGGCTTCAGAGCACTGAACAGCAAGTACAGGGGGTCCTGAACCTAATTGATCTTGCTGGTAGTGAGAGACTTTCTAAAAGTGGGTCTACAGGGGATCGCCTGAAAGAAACTCAAGTATGTGAATATAACTCTTTTGCTTAGTTCTGGACCAAACTTTCCTCATGGCATTGTTTCCTAACGATCGAGTTGTGCATTGTCAGGCCATAAATAAAAGCTTGTCGTCTTTAAGTGACGTTATATTTGCTTTGGCAAAGAAGGAGGAGCACGTACCATTTAGGAACTCAAAACTCACGTACCTTCTTCAGGTATGTCTTTCACCTTTAAATGATCTGTTTGAGTTCTCCATGTAGATCATCTCAACACCACCACCACCACCACCACCACATTTTTTTTCTAGAAGTTTATATCGTGCTTTACCTTGTGTAGAATAGATGTAAATAGAAAAATGTTAGGCAATGAGAGAAACTTGTTCTTATGGTTCCGTACTGTGGACTGTTGGAAATCCTTAAATCTGAGAGAGTTTAGATTCTTTGCTTGGCGGAGGTGACAGACGATGGCTTTGAGTGCATATGGAACAAAGCCCGAGGATCCTTCTTGACTATCTCCTTGTTGGAGCTGTCCGGACAGAAATACCTAATGGTTTTCTAGGGCAAACTGTGAAATTGCTATTGATTTTGCCATCTCATAATGCAACCTGTAGATTGTAGGAATCATGGATTATGTATAGATAGATATAGGTATCCATAAGATTGAGTTCTGTGGAAAACATCTTTCATGCATTGAATCAATGAATGCTGTCAGGTGCATGTTATAAATGCTTCTCAATGTTTTGACAAGAGGTTCGGAAGAAGCGTATGGCATCATCGTCTTATTTCTGATTGTTGTCGTCAAGTATCTTCTTCTTAGCTTCTGACCAGTGGTTTGGTTTTCCAGCCTTGTTTAGGTGGGGACTCGAAGACTTTGATGTTTGTTAATATTTCTCCAGATCCTACGTCAACAGGGGAATCTCTTTGTTCCCTTAGGTTCGCGGCACGGGTTAATGCTTGTGAAATTGGGATCCCGAGGCGTCAAACCAGCATGCGAAGTATAGATTCTCGCTTGAGCATTGGCTAATTATGGATAATAATTCTTATAATTTTGTTTTAGCAAATGTTTTATCTGTACCTGTACCTCTGCTTGGTATGTGATTTGCGGTTTAACCAAGAATTCGACACACTTCTAACAGCAGTTTCCCTGTAATTTGTATAGTGGAAGTCACTGGCGTTTGTATTCTGTACTCACCCTTTAGTCATTGAATTTGTACCGTACCTACAATATATCTCATATATTGATTGTTAGATATACTATACTCTACAAGATTGGTTGGGGAATTTGCCATATATTCAGTGCCAGATGTAGTTGAAGACAGTCAAATCAACAGCTAATATCTACTCGAGTTGGATTGACTAATGAATGAGACTCCTTAATCTAATAATTAAGGATTCATTCAAATTTAGCCTTGTTTGATAATTGAAGTGAATATTTAAATTTAATGGATTGAAATGTTCAGATGCGTTTGATAATAAAAAAGTAAAACGTCTGAATTAATTAATTGACATTAAATTTTTTAAGCAAAATATGTTTAAAAAAAAAAAACGACAACTTATCACTTAATATGATATATATTAAAATGTAACAAATTTAGTATTAACAAACAGAACTAGAAGTCTAGAACAACCTGTAAAGTTGTGATCGCTTTTGTCTTTCTTATCTTCTGTTCCTTCTCTTTACTCATCATCGCTCACATTAGGTGCCTTCAAACTCTAATGCTGAAGATCATCGTAGTGAAAAACTTGCAGATTAGGCCATCCGGTTCATGACTTCTTGAAGAATAACAGTAGTATCTTGATAAAGCGATTGCGTTCGAGGAAGATTCTGATTTTTGGCAGCATCTTCAAGCTGCCAGAACAGAAAAATTCGGACACATCTTAGTATGGAAATTTAATAGCAAGGCCATGGCTGTAGAAGATCCTCCTCATCATATCAGGGAATCTGGCGACTGAATTACCTTTTCAACACTGTCAAAAAGGCGATTGGCAAGGTCAGTGAGAGGTTGCTTATCGCCATCAGCAGCTGCCGTGATTACTTCATCAAAATCAAAGTACATGAACGTAGACTTAAGGCGCAGATACTTCAGTACGTAATTAAACGTATCAGGTCCTATTAAATCCTCCAGTGCCAGAAGATCGAAAGCATATTTTTTTAGCCTATGCATTCTCCCTTTTGTTCCAATATTTGCAATATAGATTCCTCTCTTCAGGAAAGAACGAGTCCCCGTATCTTCATTCGTAATCTCTGCCATATGAAAGTGAAAACAAGAAAAATGTACTGACATTTAGCGGCAGACAAAACATTTCATACGCAGAGTCAGAGATGGTTGAAAATCTCACTGTTCTTGGCTGAAGGTACAGGAATAGGGCCAGTAAGCCAATAACCGTTATCCTCAGCAAGGGAGATTCCAGCAGCTCTTGAAGTGCTGAAAATTGCAAGAGAGGCGAGGCCTAAGGCTAATCTTCTTGTAGTCTGCAACGTGTCTTCTTGAAGTTCATCTGTCCTCTTGCTGAGAAAGTTAACATCCGTTGCTTTCTTTCGGATGTTCTCGACCTCATGAAGCTTTGGGATGATCGAGAAGGCTTCAAAGATGCCGCTCAAATTTGTTGCACGGGCCATTGTGGGCATTCGAGCGTAGGAAACTATAAGCCTGATGCAGTTGGTGCTTGGTAATGCCTTTATTGTCAGTTTATCGTTTCAAGTGTGCTGGTTATTTCTGTCCACCAGGAGGATATCTTAAACGGGATAGATTTGTAATTTGCAAACGATAAGAGTTCTTTTGAAATTATTTTTGGTGTTCTCGACTCATTAATTAGTTTTTTTGTTTCCTTCAAAGAGATAGGGGCAAAAGGGAGGAGTTGGGAGTTGATTAATGTCCGTCCTTGCTGAATTCGGATTTGTTACATTTATACAACGGGGTTTTGTTGAACTCCGAATTGAGCCAGGAAGGATGACACAATTGGGCCCGGCCCCTGCAGGCAGCACAAAGCCTATGCTTCCTAATTGATCAAACTGTTTGGGCTGGATGTCTTGCCCAAGAGTTTGGTGCGATAGATTTTTTTTAAAAAAAAAATTGGTAGTGCATATATTCATGGAGTTTTTTTAAACTAGATGTAAGATTGGGCCAAGATTACGATGCAATGTTGGGTTCAAACAATGAATATCCAGCCTTCAAAAAAAAAAAAAAGAAAAAAAAAAGGGGAAGAATACTTATTTCTGAATTTTAGGTCAAAATAGCATCTTTCTGAAAGTGGCTGGCTAGGCATTTTTTTAAGTAGTCAATCTTTGTGTTTTCCGAAGAAGTGGAGGAAAAGGAATAATGTTGATCTAATCAAAAGCTAAATAAATTGATGTTGATCTAATCAAAAGCTAAATAAGTTGACTGCGGCATATGTTTACTAATGCTTTCATCGGCTAGCCTATTGCGTGCACTCTACGAATCTAATCCTAACCAATTGAAGATAAAAAATATTGATAATATAGCTCTGTTTTATAGACTCTTGAGAAGCATATTTGTTGATTCTTTCTTTCTCCAAAAAAAAAAAATAATAATAATAATAATAAAAGATTCTTTCCTATTTTAAAACACATCATAAAATTTCATTGTATTAATGGATAACTTTATATCAGACATACACAGATATAACAATCTGAAAAGCAAGAGATACCATCCATATATTTGAAAAATTAATGAAATTTTCACTGTAAAATTTCAAGAATATCTATGAATCCCTCCACCCATTGCATGTTTGTAAACGTTGTAATTATTTGTGCTCTTTCATTTCTTTTGTCAAATTTTGGGCCCACCAAAATGTGGGCGTAGCTTGTAGTGCTTTTTGGGCCATTCATATTCAATCATTTTGCCATTTCCAGCAGCATCAACATTTGCCAATGCCAAGTTGACATGTCAAACCATCACCATCCCACTTCAATCTATTATCCATGCTCTTGAAGGGGAAAATGGTAAAGGGGCTCTAAAATGAGAAATTTGAAGCCTACCAAGGTGGCAGATCACATATTGCATCGATGCTTGACAACTTTATATCATTGTCCTTGACCTTTTGCCTTTGAAATTATACTCTACGATTTTTCGTGGCAACTTGGCGCTTTTTGGCTTGGAAGTGCAATGTGACGTTGAAACTCGAAGGAAGGGCACCGTCACATAAAAATCATTTTGCCGACTGTACTCTAACTTGTACATGTAACAACAGCCCCAGCTAATTTTTCTTTTTTCCATTTAGGGGCATCCCTAACCAAAAGGCTAGACTAATCTCCTAAGATTATATAGAGTTTTATCTCAAGAATACACAACGCGAGGTAATACACGAAGGCTGATCACCGGACCTGCTAGTAACTATCAGGTTATGGAATCAGTCAGACTACTCGCGACAACACAGCCCCAACTAACGAAGACGCATAAATTACTCAAACTGCAAAATATCCAATAAAAGCTCTTATTACAGGAAGGATTTTAACATCTTTGCAGTCGCAAGATGAGATTAACCAGACATCATCATCCAACTTTTTTCAGTAAAATAGATTAATCTCCTCCCCACACAAATTGGGAAGTTCTATTTTATTTTTTTTAGCAAAGTTCAATTTTTTGATGTATTCAATATTGTAAAGCCCAAAAAAAAAAAAAATTACGTACACTTGATATTGTAGACCTGAATACTTTGGCGCATACATTTTTTGATCTTTTTTTTGTTTAATGGTACACTTTATGATCTTGTAGACCCGAGTACTATAGTTCTTACATTTTTTGCAACATATTTGTACCTAGTACAACCTTACAAGCAACTAATTTCTTTAGCTAGGAGAAGTATAGATTGGATGATACGGAAAAAAGAGTGTAAATGAAAAATTTTAAATTCGCAACTTCACACTTATACTTAAAAAAATAAAAATAAAAATCTTCAACTATGAGCATACGCTGAATTTTTCAACTAAACATTTGGACAAGCGGGCTTAAACGGAGATTTGAAACTGGCCTTTGGGCCCAATGAGCAAAGTCCGTGGATTGAATCGAATTCACTTAAAATGACGAGAAGCCCAAGTCGCCTTCAGTCGACAGTAAACCACGCACGAAAAACACGCCAGCATACGTGTAGTTGAGTACACGTAGGATTCTTCGGCCACTTTTTTCTTATTTTTCTTTTTCTTGGGGGGCTATGTAATAAAAAATTCCAGTATTATTTTCATCAGTCGTCAGATTCCATTTTTCCCCGCTTCAAAACTAAAATAATTCCTGATTTCCCCCAAAATTTCGCCTACCCCCAATCCCCATCATACCCCACGCATATTTGGAAAAAACACAAAGAATAAAGCCCCTTATCAGTCTTGTTTAATTGTCTTCAACAATTGATATTCTTTTTTCCACCGGAAAACATTTTCGTGTCAGGGAATTGATCGGAAATGGTTTCCCCGGAAAACACCAACTGGCTTTACGATTACGGGTTTGAAGATATTGCTGTGCCTGATGGGAATTTTCCAGCTTCAGCTTCTGGGTTTAATTGGCCCGTGCAGACCTTGAATGGTTCATCAAATGTTAGGTATAGCTGAAAAACCCTTCAATCCTGCTTAATTTTTCTGTGTTTTGACTTGAGGGCTTTTTGTTGGTTTTGTTCTGAACTGGGGACTAGGGCTTTGTCCAATACCTCAATTGCTCTGGTTTTACGTTATATCTTGCTGCAATCATTAGGACTTGGGGTCCCTTTTTGGCTCCCTTTCAGAATTTATGGACTCTTTATCTCTGTTGTGGGAAAGTGCTTTTCTTTTGTTAGTGAATGGGGGACATGGTGTTCATGCATACTCGTTTGGTCTTGAATTTGCCTCTCTCCTGTTGTAAAGACTATGATTTTGGGTCTGTTTTGGCTCGCATTCGGAATTTTTGACTTTTACTGACTATTTTATTTTATTTGTTAAACTGTTTTGGTGGTGTTTTATATGTTTCTATTGCCGGGTGTTTGTTTCTTATGTTTTTTTGATTGATGGTTAATGTGTTGAAATCAGGATATTCTTGTGATAGAAGGTTAGATTGAAAATTTCATGTTTTAAAGATTAAGGCTTTAGGGTTCCTTTTTGGCTCTCATTTGGCATTTGAGGAATTTTATCAAATTCTTTTTCACTGTTTTGGCAGTGGCTGATTTCTGATTGCGCCCCCAAACCCCACCACCCCCCCCCCCCCCCCCCCCCACAAAAAAAAAAAAAAATAAAAATTCCTACTTCCTCTCCTTGTCTGGAGTGCCAATTGGTATTGATCATTGATGTCTTGAAAATTAGTTCTTTATTCTTTAGAAGTGTCGTGTAGGAAAAATGATGAGTAGAATTTTTGTGTGAATTTGTACTCTAATTTTGCAAAAACTTGGTTTTTTTGAAAGTCTTTTTGGAGAAAGTTACTATAGTTGATTCCTACTGACATAATTGGCATTTCCTGGTAAGGTAATCACGCAAGTTTTCCAGAAGAACTTCGCTTGATGTTTCTGTTGCAATTAGTTGCTCTCAAATATTTCTTTGCTTGTTCACTTCAGTAATTAGGAAATATATCTGCTAAACTGGTAGAAGAATAAAAGTTGGATTCTGAGGCTTCAGGTCTGACATAAAGAGATTGCTTGGATTTTAGCTTTTATGATAATATGACTGACATATTGCAAGTTGAACATTTACCTTTTTCTCGGTGGCCAACTTTTTTGCATTTGACTGAACGTATCAGGGAGAGAAGTTAGAGTTTTCTGACTTAAGAATTTGTTATTATGTTGGAGGGATTGAGGTGATATTGCCCACAGGGTATGGATCCGCTTTCTGTGTTCAGTGGTATTTACCGAGTGATTGATTTCTACTGTCCTTCTCCATTTGTCTGTGTGGTGTCTGCCTTCTGTTGTGTTGTGCATGATTTCTTCCCCCGCCTTCCCCCCCTCCCCCCAGCCACCCCCAAAATAAAAAAAAAAATAAAAAACATTTTGAGAGCTGGTCACACCCTGGCTGGAGCAGCCACAGAGAACTACAATTTGAGCTTATTGCGTGTTTTGCTTACTTTTATTCTTGCATGAGTTTTTTTATTTTATTTTAAAGTTCTTGCATCTTTCAGCTGATATTCCTGTTTATCTATTTTCAGTGTGGAGATTGATGGCTCGCTTGGGGATTCAGATGGCCCAAAGGAAACTGGCTCCAGAAAACGGTGAAGTAGTTCTGAAGTTTATATTACACCATTCGACTAAGTTGATACTGAATCTATAATTACTTCAGTGGGATTTGGAGTAAATTTAGCCAAGCTAAGAGCCTTTTGAGTGTTGTGAGATCCCTCCCCCGCCCCCCCTTCCCAACCCAAAAACAAAAAAGGAAAAAAACCATTTATTTTCTTCTCCTCTTTGCCTTTTCTCCTTTTTTGATAAAATTAAAAGGAGCATGCTCATGGAAAGTTCCTTTTTCCTTGCTTTGGAGTGCTCATATTTCATGTTTTTCATTTTTGCTATTGAGTGACAGTCAGTAGTAGAAATGAGTGCACTAAGCAAATGAGATGTGGGAAATGACAAGAGAATGAGTTTGGATTGTGGGCTACAAATTATTGGCTGTGCATATAAATGAAAGTTGAATGGCTCAATTTTATGTACTGGAACAGATCTTATTGCAATTAGATGTTAAAGACAATTTTGGTTCCCAAGTGTTGCTTAGTAGCTGTAATTGGTTCTTTTTGCTATTGTAGGTTATATTAGCATTTAACCTAGTGTGGGACATATTATTTGCAATAGCTAAGTGAAATTCTAGGTTATTAAAGCTTAAACTGGGGTGGTTAGTTTAACATTTCTGGACTGTGATTGGAAGAAGATGGACTGAGCACAAATATATGCTGGAAGGCTGTTGGATAAGAGATTTCTTATTGAACCCACGAGTTACTTGGTCGTCACTTTTTCCTAATACCTTTATTGCAGGCTAAGAACTGAATCATGCGCTTCAACAAGTTCCAAAGCATGCAGGGAGAAACAACGGAGAGATAGGCTAAATGACAAGTGCGCACCCTTGATATCTTTTATTCTACGCTTCTCACCGTTTTCTACCAAGTCTCTGACAAAGACTTAATCCATCATTCAGGTTTGTGGAATTGGGGGCTCTGCTTGATCCTGAAAGGCCTCCCAAAACAGACAAGGCTGCCATTCTGGTTGATGCTGTTCGAATTGTGACTCAGTTGCGTACTGAAGCCCAGAAGCTGAAGGACTCAAATCTAAGTCTTCAGGAGAAGATTAAAGAACTGAAGGTAAAATTTTGTCTTACCAGTGTTGAGCGTTTCTTTATCCCATTATTTTGTCTTTTTCTCGCCCTGCCCCTCCACCCCCACCTTATTCCCCATTTCTACGCTTGGATGTAAGCTTGCTGACCTTAAATCAGATCAATGCTTTCTCCTCTTTTTTCCCTCTACGTTTTAATGCACCTATTGTCAGTCTATGGTCTATATGTGGTTGATTAACTTGTGCTGTTGAGAAGCTCATTTTTCTCTGTGCTGTAATGCACCTATTAACAGTCTATGGTCTTTCATGCAATTGATTGACTTGTGTAGGCTGAGAAGAATGAGCTTCGGGATGAAAAGCAGAGGCTAAAGGGTGAGAAGGAAAAGCTGGAGCAACAACTGAAGACTGTGAATACCCAAGCTAGCTTCATGCCACCTCCTACCATGCCTGCACCATTTGCTGCTCAGGGTCAAGCACCTGGGAACAAGTTGGTACCCATCATCAGTTACCCTGGAGTTGCCATGTGGCAGTTTATGCCTCCTGCTGCTGTTGATACCTCACAGGATCATGTGCTTCGCCCACCAGTTGCCTAAGCCAGAGGCTAAAGGCTTCCAACTGCAAGCAAGTGCTTAGATGGACTTCAATTTAATGTAGCTTGGCATAGTGCTTCCAACTTTGTGATCTAGTTCTTAATGTAGCTTGGCATTTCACGACTGTAATAGTTTTTGCTCGACAATGTAACTGGATTTGGTGGATTGCTAAAGACTCTCGTTTCCTTGAAATTTCAGTACTGCTGGTTTTGCATGTTAATGTTAATAAGTAATCCCGGCTTTGAATTTCGGGAAAATACTTGGGCTCCAACAGTAATGGACTTCATGGTGAGATTTGCGCATATGAGTTACACGAAAAAGGAGGAAGTTCCTTGGATCAAATGAGCACCTGGTTGCCCGGAAGTGGGGCTGAATCCTCCTTTGTCCTTTTAGGCTATGGGATGTGTCGAGCAAAGGGCTGTAGTTTTTGCAGCGGAACTATCCCAGCAATCCTCCATCGTCAAACGCTACCCGAAGGTCCTGAACAAGTCAAGAGTCAAGACCACAACCCCGAGGCCAAATGGGCGTCCTGTGCCTCATGGCTTCTGTTTGGGACCCGTATTCTGAGGTTGCCGCTTTTTTCCATGCAATCTTATCTACTTTGTTGCTTCCCATACTTTCTTGATTCTTCTTCAACCTGCCGGGGTGTACTGAAATACTAGCACCTTAAAAACGGCTTCCATTCTCGTTAAAATGAGTATATCACTGGCTAGCAGAGCTACAATTACTCCATTCAGCTACAAACAAATCGAAACTCTCCCTCTCATTTCCTTTGCCCCAACTCAACAGCAGCATCACCATTCTCTTCTCTTCATTGTTCCCCTAAATCCCCATCATAGACCAAGAACACCCTCTTTATCCCCAAAGTGTTCAGTTTCTTCAGCCACTCCCCCAACTTCCAAAGAGGAGGCCATCCTCCAGGCCAAGGTTTGTCTTGCCTCCACGTTGGAGAAGCCTTTGAACAACCCCAAACTCGCGGGAAAACTCAAGAAACTAAAGCAGCCCAGATTTCGGATGGAAATTCCAGTCATTGATGACTCACCTTCTTCACTCAGTCAACTCGCTATTCAAGTCTTTGGAGATATGCCCATCAAACGAAAAGGCACAAGTGTCAAAATTCTTATTTTCTGGTCCAATCAAAGCTTGAAAGAAGCTGCCAATGAAGTATTTGACTCTCAGAATGGATATATTCTTGTTGAAAATTCTGATCTTTCATCAGTATACAATGAGGAAACAAGAACTTTGAGTTCTGCTGACGTGGCAGTATTTTTGGCGCCAGAGGCTTCACAGTTGGCGGTTTTGAAGACAATAACTGACGATCTTTATCCTAAACCAGTGGTGCTTTTCAATCCCGGCTGGGCTTTTGAGGAGGAGAGTGATTTTGGTGAATTGAGTAGCTTTGTTGGTTCTTTTGAAGTGGTGTATTCTTTTATGGGATTGGAGGTAAGAGGGATCTTGAGTAAGAGAAAAGGTGTTATTTTTAAGCGTGTTAAGGATGGGGTATTAAGTGGTGAGAGATGGAACGTTTTTGTGGAAGAAAATGGAGAAATGAAGGTGGTTTCCAGCTTTAAAGCTCGGCCATCAAATACTGAAGTTGAGACGGTTTTGTATAATTTGATGGCTATCAATTCACCAATTACTAAGTCTGCAAAGTTCTTGAAGAATTTTATGTCAAATGCAACTGGGAAAAAGTGAGTGCATTTCTGGAACTCAAATGTTTGTTACATTCATGGCTGATGAAGTAATAATATTCCACTTCCACATTGTTATAGATTGAGTATTAGGTATTTGGTTGTGATTTTGAAGTTTGAGTTTTGTCAAGTGCTTGAATTGTGGAGCATAAAAGTTGTGATTTTATGGATTTACAGAAAAATGCGCAGATGATTTGCGCTTGTTGTTGTTGAATTGACACTTGATAGTATATGCCCCCACCCACCCCACCCTCCCTCTTTCCCTTTCTTATGTTGTTCATTTTCCTCGAGTGTATGCTCTTAAATGAGTTTTTATGAGATGTTGATTTCATATCTTGCAGTCAATAAAAGAATGCAAACTTGCAGCTTGGTTTTTTCCCGAGAGCAGTAATAGGTGAAAACATAAAAATCGGGGAGATGGTGACTGTGCAGGGGTTGGGAAGGGCCTTGCAGGTGATAAAATTTGTATCGTATTTCCCAAAAACTAAAGAAATATATAATATTCTTTGAACAACAAAATTTTTAGGAACAAGAAGTCATTGAGTTGAAACTCAAGATGTAATCACCTTGCCATAGGGAATTGGTGATCCTGTTTTTATCACTCATTTACAAATTGGTCGGAAAAGTCAAATCCAATCTAAGATGCTCTAATATGACAGCTTTTGATAAATTTGTCAGAGAAGTTAATATATTTGGTCCATAGCGGCCGAAGTTGAGGAAATGCTATGTCTAGCCAAGGCTTCGCTCTGCCATTGAAATGGATGACACCAGCATTTTCAGCAGTCTCAATGGTTGTATTTTCTTGGTATCCAAGTCCTAGCATGTGCCAGAAGGGATCAATAACATGGATGTGACCATGAAATGCTATAAGTCCTGGAGGTAATGTACCTAGTTGCCACAAACTCAAGTCTGATTTCAGGTTCTGCAGGGGAAAAAGGAAAATTAGGAAATGCTTGAGTCTCAGCTTCCTCATTGTTTTAATAGTCCAAGGAATGTCTGATCTTTCTCTCAGCAATTAGGATAATTTTCCAATTCTTTAAATAGTCACCTGTTTATTCAGAATGCAAAAGATATCCTCTAGTACCTTTGACCTTTCCACAATAAGAGCATAGGCATGCTAAGGGTGTATCTGAAGTTTAATTACCTCGTCTAGCCAATAATGGTATGTCTGACTTATGGTTGTCTTCCTCCAAGCTTCAAGATCAAAGATGTTCATGCCATAGGCCCATGCACATTCATTCGGATCAAAACTTTTTGCTATTAGTGGATGAGAAAAGTTCAAATAGCTTTTGAATCGCTTTGACATGACAAACTTATCCCTTCCTCTACATGTTTCCACTGCTCCATTTACTTTCCCCCTCATGTCAATGTCCCATAGAGGTGAAAGATCAGTTTGAATCACAATGTCATCGTCTAGGAAGACCACTTTGTTGAGGCTGGGAAACAACTGCAATTAAGTTGATAGTTGTGAGACCATAGGTCTTGTGAAGTTTAGGCTACAGGCTGTCAGATATTAAAAACTTTACCTCTGGCAAATGTATCCTTATGTGATTCATTGGTGAATTGTACTTGGGACTGAGCGCTTGCAACTTTGCAGCAATGACATAAGGCTTTTCGGTGTTATTTGCCACAATAGCTGATGACCCTCCCCTAAATTGTGACCGCACCTTTTGATCCTTTTCCATTGCTTCTAGCACTGGGACCCTCCCCTTTGTCAACCAATCAAAATGATGCAACCCTTTAACTTCAATGACCGCTGGAGTCAAAGGATGCAATGAGAACCATGCCTGCATTGGAGAGTATGTCTTTCTATCTGTGATTATATGGAGGACAACCCTTTCAGGGTGCAATGAGTTGTACACAAGTGATGATGCAACAACTGAGGTAGCAAGTACATTGTCGGAGGCAAGAACAAAGTGGAAAAATGAGTTATCAACCAGGGCAGGGATGAGCTCTGGTGATGGGAGCTGGAGCCGAGCATTGGCATTGCTAGAGTGCTCATTTGCTAATCTGAGTGTGAGGCAGTACAGCTGTTTTGGTATGCTACTTGATGCCACATGCCGGTAGAGGTATTCTTGAATTTTTGCACTTCTTGTCCTTTGTTCAAGGAGTGTGACCTGTACGAAGTTAGGAGAAAGATGAGATTACATCTTGGTGATCAATAATATTACAGAAACAATGCAATCTTGAAGAAGCTTCCATTTGTTAAGTCAGATGCAAATCTGCAGAAGTTTAGAGGCTCAATAATACCGCCTTAGTTGCATTATGTGCCTTGGTTTAACTTTCTGCCCTAGTCTAGGAATATGGCATGATGCTTGTTTTTTATCAAAATGGCGGTGTTAGTTTCATAGGTGATATTTTACTTGTGAAACTTTGCTGATACTTCACCTGAAATATTCCAGTTGAGGAGTTTTGAAGAGGCATATAAGAAAATGCTCTTTATGCTTTGTTAAGCTGATACGTATAAATGTATTACTTGTGAAACTTTTCTGATGCTTGAACTATTCAGGACATGATTTTACAGATACTAGCAGTTGAGGAATTTTAAAAAGGGATATAAGAAAAAGCTCTTTAAGCTTTGTTAAGCTGATACGTAGAAATGTACTTTTCTGACAGAAGTTTAAGTAGATTGTTGATTGATGTGAAGGGAGCACACTACCATAGCCTTAAGCTTCAGCGCAAATGCCTTTGCATCTGGTCTACTATCTCTTATTTCAGCCATGAAATCTTCCAGTGTTTGAGGAATCTGGGGCCCTGCTTGTAGCTCATCTTGGTTTACAGGTTCCTCTAGTACTTGATATATCACTTCTGGGACCTAAGAGACAAAAAAAAAAAAAAAGTTTAATTAATAGATCAGAACATAGGAGTAGTAAGCATATAATGCTCTCGACAAAAGAAAGGTTAGGGAATTACAGTTGATTCAGTTCTTCTTCCAAGAATCCTTGGTCCTAATCTTTTCCCCAAGCAACCTAAAATGGCAAGATAAAGTTGTAAGGTAATGCAATACTTACCATCAGTCTGATGAAGAAAGAACACTGTATTCTGATAGCCAGAAGCATTAATATCTGTATGGAAAGCATATTATTTGGAAACATTACATGTTATTCCCTAATCACATTTTCCCACCACCTTTTTATCTGTCCAACAACCCTCCTCTTTCACATAAAATTTGTTATAGTAAATAATTCAAAAACATTTTCTAAATAATCTTCAATCCAAATAGTTTTTCTAGCTGTATCTGTGAAAGGAGGAGCATCTTATGGCAGCATGATTGAATGTGGATCCTGATTGTTAGGTTCCAGATGCTATTTGACTGCAGTAAAATCGCTCTGATACTTGGTATTCAGCGATTTTTTGCCATTCCTAAAAGAACATCAAATGGAGTGCTGGAAAACCTGTTACATTATGCCAATTTGATGGCAATATTTGTCTTCCAATATGAATATGTAGTATTACGGGTTATTATGACCAATAAAAGCCATTTATGGCACTTCCTTGACGCCATACTCTCATCAACCATTCAGTAATGGTACCTTCAATTGCCAGGATTAACCATTCTACAGATGCCTATGACCAATCTGGGCGACCTGTTGCATGTTGCTTCTCTAGATCATGGTACAAAAAATTTGTGTGACTATAGTTTTCTGTTCTTTTTTTCAATTTACCTGGTTAATTTAACACCGGGGATTTTAATGGGGTTCTGCTGAGATTTCATGCATCTGATTAGGCTACTACTGAATGGCAAATCTAATAACCAGCAATAACTCCCTGTTCACCCTACCACGGTAATTTACATATCTTTTCTCTAGACAAAGGATATTTTTCCAGTGGGTGTATCAAGAATGTAAAAACAACTATATTCCATGTGAAATGTCTCTGTTTTTGGCAACATTACTGACTGTCTATTAATTGTCCCGGCAAAACCTGGATTGGCTTTTGAATCAAGAGTTTAACGTTAATGCTGAAATCTAGGCATTCAGTAACGTACAAAATTTGGGTTCATTTCTAATTTTGCAAACTGAAGCCTTGTCGGGTCCTCAAGTGTTTTTCATGTTTTAATTATTCTAAATGATGCACGTCTCTCGTCTTCTGTGTGTGTATGGAGAGAGAGAGAGAGGGAAAGAAATGTACCAATTGATGAACACTTGGTATC